>NC_062571.1:78263238-78884309 GCF_022837055.1 Prionailurus viverrinus
AAAAACAAAAAAACACTAATACGTCTAGCGTCTCTGGGCTGAACTTCAGAAGCTTCTTTTTCTCCTTAGACAATGAAAATAAAATGTCAGCATTTCAGATGTTGGCAATTTCTCTTCGTGGCTCCTTTTGTCAGAAAACAGCAATTCTTTACATCAGAAGCAAGACCCTCCCTCCGGTAAGAAAGCTCCTGCAGGAAGCTATAGATGGCCTTCACCTCCACGCACCCCCTTCCCGCAGCACCGCCGGGCACCGGAGAAAGGTGAAGTGCAGGCTGGCTCCCTCACCCAGAGCAGGGAAGCGCACACACCCAGAAACCACCAAACTACCATCCGGCCTGCGGTGTTACAGCAAGGAACCTTCTCTGGCAACCTCGGGCTTGGGGGCAGCAGGGAGCCCACTCCTGGCTCTCAGAGCCTCACCGACAACGCAAGGGCAGCGGATTCTAAAAGAGGCCTTGACCTCAGTGCCACCTCCCCCGGACGAACGCCCCAAACAAACTTGGGTACCCTGAGAGTGACACGAAGGAACTTACCTTCCGGCTCTAACGTGGTGTCCTCCACTAAATTGAAGGAGGGCCGGGCCAGGGCCAGGGTTGCCATGGTGACCACGACCAGGCAGAGGAAGCGACCCCAGCTGACCATGGGTGAGGTGGTGCCAGTCCCCCGAGCTCTTGCATATCTGCATGTGGACGTCACTCCCATCTGCACACCTCCTCTGCGCGCATGGACCGCCTGCGATGCTCAGGAGCCAAGGTGCTGCCGCAGCCACTGCTCGTCCTGCTGCTGCTTCTGCAGCTGCTGCAGCCTCTAGAGGAGAGAGATTCGGCGAAGTCAGTGAAATCCTCCCCGATGCCAATTCGCTGAAACCCCAAGCGGGCTAAAACAGCTTCTCAGCTTCCCAAATATATGTGCCAACAGTTCCTTTTCATGATCTGCAAATGCCTGGCGTCCGCACCTCAGAGCCCCAGGTGTTTCCACCAGCCCGGTCCACGAGGCAGGGTGGGCCGATCTTTAAAAAGCACACTTTTGAGAAACAGAAGTAGAGGCGTAGCGACGGGACACAGATCAGGGCAGGGTGCGCTCTCTTCTGCTCTCCACCGTCACCCCTGCCGCCCTCAAAAAGCAGAAGCAACGTGACCTTTGTTTGAAGGGCAACTACAAAAGCAAGTTCACAATGCTCGGGTTGGCATCACCGGCCTTGTTAACTTCTCTTAGGCCAACTGGGCTTCAGACAGCTGGATCGCGCAGGCGTCTGTTTGCAGACTTATTTCTGGGGCTGCAGCTGAGAGGCTGGCTCCACCCTCACTGTTCTTAGGAAGAAAGGAGACCAGCAAAATAAAAGGGACCCCAGGAAGGCTACCAAAAATCCCCACCAGTTTACAGTTGTCAGGATTCATTTCCCAGTACAGAAATGTGTTTCAATCTTTCGCCAGGCAGCCTCTTACGAAGAATGAACGGACCTGCAACACGTTCAAAGCAGCTGATCCAAGAAAAAGAGATTCAAAGCCTGAAGAATCCCCTTCCGCTGTGACTACTGGCAGCCCCCAGCCTCGTAAATGTCTTCAACCCACACAGAGCGGGTGAAGGAACAGAGCAGACGCAAACTCGGAGGAATAAGGCAGGTGTGTTATGAACGACGATGGTGACGTGGAAATTACTGTCATGGTATGCGATTGGGACAATGACTTTCAATAGGCTAATCTATTGGCTGAAACTTCACAGTAGAAGTTACGGGGGGGGGGGGGGGGGGCGCTCAACTGCCTGGTCTGTTCACCCATTTGACCCAAAGGCAAAGAGAACTTCCCAAACTTAAATATTCCGAACGACTTTAAATGCGTTCATTATCCTCAATCACTACGTGTCGAACCGAAATGCACAAACTTGAGAAAATCTGAGACAATCACAGATTCCATAAACTCTATAAATGAACCAACCACATATTAAGGATTGGCGGGGGGGAGACCTTTCACACAAAAATCTCTAAGCCCTGGGCTTTCTGCGTGCCAACTTGAGGTTTCAAATTATACCATCAGATTTCAACACGGCGTGAGCCTCTCCAAAGCTACATCAGAAAAACTGTTCCTTTTAGCCTTGACTAAGGATTAAAATGGGAAAAGAGACTGCTGCACCATTTCCTGAGAAGGAAAAAAGAAATTGTCTGCTGCAGAGAAAGCACATGTGAAACGGTGTGATTCACAGCAAAAGCAAGAAAAGCCCGTGCATGCAAGCACACCCTCTATTTTCAGATTGCTTGAAGGATGTTTTTTTTTTCCCCCTGACTTTTCTTTCCTCTTGAAGTTAAGAGCCTCAAAAGATAACTCCGTATCTATTTCTACACACATGTGGGAGGAAAGTACACAAGCATGCCCATTGATTTACTAAGCATTTCCAGAATGCATGGGAATTTTCTGCCTCTGACACAACTCCACAAACAACCTTAAATCCTAGTAGGTTTCCCCCCAGGCTGCTTCCCTGGCCTCCTCACCCACCTGTCCCAGCCCAGGGGGCTTCCTTTGCTCCAGGCAGAGAAAGCTGGTCAGGGACCTCAGCTAAATCTCAGACCATTCATTCATACCGGTCAGCTTGCACCAGAAACTTGAATTTTAGCCATTACCGGGTCCAGGCCCCAGGCTGCCCCCTGCTCACATCTCTGGAAGGCGGAGGCCTAAGGCAGCAGGTCTGCACAACTCCTCACCAAAGTGGACAAAAGTGTGAAGGGACCTCCTAGGCAGGATAATTAGGTCCCGAGGCTCGGTGTTGGGAACACAGGCCCAGCATGCCGCTGGCGGCCACAATCCCGGCTTCCTGCCTTCAATACCATAATCCTTCCTGGAGTCTGAGCCTCAGTGAAAGCCCCGGCGTGTTTATTTTTCCCCTTGAAAGGGAACTCTCTTCTCAGCCTGGGCAGGGGAGGCGTTGTCACCCTCCCTGTGATGGACGGCTCTTCGTGGCCACCCGCTCCCCTGGTCCATTTTCACCTCAGCACAAACCTGCCCCCAAACACACGCAAAGTGACAAGCAAGAGAGCCTGGCTGGCAAGTGGTCCCTACGCCAGGTTTGTCCTGGACTCCTCAACTTACCAGAATATTCCCAACCCCCGCCCCCACGCTCCAAGAGGCAAACCAACACAGTGCCCGCCTTAATTGAGCTCCTAGGTTATCTGTCCTCTGCCGGCTCACCCATGGCCGAGCATTTGGGCGCTTTGTTCCCGGGAGATCTTACATCAGGAAAGTCAACAAGGCCACGTAAGGTTGGGATGCCCAGGTCCCCCCAGGGGGCAGACCTATCTCCCACCTCAAAGCCTCCCTTGCTGCCCCCCTCGTCTTCCCAGCTGAGTAAGGGAGGGAGCTATCAAGGGGTCAGATCTGGGCGGGGGCTGCTCAACATTCTGAAATCTCAAAAAAATACAGGCTGACTCAGGACCGCAAATCCACCCCTTGGTGAACGCCTGCAAGCCAGTGAGAACTTGCAGCAGCTTTGGGGAACTCCTAACCACCAGCAGCCCGGCTCATTGTGGCCACTTCTTTCATTTATCCAGAGTTTCTCCCCCTTCTTGGGGCGCTAAAGAGCTCAGAAAAATCTGCATTTTAATTGACATTCCAGGGAGAGGGAGAGGGAGAGGGAGAGGGGCGCCTGATTGCTTTTCTATTCAAACTAAACAGGCTTTTCAGATGAAAATGAGTCGTGGCCAGTGGAAGATTTACAGGGATTTGGGACCCGGGGGACAATGGGGTTTTAAATGTTGATAGCGTTTCACACCAAACACATAATGGGTGCCCCGAGTGTGAAAGCAGGTTTGCTTTTAAGGGTAGGTTTTATTGAATTGGGCCAGAGGAAGGCAGGCCCGGAGGAGGGTTTGCAGGGAGCGGGCTCGGAGGGGAGCGGCGGAGACTCGGCGCCCCCGGCCGGGACCCCCCGAGGCTGGCCCTGTGGCCGCGAGAGTGGGAGCCGGCGTCTCGCAGGGCCCTCGGCTGACTCCCCGGCGCGGCCCCGGCGCTGAAAGAAGGAGCGCGCAAGTTAGAACTCGCTTGCGCTTTCGACATGCCCTAGCTGCTGCCGGCTGAACAGGCGGCGAGCGAGAAAAAAGTCGGTCCAGTTCGCCCCCTAGCCCCAGGCGCGCTGCGCTTCCTCCAGCACCGAGGGCGGCAGCGGGCTAGGGGCGCCCGTGCCTGAAGCGGGGAACCGGAGCGGCCTCCTCCCCAAAGGTGCCACCCCGCCTCCCCCGAGCACAGCCAGCCCGACGGAAAGGTCGCGGGCCCCATTCAACGGCTCCGTCCCGGGAAAGGACGGATCCCCCCACCCCCGCCCGGCCTGGATGGGACAAGGGCGGGCGCTCCCCGGACCCCAGGATGAGCCACCCCGAAGGTACCCCTCCGAAGTCGGGACCTGCGGGGCCGAGCCACCAGCGAGGCAGCCCCGCCACTCGCCTGCCCGCTCTGGGGTCGGAGGATCGCGCCGGCCGGTGGGACGGCGCCGGCCGCAGTTTGACAGGGAGGGGGGTGTCAGTGCCAGAGGCAGATGTCAGCATCTGGATGGGGGGTAAGGAGTAAACGCAGACCTTCCCGAACGGCCGCCGTCAGCACGCATCCCGCTCCCCCATCACCCATGCAGCCAAAGACAGGGAGCCAAGGACAGGGAGCAGGCTCCACCGTGCCAGTGCCCCCGCGCCCTCCGCTCGGGGGACAGTGCGCCCGGCGTCCCGGGCTCCCGCGGCCCCAGCTTTGCCGGCGGGCGAGGCTCCCCGAGGCACCCGACACGGCGATTACCTTGAATGGCAACGCTGCCCGGCGGCCGGTCTGTCCCCGCGCCCGGCGTGGGTTGGGATGGAGCAAGCGACGAGCTCGGGGGGAAACTCCAAACAAGAGTGGTCCTCGGGTCCGCGCCGGCGCCAAGACTCCGAGGCTTCAGGCGCACCCCAGGCTGCGGAGGAGCGCGGGCATGACGCCCGCCGGCTGCCCTCGGGTTTGGGGAGCGAGAGGAAGAAAGGACTCCGGCTCGGCGTCTCCTCCACCAAACTTTGCTCGCGACTCGCGAACGCTCGGAGCGCCCAGGAAAGCGGCGGCCTCGGGGCGCCCGGGCCCCGGCAGCCCGGGAAGGAGTCGCGGCGCCGGGCCGACTACGCCGCGCGCAGACCCCGCGGCGCCCTGAGCTTTGTGGCGGCCGCGCTCGCTCGCTCGCTCGCTCGCCCGCTCCGCACCCGCCGCCCGCCCGCTCGCTCGGCTCTCCGCGGCGCTCTCCGCCGCCGCCGCCGCCCGCGCCGCCGCCGCCCCCTCCCGGCGGGTCACGCCCCCGCTGAAACCCGAGCCGTTTCCTGGACGGCGGCGCCCGCTCTGCCAATCAGCGCCGCGCGCCCGGCCGCCCGGACTCCGCGCGGCTCCCGACGCCCGCGAGCCGCCCGAGACCCCGGCCACCGCCGGGACCCGGAGGTGCGGCGACAGCCTCGACCCGCGCCACCGCCCCCTTCCTTCCCAGGGGACGCAGGCCGACGGTTCGCCGGGTGATCGCGTTGCGTTTTGGGTTCAAGTCAGAAAACAAATGACGGCCTGCCTGCCCTGCCCCTAGAGGGACCGCACGTTGTTAACAGGGGGGAGAAATTTAATGCAGCTGAAACTTTTGGAGGAGAGAGAGAGCAGCTTGGAAATGTCTGCGGGACATTGCACTTTTCTGTCCTGCCAAATGCAGTGAGAGAAGAAACCAATGCTTATGGAGCCCCCACCACGGGCGGGGCACACTGAACCGGTTATTTGTCATCGGTGCAACCACCTTGCAGAGTAATAATCCCAGTTTCTGATAAGGAGACAGGATGAGAGAGGTTAAGTAATTTGTCCAGGGCCACACAGCTGGTTATTGGCAGATCTGACTTTGGATCTGGCCTCTCATAGAAAAAGTGAAAAGCTGTAACAGGGGCGCCTGGGTGGCTCAGTCGGTTGAGCGTCCGACTTTAGCTCAGGTCATGATCTCCTCGCGCGCGAGTTCGAGCCCCGCATCCGACTCTATGCCGACCACCCTGAGCCTGGATCCTGCCTTGGATTCTGTGGCTCTCTCTTTCTCACCTGTTCTCCCGCTCGTGCTGTCTGTCTCTCAAAAATAAATACACGTTAAAAAATTTAAAAAAGGGGCGCCTGGGTGGCTCAGTCGGTTGAGCGTCTGACTTCGGCTCAGGTCATGATCTCACAGTCTGTGAGTTCGAGCCCCATATCGAGCTCTGTGCTGATGGCTCAGAGCCTGGAGCCTGCTTCCGATTCTGTGTCTCCCTCTCTCTCTGCCCCTCCCCCATTCATGCTCTGTCTGTCTCTGTCTCAAAAATAAATAAAAACATTAAGAAAAAAAAATCTTAAAAAAAAATTAAAAAAAAAACTGCAACAAAAAAGGGTTGTTGTTTAATAATATATATTTGGAGTAACAAAAAGAAATTGGAAAGATTCTAAAGGCACAACTCTGCTGTAAATAGCTGTATGACCTAGAGCAAAGCAATTCTTCTTTCTGAATCTTAGATTCTTATACTGCAAAATCAGATTGGCCAACTGAATGCCAGGCTGTAACTGGTTAAAGTTCATATTTTCCATTACTTTTCTCACTAGGCTGTGTCTACGGGGTAATTTATTTTTTTAATATACTTTCTCTCCTCCTCACTCATCCAGCTCCTAAGCTTTCCTGCTTAAGTACAAGACAATATAGATAAAAACCTTAATTATTTTTCCTTGGAAAAGGTCATTAAACCCAGAAGTGCTTTAGAATGCTTTTGAGGCCTGAAGATAGATGGAGCAGTGAGTACAAAACTGACCTGGAAAATCGACTTTTCCAGCATTTAGAAACGCAGTTAGTTCTTCATGGGTCACTGACATAGCACACGTCAATAACATGAAAAAAATTTTTGAAGGTGCCAGCCACATCATGAGAAAATCGTTTTGCTTCACAATACACAATAGACAACTTTTTATGTAAATTACTTAAAACCCAGGACGAGCAACTCCACTGCGATGCTTCAGCAAATGGCTGTGAAATTATATTTTGGAAATTTGACAGCGAAGGTAAATGGTCTGATTCTCAAGCAAAATGATCTGATCGGTCCGTTGGCTTGGGTATGTTTTCGGTCAAGTCTTTTTAACCCAGATCAGTCCCTAAAGCCTTTTAATTAACTGACAGCTCAGCCAGGTGAGCCTCAGCTATCCACTCACAGCTGGGTTGTTCTGAACATACCTTTTCAAGTTCTCAGACCTGTGGGCACAAAAAGGCGGCAGAAGGTCCACCAGCGCGGCGACCGGCACTTATGTCTTTATACTCCCCATCAATGGGAAACTCAAGTGTCTCAGGACAGAGTCCCTTCCCATCCTGCAACATATCCATTAGCCATTGAAAATGCTGTTAACACATTCTCACATAAATTACTGGTGCAGGAAGCCATCATCCCTAACCCCATTCATCAATAGCTTTATGTACACTGAATAAAAAGGCAGTCTTCCGCTGAAAATGACAAATCAGAACACCTTCTTTCGTGTCCAGATGCAGTTTGCAGAATTTATTCTTTCTAGGGATGAAAAGACACCAATCCATCACAAGACCCTTATTCCCTTAAGAGTGTTCATTTTTAAGGGAGCGAGGCCACAGCCCACAACAGCAAACTCTTCAGTTTTGAGAAAAGCAAACTCATGTTTGGAATTAAAACACACACACACACACACACACACACACACACACACAATTCTGTCATCATATTTAGGCTTCAAGTGACCTCAGAGGGTCTAGGAAAGCTTTCACACCAGTGAGGCTTCTGAATGAGAAAAATAATCTCTGTACGTTTTTTTTTTTTCTCTTCCCCCTTCAAGTGGCTGGAACCCCTTTTGTCACTGGCCTCCCGTGAATGGTGTTGCTAATAAGCCTATTAATGAGCTTTCCCGGCCGAGTGTGAATAGGTAAATAAGCCCCAATCTGTTGAGGTTCAGGGCCGAGGGCAGAAAAGCCAGCAAGAACTGAAGGTGACAGTTTGAACTGAAATACTAACGCCAGCACCAGGTTTCTGCTGAAAGAGCTGCCAGACAAGGCCACATTCACAACCCTCCGCCCCCCACTGGGGTTCCTTTTCTTCACAATTTTCCCCCCTTTACAAAATGTCTTGAGTAGCCACCCTTTTTTTTTTTTCAAAAGCCCTCGAGACGCCCTTCTTTTTTTTTTTTTCACTCTAGTAATGAACTCCGATGCCCCATGACTTTCAAGAAACAAAGTGTACGGCTAACCATTGCTTGCGGGAAGGGACCAGGAAAGGGGTGGGAACCCTGGCTGCCACGGGCCATTCTCCTCTGAAGATGCAGAATTTTTTTTTTTAATAATTTGTTTTCTACTAGGTGGCTGTTCCTTCGCCCTATAGAAAAGTTAGACGAATGCAGGCTGCTGACGTTTCAGCGCTAATAAGCCTGTCTGATGCCGTTCTGTCCTCCCTGCAAAACTATGAATTTCATTCTTTAGGCTCCATCTCAGTAATGTCCGTGGCATAAAAGAAGCATTCGAGAGGAGAAATACAGAAGAGTCCAAGGACTGCGGTTAGTGTAGTTAACTCCTGGGATGAGGGGAGGGGCCTGATCCCCTGACAGCTCGGTCCCACCTTCAAGGAACTTAACCGCATTTCACCGAAGCGAAAGCATACATCCCAGCGCCGAACGTCAGCGATGATGCTAAACTTAGGACAGAATCTCAAAGCCAAGACTTCCCTGGGGACAAAGTCCTTCCGGAATTCCTGTCTCGCTTTAAGGGTGAGGGGGCTTTGGTTCCCACAGGCAAGGTGCGGCTGGCTCCCTTCACTCCATTGCTGTGTGACCTTGGGCAAGTTACTTAAGTTCTCTGAGCCTTCCATTGTTCTCAGGTAAAATGAAGACAATAGTGGTACCCGTCTTGTAGTTATTTAGTAGGGTCACTAAGAAGATTAAGTGAATGAAAGTGTGAAAAAACCTTTTTTTTAATTCAGATACTCCTCATGGTTCTGGAAATGCAATGTGTCTGTGATTATTATTAGCCGTTCTGAATATTCCCACCTCCTGGGTCTATGGGAAGGATTAAAGTGTTTCGGTGAAGAGCCCAGAACCCACTGGCACCACCTGGATATTATTAGGGACCTGGTTTCAACAGAGTCTGGAGCCATACCTTCTGAATCCCCCAACCCTACCCTCTGCCCCAGCTGAAGGGCCTGTTGGTGCCTACCCAAACCCACCTGGGATAGAATGTGGCCTGGGCGGGCAGCCTGAGTCATACAAATTATTATCCAAATGGAATAATAATTCCATTACAGTAATGCAATGCTTACTGGTACCCAGTGCTTCGCAGGAGCAGTCCCTGGAGGTTTCAAGAAAGACGGGGGTCAGGTCACATAGAAGGCGTTTTAACACTGGTGAACAACGCAGCCCCAAAGAAAGAGCTTTTTTATAGACATGAGGAGCACCTGAATTAAAATTGCCACTATGGTCTGCTCTTATGGTTCATTGGATTTCTAAGTGGCTTAAGTAACACGTGTAGGTTTTCCTAAGGAGACTAGAACCAAAGGTGAGAAAGTGTGTGTTAAAGCATCATGTTGACAGAGGAGAAGAGCAGGGCAAAGAGAGGGAGTGATGGGCTCAAGGTCACCCCACTGGTCAACCAGAAGTCCAGTCTCTCCCGATCGGGCTGGGGTTCACTCCAGTGGCTACCAGAGCAAGTCAACTGTTTTCACCTACCCGTGCCCAGTGATGGCTCCTTCCAGGTAGTTCAACTCAGTGCAGAGTTGGAATATTTTGAGTAGAATTCATTGCGTCCAAAATGTTAATATTTCAAGAGAACAGTTACCCATTTGCCATGGCTTCATCCTACTTCTTCAAGTGCTCCAGGAATTTGGTTAGGGTCAGTATTGCTGTTAATGTTTCCAAGAACCTTCATGTTCAGGTACGTAAGATTGTTAGACCTCTTTCACACACCTGCAGCTCATCAGCTGAATTTGCAGTCTTCAAAATAGGGGAAGAGGTAAGGGCCAACATTTGTGGTCCATAAAATGAGTCCAATCGGCGATATTATGAAAACAAATAGAAATGGAAAATAAATAGAAGTGGAAAATTCTGAAGAAGTGGTGTTGGAGAAATTAAGGCTTAATAATCTGCCACACATCTGCTATTTACAACTGGGTAACCAGGTCCGTTACTCAAAAGAGAATGAAGAAGCAATTCGGGGACCCTGACTGCATTCTAGTTCAAGAAAAGCAGAAACTCCTATAAAGATAGTGGGGGGGGGTAATAATTGGGGAAATTTTACCCTGGCCTCAACACTGCCCCCAGGTACACATCACCACCGCCACCCCTGCCCCCAATGTTGCAAGTTCCTACCAGGCACCTGCCCATCTATAAAGAAAAAATGATTGGTCAGTTTGCTGGCTGGCCAACCCAGCCAGATGTAAAGTCCGCAATGCCCGAAGTCACAGGGTATTTGACTGGGAATGCTGTGCAGTAGAAACAGCACCAGACCAGGGCAGGGCTCCCGAGATTGGGTCTCTGTCCCAACATTGCCCCAAACTGTACGATTCTGAGAAAGTCATCGAACGAGGCCCCCACCCCTTGGCCTCACCCTCTTTTGGCATCAGTGAGGTCTCCGGCTTTGAGCTTCAAAAATAAATGTGTCTAAGACCTCCACCCTCTCCAATCGTTGAACGTTCACTGCCTCCAGAGAAATTGAAAAGTGGTCATTTACCCATCCCTGAAGAGGAACCCGTTTGCAGGAAGTCAACATCCTCTCTAAAGTATTTTGAAACCATAGTCCAGGAACCCTGCTGTTGACCCCTGTCTACTGGTAACGGTATCTACCGGAAAAGTCCTCTAATCCCCGGCCCGTTGCTGCTTAAGGGCAATTTATGACATGTCACTGCATGGCTGCAAGGCTGCCTTCCCGCCACCCTCAGCCTGCACTCAACCGCCACCTCCACTGTAACAATGGCTCCCAGCAGACTGGAGAGGAAACACGCAGGTGCATTTAGCCGGTGTGGGGCGATTCGGAAGAGATTAACAATGATGCCCACTTTCACTCCCTCCCCACCGCCGCCCACCATCACTGCCTAGAGCTGCACCGCCCCGTCCAATACGGCAGCCACTAGCCAGTATGATTATTTCATGTTAAATTAGGTAAAACTGAGTAAAACGTACACTTCAGCCCTTCAGGAGCGCCAACCACATTTTACATGCTTAATAGCCACACGCGGCTGGGGCCATCAAACTGGGTGGTGCAGGTATGATAGGAAATTGTCACCGGAGAGTATCCCTGCCTCTTTTTCCTCCTCCAAGATCTCCTTAACCAGGGGAGTCCCCAGGAACTGCTTCTGCCTCCCCCCCCCCCCCCCGAGAAGAGTCCTGGAGTTTCCCAGGAAACATCTTCGTCGGACAATGGCAATATTACTGTTGACTGAATTTCAGTGGCATATCTGTAGCATGACCTCCCGATTCTGGGGCCCGCTTGGAACCGTCCCTGGTCTCAGTGGGAGTTTCTGTCAACCCTCAGCTCCTCTCTGGCAGGCCTCCTGTTCCCTCAAATCCTCAGGAACCCACAGCTGTGCATGCAGAGCCGTGAACCCACCAGAGGGAGAGAGGCTGGCTGCACCAAGATGGCAATGCCCTTGGACAAAGCCCCATTGAAATTGACCTTGGACAAAGCTCAGTGGAAAGTGACCTTGGACATCAGTTTGGGGGGAGAGGGGTTAATTGGGGACCACTAAATTATAACACCCAGAAAGCTCAGCCTGCCTGTCCCCTCTCGCGGTTCCAGGGCTGGGCATGCTGCCTGGCTAGCCTCTGGCAGTTTATTAAGCTGCCTTTGTGCCTACAAGCCCTCAATAGATACTTGATTGATGGTGATTGTAACTTAGCCTCTTTTGGGGGTTCCCAATTAAGGCGTCCGGGCACACTAACACGGGGTTTTGCACCTCATCGATGAGGTATATTTCGAAGTTGGAGAATAAAAGCCATTTTAGGGCAAGGCTGACCAGCCGTGCAGTGGAAGTTTCCCTTCCTTGCAATGACCCGATTTCCAGGGTACTTTCCTCCTTCTTTTCCCTTTATTTCTGCCTTTAGTTTGTTGCCATTTTCCGAGAGTGTGTCTATTTGGTCCAAACGTGAAAAGAAGTTCACTTTAATATACCAAAGGGGAGAAAAATGATGCTGCCAGGATCCTGGTAAACTCCGGGAAGGAGACGGAGAATACAGAGCAGGACGCATCGTAAAACCACAAACCCAGTAACCCTTTTAGAGTCCCAAAGCTCTTATATTTTGTCCCCAAGCTGGGGAGAAAGGCCATCAAGGGAGGAGCGATTTCTTTAACAGATTTCTGAGAGCAGCGTCGAGCAAAAATTAACTCCTTCGCGGGGGCCAGATGCCGGCGGTGGCGCTCGGCCCCGCAGCCCGTGGAGCAGGTGGTTCCAGGTGAAGGAGGCCAAGGTCCCCGGGGCTCCTTTTGTTCTCCGGATTCTGCGCAGGTACGCGCGCAGCGGGCGCTAGCGCCCCCGTGTGGCCGCGGGCGTCCGGTGCGCGCACAGGGGGGATGCAGGGTCACAAGGCGCCCGGGAAGGGGGGCGGGACGGGGGGGGGGGGGGGGCTGCGCCCCGGGGGCTGGAGGAGCGATGGGGACGACGCGGCCGGGAGGAGGGGCGCGCGATCCGTCTGCACCCGGCCTCACCCGGAACTCAGTGTTCGGACTGGGCAGGTGATGAGCGAGCGATGTCAAGGCGTGTCTGCAGCAGATATCGTGGCGCTTGCTGAAGCACATGAGAGACAGGATCCTGCCGGGACCTTGGGGTGGGAGCGGTCTCCACCTTCCCCCACCCCGGGCCTGGCCTGGCCTGGGGCTGTCCCCTCCCGGGCTTCCTCTCTGTCCACAGCATGGCGCGGCATCTCTGCACCTGGATCCTCAATAAGCCAGAGAGCCACCTTTACCGTCTTCGACTTCCGGTGCCCTGTTGGAGCTTCTGGCCCCAGTGCCCACCTGGCCGCCACCCTCCAGCCTGAGGATTGCCAGCTCCCCTCCCACCAAGGCCAGCCCATACCTAGATCTGGGCTTTTTGAAAGCAATGCGCCCCCATCCTTTTTGGTGTGTTTATTCCCTAGTATGGTTGCAGCCGTCTTGGCTGCCCTATGGACGGGCTGCCCTATGGACATCTAGAATTCTAGGGCAGCTTCTGGCTCTGATCCCTCTTCCTTGTCAGCCCCGGGTGGGGACCCTGCGCTGCTCCTCCATCAGGTCACTCAGAGCCTTGGTGGCTCTCCATTTGCAAGAGCCATGGCAACTGATCTGTCAGCACGGAGAGGGTGTGTGGTAGCTGACATTTATTAGGTACTTATTATGTTCCGACAGCTGTGATTATGGCCTTTAAGTGAATTATCACGTATTGATTACAAGGACCCTGTGAGGTAGATACCATGATGACCCCAATTTTACTAATTGGGCAGTGGACACACTGAGAGCCCGCCCACGGTCGTTGGGTGATGAGGGAGGGGCGTGGGAGTGCATGCTTTTCACTTGTGCTGCCAGTATTCTGCGAGCAGGTGATTGGGCCAGGGTGAGGCTCAGGGTGGCCCAGCGACTTTAGCTGATGACTGGGAATATAGGCCAAGGGGGGGGGGGGTGCATTTTTCTGATCCTTCCAGAGAAGTTGGCCATCCCATTCAGATTATGTCATTGTCTCGATTATTAGACATTAGCTCCTGTTTTTAGCTGGCCAGAGCGTCTGCAGGCTACATCCTCTGCTATCCTGTAGCGGCTAAGAACACGGGATCTGTAGCCCAGCTCTGCCTGCGGAGGGCCTCATGTCCGCCCCCTCCTCCGTAGATTGGAGGAATACTAACACCTGCTTAACACGCTTACCAGAGTTTTTATGGATTGAATGGGAGGCTTAGGGTCAAGTGCTTGGTTCAGTGCACGTTAGCTGATGTTACTATTTCTAGACTAGAGGCACTCAGACCTCCCTCTTTGTAGCCCTATCCTAACCCTGGCCTTATTTCCTGGTACTTACCTTTGCTGTGTGACCATGGGCAAGTTACTCAGCGTTTCTGAGCCTCTGTGACCTTCCTCGTAGGTTGTGAATATCGGCCGTAACCATATTCCAGACTCACCTCTCAGTCTTGGTTCTGGCAGAAGCTGGAGCTGTCTAGGGCAGAGCATTTGCTCCCTCTCTTCCAAAGGCCTTCTCAGTATCATACAAATTCATTCCAGTGTTAGCTCATCATGACCATGAGCAGATTCTGCATTTATCCAACTGGTACCAGTACGTTGTTTTGTCTTGTCCTCTGGGGACGAGGAAGGGATACATTCATTTTCTTTGTAAAAAAAAAAAAATCCTCTGTGTGCTTCAAAACAGGAATCAAGACAGTTGTTAGCCTCGACTCCTCCATATAAGACACCACTTGAGAACATTGCTGGGTTGGGGTAGCAAATCCAGCTAATAAAATGCAGGCACCCAGTTGAATTAGAATTTCAGAGAAGCAACAGATATGTTTTTAATGTTTATTTGTTTTTGAGAGAGGGAAGGCACAAGCAGGGAAGGGGCAGAGAGAGAGGGAGAGAGAGAGAGAATCCCCAAGCAGCCTCCACGCTCAGTGCCAAGCCTGATGCAGGGCTCGATCCCATGCCCCCGGGATCGTGACCTGAGCTGAAACCCAGAGTCAGGCACTTAACTGACTGAGCCACCCAGGGGCCCCAAGTATAAGTATCCCCCAATATTGTATGAACACATATTCCATGGGATGTATTTATAGTAAAAAGTATTGTTTTTCTGAAATCCAGATTGAACTTTGTGTTCTTTGTTTTATGTGCAAGCCTACGCCATGTAGAAGCCACTCCCACAGGTTGACTGGATGGGACAAGGCCAAGAGAGGTGGGCATTCTTCCCAGAGACCACTGGGAATTACCTACCTTCTCCTTGTGTCCTGGGCTTACCCTGGAAAAGCCCCCATTAAATATCGGGGGGTCAGTCAGGCCTGATCAGAAACTCTGAGATGCTTGCCCTCAGCTTGGTTTCTGGGGCCATTCTATGGCAGACTTGGGCCTATTTTCAAGTGATTAAGTTATATATTGACAGAGCTATTTGAATATCTGGTGTTAATGATAGTAACCTTATAGAGAGCCATGTTTCCATTTATTTGTTTAATTAAAGAGATTTTTTTATTTAAGATTTTATTTTTAAGGGGCACCTGGGTGGCTCAGTTGGTTAAGCGTCCGACTCTTGGTTTCAGCTGAGGTCATGATCTTGCAGTTTGTGAGTTCAAGCCCCATATCAGGCTCTGCACAAATAGCATAGAGCCTGCTTGGGATTCTCTCTCCCTCTCTATCTGCCTCTCCCCCCTTCATTCTCTCTCTCTCTCTGTCTCTCTCTCTTTCAAAAATAAATAAACTTTAAAAAAAGGAGCCTCTTAAATTTTTTTTTTTCTTTTAAGTACTCTCTACACCCAACGTAGGGCTCAAACTCACAACCCTGAGATCAAGAGGGCTTTCCTGCCCGGGCCAGCCAGGCACCCGCCATGTTTTCTTCTGAAAGAGTAACCAGGTATGAGGGTGCTATTGCTTGGCCATCAGGCGTGTATATGAAATTGGTTACTTGCCTGATCTCAGTTCTCCTATGGGGAGTTAGTTTATGGGGAAAACAGAACTTCAGTCCAAGATGGAGGCAGATAAACCTCCTGCTACAAATGTGCCCTCGCACACTCGGTCCTTTTTTCTAGCTGCTTTCCAGCACACTCTACCTGGTTCCACCTGGCAGGGCCGGCTTTCTGCTCGAACCTGCTGGGCTCCCAGCAATTTCTCCCGACCCCTTCAGTGTCAGCCACCTGCTGTGGGTACCACCCCCCTACTAGCGTGGGGATCACAAGGCCCCCTGCCTCCCCACCGCCCCCCTCCACCAGCCCCTGTCATGTCACATCAGGTGACACTCTTGCTGTGCCTGGACTCACTCTACCTATCCTCCACCTTTGCCACAGATTTCTCCGGCTTCCAACAACGTAAGTCATGGGCGTTGATTTCAGTCACAGCCGGATCCCCATGTCCGCTTCTCTGCTGAGCCTCAGTCTGAACTTGGGCAAAGTCGCTAACCTCCCTGGGCTATAGTTGCCACATCCGTGTTATAGATGGTGTGTGAGTTTCCCGCGCTGTTAGAACAAATGACCCCAAGCCTTGTGGCTTGAAACACACATTTCTTAGGTCACAGTTCTGTAAATCAGAGGTCAAGGCGGGGCTCAGTCCAAATCCAGGCACTGGCAGAGATGCGTTCCTTTCTGGAGACTCTGCAGGGCAGAATCTGCTCCGGGCACATTCGGGTCATTGACAGAAGGCGGTTCCTTGTGGCCGCAGAGCTCACGTGCTGTTTCCTGGCCTGGCCGGCAGCCGGGAGCCTCCCTCAGTCCCGATGCTCCATTTTCAGAGCCAGCAGCCACACCTGAAGCCCCCGTCACACCCCGGGTCTCGGTGACTTCACCCTCTGCTCCAGCTGGAGAGCGCTCTCTGCTTTCCAGGGCTTCTGTGATGGGGTTGGGGCCACCCAGGTCGTGGCCCTGCTTAAACCTCGGTAACTTTAATGTCATCTCCAAGCCCTTTCACCAGATTCTGGGAATTAGAGATTGGACATCTCAGGGCGGGGGACCATTATTTGCTAACCACAGAGAAGGTAATGACGTTGTCAGGTAAAACCAGGTGTATCGGTTTCCTAGGGCGCTCTATCCGAGTACCGCAAACCAGGTGACTTAAAACAGGAGCGATCTATTGTCTCGCGGCTCTGGTGTCTACAAGTCCCAAGTCAAGGCGTCAGCAGGGCCATGCCCCCTCTGAAGCCTTGGAGGAGAATCCTTTCTGTTTTCTCCCGGCTCCTGACGGTGGCTGGTAGTCACTGGAGTCCTGGGCATGTGGCCGAAGCTCTCCGTCCGCTCTCTGCCTCTGTCACGAGCCGTAACTCGTGCATTTCTGGGTCCAAACTTCCCTCTTCTTCTGAGGACGCCAGTCGCACTGAATGAGTGTCGACCCTAACCACCTCATCTTAACTTGATCCCATCTGCAAAGATCCTACTTCCAAATAAAGTCATCTTCGTAGGTATCGGGGTCAGGACCTCAGCACGACATGATTCCACCCAGAACACAAGGTAAGGCCTGAAAGGCACCTAGTGTGGGGCCCGACCTCTGGCCAGGGTTTAACCAGCAGGGGCAGCTGGCTTCGGGGACTCTACTGTCACCCACTCTGGGTCCCGGCGGACGTGGACTGGCCTGGCTGGTACACATGTGGCAAGAGCGTGAGCAATCGTGCCCCTTCCGTCCTGCCTCCCGGACTGTCACTTTTCTACCATGTGTCCAGCTTTCCCTACGGCCCTTTATGCAGGCTGCCCCCTTGCCTGTGATGCCCCCTCCGGTCCCCCGGGCTGTCCAAATCCACATTAGGGCCACTCTTCCCACCCCACACTGGCAGGTCGAGCTGATTAAAGACGGAGAATGAAGAGGCTGTACCGCCCTGGAAAGCCCACTGCTCAGCTGGCTGGAAACAGAGCCTTCCCATTAGGAAATGCAGATAGAAAAAAAAAAAAAAAAACCCTCTAGCCTGGCAGGCAGAGACGAAGATAAAGCAAGGTGCTGACTCAGTGGCTGAAAGGTTCAAAAGATGAGCAACTTTCAGGCAAGAAATTACACCCTCTGCCTCTCCCAGCCCGATGATCATCCATCTTGTAAACGTGAACTGCTCTTCCTAGAAAGAAAAACAATAGCGTCCAAACACTCTCGCCAAGTTAGCCTTCCAGGAGCCATAATTCTTTGGGGATCTGTGCTACATAGGAGACTCTGGGTATTGGCTGATCACCACCCTTGCGCGTTTATGGTGCGGGGCTGCCTTCGAACGCAAGGGGGGAAGGATTTGACGGATCTCATTAGCAGCCCAGGAATGTCACTCCACTGTCGAGCACCTCCGCATTTAATAAATCGGAACACGTGCAAACACGGAGCAGTCCCACAAGCAGAGTTTAGTGGCAAGCGAGGGCCTCAGCGGGCGTTCCCCGGGATGACTTCCAAACACTCCAGCATCCTGACCTCTCCTCATTTCCGGAAACGTCCTTAAGCTCACTTCCCCCGGCCCAGATGGGAACAGGGCTGGGAGGACGAGGGACAGCTGTCGCCGCTGGAGAAATGCAAGAGGCGGGTGGGCTCGCTCGGGGTTGAAAGATGCTCGCGAGGGAAGTCACCTCCCCGCCCCCCCACCAAGACCCTGGGCCCTCGAGGCTCTCACCTTCAGGGTAAGGGTCTCCCAGGGGCCACGCTGACGGACTTCATGTCCCCGGGGGCCAGCACAGGGCCTGGGAAAGATCGCTATCAGTTTGTTGAATGAACAAGTACACGAAGACCTGGGAATGATTTGAGGCAACCAGAGAAGATTCTGGAAGCTGCCCCCACTTGCAGCTGAGACTTGGCCTCAGCCCCACCTGGGTCCCAGAACGCAGGCTCTCCAGCTCCCCCGGGCACCGCCCCAAAGCCTGGCCGAGGGCAGAGCGTGCAAGAAAACGCAACCACCTTTCGGCTGCACGGCAAGCAGCCCCGCAGGTCAGAGCTGAGAGCTGCGGCCGCAGGGGGTGGAGGGAAGCCGTTTGCAGCTGTTTATGTGATGTGTATCTGGTAGATAAATAAACTTCATTTTCCAGGACTGCCAATCTCTAAACACGAAGAAATAGACATTCGCTCAGAAAGTTAAAAAAAATAAACAAATGCGGTGATGTTGGAATCTTGCGACAAAGGCCTGGGTCCGAGCTACTCGCCTTTCAGCTGGTTAATAAACCTAGTTTATGGATCCCCCTCCTATGGGCCTGTGTGTGAAAGTTCCGCTCAGCGGAAATGTTCCCTGTTCGGTCGTGGCGGAGGGAGAGTCCAAGCAGAAGATCCTTCCAGCCCATCTCGGGCGCCATCCAGGCAGGCCCACGGCACCAGCCCGGTGACTCTTCAAATGCTTCACGAGGTGGCCACCAGCATCCGCTGCTGACAGCCTCAGCCCAGCCTAAAGCAGGTGAGAGGCCACCTGGGGCTTTTGAGCCGGGACCTCCTCTTTGTCGTGCCTCTGAGGCGCCTTCGCCAGCTCCCGCCTGACTCCCGGGCCTCTGTCCCCTCGTGGGACCTGCACACAGACAGAGGAGGAGGAGCAGGCAGATTCATTACTCCTTCTCAATCTCAGGATGGAAGAAGGTACCTGGAGACGTCATCACCTTGACCTGAGCCGTCATGAAGACAGTGCTTTTACTCTTGCAGTTCACAAAGTACATTCCCACAGCGACCCCTGGGAGCCCTTTAAGGCAACCGTTTGTCCATTCATGATTCATTCATGGGTCCATCAGGTTATTGAGGACCCGTAAGAGCCCTGCTCTTGGCTGCTCTTGGCTGATGGCAGTGGCTGCCTTCAAGGGGCTTAT
Organism: Prionailurus viverrinus; assembly: GCF_022837055.1. Lineage (NCBI taxonomy): Eukaryota > Metazoa > Chordata > Mammalia > Carnivora > Felidae > Prionailurus > Prionailurus viverrinus. The sequence goes on from NC_062571.1 coordinate 78,282,651, forward strand.
AGCCCAGGGGATAGAGACTGCAGGTTTCAGGAAACAGAAACCCAGAGAAGTCCTGGGGGGTTTGGCCAAGGTCTCGCCTGGTACGTGGTAGAAAGAGCCCAGAAAGGTCTGTGTTTGACACCTGGACGGAGGGTCTTCCTACCATTTTGTGGGGTTGTATCCTACCCTCATACTAACTTAGAGTTCAGGATTTTGTCTTAGGAAAGGGGGTTGGGGGAAAGAAAGGAGAGAGAAGAAAAAGGGGAGGGTGGGGAGCGGTGCGGAGAGGGCTTAAATGACACAGGCCCCATCCTCCGCCCTTCTAGGTGATGGGCCCGAAGGTGGGAAACAGGAAGTGCCGTTCCCTCCGTCAGTCTCCTGAGCCCCATCACGGCACCTCACGGCCCTGAGAAGAACCTCACTCACATTTTTTGGGTTTTTAGACAGTGTGGGTCCAAAATGCCACGTGACCGCCGCAGGACTGGATGGAGATCGGCTCCAGCCAGAGGAAAGCCCGGCAGTGGAAGGCTGAGAAACCCTTCTCCAGAGATCCCCGACGGCCATTTTGACAAAGAGATTCTTGCCTCTGTGCTAACCGGGACCCTGACCCGCTCCCCACCACACATGGCCACGGAAGGGGGCCACCAGCCCAGCCGCCACCGGCTCCTCGCACACAGTCAGGAGCACCTCGAGGCAGCAAACGGCCACGGCGGGCACTGCAGGGGCACCCAGGTTCTCCCTCGGGAGGTGTGAGTGCTGGCAGCCATAAACCTCAGCCGGGCCCCTCGTGGCGCTGAGGACAGAAAGCCCTCCTCCTCCCAAATCCATGCTACCTCCAGGCACCCGCAGCCCACGGCTGGTCTTTGGCAAGGGGAGCAACTCCTTTGGGGACTGAAAGGCCCACAGGCTGGGAGCCCCTCAGTCCCACGACAGTTGGCTGCCCTCATTGTTGGGGTGGGGCCCCGGAAAGGTCTGGTCCCTCGCCCAGTGGGAAACACCTCTGAGGACCCACCCTCACTCCAGGGTCACCTGCACCGTTGGCTGAAGGCTTTGCTGCGACCACATCACAACTTGCTCTCCTGGGTCCTGTTTCCTTTACTTCTCCATACACGTGGGGCCCAAGGACGCCCCGACGACGTAAGCTTCCTGTGCACCTCTGCGGCTATGTCACCAGGAACCCAACCTAGGACGATGGGCCAAGTTGCATTTTGGTTTGGCAGTCTAGGAAGGTTCCTAGCCTGCTGTTCCCCTTCCAAGGTGTCCTGCCCCCGTGCCTCCCATGCAGGCTTACTCCGTACAAAAGCGGGTTAATGTCCCTTTAGCGCTGAGGACCCTATGGCGTCCCTCAATTGGCAGGGCCATCTGGGCTGCTGCTGAAAGTTGACCACAAGACGTGAGACAGTGAGGAGACAGCACGGACGTCCTGGGGACCCCAGCCCTCCCCCGACTCTCCCTTATGTCAAAGATGAACAAGACGCCCTTGGGCATCTTGTGGTCACTGGCAGGCACCAAGTTTCCCCTGAGAAGGAGCATCCAGATGTTGCTGGCCGGTTGGAGGTAGGGGCGAGGAAGATGGGAAAACACCATACAATCCAATCACAAAAATAGCTTGAGAAGATCACCGAGTAAAAGACAGACTTCGTGATGCCGAAGTGAGGGCAGAGGTTGCCAAGTGACTCTGCGACCAGGAATGTCACTGCCTGTGAAATGAAAGATGGACGATGAGGTCTGCAAGGGCCCCCCCTGGCTCTCAGTTTGAAGAATTCACCAACCCGGTGTGGTTTTCATTGGAAGTCGATATCCTGGCCACCCGCTCCACTTTGTAAGAAATGGGGCAACCCTTTCCCAGCCTTCAGAAACCCTCCTAGCAAGCCCATCTTCGGGTCTCTCAGTGATCCGTTGTTGTGTGTGACAGACGTTCCCGGCACGTAGTGGCTGAAACAACAGCCGGCTGTGGTCCTCAGTGGCCGTGTGGGTTGGCTGGGCGCCGCTGGGGTCCTTCCGGTCTACGGTGGCGTCACCTGGGGTGCGCTCGTCCGGAAGCTTCGCTGGGTGGGAACGCCCCCTCTCTCGTCCGCTCACACAGCCAGCGATGTGTATCCGCTGTCATCCGGGAGCTCAGGTGGGCTGTCAACAAAGAGCCTCAGTTTCCCTCCCTACGGTCACTCCACAGGGCGTCGCGCTGGGCTCCGAGCGGGAGCTGCTGGCCTGTGAAGGCCCAGCCCCGGAAGCTCCATCCCATCCCTTCTGTCCAAGCGACTCAGGCCAGCCCAATTCCAAGGGGGGGTGGAAAGGGACTTCGCCCCTTGATTGGAGGATGAAAGATGGCAGAGAATTTGCACCCCAGGAGGCCACTGTCGGGGGATGGGGAATGACACTCCACGTTGGCCATGTTGCTATGGAACTAAAGACACCATCTGTGGCTAAGGACTCACAGCAGCCTGGGCAGAAGGACCAGTCACACTGCTGTCCTGGGCCAACTTTGAAATGGCAGGGAGACCAGCAGCTGGAGGTCCAAAGACCAGCAACTGGAGGCACGAAAACAAGGATACTTTCCACCTTTCCCTCCACGGGTGAGAGATGGCAGGGGGAGCATAGCTCGGCTCTGAAGCCACAGTGTGTCGGCCCTGTCACTTTTTCTCTTCTCCTTTGGGGTTGGGAGATCCTGACACAAACAGGGAGCCCTCACTGATTGGAAATGCCTACTTGGGTCTCCTGGGGACCACAAAGCCCACTTCTTCTCCACACCTCTCGATCCCAAGCTCCAAACACATTTCCCGGCGACCGTCCTCACATGACGGTGACTGTGGTCTAAATAAAGTGGCGCTTAAGCCGAGGGCTGACTTCACGGGTAGTAAATTTAAGACACATGCTTGTTTTAACCCCGCATCCCCCATCCCTGCCTGATATCACACACACAGACTACAGATGCTACGTTAGCTCAGGGCGGATCTCTGAGCTGGGCCCCTGAGGACGGTCTGCATACTCAGAAGGCCAATCCAATCAATTCCTGCGAAAAGCTGGGGCGGGGGGGGGAAGGGGTGTGGGTGTCCAAAACAGCTTCAAATGACTCCTAAACCGTAATGGGAAAACAGCACTAGATTTCTCGTCCGCGAGGCAATTCCAGAGCACGTAAAGACAAAGCTTCAGACTGCGGCCCAGAGGTACGGAGAGAGCTACGTTCATGCATCTATCTCCTCGCTCTGCAGCGACTAAAGGTGTAGCCGGTCGGCCGTCTCGATATTTCCTTCTCCTTTCCTGTTCAAGGTGTTCCCCAAGCCAATCTAAAGGCAAACAAAATGAAACAAACAAAAAAAGACGGTCGGTCTCCGTGTCAAGGCATATCTGGGAGGTAATTGGAGCATTTGATAAAAGGCACGGACAATGGAGCACCCCGGGGGCTCAGTCAGTTAAGCGTCCGGCTTCGGCTCGGGTCGTGATCTCGCGGTTCGCAGGTTCGAGCCCCGCGTCGGGCGCTGCGCTGACAGCTCAGAGCCTGGAGCCTGCTTCGGATTCTGTGTCTGTCTATCTGCCCCTCCCCCGCTCGCACTCTGTCTCTCAAAAATAAATACACGTTTAAAAAAAATTTTTTTTAAATAAAAAATAAATTAAAAAATGCACGGACAAAACCCCGCAGTTGCATACCCCAGAAACTCCAGACAACTCCCACTGACTGCAGATTTGTTAAGTCAGTCATTCGACCACCATTTATTGAGCAGCTGGGACACTAGACCCAGAAGCAACTGGGAGTGAGACGCCCCCTTCGTCCCGGAGCTCGTGGTCAGGTGGGAACACAGGTGCTCGGTAAGGAATTCCGAGTCGGAAGAGGGCCACACGGCAGCTTCTTGCTGCAGACACGAATCACACCCTTAGTCCTGTGCATCCATAAAAAGTCGCCACATATTCAGTTCTGCAGCCATAGACCAAAGTCCTGCCTGAAAAAGTAATCCATTACGAGCAAATGATTTGAGACGTAATGCTGTCTGCTGCTGCGTTTCGATCGACGCAGTCCTACAACGTGATAAAATGACCCAACCCGCCAAACGGCACACAAAGATTTGTCTAGATCTCTCACCCTTCAATGGACACTGGACGGTGGAGGAAAACAAGCCGCCCCTCTGCCACTCACCCCTACAACCTCTCATTCTAGTGACCCCCTGTCTTAGTCCATTCAGGCTGCTGTAACCCAATACCTAGATGGGGACTTAGACAACAAATAGTAACCGCTCACAGTTCTGGAGGCTGGAAAGTCCAAGGTCGAAGTGCTGGCAGATTCGGGGTCCAGGGAGAGCCCACCCTCTGGTCCATAAATGACCATCTTCTCGCTGTGTCCTCACGTGGTAGCAGGAGGAGGGAGCTCTCGGGCTTCCTTAGGGCGCTAATCCCACTCATGAGGGCTCCACCCGAGCGACCTAATCCTCTCCCCAAAGCCCCACCTCCAGATATCATCACGTTGGGGATTCAGTTTCAACAAATGAAGTTGGGGGCAGAGGAGAGGCAAACCTTCAGTGCACGACATCCATTACTGCTTTGCCTTTTCTTTCTCTCTTTCCTTCCTTCCTTTCTTTCCTCCTTTCCCCTCGCTCACTCTTCCTCCCTTCCTTTTCTTTCTTCCTTCCTTCTTTCTTTCTTCCTTCTTTCTTTCTTTCTTTCTTCCTCTCTTTCTCTTTTCCTTCCTTCCTTTCCTTTCCTTCTTTCTTCCTTCCTTCTTCTTTCTTTCTCTCTCTTTTTATTTTCCTTCCTTCCTTTCTTTCTCTTCCTTTCTTCTTTCTTTCTCTCTCTTTCTTTCTTTCTCTTTCTTTTTCTTCCTTTTCCTTCCTTCTTCCTTCCTTTCTTCTTTCTCTCTCTTTCTTTCTTTTTCTCTTTCTCTTTCTCCCTTTCTCCTTCCTTCCTTCCTTCCTTCCTTCCTTCCTTCCTTTCCTGCCAAAAGACAGGCCCAGGCTGGGGAGGTGGAAGAACTGGACCTATCCCGGGGGGTGGCAGTTCTCATCCCGGCCACTGGAGGGTCACGGGCAGACCACTGCCCTTCTCTGGTTTGTTTTCTTATCTGCAAAAGTGGTGGAAAGGACTGGGTGGCCATGCTCTTTCACTGAGCAGCATGGAGGCAAGAGGGGGGAGGGGCTGGTCCCCAACTACACTGTTGTCCGGGGACCTTTCTGCTGTTCCCCGTCTAGCAGGATAAACGCCCATCCTGTGCCAGCCAGGGAGGATGGCTGGCTCCAGGGAGACGCTGGCTGCTGTCCCGACGGCTCTGTGCTGAGGAGCACGGTCAGCTTTGCCACGACTCTGCCAATCACTGAGCCCCGCTGTGAGAGGGGGCAAACGGGGAGCTCTGTGCTGCATTCTGAACACGCTGAGGGACGGAAGTGAGGACATGCCCAGGCCACCCACCCAGAATGGCCCAAGAGGAAGACCTGGCCCCCATGCAGGGCATGCCAGTGTCCCTGATCTGGACCCCATAAGCTCTGGTCATGTGTGTCATCTAGGCAGGGTTTCTGCAGCAGATTTCATCTGCAAAGGAGCTTCCCTGCTAAAATGAATGGGACAACCCCAGCGCTCGGTGATTGAAGAATCCCCCCTGACAGCTCTGTATCCTTTACAATCAATCTGTAGATGTCACACATCTCTACTAATGGCAGCTTTGTGACAAATCGTGACAAATATTTCACAAGCAACAAGAGCTGCCTTTAGGGGATTCAAGAAAAAGATGGCCACTTGTCTGCCAATCCAGCTCCCTCCTTCCTTCCTTCCTCCTCTCGCCCTATTCGTTTGTTCATTCATTCATTCCTTCTCACCCAACCAACCAGCCAACCTACCAATATTTTTTGCACATCTGCCTTGTGCAGAGCTCTGGGCGAGCCACCAGGGATTCAGCATTGAATAAGACAATGTATTTGCTGGCCCCATAAAATTTATGCTCTGGAGGGGACAGACCATAAGTGAGCAAATAAGTAAACAAGACAATTCCAGATCACAAGAGTGAAAGAGGAAATAAAATGATGGACATCGAGAGTACCTGAGGGACTTCATCATCGTGGCTTGGAGCCCACCCGTCCGCAGGTGGGCAGCCATTTCTAAAGAGGGTCTCAAACTTGAGTGTGCACATCAAGTGCCTATGGACCCTATAAAAAAATATGCAGTCTGATACCCTAATTCTGGCCAGGGCTTGAGATGCTGCCTGTCTTACTGGCTTTCGGATGATGCCAATGCTGCTGGTCCGGGGACACATTGCCGACCCTGAGCAAGTGACTTGCCCTTAGCACACACCCCAACACGCATCTCAGCACCCAGCCATTTGACTCTGCATGGACCTGCCTCTTTGCATTCCCGAGTCTCCGAAAGCTGTGCTCGGTCCCCAGGTGCCCCGGGTGCTGTGGGAAGAGCCCTAGGTTGGGCTCGATGGCACTCAAGCCCCAGCGACATTTTCTTTTTTTTTTTTTTAAATTTTTTTTTTCAACGTTTATTTATTTTTGGGACAGAGAGAGAGACAGAACATGAACGGGCGAGGGGCAGAGAGAGAGGGAGACACAGAAATGGAAACAGGCTCCAGGCTCTGAGCCATCAGCCCAGAGCCCGACGCGGGGCTCGAACTCCCGGACCGCGAGATCGTGACCTGGCTGAAGTCAGACGCTTAACCGACTGCGCCACCCAGGCGCCCCCCCAGCGACATTTTCTAACAAGCATGTAATGTCCTGGCCCTGGCAGCCCATCCGTGCACGAGGCCAACAACACAGCCCTGCTTTCCTCGCAGTTTCATGGTGCGATCGGAGGAAACAGACGCCGTTAATATAAGGAGAAGTCAGATCTAGAAGCCTGGCGTTTACCCAGCCTTGAAACAGACAAACAGACAGGGATTCTCAGGGATTTGAAGGAAGAAGTCGAGAGTCAGCCTCAGCACGCACTTGTAGGGATTCAGTGCGGGACAACTGAGTCTGCAGTAGTTAAGAGAAAAAGACAGCAGTCGGGAGTCACAGAGAAGCCTTCTCTAAACATCACACAAAACCAGTCTTACCTGAAAAGGCTACGCTGTCTCTTTAAGCCCCCGTTAGGTCTCCCTGATTGTCTTTGACATCAGGGTTGGGCATCTCTGGGAATCTGACCCACATCTGTGGACGATAAAGAACAATTATCAAGCAGACACATGCCCTGCACCAAACACACCTACATAATTGGTGCTTTACTTCAGCTAATGTTTCACATTATTCCGGCCTCCCCCAAGCATCAAGTTGAAAAGGCAAAGCTTGTTTACTCCAAGATTCCTTGAAGCCCAGCTGTGCTGTGTGTGTGCACCACACGTACGCGAAAGCCTCCAGCATGTGCTGTGGGCACGGGCCTGATTAATGATGCTTTTCCTTATTAGCAATAACCAGCTTCGCGTGCATAGCCTTTGGAACTTGTTTCTGGAAACTTCCTCCGAACCACAGGACTAGAATAGAATAACAGGCACTCTATAAATATTTGTTGAGTGACTGAATGACATTGAGGCAGTGAAGCATGGTGGCTAAAAAGGATAGAGACGTCGGCTTCAGAGAGAAGGCTCTGGGTCTATGTCTCAATTACATCTGTCATTATCTGCATGACCTTACATTCTCTAAGCTTAAATGATTAAATGAACGTAAAATCATTAAGTGAAATCAAGTTTATAAAGCATATTATCGGGCAAGTAGTAAATGCTTGAAACATGTTAGCCGTTGAAGGTGGCCATTTACACTGTCACCCAAAAAGGGACACATTTGGTAGCAAATAAGGTACTTTAATAACCACACCCGAACAGCAGGTGTCAGCCAGGATAGTCCCAGGTAAGTGAGGGCATGTGGTCACCCCAGCTCTTACAGTTTAATACAAGAGATCCTTAGAGATGATCAAGTCCAACCTATTTATTTAGCACATAAAGTTAGTGATTCCTGGGGAGGTTAAGAGTGACCTGAAGTCACAATGCCAATTAGCAGAACATGGGTTCAGGGTCATGCTACAGGTGCTAGGATCCTTGCCCTCAACAACCTGAGCACTGTTGAGCGCCCCAGGGAGGAGGTGGCCTTTGTCACTGCTGCTCGGCAGGGTCCCATTGTGCAAAGGATGACAGTAAACTCAGAGACGTTAAGAAGCTTGCCTGAGGCCTCGCAGCAGTAAGTTCAAGGTGGTCTCCGGGACTCTCTTCCACTGAAGCATGGGATGTCACTGCGTGGCTTCTAATAGCTCCAGTGGCTTCTAATAGTTCCAGCATGCTGATGTCAGTTGTGATTCCAACTTCCTTTTTTCAAAAAAAAATTTTTAATGTTTTTTAAATTTATTTTTGAAAGGGAGAGAGAGAGAGAGAGAGAGAGAGAGGCAGAGAGAGAGGGAGATACAGAACCCGAAGCAGGCTCCAGGCTCCGAGTTGTCCACACAGAGCCCGACGCGGGGCTCGAACTCACAAGCTGTGAGATCGTGACCTGAGCCGAAGTCTGATGCTCAACCGACTGGCCACCTAGGCGCCCTTCCAACTTACCTCTCGCATCTTCTTTCGGTGTGCTTGTTTTCAGGCTCACTGATTCGTCAAGATCATCGGTGCGGGATGCAGACGTCAGGTCAGAAGTCACTGCCCCTTCGCCTTGCTGCCATACCCCTCCGTATCATAGCACAATTATTATGCTAACATACTAGTGCATAAGAGTACGTCTTATACAACAATATAGTGAAACATCATAGTATGTCTCTTTCTGGAATCTGCAGGAGAGGCTGGGGCCTGGCACAAAGGGTGTATCACGGCCTCTCCGCTGAAGTTTGCTGCAGGTAACGGTTCTCGGTATCGGCCTCACGGCTGACAATCCAACACAAACTGACAGCGATCCGACTGTCCCCTGTTAAGACAGGAACATTCTCGGAAAGGGCCTCAAGCCTCCCTGCTGACGCGTCCTACCTCCAGTGAAAAGTGAGGGGTGATAGCCCTCCCCTTGAACAACAGAGCCTAGTTCACAGCCGGTGGGTTTTCCTCGGGGCCCATGTCTATCCCTCCCTTAAAATCCTGGAGAATCGCTGTTTATCTTTTACGTGGGACAGTGCTGGCTCCTCGCTCACAGGAGCCCACTGAGGGCACCTCCTGTTGGGGCCGTGTCAGGAGAGTCCACGTGGATGGCTCGAACGTGGCCGTGGTGGGAGTTTGTATACCATGGAAATTGGCAAATGCTATAAATCAGGGCGTCCCCCCCCTTGGAGAACCAGTTGGTAAACATTTACCAACCCGTCGCTGCTGCATTAGTGGCACCAAACCCCACCTGGCTGTTCTTGATCCGTCTAGTCCTCCCACTGTCTACCCATTCTCTCAGTTCTGCCGCCTTTCCCGGCAACCGTGGGCAGTCAACACACCCCCCGGTGCAAAGGATCGAAACACCCTCTAGAAGAGAATCCTTTACAACCAAGTTTCCCCCCCCAACGAGACCTTTTAGTATGCTGCTGGTGAAAACGTGCTCACGGGGGCACCTGGGTGGCTCAGTGGGTCAAGCAGGCAACTCTTAATCTCGGCTCAGATCATGATCTCATGGTTCACGGGTTTGAGCCCCGCGTCGGGCTCTGCACTGACAGAGGGGAGGCTGCTCGGAATTCTCTCGCTCGCTCGCTCTCTCTCTCTTTGCCCCTCCCCTACTTGTGCATTCCCCTTCTCTCCAAAATAAATAAAGAAGTATTTAAAAAAATTTTATAAGGATGTGTTTACAGAATTCCTTTCAGATCTCTTACCCACACTTTTAGTTTTTAAAAAAAATTATCCAGTTCCCCTCCACTCCCCCTCCCACAGCCCCAAGTGTGATGACCCTATTTTTTTGTGTCTCCAGCATGCCCTGGATCCCGTCAGGGGTCCACATATGGACTGAGTTTCTTTTAAAAGGGCTAAAGTTTCTCAGCTCTCGATTCCGTCTTTAAGGATCTGAGGAGAGGGAGAGGTACACACCATTTCCAAGTGAGGCCGCCAAGAAAAGGCTGGGCAGAGCCCCCCCAGCTAGAAACGTCTCCTTTCGAGGAAGGCCGATCTACAGCATGAAGTTACGACCTGACCGTTTAAACGGACGGTCACAGACTGTGGCAAACCTCTGAGACAGAAACCCGAGCTGCTGTTTCGCAAGCACAGACTGTGATTTCTAGCAAGCCTGCTCGAACTGGGAAACGCTGGTCTCAGCCCTCCCTTTCTCGTTGTCTGTTTCCACGCACGAGGACGCTCTGGGTAACGACGCGGCGAGGCTGGGCTTCACCTTGGCTCTCACCGCGAACGTGTCTTTCTGATGGTTTTAAAAACCAGAGGTAGGGGCGCCTGGGTGGCTTGGTTGGTTGGGCGTCCGACTTTGGCTCAGGTCATGATCTCACGGTCCGTGAGTTCGGGCCCCGCGTTGGGCTCTGTGCTGACAGCTCAGAGCCTGGAGCCTACTTCGGATTCTGTGTCTCCCTCTCTCTCTGCTCCTCCCCTGTTCATGCTCTGTCTCTCTCTGTCTCAAAAAAATAAATAAACGTTAAAAAAAAAATTTAAAAAAATAAAAAACCAGAGGTAAAGTTTTACCTGGAAGAGAAGCCTTGTTTAACTCGACGGCCCTCCCCACCTGTTCCGCGACTCTTGTTAGAAACGACTGTTCCAGGAGACGGTGCCAGCCTCTGGTTTCAACCCTTCGTTGCATAGAGGGTTCGCATTTATCGAGTGCTTGCTGTATGCCAGGCACAATGCTAAACACTGCATGCAATCCCCTCTTTTTTTATTATTGTGGTAAAATGTCTGTCACGGAAAATTTATTGTATGGGACATGTTAAGTGTGCAGCTCAGTGGCATTAAGTTCTTTCATATTGTTGCGGGACCATCAGCATCACCTGTCTCCAGAACTTTCTCCTCATCCCAGACTACATGCGTCTACTCTTTCATCCTACGAGGCAGGTTATTATTATTATCCCCATTTACAGATGGGGAAACTGAGGCACGGAGTGGTACAATAACTAGTCCAACATCCCACAGCTCGGGAATGGCTCTGACTGGATATAAATACACATACTGTGCATCTGGGGTGCACACGCACCCCCACACCTCTCAGTAGACCGTGGCCCCGAGAAGGAGAGGACCTGCCCAAAGTCACCCAGATGGTTTGGGGCAGAATCCCCCACTCACCATCTCTTTCTGTCTCACCCCCCTGCCTCCGTGTGGGGGTACAGTTTCTGAATCAGGGCTCTGACATCCAGTTGTGCCCCCCTTGCAAAGAACAGTATTCTTTTTTGAGAGAGAGAGAGCGAGAGAGCACATCAGCGCATGAGCAGGGGAAGGGGAGAGAGAGAGGGACAGAGAGAGAATCTCAAGCAGGCTCCATGCTGTCCTTGCAGAGCCTGACACGGGGCTCAGACTCACCAACCGTGAGCTCATGACCTGAGCTGAGATCAAGAGTCGGACGCTTCACCGACTGGGCCACCCAGGCGTCCCAACACACCCAGGCGTGCGTTACGACTCAAGGGCTCAGCACACCTTTTATTAGGTCAGACGGACATAATTTTGGCTTTGTGGGCCATCCGGTCTCTGTCACAACTCTTGAAGGGTGCCACTGTAGCAAAAGGAGCCCTAGATGATGTGTAAGCGGCTGGCCACTTTGTGTGCCCATAAAACGTGATGCACAGACACTGAAATTTGAATTTCACATAATGGTTTTATCGTGACAAAGCACACGTACCAGAAATGGACCATTTTGACCATTTTGAGTGTCCAGTCCAGCGGCATTAAGCACATTCACATTGTTTTGCAACCACCACCATCCATCGCTGGGACTTCTTCACCTTCCCAAACTGAAACTCCATACAAATCAAACAACAAGTCCCCACTCCCCTCCCCCAGCCGCTGGCACCCACCGTTCTATTTTCTGTCTCTATGAATTCGTCTATCCTGGGTTCTTCATAGAAGCAGAATCATATGCTATCTCATCCTTTTGTGTCTGGCTTATTTCACTTAGCATGACGTGAATTTTACATGATCTTGGCATGTCCCAAGACATTATTCTTCTTTTGGCTTTTTCAATGATTCAAAAACGTAAAAACCTTTCTGACCTCACCAGCTATACAAAGCTAGATTTGACCCACGGGCCATCGTCTGGCAAACTCTCATCCACGGAACGTTTTCGCAAACGCCAGGTCTGACACGCTGCTCTGTGCCAGTGTTAAAACTAAGGCACAGAGAGGCCACGCGACCTTCCCGTGGTAACTCAGCCACAAAAATGCCCTTACTCAAATGGGACGCCGGGAATCTACACCTCGGAGCCGTTGGGGAACAAAGAGGTAAAGTTCGGATCCTTGAGTTTTTCGCCAGAAGTGGTTCCACGCTGGGTGACTCAGAAGCTGCATTGTGGCCGGTGAACACACGGAGGTTTACTACAGCTTCCCATCCTGGAGACGGATTGGCAATGCATTAGACACTCTACTCGAGAAGAAATGTCAAGTACACACTCATCCTTCTGACTGTCGTTCAAGTCAAACACACTGGGCCCAGACGGTGAATAGGCAGCTTTATCACTCAAACACTCCCTTCGCCGGAGAACATGCTTTACTTTATACCCAGTGACTTTCCAGATGCTTAGAAAGACACATTTTAAAGAATAACAAACACCCCTCTGTTCCTTCCTGGTGGCGGAGGGGATCTCGGGTTTACGGCACCGGGCTCTCAGCAAACCCACCCTTGCTCTGGCTTTCTTCTCCCCCACCGGCCAGAACGTTCACACGTGGGCTTTTCTTCGGGCCGCTGCTGCTGACGGGACCCCGTGTAGGGGAACCGGGAAGGGGGGGGGGCCCGTGGAGGGTGGAGGGTGGCCTTACCCAGGCCTGCACAGCGTTGTTTGAGTTGAGTTGTGAATGTATTTTGACACCCCACACTTCTAGGTCAATGCCGGCGAGAAGGGCGAGCGGAGCTTGTGTGCCGGAAAATAAATAGCTCGGGTTCATTTTCCTTAGTTCTCCTTCAAAAGCTGGAAACCGAGGCCACAGGGCAGGAGCAGAAGCATCGCTGTCTTCAACTGTTGTCTCTCTGATGGTCCCACCCCAGGAGTGGGGATGTCACCTCTCTAAATGCAGGGCGCTTCTTCCCATGAGGGTTGGCTTGGCTTCTGTGGTTCGGGGGTAACCTCCCACCCTGCGACATGGTAAGCTGCTTCCCTGGAGTACAGTGTCCCTCAGGCCTCCAGCCACGCAGGGCACAAGCCATCTGCTTCCCACCGTCACGGAACTATTGCCATCTGTTTTGGTCCATGGTCTTGGCCAGTCCTGTGGAAACTGGTTAGGAACCATTGTCAGCTCCTGCCCGGAGTTCTCTCCTCAGGAAAGCCTGCAGATAAATGGAAGTTTGGGTGTGTTTTTCATACTTGGTAACAAAGAAACCTTGTTTACGACAAAACTCGTCTTTGAGACAAAGGAGAATGGCTGGGAAAACCGTATTTCTTCAGCGATTCTGCTTGACTCTAATTCCCAAATCAGATGAACTACATGATCAACGCAGCCAACTTTGGGGAGGCAAATGCCACATCACCATCGCCGTCGTCATCATCATCATCGTCATCATCAAGAGAAGGCGGAGAAGCAGTTTTCTATTTTGACAGTGAAATGCGCATATGACCACACGACCCCATAAAAGCATTCATTCTGCAGGAAGGCGCATGCAAAAGCCAAGAGCTGTGTTGGGTTCCCAAGGGGATGCAAACACAAGGCATCGGAGGGGTGCAGTCCAGGAGGGAGATAACACCTGTGCATTAGCTGCCCGAACACAAAGCAAAGCAGGCTGCAGAGCAGGTGGGTAACGTGTTTTGGGGGCCGGGAGCAGGAGGAGATTGCCTGAAACGTGGGGTGGGGTGAGGGGTAAGTAGAGAAAGGTTAAAGCCTGCAGGTGTTAAAGTCTTCAGAGCCCCTTTCTGGCAGCTGCTGTGCTGTGACCACCCCTGGTTTCTGGTCCTGGCTTCGTTGTTCTTCATGACCCGGGTCCCTCAAACCTGTTAACGGTGGGGCTGTCAGAGGACTCCTCCATATTCTCCGTGGCTGGAGGAGCATCATCTCGCACAGAGGGAGTCCAGACCTAGAGCCATATCCCCCGGGGGCCCAAACCTACACCTTCCATCTGCAGAAATGTCAGCAGGCACCCACTTGGGAAAAGTCTGCCTATTCAGGACTGCTGTTGGTGCCTGGTGCCACCTCCACCAGCACAGAGACAGAACTCATCTCGCTGATCTTTCCATCCACACGACCTGGCGAGTAGCAGGTGCCCCAGAAGAGAGAAATGGATCATGTGAGGTCACCAGCATCCTGAGGAGAGGTGAAGGCAAACTGCAGTGGAACCAGGGGGATCAGTAAACCTCAGAAGAACGTGCAATGCCAGAGAGTCCATTTGCGAGGTCACGTGCTTGAGCATGTCCCCTACACTGAGATTAAATAGAAACTTCTGTATATTACACTCTACACACTCCCCTAATGTTTTTTTTTAATTTTTTTTTTTAACGTTTATTTATTTTTGGGACAGAGAGAGACAGAGCATGAACGGGGGAAGGGCAGAGAGAGAGGGAGACACAGAATCGGAAACAGGCTCCAGGCTCTGAGCCATCAGCCCAGAGCCCGACGCGGGGCTCGAACTCACGGACCGCGAGATCGTGACCTGAGCTGAAGTCGGACGCTCAACCGACTGCGCCACCCAGGCGCCCCACCCCTAATGTTTTTAAGGAGGATTTTGACAAACCTGGCGACAGAAACAAAACTTCTGCACAAAGATCATCATAAAAATTAAATGTCAAACCAGGAAACAGATTTATAAAATATATAATAAAGGGTTACTCTCCTTGTGACATAAAGAACTATTCCAAAGCAAGAAGAACTACATGCCCTTGTTTGTTTATACGGCAAAATTCACGAAGATGCAGTTCTCAAAGAAGAAATAGAAATGAACGATAAGAATTTAAAAGATCAGCCGTCCCGGCAATCGAAATATTTCACATTAAAGCAACTTTCAGAAACCATTTTTCGCCTATGGGAAGGTTTAAGAAACCAACAGGATGCCTTTTTAGCAAGTTGTAGGGACAAAAACACTCATACACTTCTTGTGGCACTGAAATCAGGTCAATCTTCCTGGGTGGCAGTTTTTGATATGCGTCAAATATTTTTTTAAATGTGTTTAGGAGCACCCGGGGGGGCTCAGTCAGGTAAGTGTCTGATTCTTGGTTTTGGCTCAGGTCATGCTCTCACATGAGCCCCGAGTCAGACTCTGTGCTGAGCATAGAGTCTGCTTAAGATTCTCTCTCTCCTTCTGCCCCTCCCCTGCTCACTCTCTCTCTCTCTCTCTTTCTCTCTCAAAAATAAATAAACATTTTTTAATTAAAAAAAATTTTTAATGTGTATTTATTTTTGAGAGAGAGAAAGAGACAGAGAGACAGAGTTGGAGAGGGGAAGGGAGAGAGGGAGACACAGAATCTGAAGCAGGTTCCAGGCTCCGAGCTGTCAGCACAGAGCCCTATGCGGGGCTCGAATTCACGAACCACGAGATCATGACCTGAGCCGAAGTCAGACGCTCAACCGACTGAGCCACCCAGTCGCCCCAAACATTTTTTCAATTAAATAAATACATAAATAAATTTAGTTTTTGTCCCAGCAACTGTACATGGAAAGAAACATGGTTTACACAAAAATGTATTTATAAAGGGCATTTACTGCATTGTGGATTATAATAGTGAAAGACAGGAAAACATCTAAAGAGCCAAGAGGGAATTAACTAAAAATAAGGAGCCAAATAATAAAACAGTACAGTTTAATGATATGGAAAGATGCTCACAGCAAATTCAGTGAAGAAAAGCATATTGCAAAACAGTATGGTATTGTGACGTTTTTGTTTAAAAAATAAAAAAAATCCCAACTGGTATTTATACAGAAAAGCATCTGGAAATATATACTCCAAGGTGCTAATGGAAGTTGTTTCTGAATAGATGGAATTGTGTGGTTTGTCCCCTCTCTATTTATTTATATTATTTGATTTTTCTGCAATGCTCATTTATTTTTGTAAAGAAAAATATATTATTTTAATAATTAAAACATGTACACAAACAAGACTAGGAATAATATCTACAGTAAAGAAGAAACATGCTGGAGATCGCAAAGGCCGAAAGAACCTATTTATATACCAATGCGTAAAAATGGAACATTATATAACAGACGTTTCAACAAAGGTTGATATATTCCCAAGTTAACAAAGATATGGAAAAACATTCAACATCATTAACGATGAGGGAGCTGCAAAATTAACAAATGAAAGGGAATAATCCCCCCATTTCCAATTAACTATAGCATTTGAGTTTTTAAAAAACGTACCTGGGGGCGCCTGGGTGGCGCAGTCGGTTAAGCGTCCGACTTCAGCCAGGTCACGATCTCGCGGTCCGGGAGTTCGAGCCCCGCGTCGGGCTCTGGGCTGATGGCTCAGAGCCTGGAGCCTGTTTCCGATTCTGTGTCTCCCTCTCTCTCTGCCCCTCCCCCGTTCATGCTCTGTCTCTCTCTGTCCCAAAAATAAATTAAAAATGTTAAAAAAAAAAAAAAGAGAGAAAAAAAAAAAAAACGTACCTGTTTTTAATTGAGAAGTGTCATACTTGTGCTTTATAAAGAGTTTAGCCAACATGAAAGTTTCAAAGGCATACCTCAAATCCCACCAGCCAGAAACCACAGCATTAATATTTGATGAATGTCATTCTAAATTTCCGTAAGGAGAGACAGAAGCAGGAGTAGATATAATTCCATAGTGTTTATATATATAATAATGCTATTATATCACATATATATGACATATAGTACTAACATATTAATAATGCTATGTATGCTATGTTATATATAATAATGCTGTACATCACGTATATCATATATATTATATTATTAATATATTAATAATGTTATATATTCTGTATTATAGATAATGCTATATATGATACTATAATATTAATATAATGTATGTATATAACATTTTGTTCTTTTTTTTTTCTCTCTTCAGTTTCCTCAGTGCCCAGAACAGTGTTCGGTACACAGAAGGCTCTAAGGAAATATTTGAGCTGAATAGTATCATATCATAATACCATATTAAAATAAAACGACTTTAAATTAATTTTATTATTTTTTTAGAAAGGTATCTTTTTTTAATGTTTCTTTTATTTATTTGGAGAGAGCGTACAAGTGGGGAGAGGCGTAGGGAGAGAGAAGAATCCCAAGCAGGCTCCATGGTCAGCACGAAGCCCGATGCAGGTCAGTCCCATCACCCTGGGACCATGACCTGAGCCAAAATCGAGAGTCAGACACTCAACCGACTGGACCACCCGGGTGCCCCTAATTAATTTAATTTTATTTTATGGTAGGAAGAAAAAAAGCTGGGAAAAAAAACCTTCTGAACTTCAAATAAATGTTTGCAGTTGGCTGAATTTCCAAAGGAGATATTAATTCTTGTAGATTCCTCCAGTGTTTAAAAAAAAAAAGGTGATTAAAATTCATGAAGCGATCGGAGTCACGACGCTTTTTTCCAAATTTTTATGTTTTAACATCGACTTCTTATTCTTGAGAGAGAGAATGTGGACTCGTTTCCTTCCCACCTCCGAGTTTTTGTTGAGTGTTAACGACCCTCCAAGGTCTTCACTTGGACTCATGTCTTTGGTTGGTGGAGCTCCTTCCAGAAGCGCGTGCAGGTGACAGAGGTCCTGCGTTTTCCCTGCTCAGGTGTCCGCCCACTTCTCTTTCGCTGGAGTGACAGCTTGCATCGATCTAGTATCTTTTTGGATTTTGCTTTCTCTCCCTCAGAACACTCCAGACATTACTCCGTTGTCTTCTCTTACTGAGTCTGGGAAACCTGGCATTTTCCCCTTGTAGGTTTCTCCTGCATGAAGGTCTTTGTGTGTCCTCCAAGTTCAATATTGTCACCAGGACACAGCTAAACGTCAGTACCTGCATACCATTTTTTTTTTCCTGATGCCCTTTCGATCTAAAGGTCTGTACTTTCTTTCTGAGGATTCAGCTCTCTGGGCGTATTACCCCTCTCTCATTTGCTGGGTCCCTAATTCTGAGAGCTCATGACCGTGTTGGACCATCTTTGTCCTCTGTGGTTCTCAAGAGCTCTAACCTGCTTGGTCTTGTCTTCTTCCTGTGCATTTACCACGAACAATTCCAGCAAGCCTTCCTTGTCAATAATTTGATCTTTCAGTGGTGTCTTTCTTATTCCTGGCTTCCAGTGTATTGATGAGGTCATCAATGCTGTTTTTTAAAACTTGGCCCTGTGTGTCCTTTCCTCCGAAATCTTTATTTTTTTAAATGTGTTTATGTTTATTCATTTCCTGAAAGAGAGAGACAGAGTGTGAGCAGGGGAGAGGAAGACAGAGACAGAGAGAGAGAGAGGGAGACACCGAAGCTGCAGCTGGCTCCAGGCTCCAAGCTGTCAGCTTGACGTGGGGCTCGAACTCACAAACCGCGAGATCATGACCTGAGCTGAAGTCGGACGCTTCATCGACTGAGCCACCCAGGCACCTGCTCTGAAATTTTTAAAAATCTCATTCTATTATTTTATATCATCTCACTTGTGAGGCCTTGTTTTACTGGATTCATAGTCTTACTAAGTGCCTCTTATTCAACATGTTCATAGGTCGTTCCCGGAATATGTTTTCATCCAGGGCAGGTTCCTTTTTTTTGTTTGTTTTGTTTTGTTTTTGCCAGCTACATTCCCATTCTTTCCTGCGTTGCTGTTGCTATCATGTATTTGCAAGACTGTCACACCATGTCTTGTCTTATTCAAGTTGAACGAGTACAGCTCTTTATGTGCCTAATTTACTCCGAAATAGTGGGGGGATTTTCCCTGACCCCCTTTTCACCCTATTGAAGGCTCATTGTCTCATAGACCGCACCGTGGTGGCGATGTTACAAACTCTCCACACGAGAGTTAGGGAAACCAGATGGGGAAGGAGCAGGTCAGCGGGTAGGGAGCTGGGCCAGCAGCCTTCTCTCAGAGGCCCGGGCTCTGGTCTCTCCGGGGATGTCACTAGATGTCGTAAGTCAAGGGCCATCCCATCCAGCCAAGTCTGTGTCACACTTCTGCGGCTTTTGGCTTCCTGCGCACCGGCAAACCTCGGCTGAGGTTTCAAGGGGACATTTAGGGCCTTGCAAATTCAAGGGATCTTTTCACAGGGCTACTGCCTCTTGCCTTCTCTGCTAGAGATCCTGTTTCTTCTTAATTGAAGAGAATTTGTAAAAATGCTAAGTTTCACCAACCATCTTTCTTTTCTTGGAGAGAGAGGTTTGGGCTCAGAAGCTGCACGACATCAGGATTTTGTTTCTTTCCAAGGTCACGACTTTTCTAGACAAAGACCATTCCTTGCTTGGCTACTTTGGGTTTGTTTGTTTTGTTTTTGTTTTTGTTTCTGTAGGTTTTGTTTTTTTGTTTGTTTTTGCTTTCTTTGCTCTTTGGTTTTTGTTTTTGGTTTTGTTTTTTTTTTTTGTTTTTTTTTTTTTTGCTTTCTTTCCTTTTTGGGTTTGTTTTTTTTTAATTGTTGCTGTCATTTACTAATCTGTTTCTTTCGTTGGGAGTTAGGAGGATGAATAGCCTTCTACTTTCTTTGGCCAGAAATCCCTCCCAATCTTCTTAAGCAGAATGGACTAAACAAAACTTTTGTGATGACTCAGGGACCTCACTGAGACCCTAATAATTGAAATGTCCCTTAGATGCGGCTTCAGCTGCAGGTGGTGACGACGTTGCTACGGGAGGTCGGAGGGGTGGGGATCCTAGGAGAAGATCGAGTCCTTGATGCTCGTAGTTTCTTGCTGCTTTTCCTCTGTCTCATAAACATGAGATTAAACCGGTAAGGCCACGTGCCCTTCTGACCAGTGGGGAAAACGTGTATTTCCCTAGAACCGAATTCATTGGAAAAACCAGGAGAAAGAAGCCTCATTTCAAGGGTCTTCCCGGTGCCCCAAATCTCCATCTTCACTCCTGCTCTCCGGGTGTATCCCACTATCAGAGAGTGACCCGTGCTGTCACATCACGGAGTCCAGGGACTAACGCCCTTCCTGCCAGTTTGCCCACTCTGTGCGGCCACAGCACCAGCAGGTGAGTCCCCAAGTTCTGAGACTCCGATGGAAGCTCTACCAGCTGTGGGTCTTGGATCTGAGCCACAGACCGCAACTCAGGCTAACCGCAGCGGGAAGGAATTCATGTGGAATGATGGGATACCCCCCCTACTCAAAGAAGGACTGAGTATCCAGACTTAGAAAAGACAGGATCAGGGAAGCTCCAGGAACCTGGGAGGGAGGACACAGAGGGCAGTTTCTTCTCAGCACTGCTGTTGAAATAAATCTACTTCAACCATCTTCTGTCCCAAGGTTGCTCTACTCAAGACTTAAATTCACAGAGAGAGGGTCCGCTTGCCGCCCCCCACCCCAACCTCCATCCCTCCCTGACTAAGCAAAAGCACCTCGGGGAGGTAGTTCACCAAGCGCCTGTTAAAAGAAGGGGTCCTGAGGGCGTCTGGGTGGCCCTGTCAGTTAAGCATCTGACTCTTGATTTCGGCTCAGGTCATAATCTCACGGTTGGTGAGACATCGCATCCTGCCCCGCATCCTGCTCTGTGCTGACAGTGTGGAGCCTGCTTGGGTTTCTCTCCCTCCCTCTCTCTCTGCCCCTCTCCTGCTCTCTCTCTCTCTTTCTCAAAAATAAATAAGCATTTAAACAAGAAAAAAAACTTGGCTTTTAACAAAATGTCTCTCACACACACACATGACTTCATATGATACTATCTGATGGGTCAATGTCTCAACAAATTCTAAGCTATAACAACACTTTATTGTCTGAATAACACAGTCTGGAGCTTAGGTTAAAGCGGAGAGGCAGCTTTGATGGGAGGGATACATTTAAAAACCACTAGCCTTGACTGTATGCGGGTAAATGTGAAGCCACAGTTTAGCATTCGAATAAGCCAATAATTCTGTAGGGCAAAGAACAAGTCAGAAAAATGTAATTGAGAGGCAAAACCAGGTGATTGACTGGCTTTGCTACTCCAACTGTGGTTCACAGAACAGCAGGACCCAGCATCCATATCACCTGTGAGCTTATTACAAATACAGAATTTCAGGCCCCCTCCCAGACCTACTGAGTCAGAATCTACAACTTAACAAGACTCGCAGGTGATCTGTGCACCCATGAAGCTCTGAGAAGCACAGATTCGGGGCACAAACCTTCAAGTCCAACTGCCTAGCTTAGCAAGTGGTTGATGTGGGAGAACTTCAGAGAAGCAGCTCAGCTAAAGGGTACAGGTCAGGATGGCAGGATGAGAGAAATCTCCATTTGCCGACCGAAGGGACCTTGACAGTGCTCACGATGGCTGTGAAGACAGACAAAAGACCAATGGGGCGCTGTCTCGTGAAGTGACCAGGCTGACACCTGGTCCCACAGGACCCACAGAACAATCTTCACATCGTTAAAAATGGAATCGCCAGACAGCTCGCATAAGACAGAGGAAGCGTGGGACCCATGAAGGATTCTTTCTGGAGAATGAACCCTGAACGGAATCCCACCTCTCATTCTAACTCCCACGTTGAAGGAAATATGGGGGACAGAGGAACACGTTAAATGACACCACCGAGGCATAAACAGCAAAATCTAGAACATTTCGCCCATGGGGAAAAGTGGGAAACTATTATGAAGAGAAGAGGCTAAAAGCATCACCCAAGTGCAGTGTCGGGTGGTTGTACCTTGATTCAAATGCACCAACTGCAAAAGGACATTTTGGGGATGATCAGGGGAAACCGAACAAGCACCAGGCGTTAGATGATATGAAGGAATAATGTGGGAGAGCAATTATCATGTTACAATTATATAAAAAAGGAAAAGTCCTTATCTATTACATAAACTTACTAAAGTATAGGTGAAACGATATAGTGTCCAGGATTAAAATGCTCCGGGAAACAACAACGAACGTGGGGAAGAAAGAAAAAACAAGATGGCAGAATGTGGACAGTCCTTGAGAAAGCAGGTGATGGAAACGTGGAGGTCCATTATGCAATTCTCTTTACTTTTGTAGATGTTTGCCATTTTCCAAAATGAAAAGTTTTTAAAAACAAACATGTCTGGCCTCGTATCTTGGTTCCAACACTCCCTGGCTGTGTGGACAAGTGAAAGTTACTGAACCTCTCTGGACCTCACTGTCATCATCTATAAAATAAGAATAATGACAGTACCTGCGTCACAGGCTTGTAGTGACGATTCAGGAGGCGATACATGTAGGGTGCATTCTAAAACATCTGGCACATGGTAAACACTCAATAAACATCCACCACTGATTCCATACTTATGTCCTGGCTCAGGTTCTGCCCAGAGACAAATCGAGACCGGCATCTTGGAAAGCCCTGAATCAATAAAACCTTTGCAAGACCAAGGCCTTACCTTATGGAAACACTGGCAAATACAAAACTGTCAAGCTTGTTTTGATTCTGCTGGAAGACAGCGGGGGCCTGAATCACCACCCTCTATCAAGCTCAGAACTTATTTGCCTGAAGAACCCACAGAATACTTCTAGAAGGGCATCTTGTGCTATTTTTCTCTCCTGAGGTTTCGTAGACGTTATGTCTCCGGTTTTAAGAGGCCAAGTTTAAACGACTGCTTCCTTTAAAGGAGCCTCAGTCTTCCCATCTGTAAAAGGGGCACCCTTGTGCAATCCTTTGAGGATTAACTGAGGGAACATCCCTGTGGAGCACTCACTCCAAGGCAGACTCCTGGGGACAGCTAGTTCCTTCTCAGATTGATTCCTCACGCTCCTCAGCCTTTCCCCAGCCCCCTGTCTTGCTCTGAAAAGAAACCCTTCCTTTGGCTCCCCATTGGCTGCGTGTCTGGGATTGTGGGGTGCTAGCTGCTCTTCAGAAGGGACCACTTGGCCTCTTAAGAATGGAGACATAACATCTATGAAATCTCGATAGAGAAAAATAGCACAAGATGCCCTTCTAGAAGTATTCTGCGGGTTCTTCTCTCTGGTGCCTCCTTTTCTATTTCCTACCAACCAGGAGGTATCTGTGGGACCCACATTGTGCCCCAGCACATCTGCTCTGCTGGGCCCCGAATCTCCATATCCCCAACTCTCCAGGAAGCCCCTGGCCTTGACCTCTCTGCCCTGAATTTAAGTATTTAAAGATGCCTCAAACAGTTCTTTCCAGCACTGGCCACTTGCCTCACTCCCCCCCTTTAAAATTTCCAGCTGAGGCTCGGTCACATCTCTCCCCGCAAGGTGTGTCTGAAATTCATGGCACCCGGATGGAGACGCACACTTGTTTCCTTTTCCAAGAACATTCCTATTCCCCTTGAAAGAAAGGGAAAGAACAAAATATGTGATTTCTGGCTCTCCATACCATTTCCTAGAGGAAACCGTGGCCCCATAAATTGTGAGGAAAATACTAAGTCCCAAGGCCGGGTGGCTGCTGATGGTCCCAAGGGGCAGAGTGATAGAGAGCAGAGCATGGGCACTGCTGGGCCCGCGGGAAGTGGGGTGCCCATTCCCTGCATTCTCTCAGGATTAGCGTGCATTCTCTTCTGTTTTTAGAATATTCCAGATGCTTTCAGGTACTCCGTAGCGTCGGCAATGTGACCACCCCTCCAGTAGACACTAGAGCACCAGCTGGGGGACCGGGTGGTTCAGGATCTGGCCCAGGGGACCCCAGGAGGGGGAGGTAGTCCCCCTCCCTGCCCTTTGCGGCATGGCGTGGCCCATGTGACAGTAACACGACACAGAAAATCCCACCAACAGTTGACGTATGTTGAGAGCTGAAACTACGGCAAGGTGAGAGGCTCAGATTCCCACCCCTCCCCTGGAGCCCCCCCCACCAACCCGATCCCCATGCCCTGGGGCTGAGCACCCCTGCAGCCTGGGCAGTGCCCGTGGGCAAGAGAGGCAACGTCGGGCTCAAACCAGCGGATCAAACAGACCACAGCTCTGCTCTAGGTCACCAGCCATTAACGTGGCTCCTCCCATCAGTCCGGCTGGTCACAGCTTCCCGGATGCTCTCTCCTGATGTCATTAAGAAACTGCTTTCATAGCACAGCAGCGGCAGAGAAGCCCCGTCAGGGATTTCCTAAAAAGCCCCCGAGACGGCCGAGCATTGCACGCACGCGGCCCAGACAGGCAGATGTCCCCCGCTACCCCTGGGGCGCTCCAGGGACCAGCAACCCCAGTGTCACCTGGGAGCTCTTAGAAATGCAGAATCTCAGGCTCTGTCCAGATGGCCGCGCCACCTCCACATGTGACAAGGTCGCAGGTGGTTCGTAGGCACATTAGAGCTCAAGAAACACGCGTTCACGGAGATCGTGGCATTTCAGCCAAACCATCCGAGGTAGCAACCAGCTCCCCGCGTGGTATCATTTGCGAAGCTGGCTCTATCCTCAAAGCCACTTGGAAGCAGGATGTGGGGAGAGGGGTGAGGAGGAAGTGCCGTCTTTGGTTTGAATCCTGTTAAATACGGACTACACACGGGGGGTGCCGAGCCCAACTCCTCTCCGTGTGCAGGGTGGGCAAGGAGGCTGGGAACGCTGTGGCCCCCGATAGGGCTCCGCGTAAGACAGGCCCACGGTTCCCACCTCAAACTCACAGGGAAATGGGAAGCTTTCCAGCAGACAAGCCAGGCCAGCCCCAGTTTTGTACTGCTTTTTCCAATGCACTCAATAATAATGGCAATTGTTATCATGGGGTTCACAGCTACACTTACTGAAAGTTGAAAAGCCCGCAAATGTATGCAGTTCACTCTTGTAACTGCCCCCACGAGCCCTCGTTCGTGAACCTGTGGCCCCACGGACGGTTTGTGCTGGAAGTTCGGTGATCAGAACCTGGGCAAGGTTCTAATGAGCTTCAGAAAGTTCCACGTGGCAGGTGGAGGGAAAAACCAAGCAGGGAACCCAGGGCTGGACGCTCAGCCTGGAGCCGACCAGCACCGGGGATGAACAGACTGGAGCCTGGGGTGTGAAAGGCAGGAGGGGCCGGGGACCTACGTCTAACCTGCACAGCCCAGCCGGGAGAGTCCTCCGGCAGGTTGCCAGTGAACTTGAGGCAGGGTTTGCAGAGCATGGTCGGCCGCCTCTCATTCCCAGGGCCATCCCCCCCATTGGCCTCTCTGCCCAGTTTCATTTGGGTTCACTGAGCATGCCCAGAACAGGCAAATCCATAGAGACAGAGAGCAGATTAGTGGTTGCAGGGCCTTGGGGGTGGCGGTGGGGGAGGCTAACAGGAAAGGGCTTTTCTTCTGGGATGATGAAAATATTCTGGAACACTACATAGGTGTGATAAAGCATAACACTGTGAATACAGTGAATGCTACCAAAATGTAAATTTTAAAACAATTATTCTCGTGTGTATTTTACTTCAATAAAGAAGTGAAAAAGTCTAAGGCCCCAGAGGTCACGCATTTAAATCTAAGAGGGGGGCGCCTGGGTGGCTCGGCTGGTTAAGCGTCCGACTTAGGCTCAGGTCATGATCTCGTGGTTTGTGAGTTCGAGCCCCGCTGACAGCTCGGAGCCTGGAGCCTGTTTCGGATTCTGTGTCTCCCTCTCTCTGCCCCTCCCCACTCATGCCTGTCTCTGTCTCAAAAATAAATAAACATTAAATCTAAGAGGATATTTGTCTCCTTCGGGTGGAAAGATCTTCCCGGCTTTGGTTTGTAAGACCCTCTCAAGACCCTCCGGAGCCAGTCATGGCCTCAATGTTCACAGATGCCCCCAATGCAGGAAGGAAG
The DNA here is from genome assembly GCF_022837055.1 of Prionailurus viverrinus. Lineage (NCBI taxonomy): Eukaryota > Metazoa > Chordata > Mammalia > Carnivora > Felidae > Prionailurus > Prionailurus viverrinus. The sequence goes on from NC_062571.1 coordinate 78,308,360, forward strand.
GCAGAAGGCCACGGCTGGGCTTCTGAACTCACTCACTGTTTCTGTCACTCTGGGCAAGACGTTTAATGTCCTCAAAGCTCAGTGTCCCCTCTTTAGAATGGCTGAGAATGGTTAGTTCTACCTGCTTCATAGGAGATCGTAAAGAACAAACCCAACAGGGCCACGAAAGCCGCCCAAACACCCCTCGCCGTCATGAAAGTAGGTTAGCCGTCAGGCAAGGAGCTAGAAGCAGCCTGCTGATTGTAGGAGAAAACCCACACAAAGGAGATCCACAGGGAACCCCAAGAATCCATTCGGTCCAGCCCCCAGCCTCCTGGGGAGAATGGCTGTGCCGGGCTATGGGGCTCTGATACATTCACTGATTCGAAAACTATTTTGAGGATGCCAGTTCTAGGCCAAACGCCCATGTAGGTGTTTGTTGTGGAAACAGAACAAGATGGATGAAAATCTCTGCCCATATGGAACGTTCCCTCTGATCCCAGGGACAAGCAGTGGGCACGCAGGTGCCAACGTGAGGCTCCATCACTCACTACCCTCGTGCACGCCTTCACCAGGCAAACGTTTGGGAGCCACCCCTCTAGGCCGATGGAAGAAGACGGGGCCCCTCTGTGGGCAATGCAGGGTGATCATGAGGCCGTACACGAAGACTCATCTGAACAAGGCAGTCACCCGATCCACCTGCCCATCTCGCAGAAATGCCACTTTTCTGAGACCAGCGTTGTCCCGTGCGCTGTGCCATTTAAGTTATAGAAGCTCTGTGAAGCCAGAAGCCATAGGCTTGGCGCGACTCATTTATCAGGCCACTGGTCAGCCCAGGAAAGCAGAAAGGCAGTGGCAGTAAAGACAGAGGTATACACCAGGTGCCCAGAAGAGAAGGGGGCACAGAACAGGAGGTCTGGGCCAGAGTATAATGTCCATCCCTGGCCAACCTGGCTCACGGGGCCAGAACACCTGCTGGGTCCCTAGGAGAGCAAGGGTGCTTAGGCTAGTGAGGAAGTGGGGGGGACAGAAAGCTAGGGAACATCTTCTAGACTCATGACCACAAGATCAGAGCCAGGAAGAGCCCCGATAATGCCAGTTGTGACATGAGAGGGATAAGACATTAAGTCACTGACTCCAGTGGATACATCAGCCCAGATGAGCTCAGATCAACCAGGGAACTCAGTTCACTAAACCAGGGTTTGGGCTCAAAGGAAGCCGCACACCCTGCAGGGTTCGGAGGGCGCTGGGACCCAGGACAGGTAAGTCTGGATGAAGAGAGGGGAGGGGTGCGGGAAGCGGACCAGGCGAGGACTAACCTGCAGACGAGGGGTGCAGGGTGCCGGGGTGGGAGCACAGGCCAGAGAGGGGCTAGCCCGGGGGAGCAGGGCTCTTGAGGGGAGGGGAGGGGAAGGGCAGTGGGGAGTAGACACGGGCTGCTGTCTATGAATAATGAATAAGGAGAGTGGGAGGGGAGGGGGAGAAGATGGAGGGAGAGAAAGGGAGAGGGAAGAGAGGGAAGGCGGGGGCGGCGGGGAAGGAAGGGGAGGCAAGGAGGGTGGGACTGAGTACAGAGACGGGGATGGGCCACTCAGGGCCCCGGGAGCGGCCTGTGCCAGCCCGCTGCAGTCCGGCTTGGCTCGCGGCCTCCCCAGCCTGCCCACAGCCCGTCAATGCCGCTTTTGTGACCCGTGACCCACGTACGAGACCCGGCCCCTCCTCCGCCACCAACGGGGAGCTCAGCTCAAGGCCTCGCATCATCTGGTACCCCGCGCGGCGGGTCATAGGGCAGGGAGGCAGCCTCTCTCACTGGCACCAGAAGCTGCAAACAACCAACTTATCACTGCCCCTTTGTGTGGGAACAATGGGGTCCCCAAGAGCTCTGCCGGCCAGAGAGAGGAAGTCTCAGGACAATGACCTCCCTTCCCCCATTTCCTAGTCTGTGTGAAAGTGTGGGGATGGAAGAGACCTCAGGGCTGCAGGGTCTCGGTGGCTCGGTGACCCCGGCGGGCCCAAGTTCCCACCTGTATATTGTCATCGCCTGCGACGCAGTGACTGCTGGGCCATCTTCTTAGCCTGCGTGTGGCCTCCAGAATGCCTCACACCTCAGCCTCACCTCCTGCTCTATTTTCATCACCGTTGGACACCACAGCATCTACTCACTTGTTTGTTGTCGGACTCTCTTTAGTGAAATGCAAGCTCGCTGGAAACAGAATTTGTCCTGTTCAGCACAGAATTCCCTGGCATTTAGTAGGCGCTCAATAAATATTTGTGGAAGGAATCTGCCCCTCCCCAACTTCCCACAATGCATTTTGCTCTCCCTCACCCCTAAAGACTCTGAGCTCCACTCTTGCTGTTCCACTGGTCTAGAACACACTTCCAGCCCCTCCTTCGTGTGGACAGGTGTCACTTATTCTCCAGCGTTCAGCTCAAGGGATTCACAGCCCCACTGTGGGCTCAGTGCCTCCGTCCTGGCCAGATTTGCCACAGCGCATTGAAATGATCAGCTTGTGTACAACGGTTTCATCCAACGGGACTGGAAACTCCTCGCGGACAGGAGAAAAAAAAATGCTATCTTTAATTTCACTAACCTCAAATTAATCTTCAGCATTTCCATCAATTAGAAACACAGGCCCCACACCACAGCAGCATTAGCAGTTACCTGTGACCAGTGGCACCAACCTGTCTTATAACTGTTGCAGACATTGTAAAACGGCATTTACCCTCCTCTTTACCTTGAAATGTAGTTAGTACTATATTTGTCACTGTAGTCATATCCCCATATAGACTTTCATTAATACAGAAGCATATGCATTATTATACCACACACGCTTAATATTTTCATAGCCATGTAAATTGTATCTCAATACCTTCGGCGTCCTTTGTGATCTTGTGTATTTTATTTTATGCGTTTAAAACCGTCATTCTGAGAAGGTCACTGGATGACCGAGGGGTGCCTGAACTCCCGGAGGTCAGCCCGCCTCTAGGATTTGGGTCTCCCGCGATGAATAAGAATAGGTAAATCTCCCCTAGAACCGCGCTCCATGGGGTGAGACAGAGAGTGAACACGAGCACAAGTGAATAATAATGTAACTTCACATCGTGAGCATTACGGTAAGAAAATAGAGCAGGGTAAGGGATACAGACAGAGGGGGGACTGTCTGGATGGTGGGTCGGGAAAGGCTCTCAGAAGGCAGCATGTGTGAGCAGAGATCTGGAGGAGAAAACGTGAGCAGTACAAAGAACTGGACGGACGCCATGGCAAATGCAAAGGCCCTGAGGTAGGCCTGAGAGGGCTGTGCTGCCTTGTGGCTAGAGGAAGCTGGATGGGGGATGGAGATATGAAAGGGTAGCCTATGGGCTGGGTAGAGCCCATAGGACTCTACCGGCCTGGTACAGAGCTGGAGTTTCATCCCAAGTGTGATGGAGGCTACCCGGGGTGTGACAGTAAAAAAAAAAAACAAAACAAAACAGAGAATTTCCCAAATTTACAGCTGAAAAGATCATTTGGAGGCTGCCTGGGTGGCTCAGTTCGTTAAACATCCAACTCTTGATTTCAGCTCAGGTCACGTTTCACAGTTCGTGAGATCAAGCCTGGCCAACAGGCTCTGTGCTGACAGCATGGGGCCTGCTTGGGATTCTCTCCCTCCCTCTCTCTCTCTCTGCCCCCCACTCACACTCTTGTCTCTCTCTCAAAATAAATAAACTTTTTTTTTTTTAAAACTAAAAACAAGAGAATATCATTTTGACTGCCCGAGGGAGATGGAAACACAGGCTGGTGAAGAAGCCATTGTATTCAGCCAGCCAAGAAACAATGGAGCCGTGGCCCAGCATGGGAGCTGGAGAGAGGATAAAAAGTGGCTGGGTCTGGAATATATTCTGAAAATACAGATGACAGGACTTCTGATGGCCTGGAGGGGGGAGGGCCCGGGAGGAGGGCTGAAAGAGAAGAGCCCAGCATCTCCCGGCTGGGGGCCCCGACAGAGGAGGGCACCAATGCCAAGATGGAGAGGCCACAGAGAGGAGCAAGTGGGGGCAGCGCGGGCCTGGAGCTCTGCGCCCAGCCGTGTGGGTACCAAACGCAAGTCCCCACAACCTGGGCCAACCGACATGCCCATCCCCGTCCGGCTCTACCCGTGAGGCAAATCCTCTGCCCCGGCCGAGTCCCTCTGCCCCTTAATGCCCCCCCGTCTCCCACTCCACTCTCGCCTGAGGACCCCAATCCTCTGCTCACACGTGAGGGCCCAGAGAAAGCCCCCTCTTCCATGCAGACTCCCTGCGGTCCCTCTTTCCTCCGAACCCCTGGTTCCTCCAAGCCCCTCCTTTTGACTCGGCGTGCCCTGGCTGCTTCTGCTCACTTTTCTTCCACCCTCTCTCCAAGTTCTATCAGTCCCTTCAGGGTGGGAGAGGCATCCCCATGATGCTCAGAAGAGCATCGCGCCCAGGGAGGTGCTCCTGGGCTAGTCTCGACGCATCGCAGACGGTGTATGACAGATCAGAGGGTCCTTGGGTCTGCCCGCAGCTGAAGCCACTGGTTTTGAAATCTTTACTTGGTAGTCTCCCAACGTGAACACTGAGTGAAAAACAACTCACTGGGTTATCATCTAAAACGCGACATTTCAGAGTGTCCGCGAAGTTCTGAAACTCTTTTAAGGATATTCCAGCGTCATCTCAAGCAGAAAACCCAGCATGGAGTTCGTTCCGTCAGTAGGCCAGATACCCATCTGGCCAACACCCAGCTTGTTTGGAATTTCTTCACTAGCTTTCAGATCACCTTGGCAAGGCAAAACGCGGATTTTGCCTTTTAGAGGCAAGCCTCTGCATCTACCGTGTCCTCACGCTAAGGAGGGGAGAGATGATTCTCGGTGTCTCTAGACTGTCGGCTTTGTTTCTGCTACACAACCAGGGTACCGAGCCTCGGAGGTTAGTTCCGTGTAACAGTGTGTAAATCACACGTCCACAAACACTGCAACGTGGCCTTCGTCCTCAGCATGGAGATCTCCCGTTGTCGGCCAGATTAGAAACGTACAGCTTGCTCTCAACGGCCCGCTGCTGTTTCATGATAAGACACAACCCTAAGAGCCGGCGCGCCGTTGAGACAACCTGTAAGTTCAAGAGCACGATCCGTTTTTATCACGAAAGCCCCCTTCCTTCCCAAGCATCCACCAGACACACTCACGGCTGGCTACGCGCACCACAGATTCGGCAGGGAGATCCAGCAGCTTCCAAGGATTAAAGATGGGGTGATGTCACAGCAGCCCCGCATCGTGGTGATCCGAGGAATGCTTTCACCTGGTGATCTCCATGCGTCTTTGACAGAGGGACGGGGTGAGGACGCTGGACTCGTTCAGGATTCCACAAACAACTAGGAAGCCTTTGAGCATGAGGGCAGTGGGGCAGGTGTGGAAAACTCTGGCCTGCTCTCCTCCTTCCATGTACTTGAACTCTAGTCGAGGAGGTGAGAGAAATTCACCAGCCCCTGCTCCCACGTGCCACGTGGAGGTACAGACAGTCGCCAGCTTCTCGTCCAGCCGCGGGGAAGGGCTTCAGGGGGAACCCGGACGTGAGAAATGATCCCGGGGACGTGACAGGTGCCATGTTTCAGACTTCAGCCAGTGGTTCTGATTGGCTCTTCCAATTCTCTGCTTCTGGAAAGTGAAATTAGAGCAGGCTTCCAGAAAGACAGAGTCAAATTTGTATCCCAGCCCAGGCACCCAGCCACTTTTTCCCCTAGGCACATTCTGCACCTCTCTGATGCTCAGTTTCCTCCTTTGTAAAAGAGGGATAAGACTTTAAGGGGTGCTCGGAATAAAGAGGAGAGAGAGGTGGTTCTGAAGTTCAGAGAAGCATGCCCGGCACACAGCATTTGCTCAGTAAATAGTAACTATTGATCTTAGGAAGCAAGACGCACATGGTAATTGGAAGACAGAGAACATTCCAGGGCAGGGTCTCAGGAAGGGCAGCCATGAGCACAAGCCGGCCTAGAAGTATCCCTACGGAGATGCATCTGCTCAGCCTTTTTTTGCCACTCTTCTGGTGTCATGACACAGGCCGGTGTTCGCAGCCGTGGACGGACCTGCCAGCCTCCCCGCCCCCCATCCCCAGGCCTGCCGTGCGCCCACCAAGCAGCACAGGGCAGAGGGAAGGCCGAATGCCAGGGAGAAGAAAGCCTTGATGAATGTGAAACAGACCAAGGAAAGCTTTGCAGGCCAAATAGATTTTTTGCAGCCTATTGATTTTGGAAGCCCATTTGCAGAACTCATCTAAGGCTCGTCCTGGAGGCCTGTCCGCAGCCCGGCGCCTGGAAAAACGAAGCAGAACACGTGTTAATTCCTTCTGTGGCTCTGCGGCCACCGCGCTGTGCCAGCCCCCGCTCTGCCGGCTGCAGGGCTCGCTCGTTCCACACCTCTGCTCCTCTGGCCCTCCTGGGGACCTGCGTGAGACAGCCAATTCCCCGCCTGGGTTACAGAAAACCGCAAGTTCGTGAGCAGCCCAGGGAGGCAGCTGAGGCCAGTGGGACATATTAATCCCCTTCTTTCTATCTGCACTTTTCTCTGAATAAAAATGCCCTTCAGAACGGTAAGAGGTAAGTAGGACCTTATGAAAGTTTTAGCCTCAAAAATATGCGCCAGTCACGCACCCACTTTATCGGCTTGCGGTTAGAACAGTGACCCACCTGGCTGGTCACGCTGCAGGCACCCCAAATCCAGACCTGTATTCCCGCCTTCTTCTGTTTGGACGAGGCGGATTCAAATAAAGCCAGTTAGAGCCATCAGGCCCACTGCAGGTTTTACCTGTAGACATAAGGTCAGTTCTCCCGGCCGATTTGCCATCTTTAAAGACGGCCCTGTTTTTGTGTCTTACAGGTTTCTTTAGTTAGTTAACCAGACCGAGGGTTGACTCTCGACTCTGACACCTACTAAGTGCTGGGTCTTGGGACAACACAACCTCTACATGTTTTGTGGGCACCATCTGGGAATGTTACCTCCTCCGTACAATTGCTGAAAAACGTTTTTCAGGGAAGCCACAGTACCTCGTTACTGAACCATCGGTGAACTCAGAAAAAAGAAGCTGTCAATTAGGTCATTTATTTATTATTTAGTATTATTTATTTATTATTTTTAAGAGAGAGAGAGAGAGAGAGAGCACGAGCAGGGGAGGGGCAGAGAGAGAAGGAGACACAGAATCCGAAGCAGGCTCCAGGCTCCGAGATGCCGGCACAGAGCCCGACGCGGGGCTCGAACTCACAAACCGCGAGATCGTGACCTGAGCCGAAGTCGGACGCTTAACCGACTGAGCCACCCAGGTGCCCCCGCTGTGCTTTCTTATCACTTAGGACAGGCCTATCAACCTGCCATCTATTTTTGTATGGCCCACAAGCTAAGAATGGCTTTTATATTTGTAAATGTTTTTCAAAAAACACACAATAAAATAATACTTCCTGACGCACAAATTGTATGAAATTTAAATTTCAGTGTCCGTAGATGAATATTCTAGGGTATTTATACACATAGAAGAACACAGTCATGCCTCTCCCCTTATATGTTGTCTATGGTGCCACAGCGGCAGAGCTGAGTGGTTGTGACAGAGACCGTCTGGCTCACAAAGCCTAAAACACTTACAATCTGGCCCTTTAGAGAAAAATGTTGCCAATCCCTGACTTATAATACTTATTTTATACGTATCAAGAGAACTCTTTTAGATTTATTTACTTTTTTAATCATACACCATTCTATTGCATTCTTGATAAGATATATAAGTGAGTTTTAAACAGGCTAGAACATTAAATCTTGTTCAGAGCCCTATTCTCAATTATCTTTTTTTTTTTTAAGTTTTACTTATTTAAGTAATCTCTACACCCAACGTGGGGCTCAAACTCACGACCCCGAGATCAAGAGTCACACACTCTACCACTTGAGCTGGCCAGGTGCCCCCCTCAATTATCTTTTTATTTTATTAAAAAAAATTTTTTTTGCTTTGATTTTTTTAACGTTTATTTATTTTGAGACAGAGAGAGACAGAGCATGAACAGGGGAGGGGCAGAGAGAGAGGGAGACACAGAATCTGAAACAGGCTCCAGGCTCTGAGCTGTCAGCACAGAGCCCGACACGGGGCTCGAACTCATGGACCATGAGATCGTGACCTGAGCTGAAGTCAGACGCTTAACTGACCAAGCCACCCAGGCGCCCCTGATTTTTTTTAATTTACATCCAAATTAGTTAGCATATAGTGCAACAATGATTTCAGGGGTAGATTTCTTAATGTCCCTGACCCATTTAGCCCATCCCCCCTCCCACACTCCCTCCAGTAACCCTCTGTTTGTTCTCCATATTTATGAGTCTCTTATGTTTTGTTCCCCTCCCTTTTCTTAAATTATTTTTGCTTGCCTTCCCTTATGTTCATCTGTTTTGTCTCTTTAAGTCCTCATAGGAGTGAAGTCATATGATTTTTGTCTTTCTCTGATTGACTAATTTCACTTAGCATAATACCCTCCGGTTCCATCCAGTTGCAAATGGCAAGATTTCATTCTTTTTGATTGCCGAGTAATACTCCATTGTATGTATGTATATATATACATGTAGATATATATCACATCGTCTTTATCCATTCCTCCATCGATGGACATTTGGGCTCTTTCCATACTGTGGCTATTGTCGATAGTGCTGCTATAGACATGGGGGTGCATGTGTCCCTTCGAAACAACATATCTGTATCCTGTGGATAAATGCCCAGCAGTACAATTGCTGGGTCGTAGGGTAGTTCTATTTTTAGTTTTTGAGGCGCCTCGATACTGTTTTCCAGAGTGGCTGCACCAGCTTGCATTCCCATAAACAATTTTTTTTCATGTTTATTTATTTTTGAGAGAGAGAGCATGAGCGGAGGAGTGGCAGAGAGAGAGACACAGAATCCGAAGCAGGCTCCAGGCTCTGAGCTGTCAGCACAGAGCCCGATGCGGGGCTCAAACCCATGAACCGTGAGATCGTGATCTGAGCCAAAGTCAGTAGCTCAACCCACTGCGCCACCTAGGCGCCCCTCTCAATTATCTTTTTAATCGACACTGGTCACCATCTATGTTTCTCCACACAACACTGTACTCTGTGCCTGTCAGAGACACAGCATTTTTAAAATCCTCATTCTGGCGTAGGTAGCTTCTCTTAATTCTCCTCCTTATCTCCGGGATTTTTATCAAAGGCGCTGACTTGCAAGAACTGATGTTCACGCACAGGTAGCGACATCTACAGCTGGCTCTGTGACAGCCGGCTGGGATAAAACCACGCTGGTTTTCTCCTGTTAAAAAGTGTGAGCGTTGGGGGAATGTGCACTTTCGAATGTGTGAAATACGAGGCTTGGCACGTTGCCTGGCCTGAAGGAACACTCAGTCCACGCGAGGTTCCCTCTCACCATACCCTCGTCCCTTTCCCCTTGCAACCAAGAAAATTTGATGAGATGCGTTGGTTGCAAGCAACAGAAACCGGCTTGCAGTGATTTAAGAGTTTCCTTGGAAGGGTGGAGGTGTCAATGGAACTGAAAGAACGGCTGACCACCTGCTTCCAGCTTTTAGAGCAGGGGGAGCACTTCAAGAAAGAACCTGGAGCAATCTTCCCATTGGAGCAGGGCTGGGTGTGGATCCTGGAGGGGCACTGGGATTCGGTGGGGGAGGGGGGGAGGAGGTGTCCGTCCGGCTGGCCGGGAGGCATGCACTCACCATCTGTTGGGTGCCCACCACCTACTGGGCACTGTGCATACAGGACGTGTGGGGGGGAGGGGGCATCGCTCAGGAAGAGTGATGGGAGATACAGGCACAGGAGTAGAGGCCGGTTTCTGGAAGATCTTAGTGTATAAAAAGCCCCCAGTTGTTATAAACAGGATCCCGTCCAAAGCTCTAGAAGGTTTGTTTGGTTATCCCGGCCCTAGCTTTTCACGACCTGGGGGGCGGCCAGTTTAGTGGATGCACCGTGTGTCCTTGACTCTCCAGATGGTTCCCATCTTCAGACGCGACTCAGGAGCCCGGATGAGGGGTGTGTGGATGCCCACTCCCACCGAGGACGCTGAGAAAGCAAAGGCAAGGGCCTGGCACCCGGGAAGGAGGGCTCCCTGGGCAGGAAGGTGCTGCACTGGCAGGCCCGGCGGGCAGCCAGCCGCTCGGTGGTATGAAACAGCCCAGAATTTCCGCGGGGAGAGCCAAGCGTGGAAGCAGCTCTTAAAGCGTCGCTTCCAACCGTCGGGGCGGCCAGGGAGCGCGGTGCCAAGTGCAAGACTGACAGAGTGACCCAGGGGAGCCTCGGAATCAACACTTGGCCCGGGGGGTCTGGCCACAGGTCAGCAACAACACGGGCGGCAGCGATAGCAGGAAGGGAGCACCCGGGTTCCGGAGGGGAGAGTGGAAACCCACATCCGCCCGGCCGACCCCCTCCCTGGGAACAGCGCTACCTTTGTGCTGCTTCCAGAGCCACGCTGTGTGTCAGGGAGCGCAGGTACTCACCTCCTCCGGCGGGAGAAACACCTCCTCTGTCTGGGAGAAACTGCTTTGCAAGGGAAAAGTGCTGTGATGGTGCAAAACCCCACACCTGCCGGTCTGACTCGGTTGAGTGGCTCCTTCCAAAACTCGCGACAGGAAAACGTTCCTGCTCTCATGGCCTTACTCTGAAGGACGTACTAGTTCGGGTCTTTCCGGGGAAGGTGAGGGCAACCCGAAGCCGGGGGAGCCGGGGCCTCCCACAGGCATAGCGCGGAGCGTGTTGGTCCTGGGAAGCCCCACAGAGCAGAGGAACGGGGCGGGGGCTGCTTTATAAACCAGGCCCTCTAGAAGGTTCTTCTCTTTGGCCTCATAAAACCTCCTCCCCAACCAGTTCCCCTGCCTGATCCCCCCACTCTGTTCATTCAACTCAGTTTAACCCATATTAATTGAGCAACTACTAGGAGGCAGGCCCTGTTGGGGCTTTGGGGGGCTAGATCAGTGAATGAAATAGAGAAACATCCCTGCTTTAACTGAGATGGCATTCTAGGTGAGGGGGGCTTGGGGGACAATAAAATAAATAATAAGCACAATATACAGGTAATTTATACAGCCTGGCACAGGGATCCTGTGGGCATTAGCAGAGTCGATAGATGGAAAAGCTCGAGAACCATGAGTTTTCACACCTAGCGCTCATCAGGCTAATGTGATCAGAGGCAGCGGAGTGGAAGGGCTGAGATCCGGCTCTCAAACCGGACGCCTGGCTTCCGACCCCGCCTCTGCTGTGACCCCCTGCAGGGCCTGGGCAGAGTAGCTCACTTCTCTAGGCTGAGGTCTCCCCTCTGGGCAGTGGGGAGAATGGTAGTACTTAGGCTGGGGGCTGCCCCCCCCCCCCGGGATTAACTGAGATGATAAAGCAAAGCCCTCAGTGTGGTTCAGCCACGGCTTCCTTGCCCTGTGCTTGTTGGCCGAGGTTGTTAACCCTCTTTTCTCCACACCCCCCTGCACCGGCTGCTGACTACTGAAACCAGAGCCTCCTTAAGGGCCAGCTGCGATGTCACCCCCTGTTTATAGCATAGAGTGTGCTGGGAAGCCCCACAGAGCAGAGGAATGGGGCAGGGGCTGCTTTATAAATCACGCCCTCTAGAAGGTTCTAGACTGCTTACTCTGCCCAAGGCACTGTGCCGCTTTGGTTTTAAACTCCTTATTTTGAAATAATTTCAAGCTGACAGTTGAAAGTTGCAGGAATAATACAGGGGGGCCTCCATATACCCCTTAACCAGATTCATCATTTTTTAACGTTTTGCCACATGTGTTTTATCACCATTTTTTTTTTTTCCTGGATCGTCTCATAAAGACCGCAGACATCATGCTCCTTTGCCCTTTATACTTCTGTGTGTGATGCTTAAAAACGAGGACATTCTTTCGGGTAACCACAGCACAGTTCTCAAATTCTGGAATTTCACATTGAGAATAATACTTTAATCGGAAGTTCAAATTCCAGTTTTGTCCATTGTCCCAATTATGTCTCTCCCAGCATTTTTTCCTCTAGTTCAGCATCCCGTCCAGAACCATTATTGCATTGTTGTCATGTGTGCTTGGGGACTTAGGATTCACTTCACAGCCATGGAGTTCTGTCCCTAACATTTAAAGGCCCCGGGCAGGAGCCCTAAAGGAGACACACGAGCCATAGGTCTAAATATCTAAAGGATATTTTTGTTCAAAATACCACTCACTGAAATACGTTCTCTCCTCCTGCTTTGACAGATAGGCTCTCGTAACCACTGGGAGATCCATTTTCCAGCGTAGAATTCCTGAAGTCCCTGGGGTTCTCTGTGCCGGAATCCATGACTTGGGAAGAATGGCCCCCTCTCTCGGACCTGTAGCCTGCCCCCTTTCTCTTGCCATCCGGACTCCGTCCACATCACTAGGAACTTTGTTTGCACACAAGTGGACACCCCACTCTGCCCTTCCGAGTTTCATCTGTGCCCACAAATGGCTGCCCTTTGGACCACCGCTTGGACTCAGGGGCATGCACACGAGTGACGTGACAGGGAAGAGGCCTCCTCCGGTCCACGTGGACCAAGAATTCTGGCCTTGGTTACCGTTGGCATTGGCCATCTGTGGCACGACTTGAGAGAGGAGAGGAGGCATGGGCTCCAGGTGAATATGTCCCTGGGGCCGCACAGATTCCTTATTCTGTGGAGACGGGTGACTCGTAGGACAGTCAGAACAGGGTCCTGAAATCGAACAGAGGTCCCTCTGTGTAGGTCAGAGGGTGGTGTCGAAAACATGGTCTCCATGCTCAAGAGCTTGGAGTCTAACAAAGAAGATGCACAGATAATCATAATCCTATGAAGTCGGTGCTCAGGGAGAGGTGAGCCCACACCGTCACTACCCTCTCAGAGCCCTTTTCTTCCTCTAGCCTGGCAATCCTTTACTTGCCCCTGTCACGGTAGCAGCTCGGTCATCTGTGTTGGCACCGTTACCCTCCTTGACTTGCCTTGATGGTGAGAACTGGACTTTTGGGCTCTGCATTTCTTTCTTTTTTCAAAAAATTTTAAAAATGTTTATTCATTTTTGGGAGAGAGAGACAGACCGTGAGCGGGGGAGGGCCAGAGGGATACAGAGACACAGAATCGGAAGCAGGCTCCAGGCTCTGAGCTGTCAGCCCAGAGCCCGACACGGGGCTCGAACTCACGGACCGTGAGATCATGACCTGAACGGAAGTCGGACGCTCAACCGACGGAGCCACCCGGGTGCCCCTGGCTCTGCATTTCTTAGCACTCAGTATAGTGTGTGTACCAGCACAGGCCTCCAGAAGACGAGGACCGGATGAATGACCAAAGGCACAGCTGATAAATGGATGGATAGGTGGGTGGGAAGATGGGTGAATGGACTGCTTTATGGAGAGATGGACGATTAGATGGGCGGCTGGGTGAATGGATGGATGTTTGGATGGGTGAATGGGTAGTGGATGGACAGGCATGTGATTGGACGGGTGTAGGTACCTGTGGCGAGACGGATGGATAGATGAGTGGACAGATGTTTAGATGGGTGGATGATGGATGAATGGTCAATTTCTGATCTTTCTTGAATGGCAGATCAAGGGAAGGGCAGTGACAAGAACCATCAGTCCTGTAAAGGGCCCAGAGGTGGTGATGTGACTGGCCAAAGTCACCAGAGGGTGTCAGCAGCAGAGCTGAAAAGACAACCTGAAGTTCTTGACTTCTGGAATCACCACTTCTGCCATGCAATGGAGCACCTTCCAACCTACAAGCATCGTCCAGCCTGACTCTCCCCCCAGACTCACACAGAAGTCGAAGCACTCTATACTGCCACAAAACTGGGTCATCGACAATTAATCTCTCCAAGTTTCCATGTGAAATCTCCTGCTACATGCCTAAGAATTTTTAAAATTCTTTTAAAAATATATATTTCTCATTAGCCCTTCCTGCTGCCTCAGCTTTCAGCAAAAACGTAGAGCATAAAAGCCAATTTACCACATGCTCCCAAACGATTCACGGGTTTGAAACAGCAACAAAGACTAGGACTGGCCACATGCAGGAAAAAAAAAAAAAAAAAAAGAGAGAGACGACAAAGAAGATTAATTGCCTTTGGAAACAGAAGATAATCATTGGGAGCACAGTGATAGTCTGTGCCAGTGCGAAAGCACTTTCAGAAATACCATATTAGTGTCACAGAGAGCTGGGCGCAAGCTCCCACTGTGACATCAAAGGGCCAAGTCATGTGGCTGTAACGGGATGGGTGGGGGGGGAAGGGGGAAGGCCTAATGATAGTCCTGTCCTTGCTAGCTCTGCCCATTTTGGCATCAGAATGTCCCCTCCAGGGGTTGCCCCTGGAGGGGTTGACAAATGGCCAGGTGACTCTCACCTGGAGAACTGTTCAGCTTTTGGGGCTTCTTAAGGGCGGGGGAGGACCCTGAGGCAGGGTGGAGGGTGGTGGGCAGCAGTCAGTGGCTGCAGCATCTGACCCCAGGAGAGAACAAGAGAAAGAGAAGCGGAGCAAGTGGGGGAGAACTCACTCTGCGCTCTCTCCTGGACTTCTTCCAGACCCCCAGGTGCCCCCACCTTCCCCCTCTCCCCCCGTCCCTCCCACTGGCACGAGCAGCCAGCTCCCAAGGAGCCACCGGGACAGGACGCCGCGGCAGGTCCACAGCTGGGTGCTGGGAAGCTGGCGCACGGGAGGCTGAGGATGGGAGGAAATTTGTTTTGGATGTGGCACCCAGATGGTGGGCGTGCGGGGGGAGAGGAGCGGGGCGAGATAAGAAGACACAGCGATTTAACCGGAAAGAGGGGGGTTGCTCAGGGCCACAGGAGTGTTAGATCCCTCTCATCACAGCCGCAGAAACAGCTTTCCTTCTGCCAGCTCTCCACGGCACATGGAGCATCATGATTCACTCGGCCCACAGTCCAATAACCACCTGGCCACGATGGCAGCCGCCAGCCACATGTGGCTATGAAGCACGTGAAAAGTGGCCCATCCCAACTGAGACGACCCAGAGGTGTGAAATACACTCCTGATTTCAAAGAGCTAGTATGAAAAAAAAAAAAATGTACAGTATCCCATTAATGAACTTTATACTGATTACGTATTGAAACAATACTATGTGCACACACGGTTTAAACAAAAGAAATAAACGTTGATTTTGCTGTTTGGGGGCACCTGGGTGGCTCAGTGGGTTGAGCGTCTGACTCCTGGTTTTGGCTCAGGTCACGATCGTGGGACTGAGCCCCATATCAGGCTCCACACTGAGCGCTGAGGGTGCAGCCTGCTCGAGCTTCTCTCTCTATCCGTCTGCCTCCCTCCCTTGCTTGTGCTTGCTCTCTCTCTCTCTCTCTCTCTCTAAGTAAAAACAAAAATTCACTGTTTCCTTTTACTTTCTTGAATGTGGTGATGAAAATATTGGAAATTACAGACGTGGCTCCTATTCGTGGCTCACATTGTATCTCCACTGATCAGCGCTGGTCTGTGGCCTTATTTGCTAAGTCCGCCTCCAATAATTCCATCGAATTCAATCAATACTTGAGGTGAAGGATACCACCCAGGGTATAAAGATGTCCTCAAAGCATTGCTGCATATCAGAATCACTCGTTGAGCTCTTAAAACTGCCCCCACTTGGCTGTACACAGACTAACGATGTCAGAATCTCTAGGCGCGTGACCCTAGACCTTAGTGTTCTTTTAAAGCCCTCCACAGGGTTCCAACGTGCGGTCAGATTGAGAACCAGAGCTTTAACATATGGGGCTCAATATTAAGTGAAACAGAAGGATCTGAAATACTACTGTGTAAAGCAGCCTGGGATAATTAGTCAATGTGGGAGATTCCAGAGCCATGGAGGAGAGGAGAGGAAGGTGCAGCTCGTTTTGGGAATCAGGGTGAAGGGGGATTTGGATAAGGCCTTGAGTTGGGGGCTTCCAGGTTGAAATGGGCTGACGGTGCAGGTGAATTGCCAGGCAAAGAGGATGCCATGGACAAATCCCCGGACGAGGGAAGATCCCAGGGTGGGAAGGTGGCTGGGAGGCCAGAGAGTTTCTGGATCCTATGGAGCTCCAGGAAGAGGTGATTCTCCTCGAGAGATCAAGGTTGGCAAGGTAGTGGGCCAGAACCTACAGGTCACTGAAACCCAGGATTCAGGACTGAGGAAGCCTAGAACGGCTGAGTGAAGGAGTTGGGCACTCGGATGGTGATTTGGAGGGTGACAGATTTGGTGGGGGGAGGAGGGAGGAGGGACAAGAGAGGCAGAGCCATGTGGCTTGGCTCTAAACTAAATGATCACCCTTCCAGGGGGGCCATGCCCTAGTCCAGTTCTGAGTAGGCTCACAGCAAGTGTTGGAATAAAGCAAATAGTCAAGAGTTTCAAAGAAACTGCCAGTAGTCTGCTCCCACCTGGTTGCTAGAAAAAGCAGGGAAAGGTAAGAGTATTACCTTCAGTTTGCCCAAAGTTTCCGGTTTTGCCCTCCATGAAGCAACCCTTCAAGGCACTGGTGTTTGCCCACGGCGATCCGCGGGGACAAGCTAAGGGCCCGTTGTGGTTCTCAAGAGCAGGCCTCACGTTGGCACCTGTGCCCTCCGGGCCATGGTCCCCGCTTGCTGCTGGAGAAACCCTGCAGGAGCAGGTATATTTCCAAAGTCATGACTCCTTGTCCCCACGGGCGGCTAACCTGGGCCAGCCCACCCCACCCTCTCCCTCAATTCTGTGTGTCCTTGCTTACCAACCTGCAACAACATCTCATCCTACCCAAAAATAGCCCCTTCACCCATGCACACCTTTTTTTTAAAGTTTATTGATTTATTTTGAGAGAGAGATGGCGGGGGGGGGGGGGGGGAGGGGGGCAGGGCGCAGAAAGAGAGGGAGAGAGAGGATCCTGACGCGGGGCTTGAACTCACGAACCATGAGATCACGGCCTGAGCCTCAACCGAGAGTCGGACACTTAACTGCCTGAGCCACCCAGCGCCCCAACCCATGTGCAACTTCTAAGGCAGTAAATCATGAACCGCTGCTTTGAGTTGTCGAAACGTTTAGAATCACGTCTTCCAGGAAAAGACATCAGTGGCTGTCTGAGGGCTGTTGTCCGTCTACCTCAGGGCAAGTAACGCCCATTGCAAAATATTCAATGGGCTGCTCGGGCTGCCTCGGTGACCCGCAGGCTGACAGTTCTGGGCCAGCCCGGACAAGTTTATGCCATATACCGGGGTCAAGGTGATCTTTAAGGAAAGCTTGTTCTTGTAACCCATGGGACGGGTTCAAGGAAATATCTATTAATTGTGACTCCTTTGCTAAAACAGCCACTCCCCTTTGCAGCGGGCTTTCCGCCAAGGAGGCATTTATCGTACTTGAGTGGCAGAATTCCCCTGGGAACACCTGGTTTTCTTTCAGAAGGAAGCTCAGTCTTTCCCTCTGAAGCTGACCCCTCTGCCAAGCTGACTGTAATCTGCTTTCCGGGGCCTCCAGTGTCGGAGCAGAGACCAGCTCGGGGAATGAAGTCCCAGGGCATGCTCACAGGACGAGGCCTGAAGAATACAGACCCGCTGCTGAGGATGCTAAGACCACCTTGCTCTCTGGTCTCAGCAAGTCAGGCCCTGGACTTTCCTTTCTGCTTCTCTATTCTATTAATGCATCAGTTGCTACAGCAGATAATAATGCTCAGGGCTGCTGGAGGAATTGAACTTTAACCCACCAAACCGTGGATGAGAGTAAAGGACGCAGTGGGGGAGACGGGAACAGTCAGCTAGGACGTAGACAGGGTGGCCTACATCCAGCCTGTCCGTGTTCCACTCACCCCAGAAGCCTGGAGGTGGGAGGAGCCAGCCAGGTTGTCCTAGCGCATGAGACACGACCTGAAAAATGACCAAATACACAGGTTCATACGGCACTTGCCACGGGGACAGAATTGAAATGCAGACAGAATACAATTTAGTGGATTTTCCTCGAAGAGATTTTCGCCTACGGCTAATTCGACTCTTACTTTACAGACAGGAAGGCAGCTCGGAGAGTTTTAAGTGGTTAACTGAATCCGCACAATACAAACAGGCCCCAGGCCATCCAAATTTGCACCTATTTGCAAGCTGACCGGGGTGCAAAATTGTTCCTGCAGTTGCAGCTTGCTCACGGAGTCTTCTTCCTGCTCGACCGGTTCAGCCTATATCTCCGGAGCATCAGTCATGCTCACTGCTGCGGGATACAGTATCCGGCAGACAGTAGTTGCTCAATAAACGTTTTTGAAAACATGACAGAGAAGACAGAAGCGTTCTTCTTAAGGGACCCGCAGACCAGTGTGGACGGGGCTACAAACAAACCGTGGCAGTGCAAGCGTGCAAGGTGCCGGAGTGCGTGGTGGCAGCTTGGCCTCCAAAGGAAGACAGCGCAGGCTGTCCGGGAGAGGTGGCGGGACGTGGGTGTTGGAGGTGAGTTTGTTGGGTTTGCCCAGATGACAAGGGGGCAGGGCATTCCGCGAAAGGAAAGCCCACCGGGTTCGTTCAAGGAAAAGCAGCTGATTCCAGCCTGTGAGTATGGTGCCACCGTCACCGTCCTAGAGACCTAGCAGGTGGGCATGCACTGTCGTGCAGCTCAGCACCAGACTTGTGAACAGTCAGCGTTGCACCCGAGCTGATGAGGCTAGTTACACACCCAGTGACTGGCACCAGGCAAAAATAACAAGCACCGCCTTTCTAAAGACCAGCTCTGATCCCAGCCGGCCTCAGTCTGCAGACTTGACGGGCTCCCTGCTGCCCAGGAAAATCCCCCCACCTGCCGTGTGAGACCTTATTAACCTGGCCCAGGCTGCCCTTCTGCCCTCACCTCAGGCCCCCTGCCTGGTCCTCTCTGACTCGGCCACATGGCCAGGTTGTGCACGCTAACTCTGGCCAGTTACCCCACCTGCACAGTGTCCCTGCTTCGGGTCCACTCAGCTAGTCATTCTTCGAGACCCATGTGAATCTACTCTCTGGATCTTTCTTCAGTGCTCTACACCAGTGGTTCTCTATTCCGATTGGTCAGTAGGCTGCCTCGGGGCCCTTTAAAACATCGCCAGATCTGACTGGCCCCAGACCATTGAATCAGACTCTCTGGGTGGGGCCTGGGTCTCATAGTTCTGGAGGCTTGAAGTCTAAGACCAACGTGTCAGTTGGATTGGTTCCTTCTGAGGCCTCACTCTTGGCACGTAGATGGCGTCTTCTCCCTGTGCCTTTATGTCATCTTCCCTCTGTGCCGAGCTCTTGGCCCAAATATCCCCCTTGATAAGGACACAAGTCATATTGGACTAGGACCTACCCTAATGACTTCGTTTTAATTCAATTACCCTTCTAAAGGCCCTGTCTCCGAGCCAGGTCACATTCTGAGCTGCTGGGAGTTAGAACAGACAGCATATGAATTTTATGGATTGAGTTATGGAACACAGCTCAGCCTATAGCCAGGCTCAGGACCTGTTCTAAGCTGACGGGGCAGCCAGCACCTGCTAATGCTCCTGATAACACACTGGGGCTTCAGGAATTCTGTTCCGCTCTGAGGAACAGCATTCTGAGCACTGTGGTTTAAACAGATTAAGAGTTCCTTTTTCCTGTGTGAAGGAAGCACAGAAGGGGCGCCTGGGTGGCCCTGTCGGTGAAGCGTCTGACTCTTAACTTCGGCTCAGGTCACAATCTCACAGTTCGCGAGTTCAACCCCTGCATCAGGCTCTGCGTGACACTAACAGCATAGAGCCTGCTTCCGATTCTCTCTCCCTCTCCCTCTGTCTCTCTCTGCCCTTCCCCCTGCTGCCACGTGCTACCTCTCTTACTCTCTCAAAATAAATGAACTTAAAAAAGCACAGCACAGATAGGAGTCCTGGCAGAGGTCCAATTAAACTTTCAGACCCCTCCCAGGTTATATTTTGTATTCTTTTTCTCAAAAAAGGCCCCCCTCAACTGGAGAAGCCTCAGGCCTCACAAAAGCCGGCCCTGTCCCACAGAACGACTCCAGGGTGGGGAAGGCTTCCTCACAGAGTCCCCAGGGACCCCGGCTCCTTCCAGTTCGTCTTTGGCCATCCCCAATATGTGACTTTGATCCTTAGGGTCGCCGCATCGTGATTCTGTTCCCACTTAAGCAATTCCCCAAAAGGCCCAAGCTTCTGTTTACATCTTACTGGTCAGACCGGGACGCATGGTCCCCTAGCTGCAAGGGAGCTGGGACTGTGGTTCTTCAGCTGGGCTCGTTGTCTCCCGGAACAAGAGGACAGACACGGAGCACCGTCCACTGTGGCTCTCCACATCTGCGGTGTCTGACCGGTCCCCTGTCTGTTTCCCACTTAGATCTGCTCATGCCCTCAGCCATGTGGGAGCTGGCCCAGAGGAGGAGGTGGCCTGTGGCCGGGACCTGAAGGACAGATAATGTAGCAACGTTGGAGACAAAAGGAAGGACATCCAGGGAGGAGGGAACAGCATGAGCAAAGGCACGGGCATGGAAAAGAACGGGTCTGGGGGTAGCTGGTAAAGGGTTTGGCATGGTTCCAATACAGGGTAGTGAGACAGAAAGTGAAGACAAAGCGGGAGGGCCTCGAAGCCTCTATAACCCTGATTCACCAAATAGCCCTGATTCACTAGTCATAGAAATGGCACCTGGGGGCTTTCAGAGCTAGCTCGACTGAAGGACTACCTTTGGCTGCATGACTCAGCCTGACAACGTGTTCACTCAGCCATTCACCATAAATCCCGGATGGAAAACAACCCTGGCCTCGTTTTCTATAAAATTCCCCCATGAGGCGCCTGGATGGCTCGGTCGGTTAAGCATTCGACTCTTGATTTCGGCTCAGGTCATGATCTCACAGTTCATGAGTTCAAGCCCTGCATCGGGCTCTGCGCTGAATGTGCAGAGCCTGCTTGGGAGTCTCTCTCTCTCCCCCCCTCTCTCGGCCCCCTCTCCCGCTTGTGCGCTCTCTCTCTCTCTCTCTCTCAAAATAAATAGTCTTTAAAAAATACATAAATAAAATTCCTCCTGAAGATGCATATTTGGGAGAGAGGAAATATTCTATGCAGATCGTCTATTGCATTTATCACCCTTTACCCTTCCCTCTATCTCCGCATACACACTTTTGACAACTTTGAGGGCAAGGGTGCCTTTACTAGCCTGGGCACGCTCACTGCCCACACTTGCTGCTTTCCTGGAGCTGAGCCATCAGCGGCACTTTGTTACAGAAACTGTGGCAAGACAGACATAGGACACGGCCAGCAGGGCAGGTATGGGGCACTGCTCGGCTTCAGTGGGGGACAGACTCCTGACATCACTTCCCCATCCCAGCTCAGGGCTGGGTCAGAACAAGGTGCGTGCTGAGCCGGGCAGCGTCAGTTGGGGGAGCAAGGTGAAAGCTTCTGGCAATCTCCCTGTGGCTGATCCCGGCCCAGGGTGAACAGGGGAGGTAAGACACGCCTTGTCTCTGAAAGGGACAGAAGTGGCACCAGAAACTGACAGATCTGAGGCTCGTACCTGAGGTCATCTGTCTTTAGGTTCCCAGGTTGTCCCGGCATGCCAGGAGCCCCTGGCGGATACCTACGCACCCCCCCCTCCGCCCCCCTTCCCCCATCCTGGGACATGCCCTGGACGTGCCTTGAAGACTCGCGTAACTTGGGTGGGTCGAAAGTCCTCCAGGAACCAGCCAAAGGCAGAGCAGTTTCGGAAGATTCTCTCCCTCCTCCCTGAGCACTGCGGTGAGTGGGACTCCTCCCAGGAGGAGCCAGGGGGGCTTCCCTTCCCCAGCTGGCTGCCTGGAGAAGCTAGGGACTCATCCACTGCTTCGGAAGGACACAGGGCGTGGAGGGGCTGAAGGGGAAAACAAGTCCCTTCATAGGTGTTTCTTTCACTTACAGCACAACCACGCTCGTAGGCTGCTCCCACCAAAGCAGGTCTAAGGGAGTGGAGGCAAATCTGAGCCCCGAGCCAAGGAGCTTCTCACCATCCTTAATGCCATAGTTTTTTCGGTCGCTGAGTGAAGTAAAACTGCCCCTTTGATGAACACCACTAGCAAGGGTGACTGTAGCCACGGAGAAGCCGGGAAGGTCTTCTTGGTTGAGTTCCTCAAAATGCCCGTATTCCAGGGCTACTCTTGTTTTATTTATTTTTTTGAGAGAGAGAGAGAGAGAGAGGGAGAGAGAGGGAGTGGGGGAGGGGCACAGAGAGAGGGGGACAGAGGATCTGAAGCGGGCTCAGTGCTGACAGACTGACAGCAGCAAGCGTGACACGGGGCTCGAACCCACAAACTGCAAGATCACGACCTGAGTCGAAGTCAGACGCCCAACCGACTGAGCCACCCAGGGGCCTCCCGAGGTTACTCGTACACCCACCAGCTTGAGAAGCACTTGCCCATCCCCGGGGGAGGATGTGTAGCATGAAAGTCACAGCCTGGGTTCAAATCCTGACCACCATGGTGTGGCCCCAGACTACTTGCTTGATCCCTCCGTGCCTCGGTTTTCTCACACTAACTTGACAGTGTGGCTCAAAGGAAATAAGGCATTTGATGTGCTTAGCACACTTCCTGGCACATGGTAGAGCCTCCAGAAAGAAAATCGGGGGCGCCTGGGTGGCTCAGTCGGTGAAGCGTCCGACTTCGGCTCAGGTCACGATCTCGCGCTCCGTGAGTTCGAGCCCCGCGTCGGGCTCTGTGCTGACAGCTCGGAGCCTGGAGCCTGCTTCGAATTCTGGTGTCTCCCTCTCTCTCTGCCCCTCCCCTGCTCATGCTCTGCCTCTCTCTCTCTCTCTCTCTCTCTCTCTCAAAAATAAATAAACCTTGAAAAAAGTTTTTAAAGAAAGAAAATTGGCTACTTTTGTTGACGGAACGTTAGAACATTTGAGAGATGCCTAGGTTAATGGAAATAGTTTTCTTCCTTGGAACGCAGGCTGCCAGCTTTCCTGTCCTGCCGGGGCTCACAACCCTCCCTGTTCCTCTGAGCACCATCTCCCAACTCAGAGGGGACTCCTCCAACCCTCCCGCAAGCCGTCACTAATACATGCCCTGAGCGGCAAGTTTTTGGTGGTAAGGAATGTGAATGGGCTTAAGCGTGTCTCCTTACCATGGAGACCCAAGGAGCTGAGAGCGAAGACTTACCCAGTACCTGCAGAGAAGACCACATACAAACGACTTTGCTTGAACGTAAGGAGATGCTCAACCTTCGTGATGAAAAACAAAACTACGGCACAATTTACATCCCGTTAGATACCATATTTCACCTCCCCGATGAGCAAGGCTCAAAAGGATTGCAGACAACCCACATGTCCATTTTTAGGAGGCTGATTAGGTCTATTGCAGGTCATGCAGACCACGAAGAAGAACGGAGGAAACATTATCCGAGGTGTTTGCTCAAATCGAGCAGCAGACAGCGAGTATAATGTGCTGCCGTGCAGGTAAGGAGGAGTCGCAGAGCATTTGTATGTGTGACGGAGTCTGTGTGGAGCATCTCTGGAATATTCCCACCAAATCAAGGGAAAGCAGTGGAGGCCTCTGGGGAAGGAACTAGGACCAGGTGGGGTCTGCACTCCCTTTGTTACCTCTTGACTTTCTGCTTTGGGGGCGCCTGGGTGGCGCAGTCGGTTAAGCGTCCGACTTCAGCCAGGTCACGATCTCGCGGTCCGTGAGTTCAAGCCCCGCGTCGGGCTCTGGGCTGATGGCTCGGAGCCTGGAGCCTGTTTCCGATTCTGTGTCTCCCTCTCTCTCTGCCCTTCCCCCGTTCATGCTCTGTCTCTCTCTGTCCCAAAAATAAATAAACGTTGAAAAAAAAAAAAAGAAAACTTTTATCCTATTTTGTGCGTGGCTGGAGAAGAGCAATTTAAGTATTTTAACCCACAGCGGCAGGGTGAAAGCAGGCCTAGATTTCAAAATAGGAAATTCCGAGTCTTTTCACAAAATACACATGACACAAAGCCTATGAATGCGCACCGAAATCAAAGTCTGTGCCAAAACGCTGCTTGCTTAGTATGATGTCTGGCGGTGGGGGGTGAGGGTTTTGCAGGCGCCATTCGCCTTGGGACCAGATGGAAGTTTCTAGTTAAACTCTTGCCCAGTCATTGGGAGGCCAACTTCCTAACACAGTTGGGGCTGGGATGCGCAACAGAATCTCCGGAATTTTCTAGGCCCAAGCAGGATGGAACGTGGGGCCCTTAGGGAGGACAACCACCAAATCGTAAGTTCGTCCTGGGGAAGAACTGGGCCCCTCACGCACACCGGAAGGCTGTTTTGTGTCGTCGTGACCACCAAGGGTAGCTCTAGCTTTGGTCAGAGCTGACAGAGGAAACCCTGTAACCCACTTCCTTGGGTCCCTCGGTCCCTCTCCTCCCCCGGCCCTCCGTGGCTAACAGAGTCAGACACTCCCTCAGCAGGGCCCCAGGAGCCCGCAGGGAGAGCTCCAGACCAGGGCCCTGAGGCCGCTCCCGGGCCCAGTGCTGGTGTCATTTCTCTTCATGGAGGTCCTGACAGGCTGTGTCTTAGTGAGCTCAGGCTGCCGTAACAAGATTCCACAGAGTGGGGGGCTTAAACCCACACACTCATTTCGCAGTTCTGGAGGTGGAGGTCCGAGAGCAAGGTGCCAGAACATTCAGTGCCTGGCGAGAGCAGATTTGGCGTCTGGCTGGCAAAAGGCCCCCTTCTCGCTGTGTCCTCCCATTGTGATGAGAAAGAAAGCTGTTGCGTCCCTTTCCTCTTTGTTTAAGACACGAATCCCCTCACGACCTCACCTGAAGCTAATCCTCTCCCAAAGGTTCCATCTCCAAATACCACCACACGGGGGGTTGGGGCCTCGACACAAACATTGAGTCCGTTAACGGTGGCACCCCAAAGCCCATAAAGGCTGGAGAGAGAGGTTCAAGGTTGACGTACCCTCAGAGCACAGTTTACCTTCAGTGCGTGAGGATTCGGGTTTATCGGATGATATTATGAGCCTGGGAAGAAAGATCCAGGGATCCAGGCTCTCATCTGGCCGCTCCAGGATTTTCCCCACTAGAACGTCACAAGCGTGTCCCAAAGGTAATTGCTTTTCTCGGACTTGGTGACTGTTGGGGTTAAGGGAAGTGGGGAAAAAAGGAGCCAAAGATGACCCCAGAGTTTCAAGAGAATGGGGGTGGGTGACAGGAAGGGCAGCTGAAGAAGGTTCTGGTTTCCTGGTGATGCAGGGTGGGTGGGACGTCGGACATGGGGGTGGCATTCAAGTCCGGCCGTGTTGGGTTAACGTACTGGGCAAGTCAGGACATCAGGGAAAGATACTCGGTAAGAATCGCAAAAGTAGGAGGCAGATACCTGAAGGCACCTGGCAGGCAGAGACCGAGCCCCTAAGAAGTTCACGTGCAGAAAGCACCTGGGACAGCACAGCTGGGGTTGCCTCCCCAGGCAGCACGTGACAGCCTCCCTTCCACTGATAACCCCCAGATAAGGAGCAGGAGACGGAAGCAGCACAGTCTGAGCCTGAATCCTGTGCTGAACTGAGCCTCCGTTTTTACACGCATAAAACGGGCACAAAACGCCTTCCCCAGAAGAGTGTGCGGTGATGTGTTTCAAAGCATGGTGCCTGGCATTTAATAAGGACTTAGCAAATATCTTATTACTATTAAATTATCATGGTCATCATATTAAGTTATTTAAATATCAAAATTAATATTATTTAGGGGCGCCTGGGTGGCGCAGTCGGTTAAGCGTCCGACTTCAGCCAGGTCACGATCTCGAGGTCCGTGAGTTCGAGCCCCGCGTCAGGCTCTGGGCTGATGACTCGGAGCCTGGAGCCTGTTTCCGATTCTGTGTCTCCCTCTCTCTCTGCCCCTCCCCCGTTCATGCTCTGTCTCTCTCTGTCCCCAAAATAAATAAAAACGTTGAAAAAAAATTAAAAAAAATTAATATTATTTAATGTAAAATTAAGTATAGTATACATATAATGACATATTTACTATATAGGTAATTATATATTATATATGACATAATAGTATAACTAATATTATATTATATATCATTGCATCTATTTTATTAATATTATATAGTGTGGAATATAACATTTATATATTAAATATTTGATATTATTATTTATTATCTGATATATTATTATTATTATTATTAACTGCTGCATAGTGGTTAATAGTGAGGCCCCTGGAGCCAGACCATAGAGGTTCAACCCCCCTAGTGGTTAAATCTCAGTTTTCATCAGTAAAATGAGGCTGTCGTGAGGGTCAGCTGAGCTCCCAGGTGACCAGCACTCAGGACAGTGCGGGTACAGAAGTGTTAGCTACTGTCACTCAGCTGGGTGCTGATGCTACTGGGCATGAAGCCAGACAAGGGTCTTAGCAAACAGGGCATCTGTCTGTCCGTGACGGCGACCTTACTCTCTCAACATACGATACAGTATGGCATCTTTCTTCTCTCTTACCACTTCTTTTTAAAATTTTTTTTAACATTTATTTATTATTGAGAGAGAGAGAGAGAGAGAGAGACAGAGCATGAACATGGGAGAGGCAGAGAGAGGGGGGAGACACAGAATCCGAAGCAGGCCCCGGGCTCTGAGCTGTCAGCACAGAGCCCGAGGCGGGGCTCGAACCCACAAACTGTGAGATCATGACCTGAGCCGAAGTCCGACGCTTCACCGACTGAGCCACCCAGACGCCCTTCTCTCTCTCTCTCACCACTTCCTAAGTGAGGTTGTTAGACACAGGTCCTGCTTTTCCTCCTACTCACCCTCCTGGGAGCTGGAGGCTGCTATCACTCAGAGGGCCCTCTGGCCCCAGGGGGGATGCGGCCGGCCATCCAGCAGCCTGTGTCTGCCAGGCGGGAAGCCCGGACGCAGGATGGACGCCCTCCTATTGGGAGACGCTGCCGCCCACCCAGGGAGCTTATGGCCAAGACGGGAGCCTCTTAGGGAGAAAATTAAAGTGCCAACTTCTATGCCCCAATGCAGCAGCCGGTCGGCCCGGACCGGAGGCCAAAATTCAGAAACAGCCTGTGGAAAGGGGCCTGGCCGTCTGTGGGAGAAGGGTCACAAAAAACAGGCGAGGCTGGAGGTGGGGGTGGAGGAAGCAGCCTCCTTCTCACCTGTTCAAAGGACCAAGAGGAGACAAGGACAGAAACAGGCTCCGAGGGGAAGAAAGGTGGGCTGGGAAGGGTCCCCGTGGTCCTCTGGGGGGACAGCTATCCTGGCTCCTCGGGACAGCGCGGGGAGAGGGGTGTGCAGCCACAGAGCTCGGGTTGTCAGGCTCGTTTCCCGAAGCAATTGGAAAACCCTCAACTCTGAAGCCGAACCCGGGTGAGCTGGAGAGAAAATGCCTGGGGAGTGAACCCTGAACCTCCAAATCTGGGGCCTGGAGTTTTGGGTTTCCTGAAGCGCCTCTCGACCCCAAGGCCTTCTAGTCAAATCTAACCCACAGGGGTTGGCTGTTCTGCGGGTTTGGGGACTTCACTGTTGGTGCCGTCGTGTTTTGCCACCCCTGAAGAGGCCCGGCCCCGAATGCCAGGACGTGGAGACAGAAGCGAACTGAGATCCAGGGTCCGGGGTCGTCTGAGGCTGTAAGGTAGGCCCCGGCGGCCTGGCCGCATGAATAGGAGACATTTCACAGGCTTCCCAGAACCTGCACAAGGTGACAGCCCCTTGTGTCCTGAGCCTGAAGGAAGACCAGACTGTCTCCCGGCTGCCCGAGAACCCCGTTTCCACACGTACCAGGAGGCTCGTTAACTCTGGGTCTCAGAACGGGTCACCATGCGATGGTTCAACCCCAGGGTACCTCAGTCGTTCACCCTGGCCCACGGGGTCCTGCCTCCGTGCCTTCGCTTCTGCAGTTCCCGCCACCGGGGGTGTCCCTGCCCCTCCCCCACAGACACCCACACTTCCCTGGTCAAAGTCCTCCCGTGGCGTTGAGAGAGCTGGGTGACACAGCGAATGTGACGTGCCCAGCAGGGGACTGGAAGGGCAGGTCCACAGGATGCTGGGAGTCTCAGGGCTGAATGTGCCTGAGATTTATGGGGACAGTAGAGCAGGCTCCTGGAGGCACCCAAGGAATCAGCTTAAAACGTCCCAGCTCCAGAGCAGGAAAGAGAACCCCCAGTATCGGGAGAAGGGGACAGGTGCCAAGACGGGGGGGGGTGGTCAGCCTCTGACGGGGGCCAGCACGGCCCTGCCCAGCCCAGAAGTCAGCCGACAGGAAGCCCCTAGGCGCGGAGAAACACATAGCACGGCCAAAGAAGGGGCTACGGCTCCCTGGCCCCTTAAACAATGGCATTTGTAAGAAACTTTTTTTTTTTAATTTTTTTTTTTTTAACGTTTATTTATTTTTGGGACAGAGAGAGACAGAGCATGAACGGGGGAGGGGCAGAGAGAGAGGGAGACACAGAATCGGAAACAGGCTCCAGGCTCCGAGCCATCAGCCCAGAGCCCGACGCGGGGCTCGAACTCACAGACCGTGAGATCGTGACCTGGCTGAAGTCGGACGCTCAACCGACTGCGCCACCCAGGCGCCCCTGTAAGAAACTTTTTTATTTTGAAATAATTATAGATACACAGGAAGCTGCAAAAATAGGGCAGAGAGGGCCTTCGTACCCTTCCCCCCCTTCCCCCCCTTGATAACATCTTGTGTCACTAAAGTCCAACATCCAAACCAGGAAGCCGACGACGGGACAATTCACAGCCCTCATTCAGAGGGAACAATGGCATTTCAGTCACCTCACAAAATGGCTTTCAACAATGGCTATGCTACCGGCAACTTCCGCGCTGCGCTTAAAATGACTTGGCCGGCACATTCATGGTACTCGTGCCGTGGACGTTCAGGAAACTCTGGGCTCCCCTCTGCCATCAGTTCCTGACAAGAGAGTCTGAGGCAGGTGGAAAAAGACATCGGCCCCTCCCTCTTTCCCTCAGTTTCACCAGAAGCCACGGAGAGCAGGCTGACGAGGGAGATGAGGAGACAGAAGACAGAGGTGGCCCGCGAGCCGTCCTGTTCTTGCCTCGTCCTTCGGCGCCCTGTCCTGGGCTTTCTAGGAACGTAATGCTCGGGCGGACGCGGTGCCCAACCTCCACGTGAATGGTGGGTTGTCTAGCCTCTTGCCTGCCCTTCCTAGGAAATGTCCCTGCAGTCCGTGCCATCGCCTTTAGAGTGGCCTGTGCCTCGGTTTTCTCATCTGTACAATGGACGTAATAACAGAACCTACCTCATAGGAGCACCGGGAGGATTCAATGAGGTGATACTTGTAAAGAGTTTGGAACGCAGTGGGCACACAGTAAAGTGATACATGTGCCTGATAAACGGATAATAAAAGTTAAAATAAAAGAGGGGCTCCTGGGTGGCTCAGTTGGTTGAGCATCCAACTCTTTGATTTCGGCCCAGGTCGTGACCTCAACGGTTTGTGAGGTGGGGCCCCACGTCCTGCTCTGTGCAGGCTCCAAGCAGAGTCGGCTTGGGATTCTCTCCCTCCCTCTCTCTCTGCCCCTCCCCTGCTCTCTTTCTCTCTCTCTCTCTCTCTCTCTCTCTCTCTCTCTCAAAATAAAATAAACTTAAATATAAATACATCTGTAAGTGACTTTTCAGGAAAGCCAAGCTAGTGTTAAGGTTTTTCCAAACAGCCTGGAGTACGTGAGGCTTTGGGAGAGCATATAATTCATATGGGGGACTTTTTTGCTTATCAAATCAATAAGATATGCAAATAAACTGGAGATGATTGACGGTTATTAACCACATGCTCTGAATGTGGTTGTATTTGAGAACAACCATCAGCTCCCCGCCCCCACCGCCCCCTGCCCTGACCATGGGCCTTGTCTGTCAGTAACGTTTTTGACCCTTGTCCTGGTCCCTGTCCTCCTTCCTCCTGGGATTGGCAAGACCCAACTATGCCAGGTCTACAGAGTCGCCATCGGCATATCCACGAGGCTGGGGGTGAATCCGGAAATTTATTCAATACTTCGTTTCCTTGTTAGAAAGTCGGTGGGTCTGCCCTGAAAGGACACAGGCCAAATGCTATGGGGGAATTTCTAACAATAGAATGAGGATTCCGCTTAGTGGCCATTTCAGGACAACCAGAAATGATCCGATCCCAGAACGGGCCATGCCCTGGGGCACATCTGCTGACTGAGGCTTGCTGGAAAGGCCTGCTGCCCAGGGGTTGACCCTCAGCTGGACCACGCTCTCCCTGGTGCCGTTCAGAGAAATCCTTTTCAGGTCAGACCACGGCAGCTGGGACGGGGAAGGAGGAGGTTAAACAGATTATGTGCTCAACGGCGACGAGCTCCTAATAGAGCCTATTCAAAGGAGACCTAAGACCCACGGATTCCGCAGCAGAATCTGGAAAACCCACAGTTTTTATTTCATTCAAGCGGTTGAAAAGGAAAGCTGAGATTTTTTTTTCCATTGTGGTAAATTGTAAATAACATGAAGTTTACCGTGGTAACCATTTTTAAATGTACAATTCAGTGGCATTAATTACATCCACATTCATCATAACGCATGCTCGCGTGCTCTCGTTCTCCCAAAATAAATAAATAGACGTTAAAAACACTTTTTTTGAAGTACCTAGGACAGCGCCTGCACGTAAGTGAGTTTTGGGAACGAACATTATTCACGGGATACGAAGAGAAGCCTGGGCCCTGATTTCAGGTTGCTTGTAATCTAGAAGACATGGTTTCTAGCCACGAGCTGAGGAAGGTGTCACCGATCACAGGGGATGTGGCATTTGAGCTGGGGTTCCGGTGGGTATAGACGGGGATGAAGCCCAGGCATTGGGATTCGACCAGGGCGTTAGAGAGGAGTGTGCACCAGCCCCGTGCCACAGCCCCGGTGCTCACACGTGCATGTCACCGTGCCCAGGGAGCTTGTCAGAGACACAGATTTTTCTGGCTCCCTCCCCAGAGACAGCGGCTTAGGAGGTGTGGAGTGGGGCTGGGAAGCTGCGGTTTTAGCCAGTCCTTTCGGGGGTCCCTGGTGGGAGTGGTTCTCAGGTATGGTTTGGAGATTGCTGGCCAGATCGGAAGGAATCTAGTTAGGAGGGCTCAAGTTCAGACGAGTTAAGCCTCCGAAGGTCTTGAACTGGGGCACCTGGGTGGCCCAGTCAGTAAAGCATCCGATTCTTGATTTCTGCTCAGGTCATGATCTCACAGCTTGGGAGTTGGGGCCCTGTGTCAGGCTCTGCACGGACAGCACGGCGCCTGCTTGGGATTCTCTCTCTCTGCCCCTCTCTCTGCCCCTACCCTGCTCGTACTCGCTTTCTCTCTCTCTCTCTCTCAAAATAAGTAAATAAACTTAAAAAAAAAAAAAAAAAGAAGGTCTTGAGCCAGAGTGAAGGTGTGAAGGTGTGGGTGGAAACGGAAGTTCAAAGGAGAGAAAATAGGAAATAGAACAGGCATTCTTTTTTTTTTTTTAATTTTTTTTTTCAACGTTTATTTATTTTTGGGACAGAGAGAGACAGAGCATGAACGGGGGAGGGGCAGAGAGAGAGGGAGACACAGAATCGGAAACAAGCTCCAGGCTCTGAGCCGTCAGCCCAGAGCCTGACGCGGGGCTCGAACTCACAGACCGCGAGATCGTGACCTGGCTGAAGTCGGACGCTTAACCGACTGCGCCACCCAGGCGCCCCTAGAACAGGCATTCTGATGCACACCGCCATGGGGGTGAACCTGGAAGGTTGACACCGAGCGAAGGAAGCCAGGCAGGAAAGGCCCCTGTTGTCTGCTTCCACTTACATGAAATGTGCAGAATAGGGAAGTCTGTAGAGACAGAAACCAGACTAGCGGTAGCCAGGGTTTGGGGGAGGGGAGAGGGGGGTGATTGCCGATGGGGACAAGGCTTCTTTTAGGGGCGATAAAAAGGTTCTGGAAGCAGACAGTGGTGACGAGCACACAATGTTGTGAATACACCGCGTACCACGGGACAATCCCCCTTAGACTTGTGAAGACGGTGCATTTTCTCATACGTGCATTTCACCACAATGAAACTAAAAGGTAACTGAGGGGGCGCCTGGGTGGCTCAGTCGGTTGAGCATCCGACTTCTGCTCAGGTCATGATCTCGCGGTCCGTGGGTTCGAGCCCCACGTCAGGCTCTGTGCTGACAGCTCAGAGCATGGAGCCTGTTTCAGGTTCTGTGTCTCCCTCTCTCTGACCCTCCCCCACTCATGCTCTGTCTCTCTCTGTCTTAAAAATAAATAAACATTAAAAAAAAAAGGGTAACTGAGCATATATCCACACGGGTCCGTTTTATAGAAAGTAAAAGGTGACTTTTCCCCCATTCCAGCATGGAGCACGTGGTCGGTGGTCCCAGCCAAAGAGCGTTTTGGTGTATTTTACGTAAATTACTTTGAAGGTGTTTACTCAGGACCTCTGCAGGGGACTTTTGCGAAAACAAAGTCAAGAGAAATAAAGCCTAGTAAAGATACGCTGAAATGCAGACACACAATCTCTCTCTCTGTGGGCACACGCCGCGTCGTCTTGAGGGAGGTCCGCCATCAAAGCTGTTCCCCTCTCTTATTTTTACTGGCAGGGGAGAGCAGGAGGCGGAAAGGAATAACAGCAGACTTTGGGGCCTTCTGAGCAGAACCGGTGCTCTGGCTTGCAGCAAAGAGGACAGAACCCTAGGTGATGGGGCCCAGGCCCCGGAGCCTCCGGGATGTGGCTTCGAGAGCTCAGGTTTGCCACGGCTCCTAAGTCTCAGGGGCTATATTTCCCCTTCTTTGAAGGAAGCAGAGCAGCAGAATCCATCCCCAACCAAGAGGCAAGGCCTTGGAAACCAAGCTGACGGCCTGGCCAGCTCTCGTGGCAGATACTCAAGTGCCCATGGAGCCAGCCAAGACAAACACTCGGGGGCTTTCAAAGCAGTCTCTAAAAGCCATGTGCACGTAGCACCCACTTCCTGTGCCCACCTGAAGGTGGGCAGGGTCGACCCACCGCCTGCAAAGATGACCCCCGACCCCGTGCCCACAGGTGGGCTTCTTCAGGAAGGAACAGCATCAGAAATATTAGTTTAGCTGCTGGCCCCGAGGGGCGAGAATGCTACAAAGCCCCGGTGGGTAGAAAGGACTGGTGTTTTCTTTTTCTCTCCTCACTGTTGGTTACGAGCTCTGATGAAAGGGTGGACTCTGGTCCCCCTCTTGCTCAGCCATCCCCAGGAAAGGGAAAGCCAAGGAGAGCCAGCAGAGCCAGGAACCTGCCACGAATGGTGCAGAGTCAGCAGAAAGTGGTCTCCCTTGATGTGGAAAGAAATTGTTGCTTGGGACTTACTGAGCCCTTCCAGAAGGTTACATTTTAGGAATCTCCACGCCTCAATGCTCTGCTTTGGCTCCACAGACCTAGAGAGACTCTGGTTGTATATTCTTTCCAGAGGTAGGCAAGCACGCCTGACATGGCTTGGTTTAACCCAAATCCATTCATTCATTCATTCATTCATTCATTCATTGTTCACTGAGTGTGTTCTCTGTATATAGAACTGGCCCAGGGGGCGCCTGGGTGGCTCAGCTGGTTAAGCGTCCGACTTCCACTGGGATCATGATCTCATAGTTCGTGGGTTCGAGCCCCGCATCAGGCTCTGTGCTGACACCTCAGAGCCTGGAACCTGCTTCAGATTCTCTCTCTCTCTCTCTCTCTCTCTCTCTCTCTGCCCCTCCCCCACTTGCACTCTGTCTCTGTCTCTCTCTGTCTCTCAAAAATAAATTTAAAAAGACATTTAAAAACCATGAGAACTGGCCCAGGCACAGTGAAGGCCCAAACCCAGCACCTGGGCCCAGTGCCCCATAAGTAGAAGACAGTGAATACATACCTGCTGAACAATGAATGAACGAATGAAACTTGGGCTTCAAGAAATTCACAACCCAGTTTGGATGGCAAAACCTACACGGATAAGGTTGATCCCATGAAATAAATAACATCATGAGGGGAGTCAGATTAGGCGTCAGAACGTGCATGGATGGTTCAAGCTTGTGGGAGGGAGGGAGGTTCTTTGTTGGTGCGAGAAAGTCATCGCGGGAAAGTTAGATTTGAAAGGAGCTGAAGAGTGAGAACGTGGGGAAGGGATGAGAGAAGGCATGTGAGGATGCAAATAAGCATGGCGTGTCGGGGAGATGGTACATAGAACATTCTGGAAGAAGAGGTGCAGAGAGCCTCAGGACAGGGAACCAGGCAGGCCGCCAGAAGAGTGTGTGCTGTCTGCCCGCGAGGGGAGCCTTGGCAGGCTTTGGCTTGTGCTACAAGACCTAAAGGTAGATTTTGGATAGATTCCGCCGTCAGATCCAGGATGAGCTGGAAAGAGAATGAAATTGGAGGCAGGAAACCAGCCCGAGTGATGGCCATGAACTTTTGCCAGGTCTCAGACTCCTCCTAGAATCCATCGGGGACCGACCACAAGCCCACTCCTCACCAAGACAAGTCTCCATACATAAAAACTGTGTATATGCTCTCAAGGAGTGGTTGCAACCCTAAAACCCATTCGTGGACTCTCTAGGGTCCAGGAACCTCCCAGGCTAAATATCCCTCTGTTAGGGAAACTAACCTATTCTGAATCCCTGTGTGCGCCAAGCTGGATTCTTTACAGAAGGCTGGAGAATGATTTTGCGTGAGGGCTGAAGGGGAGGAGAAGACACTGTAAGGATTAAGCACGAAGCTTGGAGAAGGGTAGCAGTGGCCGCTTGCCCAAACCATCAGTACGTGCTGGCCGGGGTGTGGACGAGTGGCAACGCCATGTCTCGACACTGAAGACACTATGGGACCTTTGCCATATGGCTGTGTGTGTCACCTGCAACACAGAACTGAGCAGGTGTACTTTCTACGGGCAACTGAGCAAAAGCACGTTACGTCAGTGAAAAGAACACGATGAACTAGGCGTTTGAAATGCAAAACTATTGAACATGTTTTCTTCTTGTTATTAAGCCCGTACCCCTCTAGCTAAATACTTTTTCTCAAACGTGACACATCCTTTGTGTGGGGGGGGGGCGTGTTTTGTTTTTCTGAAGAGCCAGAGACATCCCTATGGACGTCTGGTTGTTGTGGAACGTGTACTCCCATGATGCTGATGGGCTCTGGGGGGCTGGTATGGGGTGTGGTTCGCCAAGAGACAACTAGGGCATAAGGATCAATTCTAAGAGGAAGAGGGAAGGAATGTAAAGTTCTGTGATTCGTATGTAAACCTAAAACAAACGTGCCATGAGAAGGCCAATGAACTAGAATTTTACGCGCGCGCACACACACACACACACACACACACACACACAGAGATTAAATGGATTACGCACTTGCAAGTTGTCATCGACAGTTTGGGGGTCCTAGAAAACGAGCGAGCAAGAGAACGCGAAGGCCTCCAAACCTTTAGAAGAGGAGGCCGCCACCGGCTTTCCATCATGTCATGGGGGATCCAGGCGATACTTCAAGGGGAAGGTTTAAAGAATTTTTAAGAGAAAGTCCCCTTTGATAGAGTTTGCCCCAAATGTGTTCTAACAGCTGCATTCACGGGAGACCCAGCTGCACTCTTTATATACAGTATTCAGCCCGCAAAGCATTGTATAGAAGGAACAAGAGGCCTTTGAAGTTGGTTGTGTTTCTTCGGGTGGCTTAGATTTTCCTGGGTGACTGGTTTTCACATATCCATCTTCTGGTTCTAACTTGGCCTCCACCAGGCCAGTGACTTCGGCTCTACCTTGTTGCTTATTAACTAGGAGCAATGCATGTGGGGCTTTTAGGTGCTTTCAAGAACTTTGCCATTGTAACGGGGCTGATTTATGGTTCTGCTTTTATAGATGGCAGCTCTGCTCAATTTGCCCGGAGACGCGGAGGGCGCTCTCCCGGACAATGCGTCGATTACTCATGGATCCCAAGCGAGGCACAAAGGAAGGGGAAACCCAGCTGCCCCGGAGGCCGATGCTGTCCCCTCCCAGGTCGGGAGTCCTGGATAGAACATGGCCAACAACCTGTGGGCGACTCGATAGAATTCCCCGCTCGGGGGCAACTGAGTCATGCAACACACAGGCGGGTAGCCGTTACCACTAGGATCGTTCGATGCTCTTCAAGAAAAACAAACATGCTTCTCACCAACAGGAGGAAGTCGCTTCACGCTTGCTCATCACTATTTTCTTCCCACCCTGCCTGACGGCCAACACTTCATCTGTTACGTTTCGCAACCAACGCGAAGGGAGAAATAAGCAGCCCTCGCTTCCGAGAAGGGAGAAGAGCCAAGCCCTCTCATCAGCCAGACAGGTTTTTTCTGGGTGAAAATTAAAAGTGCCAGCGTGGACACCCTGGGCGAATCCAGCCCGAAAGGCTCCCCGCAGCTCCGTGGAGGGTTGGCTGGGGTTGCAAAGGGAGGGTCTATGCTGACCCGTCCTACGTCCCACCACTGCTTAGGCTATTTCTCCCTCAACTAGAAGGGCTTTGGGATTTTTCAAAGGCATTTTAAAGGAGTCTCGCCCACTCCTGTACTCCAAGGAGCCGAGAAGACAAACGTTTTCTGCTTCTCTTCTTACGACTACTTACCGTCTTCAGCTTCTTCTTCTTCTGATTACTAATATCCTTATTATTATTATACAGCTAGGTTTTAAGTCTTTGCATGAATAGCGTGTGTGCCATTTCTTAGCTTTATTTACTGGCATTTATTGAGGATGGCCTCCTTCCCTTTTGCTTTTTAAAATTTACTTTTAATTTAAAAAATCTTTTCATTTGAAAAAAATGTTTCAGGGGCGCCTGGGTGGCTCAGTCGGTTGAGCCTCCAACTTTGGCTCAGGTCATGATCTCACGGTTTGTGAGTTCGAGCCCCACGTCAGGCTCTGTGCTGACCGCTCGGAGCCTGGAGCCTGCTTCGGATTCTGGGTCTCCCTGTCTCTCTCTGCCCCTCTCCCCGCTCTCAAAAATAAAGATTAAAAATTTTTTCATTAAAAAGAGAAAAAGAAAAAGAAAAAAAATGCTTAAGCACAACACCAATCCCAGCCTCGGACCCTGAAGGAAAAGTGACCGCGCACGAGGGCCAGAGTCTTCAACACCTACTCCGTCCCCCACCCCACCGTCTGATGGTGGCACGTCAGGGACAGCTCCCTTTATTGTAGCATTTGCCTCCAGGTATAAAAATCTTGAACAACTGCTCTTGTAGGCGAATCTGCAAACTGCCTGAGCTTGTCACATGTGGAAGGGGAAAGGGAGGCCCACACATTGCCAGGTTTCTGCTGGAGGGCATTACATCGCAAGGGCCAACACAAAGGAGTCTTTGCTCAGAGCACAGACCCCAATTTGCTTACGTTGCGGCATAGGCTGTGGACCCCATACTATTTTGGATTTTTAAAATAAATAGCCCTGAGGGGAAAGCTGGCTTTACATCAACACACAGAAATTTAATTTTAACTTCCATGAATACAGCTATTAACACACGGTCCCTTTCGGGTGAGAAGGACTCCTACCAGCAGAGACCTCGGCTAGGACTGGAGCTCATGTGTTTCCAGAATAGTCCGGCGGGTGCATCTGAGACTGTGGGTTTTAAAAAGTGAAAATAACACTGCACAACACAGTACCTTTTGCTTCTCTCTCTCTCATTCAGAAAATTCTTTCCAGATCCTATCATCTTGAGCTAGGGAACCACTGGAGAAGAAACCAGTGCTCCGAATGGAAAGTCGCATGACTACCAACTCTGAAGGGGACCATCCCAGACCATGGCGCTGAACGCTGAGTTCTGACGGAGGGCAAGCTCTCAAAGCGGATTGCAAAAAGACGGTGCGAAGGCAGCGCTGAGCATGTGGCCCAACACAGGATTCATCCAAAAGAAACAATCACTCTGCTCAGAGGGGAGTTTGGGTGCAGGCAGAGTTCATCAGGCTAACATGAGTGGATTTAGCAAAATAGTTTGTATGTCGGAAAGGGCACAAGACAATTTTAAAGAAGGCTGCACCGTGGAGAGACCTTCTTCCTCAACTGTATTTTTCTGCAATATTCCCACGTTTTTGATTTTTTTAAACATTTTTAAATGTTTTTATTTATTGTTGAGAGAGAGACAGAGTGAGTGGGAGAGGGGCAGAGAGGGAGAAGGAGACACAGAATCTGAAGCAGGCTCCAAGATCTGAGCTGTCGGCACAGAGCCTGGCACGGGGCTCGAACTCACGAGCCATTGAGATCATGACCCAAGCCGAGGTCGGAAGCTCAACCGACTGTGCCACGCAGGCGCTCCTCGATTTTCAAGACATTTCCTGAGCAGAAAGAGGGAAATTTCCCGGTAACATCTTTAATTCATTTGCCCTGTGTCAAAAATATTATTTTCCTAGTAAAGGCTGATCGTTTGTACTGTGTCCTTCCATATTATCACACATCTAAGAAATCAATTATCCCCATCTAAGAAATCAATAAGACATGCTTGGCTAGGGAGGCATATCTCTTCCGTTATCAAAAGTCCTAGGGGCGCCTGGGAGGCTTAATCAGTTGAGCGTCCGACTCTTGATTTTGGGTCAGGTCACGATCCCAGGGTCATGGGATCAAGCCCTGTATTGGGCTCTGTGTTGAGTGTGGAGCCTGCTTAAGATTCTCTCTCTCACTCTCCTTCTGTCCCTCCCTTGCTCGCATGCACACACGCAGGCACTCTCTCTCAAAATTAATTAATTTAATTTAATTAACAAATTTAATTACTTATTAAAATAAGAGTTCTAGATTCAGTTTAAGCCTATATGCTGAATATATCCTGAATGGGTTTGAAATTGTGGCTCAACCCACAAAGTGTTTTCTATAGAATACCTGGATATGATAAA
Organism: Prionailurus viverrinus; assembly: GCF_022837055.1. NCBI lineage: Eukaryota > Metazoa > Chordata > Mammalia > Carnivora > Felidae > Prionailurus > Prionailurus viverrinus. The sequence goes on from NC_062571.1 coordinate 78,346,986, forward strand.
CACATTGTCCACGAGGGCAGAAGAGGCCCCTTGGTTCATGTAGCTCATAACCACCACCTTGTCTTCTCCTAACACTAACCAGGATAGGCAGAAGGATTCAGTCGGTTAAGTCCTAGACTAGAAATATCACAACTTGTATTTTAATGTGTGATCTTTCTTTATGAGCTTGGACAAGTTAATTGACATCTTGTTTCCTGACTTCGCTTCTCGGCAAAATGGAGGCTTTAGAAGTTTCAGTCGCAGAATGAAATGATTATAATTCGAATATAACACTTCTTTGTAAATCAAGGTCAAGTTTAGGAATTTATGAGAATTATTTGCTTGTTCCCCAAACTGCCCGGCCCCAGCCTCCCTCCATCTTAGCTGAAAACCCCAGCCTGGCCTCTGAGGCTCAGAATGGATCCCTTTTTTCCTTCGTCTCCTCCGTCCCCAACCTTTGGGGACATTTTGCAAATGTTTCCACTAACTCCTCTATTGATGTCTACTTTGTGCCCACACTGGCCCTCCCCCTGGCATGGCCATGGCATGACTGTAAGAAATGGGTATCTAAGGGGTGCCTGGGTGGCTCAGTCGGTTAAGTGTCCAACTTCAGCTCAGGACACGATCTCACAGTTTATGAGTTCGAGCCCCGCAATGGGTTCTGTGCTCACAGCTCAGAGCCTGGAGCCTGCTTCGGATTCTGTGTCTCCCTCTCTCTCTGCCCCTCCCCTGCTCACACTCTGTCTCTCTGTCTCTCTTTCTCTGTCTCTCTCTCTCAAAAATAAATAAATGTTTAAAAAAATAAAAAGAGAAAAAGATATCTAAGAAAGACTGCTTTTCACAAAGATCTGCTGCCTCAGTTTCCCCGCCTCTGTAAGGATGTGTATCATAACCCTGTGTTGTGTGCATGCATACGGACCCAGCCATTTGCACGTTGGCCTTGAATTCCTTACAAGATGCTAGGCTCTGGCTTATTTTTTTAATTGCTTATTACATGTGTCACTTCAGAAGAGGGGTAGCCGTAATAAGAACAAAAAAAAAAGCTGGGGGTGAGTTTGTAAGGAAAATGACACCAATTACTGCACATCCAGATCACAGCTCTGAAAAAGTAGCTGAGGACAGGAATTAAGATGATGAAGCTTTTTAAGTCTTGTAAGTACAACTCTTTGAAACCCACTATCTTTCAAAGACATCATAATGATCTTGCCATCATGACTTCAAACAGTCTTAATGAAACCCACAGAGAAAGGTATGCACAGCCTCTCAGTGGTGAGGGGGAAAGATTCGTTTAGAAAATTAACAGAAAGTAGACAAGTCATTACACGTAGCCATCCTGTTGCTACAATAAATCATGGCATTGTTGGAGGCTTTTATAAAATTAGATACCGCGGCAGCAAGAAAAAAATGAAACCCTGCCTCATTTATCGGCAGGATCAGTGGGAACTGAAATAATTCCATCCTGAGAGAGGATTAGATTCTAACCTTTCCAAAAAAAAATGTCATTGAAATGAAAAGCCCATCTAACATGGGGCTTCGTGCTGGAGCCTGAGCCTGCCTCCGAGATGTGGACTGTGATGGGCTCCCGGCTTGCCTGTTCCTGCAGGTGCTAACGAGAGGATGTCTTCCTTATCCACCTGCCTGTCTCGCATCCAGGCTAGATGACAGCTAATAGCCAGCAGCTCAGAGCGGGGAGCAGCCTGGCTGGCTTGAACTAGTTTAAAATGACACAATGTAGCTTCCTTATCACGCCTTTTGATAGGTTCGCGGCTCCCCTCACGGATCAGATACCCAGGGGAAAGTATCCCTGGGATCATTTTAAATGCTCGGCTCCCTCTTTAAGGAGCATATATGAACCATCTTGATCTAATTAAACTGCAAAGAAAAATGTCTATTCCGGTGGCCTCCCAGACCACGGGTGACACCAGCTCAGGATTTGGTTTACATGCTGGACTCGTCTGGACTAGGGGAATTGTATCTTCTGAAATTCTTTTTGCTAACTGATATTCCTCCTTCTTGGCTCAAGAGAGCCTTTGCTTGGGTACCCGCCTTTCACATCCTTTGCGTGCATATGCGCTCGATGCTGAGGCCCGGGAAACGGCCCGGAGACCAGGCTGAGGACCCCGTCATTACTGGGTGTCTCTCCTTATGAAGCATCCAGGAAGCCTTCCACTTCTTCGCTGCTCTCCGGGTGAGAAAGTGCAGCAGCAAAGACCCAAATCCAGAAACTGCAGCCACCAAAGCGCTTCTGGGAAAATCAGCTGGAAGAAACCTTAGAAGCCGCTCGGTCGCGTCTCCCACTTTGTGAATGAAAAAAACGGAGGGACGGAGATGTCTCGCCATTGCGGGATCCGATGGCACCCCCCCCTCCCTCGGACCCTGTGGTGGCTTCCCAGCTCTCTTGCCACTTTTCAGCCTGGAATGCTTTCTCACCCACTTGGGCTGCTCCTCCGTGGGAGGCCCACCCGAACCGTGAGGAGGCAACACGAGGAGGACTAAGGCCCCGGCCAACAGCCGCCGGCCAATAGCCCGCAACAGCGAGCCAGCCAAGGGAGTGAGCCAGCTGATGCCACGTGGAGCAAAGACGAGCTGTCCCCACCAACCCCTGCCCCAATTGCAGAGTCCTGGGCGAAGAAACGGTGGTCTTAAGTCGCCTCGTTTTAGGGTGGTTTACTGCACAGCAACGGATAACCAACCACTATCTGAAATAACCTCGGTCACGCACTTGCTAACTTTCCATCACCTTCCTCCCCTTCCCCTGTGTCCCCCTTAGGAGGTAAGTTCCGTGATCTTACCCATGTTCATCCCGGGATCTCCAGCACTCAGACGGTGCCCGGCCCCCACTATACACTCAATAAATGTTAATTGTATGAATGAATGAATGAATGAGTCATACAAGTTTTTTTTTTTTTTTTTAAATGTTTGTTTTTAAGCGAGAGAGTGAATGCCAGCTGGGGAGGGGCAGGGAGAGAGGGAGACAGAGGATCTGAAGCAGGCTCCACGCTGACGGCAGAGAGCCCGATGTGGGGCTCGAACTCGTGAACCCCGAGATCATGACCTGAGCTGAAGTCGGTTGCCCAACCGACTGAGCCACCCAGGCGCCCCAAAGTATATGTCTTTAATTCCTAAGGAAACATGCTCAAGACTAAACATATCCCTAGCTAACCATTCAGGGACTGATTTCCTGTGGAGACAGAGGTAACCACAGTGGACTCTTACTGAGCTCATCGATGGCCCAAACGCTGCATTCAGCCCTTCATATGCTGAATGGGTCCTTGTCACTACCCTATGAGATGCCGAGACACAGAGATGGAGAGAGGGTCTCCAACGGGCCCAAGGTCACTCAGCTAAGTGACTGGTCAAGTTGGGGGGCAGGACAGGCCAGCGCGGCCTTCGGGGAGTGGATAAAGGATCCTTCCTCCTGCCTTGAAGACTGAGTGGGCCCCCTGCTGGTCTTATCAGCAAGGTCGCCCACATCTCCCTGCTCCTGGGAGCAGGCTGGAGGGTGTCGCTGTCGTCATTCTCCTAGAATGGGGACAGCCTCCCATCAAAGGCTGGGCAGGTAAGGAAGCAAATAGCTCATCTTCTTCTGAAGCCAGAAGTTTCCAGCAGAAATCCAGCCCAACGATTAAGGCACGGGGTTGCCTTGGGGCAGAAGCTGGTGTCTGGGTGGAGGGGGAAATGTCTCCAGTTCCGCACAGAGCAACTCATGGATTTGAGGTAGCTGGTCCTGCCGTGATGAGAGCCACCCAGCTGTCGTCCGTAGGGCATGGCCTCCTGTCAACCACTCTGTCTTCGGCTCAGTGCCACACACAGTTACCAGGCATCCGGCGTGACCCGGGCGTTGTGCTGAGTGAGACCTTCCCTCACGTTGCCAGAAAAGTCAAGGGGAGCCTGGGGGGCTCAGTCGGTTAAGCGTCTGACTCTTGGTTTCAGCTCACGTCCTGATCTCGCGATTCGTGAGTTCGAGCCCCGCGTTGGGCTCTGCGCTGGCAGCTTGGAGCTTGCTTGGGATTGTCTGTCTCCCTCTCTCTGCCCCTCCCTTGCTCGTATGCACTCTCTCTCTCTCTCTCTCTCTCTCTCTCAAATAAAGAAATAAATGAAAGTAGAGCCTAAGAGTAGGCAGCGATCAGAAGGAAGAGGTGCGGAGGGTCCCATACTCAGAAGCAAACAAAAATTCTTTTTCTTTTTTTTGGTCTTCTATTTCAGGATTCAGGCAGAAACCCATCCAAAGGCACCGGCTATGATGACCCTTCGCAGGAGCCCCGTGGCCAGTGGGGCACACAGGGGCTTCAAACAGGGGCAAAATAAACAGCCATCCGGCCTGGCACAAGCCAACCGAGTTTCTGCTTCCCAGGCTGGTTTGTGCCAACCTGCGTGCCTTTTATCTACACCCCCCCCCCGCCCCCACCAGCCACTGCCTAGAGCCCACATTCTCCCTCTATACCCAGCTTCCCGGGATTGGCAGGAATGAGGTGCCCGGATGGAGGATGGGTGTGGGGAGAAATGCTTTCCTGGGCCTTCAGGTCATAGCAAGGCACCAGTGATCCGAGGGAGGACGGATTCCTTGACCGGCGCGGAGTCGGAGAAATAGCACGACTGCGAGGCTGAATCTACTCCAGTGCTCACCATGCAAGGGGCAGAGTGCAGGACAGCAGGCTCTGCGGACTGGGGCTGCTCGTCGGGGCCCTGGGACAAAGGCTCTTTCAGGTGGCTTTCTGAGGGTCAGGAGAAAAGCTGCCCTCCCTGAGTAATGTGAGCAAATCTCCAGTGGAGCGGAAAACAGTGGCTGCACCAGACTCAGGTTCCCTTTAAAAATGGTTCCACACAGGGGCACCTGGGTGGCTCAGTCGGTGAAGCGTCCGACTTCGGCTCAGGTCACGATCTCGCGGTCCGTGAGTTCGAGCCCCGCGTCGGGCTCTGTGCTGACGGCTCAGAGCCTGGAGCCTGTTTCAGTTTCTGTGTCTCCCTCTCTCTCTGCCCCTCCCCTGCTCATGCTCCGTCTCTCTCTCTCTCCTCTCTCTCTCTCTCAAAAATTAATAAACATTAAAAAAATTGTTTTTAAAATGGTGCCATATCCTCAGTGTTTTAAGGCACAAACAAAAGGAAACTAATTATCCTTGCTTATTCCCCACGTCAAACTTATAAACACGCCATCCTGAACCATCAACAGGTACGGCCGTAAGCTCCAGAAGACCGTCTTTCTTCTTTAGTGCCTCTAGGTTAAACTTAGAAAATTGTCTAAGTTTGAAATTTTCACAGGGTTAAAAAGGGAGAGGGGGCTTTTTACCCACACTTGATATTTTTAGCCCAGCAGAGAGCTTGAATTCTCAGGCTCCAGAAATCACAGGAACTGGACCGAGGTCCTGGCTGCCACTGCCCAGCTGGGTGACCCAGGCACGTTTCTTAACCCCTCTCACCTGCAGGTTCCTTTTCTATCAAACATGGACCATCCCGTGGATGATATGGATGGCTTCCCCGGGAGCCTGCATGGAGATTCCAGCCTTTGCTACCTGTTCTGCGTGTGTCAGGTTGAGGGCGACTCAGAGCAAAGGACAGCCGCATTCACCAAGTACCTCTGAGGTTGGCACGACTGTGAACTTTTTGTTCAAGAGGAAACTGAGGTGCAAATAGCACGGGCAGGCAGCCCAGAGCCGCAGTGCAAGGGAGGGGATACGGGTAAAATAGATGTCTTTTGATTGCTAGCCCACAGGACAGTGACAGGAACAGGGGTGGGGAGGGCAGCACAGAGGGCATCCAGTTCAAGGATATAGAAGGATATATTTCCAATCTTCCAAGTCATTCCCTCCGAGTAAGTAAAAATGGGTCAATTGCTAATATTGTTCTTCACTTCAAATTTTAATGAAATGAACTCTAGTATGGCTGTAACTTACAGATAAAGTTCAGGAAAGCATTTCTCTCTCCTTAAGAATGGGTATCCAGACTACCTCTTGTCTCTCTTTTTAAAAACAGAATTTCTAAAAAAAAACAAAAAAACCAAACAAACAAACAAAAAAACAACAGGAACAAAGCAGAACTTCTGATTTTTAGCTGGGCACGTGGTTACTCGGAATAGAAACCAGATCTCCCTGACTCACTTGCAACCAGATATAATGAACCTATCATTTAACTTCTGGCAAGCAGGATGTTAGAGGAAGTGTAGTGTGCAGCTTTCCCCCTTTTCCTGCTGATCGGTAGGTTAATGGAATGGCTGGAGCTCAAGCAGCCATTTTGCACCATGAGTACAAGCTAAACCTGGCAGAGAAGCAAGACAGAAGAACCCAAGTGGATCATGGGGCCACCATCTCAACCTAGATTGTCTATCCTTGGACCTTTAAAGGAGAAAAAAATAAACTTCTCTCTCATATAAGCCCATATTACTTTGGGTTTTCTGTCACAGCCAGATCTAATCCTGACCATCTTTCCATATATTCTCCCATAGAACCATATCTAACCACTATGACCCTTTTCCCCCTATGTGATTGGTGATCTCTCTTTCTGACTTTATTTTTTAAATCTCTCTAATTACATGCCATTATTTCAAGATGTCAAACTTTGGAAACGGTATATAAATGATAAATCCACATCGTAGTAATATAGTCACTTACCCTGATGGCACCACAGAAAACTCCTACAGGGATTTTCGTGGCCTTAAAAGAAAGTAGCATTGGAGATACTGAAATGAACAGGGAGGTGGAGTCCATTTACCATGACTCTTGGGTACAAGAGCTTAAGTCCTGTTAGTTCAGACGCTTCCATGGTCCCTCCAGACTAGGTGAACAGACTAGAGCCTGTTAAGAATTCTCACTATGGGGGCGCCCGGGTGGCTTAGTGAGTTAAGTGTCCTCTCTTGAGTTCGGCTCATGTTTCATGAGTTTGAGCCCCGCACGAGGCTCTGCGCTGATGGTGTGGAGCCTCCTTGGGATTCTCTCTCTCCCTCTCTCTCTGAATCTCTCTCTGTCTCTCTTTCAAAATAAGTAAATAAACTTAAAAAAAGTTTTTTTTAAATAATCACTATGTCCCCACCCAGAACCAAATGACCTTCGCCAAGAAGTTTAGATACCTGGTGGATTCTGTGTTTGTGCTTTAAAGACCCTTGATGAGTTGAATGGGAAATCTTGATGTTTACCAAGATTTTTATTTATTTTTTTTAATTTTTTTTTCAACGTTTTTATTTATTTTTGGGACAGAGAGAGACAGAGCATGAACGGGGGAGGGGCAGAGAGAGAGGGAGACACAGAATCGGAAACAGGCTCCAGGCTCTGAGCCATCAGCCCAGAGCCCAACGTGGGGCTCGAACTCACGGACCGCGAGATAGTGACCTGGCTGAAGTCGGATGCTTCACCGACTGCGCCACCCAGGCGCCCCCCAAGATTTTTAGAACAATTTTATATACCCTACAGAAAACACTCGTTTGTGCTACCACCCGAGAACAAGATTTTACTGGTGGGACTGACACCCCCAGCTTTCTCCCAGTCTCCACCTTCCTGAGACCTCTCGAAAAACAATCACGTATGCAGATGTACCTGCAAAAGGCTTAAAACTATCAGCATTTCACCGTTGTTTGGGGACAGCTGAACGAATTTCTATACTTCCGAACGTTCATGTAGACAGTGAGGGCATTTTTATTTTAGCAAACCATCTTACCCCTTCTCCTATCTCCCCTCCCCCCAAAAAAACAAAACTCACCCTGACCTCACCGTCTCATTCACAGGAGCAGGCTCCTTGGCCCTCACCCCGACGTCTGCCTCGAGTTTTCCTCTAATGTATTGCCAAGGAAGTGTTTGCAATTTTCCAAAATGCAACCCTGACGGAATTACCGAAAGACATTCAGCAAAGGAAAGTAAATAAGAAAATAAAATGCAGGAGCCTAAACTATTTCAAATGCCACGGTCATCTATCATGAGCTGACTCTCCTTGGAAAAAAACAAGACATAAATAGCTCCTTGTGCACAGGCGATCTCTCTACGACGTCAAACATCCACGTGTGCGTGCGTGTGTGAGTGTGATGCTGGTTTTGATATCGATTTGAGCAAGTGCTTTAAGAAAAAACTTTCCTGGAAGCTATTACAAGTTGTACCTTGGACTCGCAATTAACTTAGAATGCAGTCCTGAGGCTCGCACTTACTCACCTGGAGACTGTGCTTGTGTCCCAGGGAGTGGGGTCCTTGGAGGAAGGCTGAGGAAGGCTGAGGAAGGCTGAGGAAGGCTGAGGAAGGCTGAGGAAGGCTGAGGAAGGCTGAGGAAGGCTGAGGAAGGCTGAGGAAGGCTGAGGAAGGCTGAGGAAGGCTGAGGAAGGCTGAGGAAGGGTATGACAATGGCCTACAAAGAAAGGCCTAAGGCGCACGGGATTGATTCGGACTGCGGAAGACAGAGTGGGGGAAGCCTTAGAAACAACCGGCAGGCAGAGGAAGCTCCTAGAAACCTTGTGTGTCCTCCATTTTGGAAGAAGACGTTCCCAGTAAGAGGCTTGGAGCAAAGAACGAAAGATTAAGGTTCAATGACGGCATGATTTCTTAGCCAGTAGAATAATTTGTCGAGGGACAGGGCACCAGGAAAGGCAGTCGTCGCTTATTCTCCGCGTGTCTTTTAAAGGCCAGAGAGGCCACTCACCTGGGCCCAGAGCTGAGGGTCACAGAAGACATCTCTGCTTGCGGTGTGACCACGGAAAACCAGGTCACCTTCCAGCCCCAGATTGCACGTCCTTGGGGTAGGCAGCTTCGTGCGGAGGTGACAGTCGTGAAGTCTCTAGAAGCAGAGGGACACGTGTTGCATGAGCACCGGGCAGAGCTTACGGTCTGTGAAGTCCCAGCTTCAGCAAGCCCGGAGCCTCCTGGGCTATGTGACTACGTCAACAATAGTGCCTTGGTGATGAAGCCCTCGCCTGAAAGCATTATTTGTAATTTTTTTTCTTGTCTTTACTTCTTTTAAATCTTTTGAGAGAGAGAGATGGATTGCGAGCCGGGAGCCGGGGAGGGTTAGAGAAAGAAGGAGACGCAGAATCCCAAGCAGGCTCCAGGCTCTGAGAGGTCAGCACAGAGCCCGACGCAGGGCTCGAACCCATGAACCTCGAGATCGTGACCTGGGCCGAAGTCAGATGCTCAGCCAACGGAGCCACTCAGGCGCCCCTGAAAGTATTTATTTTAATGGAAAATAAACACCGTTCGGTAAACTCAAGCAAAAATGGGAAAATACCCCATTTATTCCAATATGGCTCTGAAAAAGGCCACTTGGAAAACCTGCCAGGAAACCCCAAGAGATGCAGGGCGGTTTCGGGGCCTCGCAAAGAGTAACTTCTTCCCTCTTGATTCCCGTTGTAAATACAGTTTGGGCTCTGAGTGTAGACTGGCCCGCCACGCACAGCCACGGCTGATGCTATTACCAAGGCATAAAAGGGAGGAAGTTCAAAGTTATGAACACCACTGCCACGGTAACACACATCGTGCAATCCATTTGTAAAGTGTGCTACTGAACATCGTGTTAACTTTTATGGTCTCTATTCCATATGTGTGATGTGAAAAGGTTATAGCAGGAGAGGGAGTCATAATTCTGAGTTTTCGGATAGTTACGACTTTCAAGTGAGTGGAAGATGTCCACTCTTTCTCCCCTGCTTGTTCTTGCCCTCCGGTTGAGTCTGCCTTTCACTGTATCTTCATATCTCAGAACTTTTCTGGCAGATTCTTTATTTCAATACAGAGATAATTTACTTCTGTCCCCCCCCAAATATTTATTTAAGCGTCTTTAGGACAAGAGGAGCTTCAGGAGATACAGAAGGGGCTGACTACCTTGCGGGGTCTCCTTTTGATGGTAATCACAGAGCACAGCAATGTGCTAAGCAGCTTATGACCATTATATTTTATCCCCCACATTTTATACGAAAGGCAGTATCTGATTTTCTAGATGTACGTACCGAGGCTCACACAGCTAATACTAGCCACGAAGTAGTGGGAGCTAGGTCTGAACTCGTTAAAAAAAAATTTTTTTTAATGTTTATTTATTTTTGAGAGAGAGAGACAGAGTGCGAGTGGGGGAGGGGCAGAGAGAGGCGGGGACACAGACTCCAAAGCAGGCGGGCTCCGAACTGTTAGCACAGAGCCCAATGGGGGGCTCGAACTCACAAACTGTGAGATCATGACCTGAGCTGAAGTCAGACGCCTAACCGACTGAGCCACGCAGGTGCCCCTGAACCCACGTTTAAATAACCAAAAGCTCATTCTCTTTTCTATCATCCGAAAGCAGAATTTTCTGGCATCCCAAGCTAGGTCTTGAAGAATATGTAGGTTTTATTTTTGAAACCCTTTCTTTTGTTTTTTGCTTTCTTTTTTAAGGCAAAATATATTTAATATTAAAAATTCAGGAAACGCAGAACGAAGAAAAAAAAAGCATGCATGACTCCAGTACCCAGAAATTACCACTCGGCATATTTTAGTGTCTTTTCCTCAAAAGTTTTTTTTTTTTTTTGCCTGAATAAGAGCTTTTGTTTCTTGTTTATTACACAAGTGTTGTTCTTGTGCGTGAATGGTTTGATCATTTTCTTTTTTTAATGTATCATAAACTGGCCCAGGTGGGGAGAGCGCAGCAGGTGAGAGGCAGGTGAGTGGAAAGGCGTGTGGGGAGGTGGACGCAGCAAAGACAGGGCACGGGGCATCCAGGACACCACAGAGTGTGGCGGACGCATCTGAGAGGCGGGGGGCTCTGAGCGGGAGCTCACCGATGCTTGGCTTCAGGGTTAGGACACCGTGCTGTCAGCCACATACGTGCGAACTCTTTAGCATATGGATGGCAGCTAACAACACGAAATACACCTGGATGGCTTCTGATCGGGGGACGGACGTAGGGCAAAGGTGCCCTACGTATGTTATCCAAGCAGCAATGCAAGGGGGGGCGGCAGGGGGCACAGAGGGTTCTTCTCACAACATCCACCCGCGGAAGCAAGGGCAATCTGAAGGCAGGCAGGTGCAGACTATGAAGAAGGAAGAATATGGACGCATGACACATGGACATTTTCCGCGGAGCTGTACAGATATTGTGACCCCAAACTCCAAAAGCAGGAGACTAGCCCAAAGCTTTGGGTTGGAAGGGCTGAAAACAACACCGAACTGTTTCCGGTTTGGTTTTTAGATTCTCATTTGGGACCAATTTCGGGCAAGAAAGAACCTCCACTACCCTCCTAAGACAAATGTGCATTATACTTAAATAATTTTGCACATTGTTACCACTTCTCACGCATGGGGCAATTTATCCACGTGACCACATCTTGGCACAGAATTCTCGGCTTCCTCCTGAAAGCCGCGGACAGAGGTGGAGGCTGATTGCGACACGGGGAGGCTGGATTTCACAAGTGGCGGGTGTGAAAGCACTCAGGACTGTGGCCCTGGGAATAAGTGATTGCAAACATCGCCATGTGGGTCGTGCCCCTGGTATTAGAATTATTTGTTTCCATGTCTCATTCCTCTTGTGAATTTCTTAGGCACAAACCATGTGTCGTCTGTCTTCTAAGCACCTGGTACAATAGGACACAGGTGAGCACTTGATAAATGGTTCTTGAATGAAGGCATAAATTGCAAGAAATTGGGTGTGTGTGTGTGTGTGTGTGTGTGTAACCACATGTACATGTATACGTGTATATCTATATATAGTTGTCTACATATGGATAGATGGACATGTGTATATATATATTCATGTGTATATATATATATATATATATATATTCATCTATCAAGTTGTACTTGCCCCTCGTCTGGCTGTACTACCCCCATTCCTGACCTAAGCAGCTTAAGAAAGAGATCTTGGTTACTCGTCAGTGCCTCATCCTACTAAACAGGAAGGCCTTGCTTCATGCAGGTGTTGTGAAAGAAATCCCCTGCAAATCGGAATTTCTACACTGAATCCAATTCTAAATTTTTTTTTTCAACGTTTATTTATTTTTGGGACAGAGAGAGACAGAGCATGAACGGGGGAGGGGCAGAGAGAGAGGGAGACACAGAATCGGAAACAGGCTCCAGGCTCTGAGCCATCAGCCCAGAGCCTGACGCGGGGCTCGAACTCACGGACCGCGAGATCGTGACCTGGCTGAAGTTGGACGCTTAACCGACTGCGCCACCCAGGCGCCCCTGAATCCAATTCTAAATGTACTGAAGGAGTCTGTGATTTAATGCATCACTCACCCATATGTTTGCAAGGTGCATTGTAGAGAAATGGAAATCATCAACCTTAAATTTGTCTGTCTTCAGATCCAGGGTTGATGCTTAAAATTGGGGCACGCCTACCCCTTTCTGCCTCAAACTTCGCTCATCCCCCGAGCAGTTGGAACAGGGGCTTCCCTTGCTCGCTTGCATAGGGCAGGGGTGGCTTGGTAGAACATAGCATAGGACCCATGTGGGGAGGCTCCTGGGCCCCCAAACATTGGGGTTCCTAGGATGCATAATAAGAATGAGTGTATCGGGGCTCCTGGGTGGCTCGGTCATTTAGGCGTCCAACTTCGGCTCAGGTCATGATCTCACAGTTTGTGGTTCGAGCCCTGCATTAGGCTCTGTGCTGACAGCTCAGAGCCTGGAGCCTGCTTCCGATTCTCTGTCTCCCTCTCTCTCTGCCCCTCCCCGCCTCTTGCTCTGTCTCTCTCTCAAAAATAAACATAAAAACAAAAAAGAATGAGCGTACCATCCGTATCGTATTTAGCACAGAAGTTTTACAAAATAATGCACTAGTTCAACATCTGCTCCATTAAATGTGCCAATAACGTGTAACATTGAAGTCGGATGTTAGTATAAAGGAAAAAGCTGGGCCGCTCAGAAGGGAGCCGACAACTTTGGGAGCTAATGTTGCTTCAGTGGTAGGTTCTTCGGCTTGGGAATGTGACACGTGTTTTTCTCCAGAGAGAGAGGAAAAGGGAGAGAGTTTGGTCCTCACGGGACCTTCTTACCTGCTTCTGTCACGCGTCTGGCAGAGCTGAGAAATTGTCTGCCAGGGCCACCATAACAAAATGCCTCAGACTGGGGGGCCTAACCAATGGAAATTTATTTTCTCACAGCTTTGGAGGCTGGAAGCACCAAAGTGCTGGTTGGTTTGGTTTCTTCTGAGGCCTCTCCTCCTTGGCTTGCAGACGGCCGCCTTCTTGCTGTGTCCTCACGTGGCCGTCTTCCTGTGCACGTGTACTTCTGGCGCCTCTTTGTGGTCCCTCCTCTTCGTAAGGACACCCATCACATTGGACTAGGGCTCACCCTGACAGCCTTATTTTAACTTAACGTCCTCAAAGATCCCGTCTCCAAAGGCAGTTGCATGCTAAGGGGTCTGGGGTTATAACTTCAGCATATGAATTTGTAGGGAGGTCACGTTTTGGCTCGTAACGCAAGAACATTCTCCACAGCAATGCTGAACCCGGCATCCTCTCCAGCCAATCTAGAGTGTGAGGCCCAGGAGACAGAAACACCTGCCTGCCAGTTCCTTCCTCCCCCATAACAACAAACTGGGCCAATAAGAAAACCTCCTCTTCGCAAAGCCCTTACCCCAGGAGCGGTGCCTTGAGCCTGAAACCTGTCTCTAAGATACACAGTGTCCACCGGGGAGTAAAGCGGCTCCCCTCCCCCATGTAATTAACTCTCCATGCTGAAGCTACTCCCCGGGATGGATCCCCATTGCCTTCTCCCCCCACCCACCTCTGGCCCAGTGAAAAGCAAGTTAGGCGATTATGCAGACCCATGAATTCATAATTCAAAATAAACCCATCAAAACATTTGCTCTTACTTTTAACCCCATTGTACCCCGAGTGGAAATGTTAACACACAACAGCAGAAGAGATAAATATGGCAAACAAAAGTTTTCCCACAGCCTTTAGCCCCTTAAACATTCTAATCCCATCGAGGATATTTATGCCTGGCCAAACACTGCCCCCGGGGGCTGGGCTCCTGCCGGTGGCCCCTCACAGCGCCCGCTGCCTTTGTAGAGACCAGCTGCCCGTTGCTATGGCGATTTGGTTACGGAAGGGCAACGCAGGGCACCTAACCCAAGTGCTTTTTTAACCAAACCGCATGCTTATTAAAAGAAAGGAGAAAGTTTCCATTAAAATATCTGGGCTGATTACATTTGGAAACTTAATAACATGTGTTGACTCAAATAACTCCCATTGAATTGAACCTCAGCAGGACTTAAGAGTTCACCGGGGGAACAAATATCTCTGATGAAACTTGGCATCTTAACCCTGTTTAACATTTTAATTAAGAAGGGAAAATTCGGTGTCATTTGCTTTTCTGCGGTCTCCAGGAGCGGCAGGGGACATGCTTGAGAATTCCTCCAAGAGGGAAGGCGGAAAGAAATACATTAGCTAATTAGGGATGAGGCAAACATCTATATACAAGATATATACGCCACTGCTCGCTTTCCTTGCCCGACTTTCCCGCTGCCCCTCTCCTTCCAGACGGGCTCTCTCAGAAGAGGATGCATGAACGTGCTTCTTTTTAATACTGTTAATGGAGAATTAAAGTATTGCTTGAGTCTTTTATTCTACGAAGCTAGAGAAAAGCCGGGACAGGGGCACGCATCTACAGACAGCCCCGCTCTTGGGAAATGCCCAGAATTTGGTAACTTCAGAAAAACTCTTCCCAAGCCCTCCTTTCATAACCATCAAAAACTCATCTTTTTTTATGAGCATTTCTTTTTTCTAGCCAGGCAGGCACCCTGGGGAAAATTTGTTAGGATGGCCCAGTTAAGTAGAAAATATTATCTTCCCTGTTTTGCAAATGAGCCTGTGAAAGGGGGTTGGTTGAAACGGCAGCCAGGCAAAGTTGGGGCGCGGGGACAGTGGTCGGTCTACACCCACCCCGCCTGGCTACTGGATCGTCCCGGTCCTGGAAAAAAAGCAAATTGAAATAAGCAAGAGTAGAAAAATCAGTTTGGCCAGAGGATGTAGAGAGAGATTTTCAGTGTATTTCCGACTCCCAAGAGTAGCAGGCAGAGACTTCGCTGTTTTATTTTGTGTCGCTTTCCTCCGGAACACGGAGTCAAACCCGCACCCTGAATTTTTGTTAATTTCAAGCTCCTTCCTCCCTTTGAGGTCCCTTAATATGCAGCCTAGTGCTGTACCCCTGGGACTTTACTTCCTGGGAACCTGCCCTGCCCTGCCTGGTCCGACGTCTCCTGCGGGGCCCCCCGGGGAAAGCAATCCCCCCCAACCCCCTCCATCGCGGGGCCCCAAAGGGATGGGGAACAACTGAACTATGTGTTAATTGCGTTAAGGCGCTTTCTCTAATGAAATAGTGGCTTTCTCCATAGCAACGGTGATTAAAAGATGCAGAATGGCGGGTCCTCCAGGGCCCGTCTGTCTGGGAAGTGATTGCCACTTTACAGAACAATTCAGTCCAGATAGAAGTTTATTGTGCACATTCCGCCTAAGCTGACTGCTCAGGTCACACTTCCCAAAGCCACTTTCTCTCCCTCTGAGCGCTATTTTCAGGCTGACTTGGGGGAGGGGACCACGGGATATTTGCCGCCAGGCTGGGGGTGGGGAGTGGTAGTTGGGGGCTGTTTGGAGCTGGGGGTGGGGCAGAAAGAGATCTGACCTGCTCGGGCTCTCCTTCAGAGGATGGGGGAGAAACGAAACCCAAAGTCTGCAGCTTGAATGTAAGTCCATGCTAAAGAAGCCCCATGCTTCATTAAGCACCTTAAAAAATGCTCACTGAAATGCCCAGAGGGGGTAAGGTGAATTCCCTTTCCATTTTTGTGCCCCTACTAAAGCACACAGCATTCCTATTTTATACACTAGAGGGTAAGTGATTCTCCAAGTTGGAGGGAGGGGGGCAAATAAACATTATCTGGACTGCAAATGCAGAAGAGGGTGACATAATGGTCCTAACAGATTGCAGGGTCTCAAACGGGCGGCGGGGGGCGGGGGCGGAGGCATCCTTCCCGCTGCTCTCTCTTGCTTCCTTTTTTTTTCAAGTTTTTTTTTTTTTAATATTTATTTATTTCTGAGACAGATGGAGACAGAGCGTGAGCAGGGGAGGGGCAGGGAGAGCAGGAGACACAGAATCCGAAGCGGGCTCCAGGCTCTGAGCTGTCAGCACAGAGCCCGATGCGGGACTCGAACTCACAAACCGTGAGATCATGACCTGAGCCAAGTCGGACACGTAACCGACCGAGCCACCCAGGCGCCCGTCTCTTGCTTCTTTCACACCAGGTTCTGGGTCTCCTCTCGTAGGCAGACCTGAAATGTGAGGCTTAGATCCTCCACTTGTGCCGCTGCCTGCGACCCAGCTCGCACACGCCCGCACCGCCTCTGATGCCCGCATACAGAGGGACCATCAAGCCCGCACTTCAGGGGCCAGTGAACTAAAACTTGCCAGGAGGCCCTCCCGGTAGGTAGGAAGAGCACATTTTGAAACATGAAAAGAAACTAAATAAAACCGTGATTTACAAATCCAGACTCAAGCCCGAACACAGCCCCAAATACGTTCTCAACGTACAGTGGAATCAGATTTCAATGTTTCCGAAAGAAGCGCATAGGTGCTGGAGTCCCCAGGTCGGGGTTAGATTCCCGGCTCTGCCTGACCTCGGCCAAATTACCGAAGCCTCAGTTTCTCCATTTGAGAAAAGGAGATGAGAATTACAGGAGAGAGCTATGTCGAACATTGACTTCTGGCATGCAGCGCGTGTTCAAAATTTATAAGTAATAATAATTATTTTTATGCAGCGAAATGCCCTGTTACATTTGTATAGCACTCTATGGCTGACCAAGTGCTTCTAGGACCTTTCCTCTTATCATCTCCCTAACGACCCTGGGCTGTTCCAGAAGCCAGGGTTGTGCCTAGCTGGAGTGAGATCAAAGCACTGCACTTTGAGACCGGGCACTGGCAGGTCAAGCAGAAAAGGCCGGTTGCTGGGGACAAAACAGGCGGAGAAATCCAAACTTCCAAACCCAGCCCTGGGAGCTGGGAATGTTCTAGGCTATGGGATACAGGGGTGAACAAGAACAAGGCAGTCCTGCCCTCCTGGGGCTGACAGTTCAGGGCCACGTTGGAGAGGTGGAGGACGCAGAGGGAGTGCACACCAGAGGCAGCTGACCCCAGCCCAAGGAAGGCTTCGTGACTCCATTTTATTCACAAAATTTTAAAGATAACACACTTAAAGGGCCTTTAAGTGTTTAGATTTCTCTGGGAAATAAAAGTGCTATTTATACTGGCATCGAGTAGAATTATTCACACTTTCAAAAGTGTTTGAAGCAAATTGGAGGAAGGCCACAGATCTAAATATTTATAATGCCAAGAAATCTGTGTGCTTCTGTGATTTGTGTTCGACCTAGGAAATCACTCATTTTAAAAATTATGATTCCCCAAACTTTCTAATCCTAAGGGAAAACTTCAAATTCTAAACAAAAGCTAATACACAATTTACTTTGGGCAAAAAGCCTTTTAAATGCACTTTGTACCCGGCCCATCATCTGGGTATTTAATACAAATACTCAACATTCCTCAAAGGTATTTACCCAAACAGCTGCAGGGTAATGACCCAAACAGCTCCCAAACAGGAGCATCAGTTACAGATCAGTTACAGAAGACTCCAGGGGTCTGTGGGACTGAGCTGCCCTGACAGCAGACAATCTGTCCTACCCTTGAAGTGTGGGACTTAAATGTGGTCCACGAATCAACAGTTTCTGCCTCACCTAGGAGCCTGTTAGAATGCAACACTCCAACATCCCCCCCCCCCCACCCACCCACCCATGTCTACTCAATCAGAATTTCCATTTTAAAACAAGATCCTGGGGGATTCCTATGATACGAAATTTGGAGACTTTGGAATCACTGTGGCACATCTTTATTTCTCCATCTTTTAGGATACCACCTTCTACATGCAGTCTGTATATACGTTATTTCTCATTACAGACTGCAAGCTTCTTGTATATCTTGTCTACAATAGGTACACAAAACTCTCAGTTAAATGAATGAGCCAACGAACTAATAATGAATGAACGAATGAATGAATGAATGAATGATTTATTACCAAGGGGTACTTGCTAACCTCCCACTGGCCAGAGATGGTATTTAGGAGCTTCAAGAAGGATAATAATCACAATGGATTAAAATTCATAAAATATGTTCAAATATGTTAAATATGCTAAAATCTACAAGTTCAGAATATATGTGTGTATTCACACATACGTATCACGAGGACAGTACAGGAAGGACTTCTAGGGAAACTGTTATAATCTATGTCATGATCTGCATGGGATTTACAGAGGTATATGCTTTATTACAGCTTATTAAGTTATTTTTTTAAAAGATGCATGGAAATCATGCTGAGGTGCCATGATTGTGACCCTGTGGCTGTGCTACCAATGAAAAGGACACCAAATTGGCCACATCCCTTTAACCAGTCTCAACCCAGAATTAAGAAGAAAGTTTAGACACACTTATATACAAGCTATTTTTTAATTTCCCCAGCTAAACTGTTGAAATAGTTCTATTTCCAGTTCATTGGAATTAAGTATATTTATAACCTAAATTTTATATGTTGAGTCAAAAGTAGAGATTTCCCCCAAATTGTATAGATTGTCCTCATCAGTCTTGTCTCCCAGCGTTTGTTTATGAGACTTCTTTTTTTCTAAAACAGTACAAACCTTGGATGTCAAGGTTTTAATCTTTGACAGTGTGATACTACAAAGAAATTGCCTTTCTTCAGTTATTGTTCAGTTCAATCATCTTCATATGTCCTTAAACTGTACTAGTCATTTGTTATTTCATTGTAATCTGCGGTTTGTTTTTTTCTTTTTTTTTCATTTCCCTTGGAATATTAGGGTTTTTGTTACTGGTTCCTAAGAGATCTTTTATGACTAAGGATGTTAACCATTTGCCACGCATTGCAAATGAAATACCATGTTTTTTCCCCCAAAATTTTACGATGATATTTTACTTTTTGGTTGTACAGTAGCTGTGTATTGAAATATAATAATGTTGTGCTTCACACCTTTTGTGTTTTGTGTTTGTATTTAAGACACGTTTGGGGGCGCCTGGGTGACTCAGTCGGTTGAGCGTCCGACTTCAGCTCAGGTCATGATCTCACACTCCATGAGTTTGAGCCCCGCATCGGGCTCTGTGCTGACAGCTCGGAACCTGGAGCCTGCTTCGGATTCTGTATCTCCTTCTCTCTCTGCCCCTCCCCTGCTCGTGCTCTGTCTCTCTCTCTCAAAAAATAAATATTAAAAAAAATTTTTAAAAGATAAATAAAGGCTATTTCCAGTTTCTGCAGCCTCAAACCACAGTTATTGCAAATTCATGTGTGCACCTCCAGAAAATAATTTATGCAAATATGTATGTGTAGTATATCCATAAGTATATATGAATAGTCCTCAGAATATTTTTACATAAATTATATATTGTATACAGATCGGTCTTTATCTTGCATTTATCAATGATATATTTGGGGAAGATTTCTATTTTAGCACATATAGCTATGCTTCATTCTTTTCTCTTTTTTTCTTTTTAAGTTTATTTATTTATTTTGAGAGAGAGCAAGTGGGGGAGGGGCAGAGAGAGAGGGAGAGAGAGAATCCCACGCGGGCTCCATGCTGTCACTACAGAGCCCGATGCGGGGCTTGAGCCCACGAACCGTGAGAGCATGACCTGAGCCGAAATCAAGAGGTGGACACTTGGGGCGCCTGGGTGGCGCAGTCGGTTAAGCGTCCGACTTCGGCCAGGTCACGATCTCGCGGTCCGTGAGTTCGAGCCCCGCGTCAGGCTCTGGGCTGATGGCTCAGAGCCTGGAGCCTGTTTCCGATTCTATGTCTCCCTCTCTCTCTGCCCCTCCCCCATTCATGCTCTGTCTCTCTCTGTCCCAAAAATAAATAAACGTTGAAAAAAAAAAAAAAAGAGGTGGACACTTACAAGGATGGGGCTGAGTTGAATAAGAGACTGACTCTTGATTTCGGCTCAGGTCACGATCTCCCGGTTCGTGAGTCTGAGCCCTGCCTCAGGCTCTGCGCTGACAGCCTGGAGCCTGCTTGGGATTCTGTCTCTCCTGATCATGCTGTCTCTCTAAATAAATAAATAAATAAATAAATAAATAAACATTCAAAAATAAAAAGAGCTGGACACTTGACCAACTGAGCCACCCAGCCACCCCGGTACTTCATTCTTTTTAATGGTTTTTCATTCTTTTTAATGGTTGAGTATCTTATTCCATGATTTATTTAACTATCCTTTATTGGTACCATTTAGGTTTCTTGCCGTGTTGTGCTACCACAGACATCTGAAGTGAACATCCTGGCACGGAGACCGTTGTGGGCCTTCCAAGTATGTCCATAGGGTGGATTTCTTAGCAACGAAATTGCTACGTGAAAGGATATGTGCTTTTTGCATTTTGAGAGACGTTGTCAAAATGGCCTCTCCGCTTTCACAAAGTTTTACGCTGCCCACAACGATGGACTTACTGCCTATTTTCCCATATTATTCATAGCACAGGTTATTACTATATACTTGCATTCTTGACAGTTTTGCAAGAGAAAACTCATGCATCACTGATGGTTTGACTTGCGTTTGCTTCCAGTGGGGGGTGAAGTTGTTTATTAATCACGTGCTTATTGCTAACTCTAATTTTCTTCTGTGACCTAAACATTCAAGTTGTTTGTACATTGTTTTTTCTTATGAGACTTATCACACTTCCTCTTAAGGGGATCAGAAATCTAGATTTCTGACCTCAAGGATGCCTTTCGTATTGCCAGAAGGATTAATTTCATATGGCGTATGATTAGCTTCTCTATTTTAAAATCTGATCACTCTGAAGGGTTTACCCTTAGACAGTGTGGTCAGATAACATAAGAGAGAACCGGTCACGATACTCCCTTACCATCTTTGTTATTGTTTCTGACATCTATTCAGCCATGATAAAATTCCACCTAATTCCTAATAATTTTGTCATTATGCAAATTATTTGGATTTAAGCTCCCCCCTCCCCAATTCCAGCAAAAGGCGAACACACGAACACACCTCACCACCTTGCACGTTAAACAAAAACATGAAAACATATCATAAGCATACCACACCAATTTCCCCATCTGTAATAGAAGAGGGTTGAACTAGATGTTCCCTGAATTTGCAGGTCTTTTTAGATCCAAAATCCCGTGAGGCTGTGCCCACAAACCAGGAGCTCAAACAGAATTAGTTTAGGCCTAAAACGAGGCCAGATTATGCGGAAAGAGAATAATATCTAGCATGAAAACCTGACAACAGGTGACCAAAGATTCCTTTAACTAGTCTTACGGCAACGGGACGTATAAAGATACTTGCAGACCAACCCTATCTAGACTTCACAGCTTCCAAAACCTTCTTCGCAACCGTGGACGAGGCTACTCAAACTCCACTGAATCCCTCCTTTGTTGGCTGAATCCTCAGTGAGATCCTAATTCCCTGTGCACATGCAATTAATTGTCCCAAATACGAACTGAGAGTCGAAGACAGTCAAGCAAATCCCTACATCGTGTGCTCTTCAACTGAAAACCCATTTCAGTAAGCATATTGCTGGCAAGAGTGTTAGCATTGTTATTCTGAGACTGGCGGGGCTGTTGTGGGATAAAATCAATGAGTAATTATGTTGGTATCATTGGGAACCGGGATTCTTCGACATGGAGAAAAGAGACGTATGTAGGTAGATATGAGATTGGTCTGGTTAAATAAGATATTTCGAGTCCTAGGGGTGCCTGGGTGGCTCAATCGGTCAAGCGTCTGACTCTTGATTTCAGCTCAGGTCATGATCTTACAGTTCATGGGTTCAGCTAGGGATTCTCTCTCCCTTTCTCTCTGCCCTTCCCCCACTCACGCTATCTCTGTCTCTCTCAAAAATAAATTAATTAATTTTAAAAAAGATATACACAATCCTAAATGTGGATTGGAAATATTAAAAACCCATCCAATTTTTTTTTAATCATTTGTTAGGTTTGTCCCTTGAAAAGGCCTAAAGGGACTCCCAGCCCAGTAGCAGTGAATGTCCTTAGTGCTAAGAAACTTCAGGACTCATAGTTAAGTGGCTTGATCCCAAAGTGCTCCCAGAAATCAGAACAACCTGTCATCCCAAAAGGCACAGAAGCTTTCAAAGACTTTTGGGATTCTGTCAAAAGGCCACAACAACAAATTTGAAAAGGCACCCATGGCACAAAGATAGGATAATTCATTGAGCAATCACTTAAGAACAATAACCATAATGGATTAAAACCCACCAACCCTGCTTAAATCCACAAATTCATATGATATTTTAAAACACACTGATTGGTTATCTTTGGAATATGCTAGGAAACCAACTCTTTATTTCAAAAGTTGCTAGATAGCAAGCGTGAAGCACTTAGCCTAGCTTTTCTCTATGAACTGTGCTTTGGGGTCAAATAGTTGATGAGGTAAGTTATCTTTATAGGTAAAAAAATGAAGATGAAAAGATAAAATTAGACTAGCACCATTTTCAACCCCTAACCAAATAACGGATCTGGGCAATAATCACTAATGGCTGCTAATATCAAAAAAGAGAAACAACCAGATGTATTTTTTAAATATTTATTTCTGAGAGAGAGCATGAGTGGGGTAGGGGCAGAGAGAGAGGGAGAGAGAATCCCAGGCAGGCTTAGTGTTGTCAGCACAGAACCCAATGTGGGGCTTGATCTCATGAACTGTGAGATCATGACCTGGCTGAAATCAAGAGTCAGATGCCTAACTGACTGAGCTACCCAGGTGCCCCCCAGTCATTTTTTTTTAACTCTTACTGGGAGAATACACCGTTACCTATGAAGGAGTCTTATTAAAAAACTCAAACCTGGATTTCATGAAGTCTTGAGATGGAATCAGCAATTGACAAAAGGTACAGGGGAAAGAGGAACATGTTCAGTGACACCATGGGGTCATGCCCAACAAAATCTGGACTTTGAGAAACTCTGCGGGACAAGTAACCAAGTTTCTTCAACAAGTAATTTCCAAGGTTGGTAGGGGGGTGTGCAGAGGTGACTCATAGATGAAAACAAACAAGAGATGTGATTAACTGATTGCAATGAGTGGACCTAATTTGGATCCCAATTTGAACAATTAGTAAAACATTTTATAAGATAATTGAGGAAGGGTTAACGTGGAACCCTTCCATGTCAGTCACTGACGTGGAAGAATTATTGATGATTACAAAAATAGAGCTGTGATAAGGAATGCTAGTGGTTTATGGTTAAATATAAACATACATCTTTTAAACATATACCCTGTACTGATGGAATGATATGACATCAGAGTTTTATTCAAAATAATTCAGGATGTGGGGCGCCTGGGTGGCTCAGTTGGTTAAGTGTCCGACTCTTGATTTTGGCTCAGGTCATGATCTCATGGTTTGTGGGATCGAGCTCCCAGTTGGACTCCATGCTGACTGCACAGAGCCTGCTTAGAATTCTTTCTCTTTCCCTCTCTCTGCTCCTCCCTGACCCGTGCAGGTGCACATACTCTCTCTCTCAAAATAAATAGACTTAAAAAAAAATTCAGGATTGGGAGGGTAAGGGGGAATAGACAAAATACATGAGATGATTATTGTGGAGGCTGTATGGTAAGTATATGGAGGCTCATTATATTATTCTAATTTGTATATTTGAAATCTTCCACAATGAAAAATTTATCTTTTTTTTTAGTAGAATTACCTGCAATTCCAAGGGTGCTGGTCTCTACTTTCTGATCTGACATTGGACACCCTGAATAACCCCACTGGACCCTCTTAATAATCCCAGTAAATGAATAACATATGAAACATAACAACCTCGTGAGATTGACATTCCTCATGAGGTCCATGGGAGGGACTATTGCTGTTCTCCCTTATACAATAGCCTCTTTGACCTAAAGAAATACACCCTGACCAAAGATACCCTGAAAAGGACCTCCCTATACACACAGACACACACACACACACCCTTAAGACAGGGGTGGAGAAGTGTCATTATAATTAATGACAGTTCTAGAAGTCCAACTCCCTCCTTTCCATCATTAAACTCTGAAAGCTCAACCTTTCCTCCTCTGGGAGTCTTCATTCCTGGAGAAATGAGTGTATGTTGCATAGGGGAAGAGCCCAGACAATACTTTCAAGGGATTGAATCCAGCCTTCAACTGGGATATGAAGACAAGGTCGGGCAGCTCATGGAGCCAGCATCAAAGAGCATCCCCCCCTTGGCCTGTGGACTTTTCCTCTGACCGTTTCTCTACTCTTGCTTATTACCGTTGGGTTACTTGTGAATTGCTTTGTTAACCCTATAGAGAGATGGTACAACAGTGACTTTAGTCCATAAACGAGACATGGCCCCTATTGCAAAATGTTTGCATCATAACCATCCCATTCCGCAGAGGGACACCTTCTTGATGACTGTAGCCTGTGAAGCTGTACCTTTTAAATAACTTGCAACATAGAATCAAAAGGACGTTCTCTTTTGTTGCAGCCTCTTTTCAATTATAGGGTAGTATATCAGTAATATAAAGGCATATAAATTCATTTTGTTTTAAAGGGTAAATTATAATTGCCTCACATGGGCTGGAAACAAGTTAAGTGTTCTCCAGTTCCTTGTAATCACCAACTTCGTTTTCTACTGGAAAGTGGGAAAGCGCGTGGAAGGTTGACTTGTTTCCTTGGTGGTCAAAAGTGAATGAGTCCCTGCTGCCTAAATGCACTCAGTGAGCAGTCCTAGACTGGAAGGAAAGAAAAAGATCTACAGAAGACATTATTGGAGAAATCCCCCACATTAGATCTACTGTAAATAATTCTTGTGCTAATGTTTAATTTCCTGAGCGTGATCATTGTACTATGACCCTATGAGACAGAGAGAAAGAGAAAGAAAAAGAGAAAGGCAAAGTATTAATAATGAGGAATCCGCGTAAAAGATTTGCAATGGGGGGCGCCTGGGTGGCCCAGTCAGTTAAGTGTCTGACTTCAGCTCAGGTCATGATTTCACGGTTCGTGAGTTCGAGCCCCACGTGGGGCTCTGTGCTGATGGCTCAGAGCCTGGAGCCTGCTTCGGATTCTGTGTCTCCCTCTCTCTGTGCTCTTCCCCTGCTCATGCTCGGTCTCTCAAAAATAAATAAACTTAAAAAAATTCTTTTTTTTAAAGGTTTGCAATGGTTCTTTGCACTGTTCTTACAAATTTTCCACCAGCTTGAAATTACTTAAAAATACAACATTTTAAGTCATGATGAGGAATCTGAGACCCAGGCCCACTGGCACCAGAACCAGGACTTCCCATGGTGGCCCGGTGCTGTGCCGTGCCCTGTGAGCAAGGCGGTGTGTGATTCCAAGCAGAGAGGGGAACAGGCAGCCAAGGAAGAAGTGATTCCTTCTAAAGGGCAGGAGATGAACGGAGTCAAAAGCTAGAGCCGTCAGCACTCTCTTAGGCCAGATGGCTAGGGACCTTTATTACCAAAACAAAATAACAGCTATCAGAGCAAAACAAATATTCTGTATGGTTTAATCTTTATTTTTACAGGATTTGGCAGGAGCCATAAGGTCTGGAACGGTGGGCCATTTGGAGAACTCTGTATTTATTAAAATGATCTGGAAACTGCTTCTTATTATTCTTTGTCTTCCTTTGAAACAGGAGTGGAAAATCTCCCGATAGATGGGCAGCCCGCGGTCCAGATTTGTGTCACTAACTACTCGCATATCCTTTTATGCGCCAACACCAAAAGGTACTCCTATAATTCACCTTCTTGAGACCCTAGGTTCTCAGCTACCTAAACTTGCTAGAACTCTTGTGCCAAGTACAGCACATCGACCCTGGGGCATGTCAACGACAGGTTTCAACTGGAAAGCTTCATCTCAAAGAATCTTACAAATACTGTAAATTTACTACATGGGATCTAATTCATCCTTCTTAGAAGAGAGATGCAGTTTCTAACCTTAGAGTTCACGTTTTGTTATTCTACAAGTTCCACATAGTTTACAAAGTTAACTTCTTCTGCCAAATACTGAAATTCATCTTCGTGAAACACTGCGACAAACAACGAGGTTGCTATATCATAATGTAAACTTAATTTAAAATTGTTTTAGGGGCGCCCGGGGGGCTCAGTCGGTTGAGCGTCCGACTTTGGCTCAGGTCATGATCTCACAGTTCATGAGTTCGAGCCCCACATCGGGCTCTGTGCTGATGGCTCAGAGCCCGGAACCTGCTTCGGATTCAGTGTCTCCCTCTCTCTCTGCCCCTCCCCCGCTCACACTCTGTCTGTGTCTCTCTCTCACAAGTAAATTAACATTAAAAATAAAATAAAATAAAATAAAATAAAATAAAATAAAATAAAATAAAATAGTTCTGGGATGCCTGGGTGGCTCAGTTGGTTGGGCATCTGAATCGTGATTTCAACTCAGGTCATGATCTCAGGGTTGTGGGATCGAGCCCCATGTTTGAGCTAACAGCACGGAACCTGCCTGGGATTCTACCTCTCTGCCCCTCCCCTCCCTGTGCATGTACTCTCTCAAAATAAATAAATAAACATTAAAAAATATATTTAAAAAATTTAACTGTTAAAATACACATAACAAAACCTACTATCTTATCCATTTAAAATGTACAGTTCAGGGCGCCTGGGTGGCTCAGTCATTAAGCATCTGACTTTAGCTCAGGTCATGAGCCCACTTTGTTTTTCTTTAATATAATTTATTGCCTTTACCTCACAGTTCTTGAGTCCGAGCCCCACATTGGGTGAGCTTGGGCCTCACGTTGGGTGAACACAAGCCCTGCTTTGGATGAGCCCCACTCTCTCTCTCTCTCTCTCTCTCTCTCTCTCTCTCTCTCTCCCTCTCTCCCTCCTGGGATTCTCTCTCTCTCTGCCCCTCACTCACTTGCACCTTCTCTCTCTCTCAAAGATAAATACAATACAATACAATACAATACAATACAATACAATACAATACCATATACAGATCAGTAGTGTTACATATATTCACACTGTTAGGCAACCAATATCCAGGACTTTCTCATCTTGCAAAACTGAAACTCTGTACCCACGAAATAACGACTCCCCATGAGCTTTCCCCAGCCCCTGGCAGCCACCATTCTTCTCCCTGTCTCCATGAACTTGACTCCTCTCGATATAAGCGTGGAGTCACTCAGTATTTGGCTTTTTGTGACTCCCTTGTTCCGCTTAGCATAATGTCCTCAAGTTCCATCTATGTTGCAGCAGGTGTCAGAACGCACTTGCTTCTTAAGGCTGAATGGTACTCCATTGTATGTATTTACATTTTGCTCATCCATTCTTCCATGAACAGATGCCTGGGCTGTCCTCGCCCTCTGGCCGTTGTGAATAACGTTACCGTGAACGCGGATGGACAAATCTCTCTGTGAGATCCTGTTTTCAATTCTTTTGTATATATACCCACAAGTGCAATTGTTAGATTATATGGCAACCCTCTTTCTAATTTTTTGAGGAATCACCTTATTTTCATAGAAGCTGCGCCATTGTTACATTCCCACCAACAGTGCGCAAGGGCTTGCAACTTCCCCACGTCCTCATCAACGCTAGTTCCGTTCTGATTCTTCTATAATTAGCCATCCTACGGAGGGTGAGGTTAAACTTTTACCTTTAGTATTCAATTATGCAATGAAATCCTGGCCCAAAGAAATATCAGGAACCAGCCAAAAGGCATGGAACGCATTATCTTTTTTTTTTTAAGAGTTTATATAATTTCTACACCCAACGTGGGGCTTGACCTTACACCCCCAAGATCAAGAGTCGCACGCTCTGCCAACTAAACCAGCCAGGTGCCCCTACCTTAGCTTATTCTAAGAAGGAATGTCCTTTGCCAGTTATCTAACAAGACATCGCTGCATTGGAGAAAAGACTGAAGCTAGCAAGCCCATGAGGAGCCTACTGGAGTAGCAGAGCTGCGAGCAAACAGGTGGCGATCTTTGCCAGCCTCAGGGTAACAAAAGGATCGAGATGCTAGAACCACACTGGAGACGAGATGGATAGGGCTTTTCAGGTGACTCTAGGCTGGACACAAAAGAGAGGAGTCCATGATAGCACCAAGGCTGCAAGGTGGGTGACCTGGGGAATTAATGGCATTCCTAGACCAAGAGTAAAGGACCAGGAGCAGGTGGGGAGCACCCAGCTGCAGGGAAGCAGCTCAGGAATGAAGGTGTCAGCGACAGGAAGTGCGAGCAGAGGGAAGGACGTGGCAGGTGACCCCACGAGGACACCCTTGGAGGAGGGAAGCCGAAATCACAGGGCGTTACTAGAACAAAGGAATTTTTATTAATCTGTCCCGCGTAGGGTTGTGCTGCCAACTATTTCACCTTGAGCAGAGCCAGAAACCCTCCCCAGCTTTGGCTGCAGCGGTCCAGCGAAGGCATCTGCAAGAACAGGCAGAGTGCTGGGCCTGCTGATAAGCAGCTCCCAGCCCCGTGGCTGCAGCCTGCGTGGGGACCCTCAGCAAATCCTTTTTCGAAATGAAATCCACGGGGGGCGGGGGGGGGGACCAGTGCTCCTAAAAAAGCAAAGGGAGTCTCTTGCTACCGCCAGCGGGTCGGTGGTACCTCCTTACTGGGGGTGCGGGCGAGGCCCGACGCTCTCTCCACCAGCAGGGCAATGAGGGCCAGTCATGGAGGGGAAAGGTAAGAACATCTGAAGTACATTCTTCAAGCTGGAAACGCACGCTACCTTACTTCCATACATACATGTTGTCAACAGGACAAGGGGCCAGCCGATCCCCCAGGGAATGTAATTTGGCGGTACAGTCAGTGTTTTTCAGCCACCGCAGTAAGGAAAGAACATGGTGTGCGGAAATGGTTGATGTCCTAGCATTCTGCCTTCTATAGCACCAGCAACAAGTTTACATTTCAACAACAGTAACTACCCTTGGCCTATCACACATAATGAATTTTTGCAGAATGTGGGCGCGCGTCTGCGGGTCTATGTGGGCTTGCGTGCAAGCTAGACACATTTGGTTTTCATTGTCCTTGACGGACTCGAGGAGTGAAAGCTCTCTCTTCCCTGGGGAGCACGTGTGGGTCAGCCCATACATGTTTCCAAGCACAGCATGTGGTTTCCGTCACATGTCCCTTAGTAAGGTCCGTGGGAGCGATGTGGGGGTCTGGGAACGTGTGGCCCCACAACCCCCTGGGGAAAGGGGGCCTTAGTGCCAGATTTAGTAGCCGGGGCAACACGTAACAAGGTGTCTTATTCCCGAGCAGGTCCGCGTGGTTCTGATGTCAGTGGCTGACTAGATTACCCGTGCCCCCGGTATCAGGACCTTGCCTATAGATTTGTGTTTAATGGCGACACCATAAAGAGGTGGGCTGAGGACAGGGGAGAGCAGACGGGCCCTCCTGGTGGGCAGAAAGCAGGGAGAGACTCAGAACGTCCAACATCAGCCTCTTCCAAACCAGCAAAGGGACAGTCAGGGCTCCGGCAGGACAAAAGTCAGTGCACATCTAAGAAAGGGGTCGGTGGGGATTTTCCTGTTTCGTTCTTACCAAGGGGAGGAACAAAACCAAAGCCACATTTAAATAAAGTGAATATTTGCTTTTTTAAAAAAATCATTTGAGGGGCGCCTGGGTGGTTCAGTCGGTTGAGCGTCCGACTTCGGCTCGGATCATGATCTCACAGTCTGTGGGTTCGAGCCCCGCGTCGGGCTCTGTGCTGACAGCTCAGAGCCCGGAGCCTGTTTCAGATTCTGTGTGTCCCCCTCTCTCTGCCCCTCCCCTGCTCACACTCTGTCTCTCTCTGTCAAAAATAAACATTAAAAAAATTAAACATCATTTGAGACATGTCCCAGTCACCTTATGTTTCCATACTTCTAAAGAAAGAAAATATGGGCTACAATGGATATTCTCAAAGAAAAATATGGAGTGACCTTAGCTGAGAAGGCCTAGAATATTAAGGCCAGGGATATGTAGAATCTCACAGTTTCCTTGGTCCTTCCTCATTTTTATCTTCTTTTTTCCTCTGGTAAAGCCTATTCAATCATTCAGAAAGTGTTCACCACGAGAGCCCAGTAGGGGCTGTCCTGGGCCCGACAATGGAGCAGCGGGCAAGCCAGAGCCGACCTCTTCTCCCAGAGCTGCCAGTCCTCTGGGGAGACAGACAGACACACAGACAGACAGCAAGACGAATAGGAAACGTGGTCCGTAGGGAGCAGGCCTAACACAAGAATGCAACAACGTTCTAACGGTTGTGTTGAAAGCCGACGGTTGGGTGCTAAGTTTGAATAGAGGAGACAGAGGCCTCGCAGGGAAACAGGCGGAGCCAGATCAAGGAGAACAGCATTGTGGGCAGGAGGGGCCGCTGGGACCCAGCACAGCGAGGGCGGTGCCTTGTTCCTTCTCAGGCCAGGGCTGGAGAGGGTAGGACGCCTGGCCAAGTCCACAGGTGCTTGGCGTCAGAGGCAGGGTGAGGACTAGGTCTCCCCCTAGTCCCCTGCTCTCCTCCTTGGCCGCACAGACACACGTTTTCCTTTACCATCAAGTCAATTACCTTAGCCCTGCCTCCTTCCTTACCTCCGGGGACGCCCCACGCCGTCCTTCCAGCTACAGTTGCCATCTTTCCGGATCACACGTCCTGCTTGGGTCAACAACAGGTCCCTCTAGCCCCTCACAATCAAAAGGCGGCTCTCTCTTGTGGCCTCTTCACCCAAGAACACACCGGTCGCCGTCCAGGGGTCCGACCACAGCGGCGACGGCCCGCGGTCACGGTGGCCGCTCACCCCAGGAAGAGGAGGGCTGCAGGGAGCGTGGCTCCGGCCACACGGGAGGGGCAGTGGGGGCGGGGCGCAGAAGAAAGCGCTTCCCCTCTCTCACGGCCACGGCTGACACCAGTTCATCGGTGGGCCCAGAACTCTGACCACGCGCCCCAGCAGCAAAGGTTTCTGAGCGTCGTAGCGGACGCTGCCCGGCGCCCGGACCCCAGCGGCTCACCCTATCGGGTTGCTGGGGTGCTGCCACGGAAACCATCCGGCCCACGAGGTGACGGTCCCCACGGTCCCCACCCGGCCTGGGCCCCCACCTCAGCTGAGCCCAGGCCTGCTCAGCCCCTTCCCGGGTGCAGCTCTGCTTCCTCCCTCCCCTGCTCCTCAGAGAACACCCTGGATACACCCCCTACCCAACGACCCCCCGTCGGGCTGTGTCCAGGGGAAATCTGACCCAAAACAAGCCTATTTACCTCTCCAATACACATGGTTATTTACTTACGGATTAAACCCACGTGCAACGCTCAGATTTTCCTCTTCTGGGGACATTCCTCTTCTGCTGTTTCTTTCTTCTTCCTCTTCTTCTTTTTTAATGTTTATTTATTTTTGAGAGAATGCAAGCAGGGGAGGGGCCGAGAGAGAAGGGAACAGAGGATCCAAAGCAGGCTCTGTGCGGACAGCAGTGCGCTCTCTGTGGGGGCTCGAACTCATGAACCGCGAGATCATGACCTGAGCCGATGTCTGACGCTCAACCGACTGAGCGCACCCCCCCCCACCAGTCGTCCTGGAGCACCCCCCCCCCGCCCCCGCCCCCCGCCCCCCGCCAGTCGTCCTGGCCTTTCTGTGCGGCCTCCCCACTGGGTGTTCCCTATGGGGGAGGCTTAGGATTCCAGAACGGGCCATCCCAGGTGTCCAGGTGAAAACAACAAACCAATTTAGCCGATGGTAAGAAATCAGCTGGCTTCTCGATTTTGCGGTGGGTGTGCTCTGCTTGTATCCTGGGAGATCAGGAGGTGGCCTCTCCTCTCTGGCTGGGACACTGTTCCTTCCAGCCACGGCTACTCCCCACTGCCATCCAGAGGGGTTCCCCGGTCGGGGAGGGGGCGCGCCTGGGTGGCTCGGTCCATTAAGCCTCTGACGCTTGGTTCCGGTTGAAGTCACGATCTCACAGTTCGTGAGTTCAAGCCCCACGTCGGGCTCTGTGCTGGCAGTGCGGAGCCTGCTTGGGAGTCTCCCTCTTTGCCCCTCCCCCACTCGCGCTCTCTCTCTCTCTCTCAGAATAAAGAAACTTTTAAAAAACCAAGCAAAGTGGTTCTGGGCTGCCGGAGAGAAGGAGCCGCGCACGCGCGGCCAGAGTCCACGCCCGACCCCCAGGGGCTGCTGTACTAGGCCTTCCAGCTAAGCACCCATGATTTCCTTTCAGATTCTTTATATTTCAGCCGAATGAAACTGCACGCTGCCCCCAAAGTATTTCGGCCTCCACTTGGGGGCTTTATTCCATTCCTTCTGCCAGGAACCCTGACCCTCCTTTCTGAAAATCGACTGTAGGTCAAAGATCAACTCCCTCAAGAAACCGCTTTGACTGCCTTCAGCCACATGCAAGCTTTTCCTCCCCAGGGTGTCCATAGGATTGCATCTGTGCCCTCAGAGCAGTTCTCATCCCATCTCATGGGTTCGGGTCTCCCCTCCGGGACTGCGGCCTCCAAAAGGGCAAAGGCCACACCTGTTCCATCTCGGATCCCTAGTAACTCGGCGTGTCCTTGTGTTCGTGGTTTCATTCACTCAACACGCTGCTTCCAGAGGCCGTCCCCGAACACCCTATGCAAAGTGGTCTCTCGGGCTGCCAAACACAACCCAGCGTTTTGCCTCTCTGCTTACTGTAAATTGTCTCTCCAGAGAAGGTGATTCCAAGAAGACAGGGGCTCGGAGTTGTTCACCTCTGTGGCTCACACTACACTCGGGACAGGACAGGCGCTCAGACAGCCGTCGGGTGAATAAATCAACCAAAAGATGAATGCATGAAGCCTGTGTGCGTGGCCTGGATGTTGCAGAGAGCTTTCTGAGAGTAAGCAGGTTGAGAGCCCCAGGCCTCCGGGAGAGATGTGGGTCTGCAGTCCCGGGTGTGCTGGGTCAACACGAGGGCTGTCTGCCCTGGAACCACCCCTCCCTGCCAGCCAGTTGTCACGGGCACGTGGGCAATGCGGCGGTTCTCCGCGAATGTCCTGTGTCCTCATCGCTCGAAGCCGGTCACAATCCACATGCGCTGAGCAGCGCAGCTCACAGAGTTGGGCCAGTTCTTGCGCCCTCGTGAGCCTCAAGGAGAAGCAGCGGCCGCAGAAAATTTAGGAGGAGTTAACAGAGGTTAAGACCAAGTGAAAGAAATGGCCGCGAAGTAGGCATCATTAAGGCTCAGCCTCACTTCGGCACCTCGGGCTCAAGGAATCCGCTGGCCTGGGAGGTCCCGAGGGAAAGGGAGGCTGTACCACCCGTGCACTTGGGGGCCGGGGAGGGCTCTCTTCTGCACTTGCAGTGGGTCATTTACAAGGGTTTTCTCCTCCTTTCAGGACCTCAGTGGGTGCAGGAGGACTGATCCCCCGGAGCAGAGCGTGTCCGCATGTGTAAGAGTGCCTTTGTGTCCCCTGTAAGAATGTCTTACCATATGCGAAATGAATTAAGAGGAAAAGTCCAAATTAAATAGGGATTACCCTGATCCCCTTTAAGAATTTTCAACTCATATTGGTGCATTTTTTTTTCTTTTTTTGGTATGAGAGCACTAAACCAAAACAGGCCTGCCCTCAAGTACTGGGGTCCACATACCCATTAGGCCAGGAATTCATTATGCGAAACAGCCAAATGTCCCCAGACGATGGCTCTCCGCATGCATCCCCGCTTGCTTGCCGGGGCACGTCAGCCCTCACACACGGGGTCCTTTATTCCTTTCTCTCACTGTTCCTTTGGCAGCAGGTGACCATGAAGGTACCTGTTGAGGCACAAATATCCACACAAGCATAATCTTCACCTCTGGTAACATCCGAAGCGATTCACGAACGTGTTCACCCCCCACCCATCTGTGAATATACAAGCAGCCAGAACAATGGATGCGTTTCCTACAGATAATCCTTGGCCCGTTAACAAGCAAGCAGACTGGCACCCTTCTAAGGTCACGAAGAAAAACTCCTCATTTATGTACATCAAATTTACAACTCTTCTTTATGGGCATTTCCATTGTTCTTAACGTGTTAAGAGCCTGCGAAGTTCGATAGATCCCACTGTGGGCTCACTTCTCGGGAATGCTGTCTAAACATTTCCACCGAGTGCTGTGAAACTGACCCCGAGGAGCGGACCAGACCCATCCTGGCGTCCTGGGAGCTGGGTCTCAGCACCCACATGACCCAAAGCACACTTTCTCTAGGGAGGTTTCTCGAATGAACCCAGTCTCTGGCCGGCTTTCCGAGAGCAACGTGCATCATTTCCATGGCCCGCCTTGCGTTTAGTTTCTTGGTTGTCTCCAGCCTTAAGAAAGAACTGCCAGATGAGGAAGGACTTCGGATATTGTAGACCAGGCACTCATTGGGAGGCGCATCTGGTCTGGACCTTGCAGATTTGAGTGTCAGCCGCTGGAGGAGATTGGGCAAGACGGATGAGGGGACAGACCCAATGGAGGTCAAGAAACAGGCAAAAGATTGCTGAGAGTAGGGTTTATGGAAGGCAGATGTAGCAAAAAAAAAAAAAAAACAAAAAACCAAGGTTGAAAAATATGTTGGGCATGCCAATGGGGTGCACATCAGTCAGATGTGTGTTGGGCCCATGAACTGGCTGGGAAGGCTGGCAGGCTATTGCAATGATCCTGGTAAAAGGGACCGGGGCCTGCAGTAGCCCACTGAGACTGCAGACACGGGGGAAAATGCAGGTGAGACTGGGATGCTGAGTCAGGCCTGGCAATCACGTAGCTAAGTCACCAATCATACAAATGCTGAGGATGTGCGATTTCCCCTTCCTGATTGCTTTCGGCGCAGAAAGAAGACTTAATTCAAAGACCACCCAAACCTGGAAAAAAAAAAAATCAAGGATATGGGAAGTAGGAAATGCAATTTGTATCAAAAACATTGGCCCAAATGAACCAAAGGAAAAGTTCACTTTCCCCTCTCTAGACGGGAGGGGAGAAAAAGGGCAAGGAAGTTTCTCTCTGCCCCCTGGTGGCTTTTGGGAAAATTGAACGGAAAGGGCAGAAGAAAGAAGAGAGGGGACCAGTTTGTCCAACTCGTGTCCAATGTGAACTGAGCAAACAGCACTCCAACCACAGCGAAGGCGTTTCAGGCATCCTGACATCTCAGACCTTCTGCCTGAGGTTGGCGAGCGGAGGTCGGGCCACCGCCCGTGTCATCTGCTGAGCGTGAGCGGGTGGCTCTGCGCAGCGCCCAGCGGGACAGGGGAGGCGGCCGCTGAGATTCCAACTCCGCTTCCATCGGGCTTCCCCTGAGCCGTTGCTAGAACGTGATCTGTGAGCAGAGCGGCTCTGACAATGCTCAGGAAACAGCTCCACTGGCCGCCGTGTCGAATCGCATTGGCCCAGGGGCTGGGCACACAGCTCTGCACATAACAGAATGCAGTTTTAATTAGATCAGGGATTTTCGGTTTGGGGTGGGTTTTGTTGTTGTTGTTGTTGTTGTTGATGGTGGTGGTGGTGGTGGCGGTGGTAAAATCTGCAAATCTATTTCAACTTTCATCTTTCTAGATCGCCTTTTGTTCCCCGCGAAAGGCAGCATTCCACGGTCCTGCGTAACATCACTCCTTTTCCACTCGAAAAAACGTGCTTTGGATCTCCTGACCTTTTTGATAATGCTCTTCAGCTAACGTGTGGCTCTGTGAAAAGCCACTTCTAAGAGGTAATGCCTCTTCCAGAATTTGCCTTCTGAGTGCAGCGGAATAATGCAGAAGGACCAAGAAAAGCAGGAGCAGTTGGGGGGCTGGCTGAAAACAGTCCAGTCATTACCAGGTCGGCTGTAACTGGATACGGCAGCCTGCTGTGCAGAGCAAACAGCACAGCCCACAAAATGCTGCTGGTTTTCCAGATATCCTGTTGTTCAGTTTTGTCTCCAACAAAACAAACAAAAATGCGCATAATTGTACCAGGCCTCAAAACCCATTTTATTCTCCCATTATACCAAGGAAATCCTGAATAGCGGCGCCACTGGAGTGAGGCTCTCCGTGGGTTCCTATGAATAATTGTTTATCCACATTCTGTTAGGCAAAGGCCAGCCAATGGAAAGTGCTCCCCCTCCCAACATTTGAGTGTCCTTTGCGAACGGGCATTTAACATGGATTCTAATTCCATCGTCTTGAAGACCTGTTTCAATATGGTGAATTTTGCAGATAACTGTAATTTATCCACTAATAGATTCTTCTTGTTGCCTGAACGATTTCGAACAGAAATATGTGAATGCATTATACCATTTTTTTCCTGGGTTAGAGGATACTGAATGTACTGTAACTGTTTCCTTGACAATTTTCGGCATTGTCATTACCAAAGTCAACCATGACGGACCCGACACTGTTGGTGCTCAGGGGCTGTTCAGATGTTTGGGGTCCTATGCCTCGGATTAGTGGGGTGTACTCTTTCTTTTTTCTTTAATATTTTGTTAAAACTTGGTGACCTTTCTTTTGGTCCACATCCGCTTTGGGCAAGGCGTCACGGGCCGCAGAGCCGTGGACCAGCGAGGCCGCGTGCTCAGCCTTCTATAAGGCAACTGCCCTCGACTCCTACCAGCGGGGCCCCCGCCTGCCCAACTCATCTCTCCTGATGAGGAAGCCGAGGTTCGCCCGCCTTCTGGTCCTTGCCTAAGGCCACACCATTAGTTAAGTGATCCTGGGACTTGAACCCAGTCCAGCTTGAAGGGTCCCTCCCCCACCCCGTGTTTTGGTTTCTGGTTTTTGGTTTTAACTTATTAAGGTGGATAAAAGGGTCTGTTTGCTAGTGGAATGTGGTCAGAAGGTTGCTTTAGGCCTAGTGTTGCTCACCGCCCGCCCCCCCCCCCCCCTCCCCTGCAGTCCATCTGCCCTCCTCCAGAGCAGACTCCCAGCACCGCCGTCCACGGACACCGTGTTGAATGTCAGCGTATATACAGCAAGAGCTGGCCAGGAGGTGATGCGCACCCTTCCATTAATACATCATTTCCTGTTCACTTTATTCTTTTACTTTGGAACCAAAACTTTCTTCTCCTTATGCCACGTAGCCCGAGTGGCTTTCCCATGGGTAGGGATGCGCTTTAGTGCCTGGATTCGAGCCCATTTTAGCTTCCAAGAGGCAAGTTTCTTTCTTTCCTTCTTTTTTTTTTTTAACCTTACTTTTGGATACTCCCATTTATGTTCCAGATGGTGAAGTGGCTAGATAAGCAACCTGCCGATAAGCCAGGCCCAAGATTCATCATCACTCACCGATAATGCTGACATATAACAGTCTCCGTATCTTAACAGAGGCAACAAAGGGGTAATGGAAATGAATAATGCGCTCGTTAGAGGAAGCTCAGAGTGTTCTCCAGACTTTTTCCTCTAAACGCGGATCCTTTCTTTCTAAACTTTCTCGACAGCATCTTTGGTGACATTATCAGAAATATTAATTGCCTCAAGCATGAACCACCAGCTGCTGTAGATGCGAAGCTCGTAATTACACACAGTTGGCCACACACTGATGCTTCTCTGGCCTTCTTATAAACAGCGTGGGGAATGGACTTAAGTAAATCGCAACGTGGCTCCCAAGAATAGGCAGAAGGCCAGGGAGACCAGCGACGGTAATTCTTCATTCCTGCAGATACCGTCCCTCACCCTGTGCAGAGCCCTGGGGCCGCTGGCCGACACCGGGGTCTCCTTCAGCCCTCCCCACCGCCAGCTCTGCTCCTGGGTGGCCACACACACGGTTTCATGAAGTGAATCCGGACGAATGTGTCCGGGTCTAAATAACACACCTCTAGCGAAATTCCACGAAGACCCCCACGTTGAGAACACTGATATGCGGTTTTGGTCAGAAGTAGGCTGTACTAGGAAAAACAACAACAACAGTAATCAAAATCACCCTTAAAAATTCAACACTAAATTGGGGCGCCTGGGTGGCTCAGTCAGTTAAGCCTCTGACTTATGCTCAGGTCGTGATCTTACAGTCCGTGAGTTCGAGCCCCGCGTCGGGCTCTGTGCTGACAGCTCAGAGCCTGGAGGCTGCTTTGGATTCTGTGTCTCCTTCTCTCTCTGCCCCTCTGCCCTCATGCTCTGTCTCTTTCTCTCTCTCTCTTTCTCTCTCTGTCTCTCTCTCTCTCAAAAATAAATAAACATTTAAAAAATGGAATACTAAAGGAATAAAAAAAAATCTTTAAGGCAGACCTGCAAATCGATTGAATCTGTCCTCTGGTGAGGTAACCACCACCTGTGTATTAAACAGTAGAAGAGAAATGTTGCAAATGAGGATTTATTTTTCCCATTTCCTTCCTTTTTTTTTAAAGGTTTACTCATTTTTCAGAGACAGACAGTGTGTGAGCAAGGGAGGGAGGGGCAGAGAGAGGAAGCAGACTCCAGGCTCTGAGCTGACGTGGGGCTCGAACTCACAGACCGTGAGATCCTGACCTGAGTTGAAGTCGGATGCTTGACCGACTGAGCCACCCAGGCGCCCCTATTTTTCCCATTTTCTTTCGCACACAGATCACTGCATACTTTTGGGTAGACTTCTTGTGAGAGATGCATTTAAATCCTTTTATTGGCATAGATGCAAAGATTTTTATTGATAAGTTTATTTAAAAAATTTCTGCGTAATCAAAATAAACATGTAACTACAACAGTTTGAATTCTCTGAAAGAGAATTCGAGATGCCATCTAAAAATGGAAATAATGAAAGAGCAGGGGTGCCTGGGTGGCTCGGTCGGTTAAGCGTCCAACTTCAGCTCAGGTCATGATCTCACGGTTTGTGAGTTCGAGCCCCGTATCGGGCTCTGTGCTGACAGCTCAGAGCCTGGAGCCTGCTTCCGATTCTGTGTCTCCCTCTCTCTCTGCCCCTCCCCTGCTCCTGTTCTCTCTCTCAAAATAATTGACATTAAAAAAATTTAAAAAGAAAGAGCAGAAATACTTTAGAAATATTTCTGGATTAATATCTCAGTCATTCAAATTTTTAAACATGATCTCTGCACATAGTTGAACTTTATTTTTTTGATTTTTTATTTTTTAAAATTTACATCCAAATCAGTTAGCATATAGTGCAACAATGATTTCAGGAGTAGATTCCTGAATGCCCCTGACCCATGTAGCCCATCCCCCCTCCCACAACCCCTCCAGCAACCCTCAGTTTGTTCTCTGTATTTATGAGTCTCTTCTGTTTTGTCCCCCTCCCTGTTTTTATATTATTTTTGTTTCCCTACCCTTATGTTCATCTGTTTTGTCTCTTAAAGTCCTCATATGAGTCAAGTCATATGATTTTTGTCTTTCTCTAATTTCACTTAGCAGAATACCCTCCAGTTCCATCCACATAGTTGCAAATGGCAAGATTTCATTCTTTTTGATTGCTGAGGAATACTCCATTGTATATATGTACCACATCTTCTTTATCCATTCATCCATCGATGGACATTTGGGCTCTTTCCATACTTTGGCTATTGTTGATAGTGCTGCTATAGACATGGGGGTACATGTGTCCCTTCAAAACAGCACACCTGTATCCTGTGGATAAATGCCCAGTAGTACAATTGCTGCGTCGTAGGGTAGTTCTCTTTTTAGTTTTTTGAGGAACCTCCATACTGTTTTCCAGAGGGGCTGCACCAGCTTGCATTCCCACCAGCAGTGCAAAAGAGATCCTCTTCTCCGCATCCTCGCCAACATCTGTTGTTGCCTGAGTGGTGAACGTGAGCCATTCTGACAGGTGTGATGTGGTATTTCATTGTGGTTTTGATCTGCATTTCCCTGATGATGAGTGATGTTGAGCACTTCTTCATGTGTCGGTTGGCTATCTGGATGTCTTCTTTGGAGAAGTGTCTATTCATGTCTTTCGCCCATTTCTTCACTGGATTGTTTGTTTTTTGGGTGTTGAGTTTGATAAGTTCTTTATAGATTTTGGATACTAACCCTTCATCTGATATGTCATTTGCAAAGATCTTCTCCCATTCTGTCGGTTGCCTTTTAGTTTTGCTGATTGTTTCCTTCACTGTGCAGAAGTTTTTATTTTGATGAGGCCCCAGTAGTTCATTTTTGCTTTTGTTTCCATTGCCTCCGGAGACATGTTGAGTGAGAAGTTGCTGCGGGCAAGGTCAAAGACGTTTTTGCCTGCTTTCTCCTCGAGGATTTTGATAGCTTCCTGTCTTTCATCCATTTTGAGTTTATTTTTGTGTATGGTGTAAGAAAGCGGTCCAGGTTCATTCTTTTGCATGTCGCTGTCCAGTTTTCCCAGCACCACTTGCTGAAGAGACTGTCTTTATTCCATTGGGATATTCTTTCCTGCTTTGTCAAAGATTAGTTGGTCATACGTTTGGGGGTCCCTTTCTGGGTTCTCTATTCTGTTCCATTGATCTGAGTGTCTATTCTTGTGCCACATAGTTGAACTTCAAATCACAATGACATGGCAGTTATCTTAGGAAACTGGGGCAGCCTCCTGGTAAGGAGATACTGCAAATTCATACATTATGTGTAGCTGTACTTTAATCAAAGATGGAACTAGATGGCACGATGTAAATTATAATGAGAGACCAGAAAGTGTCAAAATAAGTTGCCCTAAATGTTTGTTCTGTGTTAGTTCCACGGTGTTTTGCTATGTAGACACGTAAAATAGATATCATCAAGCCATGACATTTTCATTTTGTAAGACGGCCTTTCTGCAGCACTGTCCAGGTGCACTTGCAACAGTAGAATGCTTCTGTACCTGCCCTGTCCAGTGTGGCAGGCTCTGATGGGTTGAACTGTGTGCCCCACAGGGGCACCTGGCTGGCTCAGTAGGTAGAGCACGTGACTCTTGATCTCGGGGTCATGAGTCCAAGCCCCATGTTGGGCATGGTGTCTACTTAAAAAAAAAAAAAAAAGAATTGTGTCCCCCCCCGCCCCAAAACAGTATGTTGGAAGTCCTAACCCTAGGTGACTGTGAATATGACCTTATTTGGAATTAGGGTCTTTGCCGATGTATGAAGATAAAGTCATGCTAGATTAGGATGGGCCCTAAACTCAATATGACTGGTGTCCTTAACGAGAAGATGACCTAGAGAAATGCACAGACAGGAGACGGCCTTGGGAACCCGGAGGAAGTGGGAGTAAAGCAGCTGCCAGCCAAGGGACAGCAAGCGTTCCTGGTAATCACCAGCAGTTGGAAGGTGCCAGGAAAGGTTCTCCCTGGATCCATCAGAGCGAGCATGGCCCTGCCTGTACCTTGATTTTGGACGTCCAGCCCCCAGAACGGTGACAGAACAAATACGTGTTGTTTTCAGGCACCCAGGTTGTGGTAAGCTGTTAGGGCAGCCCCTGGACCACACATGGCTAGCCACCGAGCCCCTGCAACGTAGCTAGTGAGGCTGAGGAACTGAATTTTAATTAAAACTTTTTTATTTTTTAATTAAAAGTTTTTAATTAAAAGTTAAACTTTTATTTATTTTTTTTTAATTTTTTTTTTCAACGTTTATTTATTTTTGGGACAGAGAGAGATAGAGCATGAAGGGGGGAGGGGCAGAGAGAGAGGGAGACACAGAATCGGAAACAGGCTACAGGCTCTGAGCCATCAGCCCAGAGCCTGACGCGGGGCTCGAACTCCCGGACCACGAGATCGTGACCTGGCTGAAGTCGGACACTTAACCGACTGCGCCACCCAGGCGCCCCAAAAGTTAAACTTTTAATAAAAAGTTTTTAATTAAAACTTTTTTTATTTTTGGCAGAGACGGGGGTTGGTGAGGAGGGGCAGAGAGTGAGGGAGACACAGAATCCGAAGCAGGCTCCAGCCTGTGAGCTGTCAGCACAGAGCCTGACGCAGGGCTCAAACTCATGGACCGCGAGATCACGACCTGAGCTGAAGTCAGGCAGGCACTTAACCGACGGAGCCACCCAGGCGCCCCTGAATTTTAAATTAAGTAAGTGGACATATGCAGCTATTGCGGACAGAAAAGCTCTATCAGTTTGTAGGACTCCTACAATAGTCTTACAAATCTAAATCCTTTCATGGCTGACCCTTGAACAAGACGGGCTTAGGGGCACCAACCACCTGTGAGTCAAACATCTGCAGATAACTTTGACTTCCCCCAAACTTACCTTCTAACAGCCTACTGTTGACCAGAGGCTCACCAATAACATCAATAGTCAATTAACACATATTTTCCATGTTATACGTATTATATATTGTATTCCTGCAATAAACTCTCTTAGAGAAAACAAAATGTCATTAAGAAAACCAAGGAAGATACATTTACAGTACCGTACTGTATTTATTGAAAAAATCTGCATGTAAGTGGACGCATGTACCGTTCAAACCCATGCTGGTCAAGAGTCAGATGTATTGATTCTTGGAATTAAAATAGAATAAATTACACTGTTACTAGTGAGCTTTAATCAAGCACACGCTCTCTTTCACTGTATATGTATGTACATATAATCTCTGCTTTAATGGTCCATAAAATAACATCAGCAACAGCTTCTAATTCCAGTCTGGCCCCCTCTGAACATTTTTAAATGTGCTTGAAAAGTGTTGGGAACCGTCCACGTACAACTGAGCGAAGATCCTTGAGCTCTGAATTCACAAATCGAAATGCTTTTTATTTCATGATCCAAAAGCTCCATTAGTCAAGAGATGCTATTCAGACCCCCTGAATACTGAATTAACAAAGTGTGATGAATGGGACTTCATGAAGTATTCATGAGTCCTCACCTAACGTTAATTAAATAAAATTTTATAAAAGGCCAATGTTAAATGATTTCAAAACCCTGGCCCAGACTGACAAAAGCATGAAAAATGCAGGGTCAGGAGAAAATATGATCCAAAATCACATAGTCGGACTGTGCGAGCCAGAAGCACAACATTTGTACCTTCTTGGTATAATGGCTTTAGCTTGCAGCATATAAATAATTTTAGAAACCACTTTTTGTCTACTGGCTCTAATCAAACCGTAATGATCAGAGAAACAAAGCTATTTGTGCGAGTCACTCCTGGTCTGCTTTATGCATGCTAGACGTGGGAAGGAAAGGGTGTCTTTCTCTCCTCCTCCGAGGTGGCTGAAACATTGATTTTTGAATTCCAAATTAGAGAGTGGTTATTAAAAATCACAAATGCCACATAACATTAAAACTTGCTGTGCACTACTAGCTATTTATCTGAGAGATACAGGTGTGCTGTTTCATAGGGGCACATGCACCCCAATATTTATAGCAGCACTATCGACAATAGCCAAAGGATGGAAAGAGCCCAAATGTCCATCGATGGATGAATGGATAAAGACGATGTGGCATATAGATATATAGATATAGATACAGATATAGATATACATATAGATATAGACAGATATAATGGAGTATTACTCAACAATCAAAAAGCATGAAATCTTGCCATCTGCAACTACGTGGATGGAAGTGGAGGGTATTATTCTGCTAAGTGAAATTAGTCAGAGAAAGACAAAAATCACAGGACTTCACTCATATGAGGACTTTAAGAGACAAGACAGATGAACACAAGGGAAGGGAAGCAAAAATAATATAAAAACAGGGAGGGGGACAAAACATAAAAGACTCTTAAATACAGAGAACAAACTGAGGGTTGCTGGCGGGGTGATGGGTGGGGAGATGGGCTAAATGGGCAAGGGGGCATTAAGGAGGACACTTGCTGGGATGAGCACTGGGTGTTATATGGAGGGGATGAATCACTGGAATCTACTCCTGAAATCATTATAGCACTATATGCTAACTAACTTGGATGTAAATTTAAAAATAAGTAAGTAAATAAATAAATAAATAAAGACCTAGAGGGATATGTTGTTTAAAGGAAATAATAGTGAATTACTTTATAATATAAATTATTACCCCTTAAAAAAACTAAATCTCAATGGAAGTAAAGAAAAAAAGGTCATTATTTTTCTCATATTAAATTGCACATTTTCTGAAAAAAAAGGTTTACTGTGCATTTATGCATATGTATACTGCGCACAGAAAATTGCATGTTTTCTAAAAAATAAAAATAAAAAAAAAGAAAAACGATTTCATTTTGTTTTCTAAGAGCGCACCCCTGTGGAACTGTTTCTTCACACTGCAGGTGATGTGCTGAGGAAACCAATGGGTATAAATCTGCAAGCTATTTTGAAACTCTGAAAGAATAAGAATTTGGCATGCAAACTATATTTAGCAACTTTAATTCTTGGTCTAATTGAAGGCGTCAATAGGAAACTATTTCCTGGACGGGGCTGGACTGAGGATACTGCCCGTGACAACCAACTGGACATAAACATACGATCGTACTGAGAATTCAATCTTAAGAAGCCAACATCTAAAAAGCTTAGCTAAATTAGCAACTGCCCACCCTCTCCACATACTAATTTTAAGGACCTCTGTTGTCTAAAGAGTCAATGAATCAGAAACTTGTTTTAAATAACCTCAAGTTTTTAAGACATTTTCTAACTAGAAATTTTAGAGATGTGCAGACTGTAAAAATGGTATAATCTCCCAGAAAATATTTAGTTGAGAGATAACGAGAGAAAGGGACACTAAGTTTTATAAAAGCTACACATTTCTTGGGGCACCTGGGTGGCTCAGTCGGTTGAGTGTCTGACTCTTGATTTTGGCTCAGGTCGGGATCCCAGCGTCATGGAATCACGTCCCACATCAGGTTCCGCGCTGAGTGTGGAGACTGCTTAAGATTCTCTCTCTTTCCCCCTCTGCCCCTCTCCCCTGCTCATGTGTGCTCTCTCTCCAAAAAAAAAAAAAAAAAAAAAAAAAAAAAAGGTGCATATTTCCTGAACCTTCGAGTTAAGACAAAACCCCTGCTGTCCAGGGAAAGGCATAGGGGCTGGGAAAAATGAGGAGTAAGAACCATG
Organism: Prionailurus viverrinus; assembly: GCF_022837055.1. Classification (NCBI taxonomy): domain Eukaryota; kingdom Metazoa; phylum Chordata; class Mammalia; order Carnivora; family Felidae; genus Prionailurus; species Prionailurus viverrinus. The sequence goes on from NC_062571.1 coordinate 78,391,637, forward strand.
TGACCGAATGTTACAAGCAACTGATGAAAGATATTAATGTCGGTCAGTTACAACTCCGAGTGCCCATAAGGAGGGGCTGACGTCTGAAGACTCCTTTCTCAAAAGGTACTAGACACGGCAGAATATTATCGAACAGCCATTAAAATGATTATATTCTTCCTCATTTGGTTTCATGTTCACAGATTAAGATGTTCAAATATATTCAATAGACGAAAAAAATGATAAAACCCTATACATGACATGATTCCATTTTTATTTAAAAATAAAAACACATACATACACGTAGACCGAACAAACTATGAACGGGTACACACATCAAAGTGTTAACCGTAGTGGTGGTGCTTGCTGATAGGATGCTAAGTGATTTTGCATCTTCTTTTGTGTACTTTTCTACACGGCCTAAGTGCTCCCTGGTGAACACCGTCCACTTCAGGTAAGAAAAACAACAATGCAAATTTCCATTCTGGGAAAAAAAAAATGTCAGTGGGAATTCTAACCAATATTTAAATCACTTGGAAAATCGTACACCTACTAGGGTCCTCTTTACTGTAAAAAGACAAAACGTTTGTAAACATATTTCATAAATATACTGTGTACTATTATGGACCATTAAAGCGTACTTTGTTCTATGAGATATTAATGAAAATTTCTCTGTAAACTAAGCTTTTTAAGACAAATTATATTTGAGTTTGCTACTTAAATCCCACTTCTAATCCCTTTGGGTAAGAGAATGTCTATTCCCTAATTTATCTTGTGAAACCCAGATGTTTTGCTTAAAGTGAGATTTATTTTATTTTTATTTATTCCTAAGAAAGGAATCCATCATGCTTTGATTTAGGTAACCAAATGATCTAGAATTCCAATTACTGTAAATTAGATATTACGATTCATACAGCCAGCGTTTTATCTCTGTTTTCTGAATATTCACTACAGGTAAAATGTATTAAAAAATTTAAGAGGATGGAAACATAGGTCTTTTAAGTATTGACCAGCACGAGCCACTGCGGATAGAAACAGCTTTATTTTTTTCCACTTAAGCTTTATCAAATGGACTATTCAAAAAGCATACACAAGAGCAAAAAAAAAAAAAAAATATATCACATGCAATCAAACTTGTTTTGCTTTACAGTCACTGGTTTTCTTTTGGAAAAGAATACACATTTGAATAACTTCTAATTCAAACATTTCCCATATGTTTCCATTTCATTTCCTTCTTTAAAGTTAGCAACAAACAACACATTCTAGATAACTGGTCATCACATTCTTTCTCATTTTTATTCATACTGAAATAGTATAAAGACTATAAAATCAGACCATATACTGTTCAGAAATCTGAAAAGCTTCATTTACAGAATAGATTCCAATGTGTTAAGAAACCACACACAAGTGCTATTTTGCAAAATGGATAAAAAATAGGATAAGTTGTCTGAAAGCAAAGATAAACAGTAATAGTTCCTTATCTAAATAATTTTAATCAAATGAATAATATATTCATTTGGTAATAGCCTCTATCTTTCATAGAATATAAAAAAAGTGCTCAGATTACATTTAAAAAAATAACAAAAATCTCACAGAACTGAAAGAATTTAAATAAAGACGGTAGCATGGGGACATCTCGATTTCATTTCTGCTCCCAAGACAAGGAGGCAGCAGACGTGAATCTACCTGAATCCAGAAAGGGACGACAACTCTGAGACTAAACGTGCAGCTGCCAGCCTTGAAAAGATAAAGATAGAAACTGTCTTTGAAAGGTTCTCGAGTGTCCTTCTTTGGATGAAAGCCATTAACATAAAACCAGATTTCTCAGCTAGACTGCATGTCGACTGACAAAGCTGGGTCGCTCTCCTTGTTGTCCTTGTCTAGCACTCTTAATACTCACTCAGCTAGGGATCAAAAGAACAAACAATTAACTCATCAGGATCAATACACTATCTATTCCCAGAACAGCACACGAACGCAGCAAGTGAGCAGAAGAATCTTTGCGCCCGGCTCTGGCAGTTCACTGCGGCCGACCTTGAACGTCCCCCTCAGGCGCAGCACCATGGTTCCCCGACAGGGGTGACTGATCGCTTTCCTCTGAAGGAACCTTAACTGAATTCTGCGGGAGGAAACCACGCTCGTGGCAAGACGCAAGAGTCCAGTTTTCTCTTCATGGGATACTCAAGAGTTGTGATCGTCCACAGTGCCTTTCTACCTGCCAATCGCTAAGATGTGATGCAGCACCTAACGACGAGGACATTCCAAGGCCAAGGGTACTATGGACCAAGCCTACCCTGCTGGCTTTACTGGTACTGAGATTACTCACAACACCTCTGAAATCCTATTCTGAAACTTCTTTCAAAATTCAGGTATGGAGCGTTAATTCTATTTATGTTGAAATTATACACGCATGCGCGTGGATATACAGAACAATTCTCTCTTTCTCTGCTATGGTAGAATTTCAGATTATTTTTACATTCTAATTTATAGTTTTATTAACGTTTTAATTGCTTACAGTGAGTACCATTTTGTCATCAGAAAACAACTAAGCTATCTTCATTTTATTACTATTTTCTAATGTTCATTTTTTTTTTGAGAGAGAGAGGGACAGAGCCTGAGCAGGGGAGGAGCAGAGAGAGAGGGAGACACAGAATCCCAAGCAGGCTCCAGGTTCTGAGCTGTCAGCACAGAGCCTGACGTGAGGCTCGAACTCATGGATCGTGAGATCATGACCTGAACTGAAGTCAAGACAAGACGGTTAACCGACTGAGCCACCCAGGCGCCCCAAGCTGTCTTCATTTTAGAGGGAAAAAGAAAAAAAAGTTCTATAGACTCTGAAGGCAGTTCCAAATACGAGTCTATCAAATACTCTTGGGAGACTTATTTTACGGAACAAAATTCCAGAAGAATGCTAAACCCACGCTATCAGAAAAAATGGCTTTCCTCGCTACCCTATCTTCAGTTAGCCAGGTACCTGCCCATGGCAGGTGTTAACACAGACACACAGACACACAGACACACACACACACACACACACACACACACACCCTATCTGAATGAATAAATACACAGTTTATTTAGATGCTGAATTTCTAGACATGTGATTTTTAAAATCATTGTTTTAGGATCTTTCCCTTAGCTAACTGAAATTATTTCCTAATGTTTTATCTAAAATCAGTGCATTTAGGAGAAAAGTTTAAAATCAGTAGTGGGTTTCCAAGTACTAACTTTTATAATACGGGCGTTTTTTTTTTAAAAAGATCAATAGAAAAGAGGCAAAATGGGGTATGAAATGAACTAGTGGCCGAGCAGCTGGCTGCAGAAGACGGGGAGGAGCTGATACAGAGCACAAGAAACCAAGCTGCTCTGTCGCTCATGGTCTCCAACACAACTCAGTTCTAACTACAAACTGAGACGTGCGGGTCTCCTCTTCCTTCCCGGCACAGTGCCTGTCACCTTGACGGTGGTGGACGAGGGACACTGGCTGACTGGGCGAGGGGCCAAACAAAAGCGAGTGAGAGGGGAAAAAAGAAGCCGGCCTCTGCCTCAGATTCCCGAGTGCAGCACCTGCTCCGTGACTCGCAAACCAGAGGGCAAGGCACGGATTGTTCACCTCTTGCTCCGGAACAGAGGTCAGAATGATTCCTGTGCTTCGTTACGTGTGACTTGTAGTGCAGCTAGTAGTCCGATATTAACTAATTTTTAATCAGCAACCAAAGGCAAGTGTCCTGAGTTCGAAGGAATGAAAAATTTAGTGTATGTTTACTTCTGGTGGGTCTTATTAGGCCAAGGCAGGAGCCAATATTTTACAAAAACAAAATGAAAAAACCGAAACAAACAGAAAGAAAACTCCACTTCTTAGATTTTTAGAAACACGGCAAATCATCTACACAACTAGGGTAACCATATATTTGCTGTCCAAACTGGGATACTCTTGTAGTAATCGTTCTAGGAAAAACTAATCCCGTCAAGAGAACAGACACGATGGGGACTGTCCTGGGTAAATGAATATCTGATGTTCACATGACATCCTTTCTTCAATGTTTATATTCTTTTGAGTTTTCTATTAACTACATGACATTCAGCAGTAATTTAACACTGAACACTGAATAACAACACAGTCTCATTCTCCTGAGAAGACGTTTTCTAAGTGGTGAGACAGACCCCCTCACTGTCCTCCCCACACGTAAGGTTTTGTAGCGTAAACTAATGTGTTGAATGGATCTGAGAAGTCTGTTGTAATTTCTTTGACAAAAAAAAGCACAACAGTGATTTAAATTAGTTAAGATCCACTTTCTAATTTTACTTTCCAAAATAGTAACATGAGAAGTTTATACTGTATCTTGCTCATAAAACAAACTTCCAAAACGATAAGCCCCAATTATGAGGCTAGGTCACGACGTATTTTTAAAATCTTTGTATTAACCAGGAGATTCTCACAAATACACTGCCACAAAATATTTTAGAAAAGCCATATAATAGTCAAAATAAAAAAGTCTAATCTGTGGGCGGGTCTGGAACGTCCCTGGAGGGAGGGGCATGTACCGTGCGGCGCGCGTCACGGGCACAGGGTGGGTGCCCGGGCGGGAGCGGGGGCGGCGCGGGTTCAGTTCCGGAACAGCAGCATCCGCTCGGAGCACGTCTGCCCCACCAGCCTCGCGTACTGCAGCACAGTGGCCTCCTCGCCCGGGTCTTTCTGCTGTTTCTTGTAAACGCCGTAAGGCATTATGGCTTTCTTGTGGAACACCTGCAAACGGTCAGGGTCTTTACTGCGACCTTCATCCACTGCAATAAGAAAGAAAATATTCATTAAGAAAGGCACATGTCCAGCTACTTCCCATTTCTGAATTTAAAAATGTTTAATTTCTGGGGCGCCTCGGAGGCTCGGTCGGTTAAGCGTCCGACTTCAGCTCAGGTCATGATCTCGCAGTTCGTGGGTTCGAGCCCCGCCTCGGGCTCCGTGCTGGCAGCTCAGAGCCTGGAGCCTGCTTCGGATTCTGCATCTCCCTCTCTCTCTCTGCCCCTCCCCTGCTCACGCTCTGTCTCTCTCTCCAAATATTAAAAACAAATGTTTAATTTGAGTAATAATTATGTGTTAAGATGTTCTCCTCGACCCGTGTATGTTTAAACGAGGGCGTGCGGCATGAACATTAAGATGAACCTGAGTATGTTAATAAATAAATGCCCTGACAAAAGGTGATAAATTCCCTCCCCTAAGAAAGCTGGAACATCCGGAAGAGAACTGCATGCAATTAAACAACCGGCCTTGAACACATTCCTTTCTCCTAACGGGAAAGTTTACAACTCTCTAGCATCTTTCCTGGGTCTGAACTGAACGGACCTTGCCTCTCCCCAAGCCAACGTACTGAGGTTCTCATCACTGCAACAAAGCTTTCTGCAACCCAGCTGCTTGGCTGACTCGAGCCGAGCAGGTCAGCGCACTGGGCAGGCAGGGTCCGGGGGCAGCGGGCAGATTCTTCCGGCTTTCGTGGAGGATGCGGCAGGGATGGCCAGTGGCTGCTGCTCTCGCTTCTCCTCTTTTCTCACAGAAACAAATCCCTGGTTTCTGCGGGGCACAATGGTCACCTGGAGGAAAGCCTGATTCCCAGCTGCTCCTGCTGTCGGGTGTGGCCTCGTGACCAAGCTCTGGCCAACAGGATATGAGCAGGCGTGTCTTGTGGCAATTTCTAGGAATCCTTTAAAAGAACAGCTGGTCTTGGGCCCTCTCCTCCTTTTATTTTTCAACCCTTCCTTCACTGTGCTGCCTGCTTCATGAACGTCAAGGCAGGGCTGCCCACCTGTCTCCTCCTGAGCCCGAGACTATGAGATTTCTCTTAGGTCAACAAAAACTAACGCAAGAAGGAACTCCGGTACCAGAGGACTCCGTGGGCTAAAGCTACCAGGGCAGCCCTGGACTGCCGATGTGAAGAATTTCATAGAGAAAAAGAAACTCCTTTGTTTCAGCCAATTTACTCTAGGTCTCAATTAATGGCAGCTGCTCCTAATTCCAGCAGATAGAGGGACCACCCCGACGGTATGTACTTCAATGTATAATGTCTTTTATCAGGGACTTGGCCAGGCCACTTCCAAAAACCATCCTCCAGCTGCGGTTCTCAATCCTGAGTACATACTGGGTCTCATGACTGCCTGTACATCTCACCAATAGTTAATATCGGGCTGAATGATAAAGCACCAGAGAAATCTTGTGAAAGTGGTTTTACGAGTAGAAAGTTGAAGAGGACATTTATGATATAATACTCCCTGCATATCCCCCTCTCCCTTGAGCACTAGGCCTATAACCACCAACTCCTCTTGCCCACAGGTCCTGTCCCTATGCTATAATAAAAGCACATTTTGGCACTGAAAACGTCTCAAAACTTCTTTCTTGACCGTTCATTCGTGGCCCTACATAATGTCTATATTTATAAAATGATGTGTAACCATTTAAACATTTACCCTAAAATATTTTAGGACAAACACACTTTTAACATTCAAACTAATGGAACATTCTAGCAAATAAAAATGTAAAATCTGATATGCCATCATCTTATTTTATCTAGAACGAATGCCACTCTTTTATTCTTTGCTAATATGACACATAAAAATAGAAAATTAGGAAAATCCCCACCATGCAGAATTTATATTAACTATTTTTTAATGTTTATTTTTTTATTAAAATTTTTTTTAATGTTTAGTTTTTTGAAGAGATGGAGAGACAGAGCGTGAGTGGGGAAGGGGCATAGAGAGAGAGGGAGATACAGAATCTGAAGCAGGCTTCAGGCTCTGAGCGGTCAGCACAGAGCCCGACGTGGGGCTTGAACCCACGTATCACAAGATCATGACCTGAGCCGAAGTCAGACACTCAACCAGCTGAGTCGTTGGCTCAGTAAATGGAATGCAGAGCCACAAGGCATCGGTAAGAGAAACAAAGGGAAAGATATTTTTATAAATTGTTAAAACCTGATATTTCAGTAACTTGAACTAACTCAATGAATTGTCCGGGAATTAGTCATCAAAATTACCAAATATTCAACAAGCACATTAATTTTTAAATTAATCTTTTTTCAATCATAAAAGTTATGCAAATTGCACTACTAGGTATTTACCCAGAGAATACAAAAATACAGATTCAAAGGGGGTACATGCACCCCAATGTTAACAGCAGCATTATCTACAGTAGCCAAATTATGGAAAGAGCCCAAATATCCATCCACTGATAAAGGAATTGTGTATGTGTATATATGTCTATATATTAGAATATTACTCAGCTATCAAAAAGAATGACTTCTTGCCATTTGCCACAACATGGATAGAGCTAAAGTGTATTACGCTAAGTGAAATAAGTCAGAGAAAGACAAATACCGTATGATTTCAACTCACGTGTGGAATTTAACAAATAAAACAGATGAACACAGGAGAAGGGGAAAAAAAAAGAGAGGGAGGCAAACCATAAAAGACTCTTAACGATAGAGAACCGAGGGTTGCTGGAGGCAAGGTGGGTGGGGGGATGGGCATTAAGGAGGGTACTTGTGATGAGTACTGGGTGTTATATGTAACTGATAAATCACTAAATTCTACTCCTGAAACTAATTATTACAGTATATGTTAACTAGAATTTAAGCAAAAACTTAAAAAAAAGTAACGCTTGTAAAAACTCAAATAATCCAGAAATAAAAAAATTGAACGATGTCAGCACATGGAACCCTTTCTCCCCCACTCCTCTTTTCCTCAGCCAACTTCCACCCACGTTATCAGTGTTCAACAATTTCAGAGGCTACATTTAAATATTAGGAGTTTCGGATCACATTCTATCCATACCTTAAATTAAGGCCAGAAAATCAAACCAATCACCCTTTCAGTGGGTGTACTGTATTAAACTTCAGAAACCGCCGATTATCCTTATAGCGAAAATACGATGCACTTTTCTCGGCTTAACGATCTGCAGTGTTACTGTCACTAGTTGCATATGCAATGAAGGTTAATTCTGATTCGCGGCACATTTTATATTATTAGTATTAAAACCAATTTAAAACCTAAACAAGAAATATTCTGCCAGGTTCTTCCATCCAAGTACTAACCAGGCCCGACCCTGCTTAGCTTCCGAGATCAGACGAGATCGGGCGCGTTCAGGGTGGTATGGCCGTAGACACTGCCAGATTCTTAAGACACCAAAAATGTTGATTTATTTACTGAAGTAGGAAAACAACAACAACAACAAAAGCATTCCCGCACCCTCTCAAAACGCTTTGTGATCATCCTGAATCGCTCGCCTGGTAAGTGTCATCGGTGTGCTGGTAGACAAAACCCCACACAGCTAAATCCACATGGCACAACAGGCCTCTTCTTGAGGGGACTCAAAATTGACTAGAAAAATAAGCCACTCTGAGATTAAAGACCATCTGCCATCTCATCCAAGGGACACTGCCAGCTTACTGACAAGTCTTAGACAGGTGTGTTAACAAGGACCTCTTGCACCCTTTCTTTCTCTAATGTATCACAGTTTTGTAAGATAAAAACCAAAGGCAATCCCGCAAACTCTCTGAGTTGAGCATCTGATCACTGGCAATACAAATATGCTGCTGAATCTATGATGTTTTAATCTTCAAGGGAAACTCGTCACGATGGGCAACGACTGCTTGATTTTCCCCAGCTTTTTATTCGCAAGAGATGAACTGCACATCACAGGCGCTTTCCGACGAAAAGAATCTAGAGCTCACGGCTTTACTTCCTCTTATGGGGATTTACCTCATTCGTTATTCTCCCAATGTCCAGGCTTCCCAGAAAATGATGAAATGGTCTATTTTCTTACCTTCATTATTTATTGGTAGAGCATTATTTCATAAACATGAAAACAAATTACATGCTTGACAGTTTCTCAGGACGATGGCCGTGCAGACGGCAAATGTGGCAACGCGAATGAAGCTGAAGTTGAGTGAAACTGTGATGCAACAGAAAGAATGTGGAATTGTGAAGAAGGCATGAAAGAACCCAACTCTGAAACCAAACTCAACTATGGAAAGTTCACTATCAAGTATGATTTAGAGTATCTTCCTGTGACAAGAGGTATTAACAAACGTTTCGATCGCTATGGGGAAGGGGGAGAATCCGTGAAAGGCAGATTTCAGCGCGGGCAGCAAAGGGCTGGGCAAGGGAATGCGTGGCACGTGTGACAGAAATGAACTCCACTCGGCAGCTACTTGGTCAAGTTCACTTGGTGGGAGGCTCAAAAAATTGCTCTGGGAATCCAAAAGCAGTCGGGGAGAATTACACATTTTCATAATCTATAAGGGATAATGTTGCTAGTCATTTCTCTTGGAATATTCTTTTGGACAAAATGAAAACAAATCTAAACTTAGCTTATGTAAAATACCATGGAATAGTAGCTTTATTGACATATAATTCTCCTACAATTCATCCATTTAAAGCGTATGATTCAATGGTCTTTAGTGTATTCACAGACTTGTGCAGCCATCAAAACAAGCAATTTTAGAGCATTTTCAGCATCCCAGAAAGTAACCCTACACCTACTAACAGTCACTCCCCACCCCTCCTCAACTTCCCTAGCCCCAGGCAATACCAGTCTATTTTCGGTCTCCACATGCAATCTTTTGTGACTTACTTCTTTCACTTGGCACAGTTCGCCCACGCTGCAGCATATAATTGCACTTCGTTCCTTTTTATTGCCAAATAATATGCCATTGTATGGACACACTGCTTTTTACTTATCCAGTTGATGGGCACGTGGGTTACTTATACTTTTAAACTATTATGACTAATGTTATGAACATTCAGGTCAAAGTTTTTGCGTGCTTTCACTTCTCTTAGATATATACCAAGGACTGAAACTGCTGGGTCATAGGAAAACTCTACATTGAACCTACTGAAGAAAGGCTAGACTGTTGTCCAAAGTGGCTGCACCATTTTATATTCTATCAGCAGTGTATAAAGGTTCCAATTTCTTCACATCCTCATCAACACTGACATTACAGCCATCCCTAGGGTGAATGAAGTAATATCTTACCATGGTTTTGGTTTGCATTTCCCTGATGGCTAATGATGTTGAGTTTCTTTTTATGTGCTTGTTGGCCATTCACGGATCTTCTTTAGAGGAATGTACATTCATGTCATTTGCCCATTTTTAAACTGAGCTTTTTATGGAGTTCTAAGAGTTGTTTGTATATTCCGGATACTAGATCCTTACCAGATACATGATCTATGAAAACATCCTTCCATTCTATGGACTCTGTACTTTGTTGATGTGTCTCCTGAAGTATAAAAGTTTTAAAATTTTGATGAAGCCTAATTTATTCATTTTTTTTCCTTTTGTTACTTGTGCTTTTGGGGTGATATTTAAGAAATCACTGCCTTATCCAAGGTTAGGAAAATTTACTCCTATTTTTTCTAAGAGTTTTATGGTTTAGCTCTTACATTTTGGTACAATCCATTTTGAGTTAATTTTTGCATATACTATGAAATAGGGAACAAATTTCATTCTCTTGTATGTGGTTATCCAGTTCACCCAGGACCATTTGTTGAAAAGATTCTTTTTCTCTCACTGAAATGTCTTGGTATCATTTCTGGAAATCAGCTGATCATAAATATGAGAGCTAACTTCTGGACTCTCAATTCTAGTCCACGGATATATAGGTCTATGTGTCACAACCACATAATTTTAACCTTATTCTTCTTTTTCATGACCGTTTTGGTTATTCTGGATTCCTTTATTTTCACATGAATTTTGGAATCACCTGTCAATTTCTGCACAGAAGCCAGCTGTTATTTTTTAAATTTATTTACTTCTGGGAGAGTGCAAGCAGGGGAGGGGCAGACAGAGGGGGACAGAGGATCCAAAGTGGGCTCTGGGCTGACAGCAGCCAGCCCAATGCGGGGCTCAAACTCATGAACCGAAAGATTACGACCTGAGCCGAAGTCGGACACTCAACCAAGTGAGCCCTACCAGCTGTCACTTTAATTGGGATTAAATTTAGCCTGTAGATCAGTTTGAGGAGTACTGCCATCTTCCCAATATTAAGTCGTCCAATCCATAAACATTGGATGTTTTTCCATTTACTTAGGTCTTTTGTAATTTTTCAATATTTTGTATTTTTCAGATTATAAGTTTTATACTTCTCTGTTAAATTTATTCCTAACAGTAATTCTATCTTTTTACCCCTTTTGAGGCGGGGGTGGGTGGGGGGAAGGGGCAGAGAGAGAAGGAGACACAGAATCTGAAGCAGGATCCAAGTTCTGAGCTGTCAGCACAGAGCCTGACGTGGGGCTTGAACTCACAGACCACGAGATCATGGCCTGAGCCGAAGTCAGACACTTAACCAACTGAGCCACCCAGGTGCCCCAGAAAATCATCATTTGGCAACCATCTCAGTAATAAATGATTCAAGCAAGAATCATCATTAATGGGTATAAAAACTGGTAGATAGAAGTTTGATAAAATAGGATATTTACAATGTCTCAAAGTATCTCCCTATAAAATATTAATTTCTTATTAACATATACAAAATGCTAATTTTACAGTGGAGACACTTGACATTATTTTACCAAGTGATATCAATTCAAGTCCCCAGCAGTGAGATGGATTGAGAGTGCGATTGACTCCCCGGATGATGCAGTGAGAACACAGCATCAGTTCTAGGGTGTTCTTGCCAAAACTAAGTAACCTGCGTCCTATTATGAGATGAACAGAAATTAAGGAACATTCTAGAAAGCAACTGGACTGTGTCTTCAAAAATGTCAAGGTAATGAAAGCCAGGGTGTACTAAAGAACTGTTCTAGATCAAAGGAGACTAAAGGGACATGACAATAAATGTAGCCCACAGCACTGACTTTTACTCTGGTTTGGTCTGCCTGTGTGTACATGGATTTCTGTGTAATACACGGTGCTAACAGAACATTGCTACCGTGCTCGTCTGGATGGCTGCCTGTGTGGAAAAGTATCCTTGCTCTCAGGCAATATATACATTGAAATATTTAAGGATGACGGTGCAAGAGATCTTCAACTTATTCCCAAATGGTTCAGAAAAAAATACAGAGTAGGGGAAAATGAGAAGGCAAATGTGGTAACACGTTCACAACTGGGGAATCTGAGTGAAGGGTGTGCAGTTCCTCGTATTAGTCTTAAACTTCTTCTGTACATCTGAAATTATTTCAGAAAAAAAATTAACATGCTAAACTATGTTCTTCAGCCTCTCATCATATTCTATGTGTCTATTTTTAAACCCAAGCATTACATTTACACTTTTTAATTGTTAAATTTTGTTCTGACATACTCTCATCGCTACAACCTATGGAGGTATTTTCAGATTCTGTTTCTTCTGTCAGAGAGCAGAGTTATCGAGATGAAGAATAAAAATCTTAAGTAGAGTCCTGAGAAAAAGGAATTGTAAAAGGTAATACTGTATTTAATATAAGTCAATACATGGATATCTGACAATTTTTTTATTATCAAATATACTGAATTAGTTCCTTTTATGATCTATGATGTTCAGTTGATTTAACAAATTAGTTTTCATTTTATTTTTTAAAGTTTATTTATTTTGAGAGAGAGAGAGAGCGCACAAGTGCACAAATAGGGGAGAGGCAGAGAGAGAGGGAGAAAGAGAATCCCAAGCAGGTTCCATGCTGACGCGTGGCTCCAAATCACCAACTATAAGATCATGACTTGAGCCAAAATCAAGAGCTAGCTGCTTACAGACTGAGCCACCCAGGCACCCCTAGTTTTTTTTTTTAATCAACAGCTTTAAATTCCACATGTGACAGTTTGTTAAAGTTAATCCAATAATAGGTAATCTCATCGGTAACCTCACTGATAGGTAACCCCATTGGGTCACAAACAAAGCCATTAAAAATGAAAGTTAGCCATAAAATAACTTCCAGTGACTGAACTTGACACTGAGTTAACTCTGCTTCTTTCCAAGGGGACTGAGCTAGACACGTCCAAAAGTACCTTCAAAGAGCAAAAACCTTTAAGAATTTCCAGGGGCATAAAATTAAATTCAAAATTACTAAATTACAAAATTTTTACCTACGGGCAAATACAAATTCATTTTTCTTTGCCAAAGGCCTCATTCCAGCAATCTGTCCTCTTCCCCATTCTTGGCCTCGACCCAATCTGCAAACAATCTCTGTAAGTTACAGCATCTCCTTCTACTAATTCCTTTTTACTAACTTTCATAAAAGCTGAAGACTGCCACCTGGCAGAAACAAACAAAACTCTCTGACCCCTGCTCACCCTCCAGTTAATCTTATTCTACTTTTCTCTCCTTCGTTAAAGGGTATTTAATGTCCATTTCCTCGTGTCCCACCCACTGCACAATCTGTCTCGCTGTGTGTCTCAGCCCTGTCCAGTCTACTGTATTCACTAAGGGCAAAGGTCTCACTGTTCGTGAATACGGCGAACACAGTTCCGTCCTCGTCTCCCTCAGCAAAGCGTAAACTCAGAAGGCCACCTCCCTCCTCCCTGAAATCCACTCCAGCCTTTCTGACGCCACGCACCCTGCTTCTTCTCTTTCCACCAGGGCAATCCTTTGCCTGATCGTTCCATGTTAGGAGTTACACAGTATTCCGTTCTAGGTCATCCTCTCTTTTTGCTCTACACTTTCTCCCTAGGAAACCTTAACCATGTTCATGGATTCAATTTCCATCACTTAAGTCTGACCTCCCAATCCTCAAGTTCCAGCCTAAATCTTTCTTTTGAGCCCCAGGAGACTTGATAATACTAAGTGGAGCAGAGCTGGGAGGCTATAGTCTACAGCTTGTCTTCTGCTGGGCAAATTCACATGCTCTTGGTCAGAGCAATTCTTATTTTAGGGATGTGTCCTGCAGAAATATTAGTATGTGTGCAAAAAGATGTATATTTAAAAGTATGTTGTAGCGTTATTTGTAATAGCAAAACATTTACAACTTAAATGTCCGTCAATGGGTAATTATTATCAATAACGTATATCATTGTCTGCAGCCATTAAAAAAGAACAAGTAAACACATGTATACCATATGGCCCCATAATTATGCTTCTCGGTATTTCCCCAAATGAGCTGAAAATTTTTTAAGTTTTTTTTTTAATGTTTATTTATTTTTGAGAGAGAGAAAGAGAGAGAGCGAGTGCATACAAGCAGGGGAGGGGCAGAGAGAGAGAAGAGACAGACTCTGAAGCAGGCTCCCGGCTCCGAGCTGTCAGCACATAGCCTGATGTGGGGCTCAAACCCAGAAACTGTGAGATCATGACCTAAGCCGAAGTCAGACGCTCAACAGACTGAGCCAGCTAGGGGCCCCTAAGGTTTTGTTTTTTTTTTTTAAGATATATTTTTTAAATAAGCTCTACACCCACTGTGGGGCTCAAACTTGTGACCCCAGATCAAGAGTCACATGTTCTACTGACTGAGCCAGTCAGGTGCCCCAAGGAACGGAAAACTATGTCCACACAAGAACCTACAAACAAATGTTCAGAGCAGCTTTATTCATAAGTGCCAAGATGCAGAAGCAACCAAAATGTGCTGCAATGAGTGAATGAATGAAAACACTGTGTGGTACATTCATACAATGGACTATCATTCCGTGATGAAAAGACAGCAATTTCAAGCCATGAAAAAACACGGAGGAACTTCAAATGCATATTACTAAGTGAAAGAAGCCGATCTGACGAGGCTACGTACCGTATGATTCCAACTATGTGACACTGTGGAAAAGGCAAAACTATAGAGACAGTAAAGAAATCAGTGGTGGCCAAGGGTTGGTGGCTTTGAAGCGGGGATGAACAGGTGGAACACAGAGGGTATTGAGGGCAACGCAACTATTCTGCAGGCTCCTGTGATGGGGGATACATGTCATTACACATTGTACAGCATACAACGTACACCACGAAGAGCGGATCCCATTGTCAACCATGGACTTCAGTCAATAATAATGGATCGATATTGGCTTATCAACTGTATCGAATATATCTCACTAATGCAAGATGTTAATAATAGGGGAAATGGGAGGTGGGCGTTGGAGGACAGATGGAAACTCTCTGTACTTTCTGCTCAGTTTTTCTGTAGACTTAAAACTGATCAAAAAAAGTCTCGTAAAAAAAACAACTACAAATGAGAAAAATGTAAGATATTGACAACAGGGGAAAGTGGGTGCGGGGGGTACAGGAGAATGCTCTATACTATCTTTGCCATTTTAGTAGTTTCAACTCTTCTAAAAAAGTTTACTTTTAAAAGGAATGAGGAAGTTCGTGATACAACATTTTCACGATAACCTAATTTTAATGTAAAAAACCAAGCCACAGGATATTTTAGAAGGATTTAATTTACACATATAAATTCTAGGTTTAAATAAATGATGTGACTAAAAATTAAAATTAGAAAATATACGCACAGGAAAAAACCCAAACTTCCTACCAAACTTCAATAGTGCTTACCTCTGCAGAGCCTGGGGTGTGGATATGGATGCTTATATGCACGTGCACTGGGATATGTTGTGGGATTTTAACTTTCCACACCATATTTTTAATAATAACAATCATATAATCGATCATGTTTCTAGTAAAGAAAATTTTCAACACAAAGAAGCCACCTAGGGCTAAAGTGCTGGTGAATAAATAAATATGAAGCATCCAGCACAAGACTGATGCTAAAAGCAGCAACAGAGCTACAATTACTGTTGATAGAATTCCCACTTCGGTCACTTCGCCCTTATTTAAAGAGAGTGCTCACATCTGTGCGGCTTTTAGCAGGTGAAGCTGTGAGTCAGAGCTGGGTAAGGAGAACGCCTGCCTGTCGTGTTCTCGGGTACAGGGGGGAGCTTCTGAGTCAGCTGACTGGGACTGCACACAGCACACGGACCTGCCTCAATGCGAAGTCACCCCTGAAGGCTCATCTAAACTTCTGGACAAATGAATCGTCCAGCAGGCAGGAGAAAGCTCTGCCAGTCGCCCAAATAAAACACATATTACAAATAGTAAGCTAAATTCTAGCACGCTGGTTCTCAACTTTGGCTGCATACTAGAATCATGGGGGACGTTTTAGGAAATTCTGACGCTCAGGATCTCTATGGACCATTGGAGTCCCTGGGAGTGGGGCCTACAGGCAACGGCACAGAAACACCCCATCATGTAGTCAGACATGTAGGAGATCTTAAAACCATACCGGCGCATGAATCTAAGGGTGCGTTAACAATTTCTTGCAATTGCCTTTAAAAACAGTGCTCTAAGACAGGGAAATTAACAAAACAAACAAAAAGCAAACCCATGACAAAAACCAAAAACCAAGGCTACAGCAGGGAATTTCTCCACTGCCACATTCATGTGGCCATTTTTCATTTCTGCTCCTGTTAAAGCTTCAGAATGGAGAAGAGTGACCCTCAGGTGTGCCTTAGCTACAGTGCAAATAAGAACGTACAAAATAACCTCAGTTGTCCTTTCACATCTTCTATAATAATGCTGTGATCCACTGTTTTTGTGTTAGAAATCAGCAGATTTCCATTTAATTTTATTCGTAATTTGATAAAGTGACTCTGTGGAGACTAAAAAAAGAAAAAAACCCCAATATATTAACATAGATGAGAGAAGAGGAGACAGAGATGATTATTGATAGTTCCTTAAAAGTCAATTTAAGACCATCACAACATTAGGAGTAAGGGTCACAGTGGTGTCATCTATTGTAAGTGCCTTTTTATTGTCACAGCTTCATGATTTTGAAATCTGGTTTTCTTTTGGATTTTTAAACCTGAAACTAGGTGTTGTAATCTCTCTGAAAGTTAATCAAGTAAGTAGTATTAGCGATACAAATAAGCCTTTTTACAAAACTTGGATCAGATTTTATCATGTTTGATTTTTGCTAAATTTTCTCAACTACTCATTTGCTGCATATTAACTACCAGTAGCATGCGTTAATGGTCTTCATAGTATAGCTGTAAATGCACAGCTGAAACAGGAATAATAGTTTACACGTTCCTAACCAGTTAAAAAAAAAAATACTTCTTAGGACTTTTTTTGAGAGAGAAGGAAGAGAACATGCATGAGTAGGGGAGAGGAGTAGAGGGAGAGAGAATCTTAAGCAGGCTCCACCCCCAGCATGGAGCCCCACGTGGGGCTTGATCTCACTACCATGAGATCATGACCTGAGTTGAAGTCAAGAGTCGGATGCTAAAGGTTAAAAAAAAAATTAAAAAAAAAGGGGGGGGGGGCACGCACCTGGGTGGCTCAGTTGGTTAAGTGTCCGACTTTGGCTCAGGTCATGATCTCACGGTTCATGAGTTTGAGCCCCGTGTCGGGCTCTGTGCTCACAGCTCGGAGCCTGGAGCCTGCTTCAGATTCTGTGACTCCCTCTCTCTCTGCCCCTCCCCTACTCATGCTCTGTCTCTCTCAAAAAATAAACATTAATTTTTTTTTAAAGAGTTGGATGCTTAACCAACTGAGCCACCCAGGCACCCTGGCATTTTATTATCATTTTTTTCCAATTAAGACAAGAGAAGACAGGGGTTTTCACTTCCAGCAAGATGAGGTGCACCTACTTTTCTCCACTGCCCCACTGAGGATGACAGAAAACCCTGGACATTATACATAAAACATAAGAAGACACTGGAACAGGAGGGAAGGGGCAGCAGCCTGGTAGGGACTCGGAGGCCTGAGGAATGATAAGGCGGTGAGCGTCCTGGGCTCTTTGTGCCTCATGTATTCCAGGGGGGATCCTGGAAAAGCTGGTGACCCTGAAAAGCCAATACACAGAGACAAAAAAAAATGTAGCAAGAAAAAAAGCTTTCTGAGAATAATCTCAAAAAACATACTGCCCCAACTCACCCAATATGAAATAATATAAATAGCACTATAACTAACTAGTAAAGAGATTGGATTTGTAATTAACTTCCAAAAAAGTAATCTCTAGGCCCCAATGGGCTCCCTGGAGAATTCTACCAAACATTTAAATAAGAATTAACACACCAATTCTACACAATCTCTTTCAGAAAATAAAAGCAGGAACCTAAATTAGACAAAGCACAACTAAAGACAATCGCAAACCAGTACTCCTTATGAATATGGATGCAAAAATCCTTTATGAGATGTTAGCAAAAAAGAATTCAGCAGTTGCATTTATCCCAGGTATGCAAGGCTGATGCGGTATTTGAAAGCTAACCAATATAATCTACCATATTAACAGTTTAGAGAAAACAATCACAGTCACATCAAATGAGGCAGAAAATACACCTGACGGATTCAACAACCAACCATGCATGTTAAAAAGTCTCAGAAAACTAGGATCGAAGGGGGATTTCGTCAACTCGATAAAGAATGAATGCTTTCCCCCTAAGATCAGAAACAAGGCAAGGATGTCTGCTCTATTTTTATTCAAGGAAGTGCTGGAAGTTGCCACTGCAATAAGGTAAAAAAAAGGAACAAACATGCACCCAGATGGGAAAAGAAGAAATAAAATTGTCCCTATTTGCATGTAACGTAGCTGTCTATGCACAAAACCTCAAAGATGCTGTAAAAGAAATCCTCCTAGAAATCCAAGTGAGCCCAGCAAAGTCACAGGATAAACATCAACATACACCAATCAAATGAACTACAAATCACATACCTGCTATGGTTATTAATATCTGGGATATAAAGAACTCCTAACACTCAACAACAAAAACCCCAAATAAGTTGATTCAAAAACAGGCAAAAGACATGAATAGACATTTCTCCAAAGAAGACATACGGGTGGCCAAAGAGCACATGGAAAGATGTTCAACATCAGTCACCATTAGAGAAATGCAAATAGAAACCACAATAAAATAACGCTTCCCACCCAGATGGCTATTGTCAAAAAAACAGAAAACAGCAAGCGTTGGAGAGGATGTGGAAAAACTGGAACACCTGCATGTGGCTGATGGGAATGTGAAATGGTGTGGCCACGGGGAAAAACAGTATGGTGGTTCCTCAAAAAAATAAAATTAGAATTACCATATAATCCAGCAATTCCATTTCTGGACATATATCCAAAAAACAGAAAGCAGGGTTTCAAAGAGATATTTGGAGACCCGTGTTCAGAGCAGCATTATTTGCAACAGCCAAAAGGTGGAAACAACCCAAGTGTCCACGAATGGATGAATGGATAAATAAAATATGGCATATACATACAATGGGATATCATTCAACCTTAAAGAGAAATGAAATGCTAACATCTGCTCTGACATGAGTGAACCCTGAAGGCACTGTGCTAAGTGAAATATGCCAGTCACAGAAGGACAAATAATGTACGATATCACTCCTATGAAAAACTTAATAATCAAGTTCATAGAGACAGCAATTAGAATTATGGTTGCCCGGAGCTGGGGGAGAAAGGAACAGAAGTTAGTGTTTAATGGGTACAGAGTTTCAATATGGGACGATGAATTCTGGAGAGGGATGGTGGTGATATTGTACAATGTGAATGTACTTAATGCCACTGAACTACACACTTAAAAATAGTTAAAATGGTGAATCTTATGTTGTGTATATTTTGCCACGATCGAAACAAATATTTTAAAAGGCCCACTGTATTTCAATAAACAATAAACATGTGGAAATTATTAAATATAAAAAACCACGCCATTTATAATTACTTGGAAAAAGAAATACCTGTAAACCTACAAGAACATTATGGGACTTGCATGCTGAAACCCACACAATGCTGCTGGAAGAAATCAAAGATCTAAATGAATGGACAGATGTTCCATTTTATGGACTGAAAAACTTGTGATAAAAATATTAATTCTCTCCCAGCTGATCTATAGATGTAACACAGTTCCTAACAAAATCCTTGCAAGTATTTTTATGGATATAGGCAAGATTATTCCCGAATGTATGCAGAAAGACTAGGAGAGCTGAAACAATTCTGAAAAAGAATAAAGTTGAAAAAGAATCATTCGACTGAATTTTAAGACTTGTTACATAGCTACAGTAATCAAGACTGTAGGGACGCCTGGGTGGCTCAGCTGGCTGAGCGTCTGACTTCGACTCAGGTCATGATCTCATGGTTGGTGGGTTCAAGCTCCATATTGGGCTTTGCACGGAGAGCATGGAGGCTGCTACGGATTCTCCGTCTCCCGCTCTCTGCCCCAACCCACTCATGTGCGTTCTTGCTCTCTCACAAAAATAAACATTAAAAAAAAAAAAAGACTGTGTAATATTTACACATTACACAGGTAGACATATGGATCTGTGGGACACAACAGAGTATCCAGAAACAGCCCCACACAAGTATGGCCAACTGGTTTTTGACAAAGACGCAAAAGCAATTCAGTGGAGGAAGAGCCTTCCCAACAAACAGTTTTGGAGCAACTCGATATGCACAGCCAAAAAACTAAATCTTGATCTAAACTGCACGTCTCAAAAAAAATTAACTCGGAATGAATCACAGACTTAAACGTTACCTGTAAAAGTATAAAACTAACAGGAGAAAAATATTTGACACCTAGGGCTTACTGAAGAGTTCTTAGACATGAAACCAAAAGCATGATTCATAAAGGAGATAAATGATAAGTTGGACAGTATTAAAATTAAAAACTTTTGCTCTATGAAAATCTGTTAAAAGGATAAAAAGACAAGCTACTAAAGACTGATATTTAAAGTATATAAAGAAGGGCACCTGGGTGGCTCAGTGGATTAAGCAACTGACTCTTGGTTTCTGGTCAGGTCATGATCTCATGGTTTATGAGTTCGAGCCCACACAGTGGCCTCGGCTGCTGCCAGCGAAGAACCTGCTTGGGATTCTCTCTCTCTTCCTCCGTCTCTGCCCCTCCCCTGCTCACGCACGCACTCTTTCTCTCACTCTCTCTCTCAAAATAAGTAAATAAACCTTAAAAAAGTATATAAAGAGGGGCTGGCTGGCTCAGTCGGAAGAGTGTGCAACTCTCAATCTTAAGAGTCGTGAGTTCGAGCCCCATGTTCAGTGTAGACATTACTTAAACTTAAAAAAAAATAAAGAACTCTTATAACCCAACAATATAAAAACAAACAATCCCTTTAGAAAAATGCACAAAAGATACGAGGATACATTTCACCGAAGGGAAAATATGGATGGCAAATAAGCACATGAAAAGATGTCCATCAGCCATTAGGGAAACGCAAATTAAGACCATAGTGAGATACTGCTATCCACCTGTTAGAACAGCTAAAACAAAAACATAGAAACAAAACCAGTGCTGGCAAGAACGTGAAGGAACGGTGTCTTTCATACATGGTGGTGGTAATATAAAACGCCACAACAACTCTGGAAACCAACTTGGCAGCTTCTTAAGAAACTAAACCTACTTTTACCATACAACTTGGCAATTACACTCTCGGTCATTCATCCCAGAGAAGCGAAAATTAAGTTCACACAAAAACCTGTATAACAAATGTTTATGCAGGGTTTTTCTGGTGATAGTCATAAACTGGAAAAGCACAGAAATCCTTCAACAGGTAAATAATTAAACAAGCTGGGGCACAACGATCATCCACACCACGGACCACTACACAGGTAGTAAGTAGGAATGGATTAATAGATTAAAAAAGACAGAGAGAAAGACACACACACACATACTCTACCCACCACTCTCCCCCGCACATACAGAGGAGAAGAGAGGGAAATTACAAACGAAATATAGTACAATATCTAAGACATTCCCACTGGGCCATGTCTTTGTACTTTAGCATGAAGATCCTTAATAACCTCTGAGATTAGTAGTCAAAGGTAGTATTTCAGGATTTTATTGATTTTCATAAGCTAAAACAAAACTATAGCATCTTAAGTGCAAATTTGAAATATTTTCAGGATTTATTATATATTGTGTTCTTTAAAACAATCTGCTTTTGAACCTTAAGATCAATTAGTTCTCTGTGGCTTAAAGTTCAAACAATGCTATGAACCGTATATACTCTGATCAATAAAGCCAAAATTCAATAAGTCTGATCTGACTTAATAAAGCAATAATTCATTGTGCTTAATTTTGAATAATTTGTTATTCAAGATGAGTGGAGGATTTATAAGCTATTTCCTTAACTGAAAAAAAAAATCGTATCGCACCTTTCATTATCCACTGCAATTAAGAGCAATCTCAAAATGAGACTCTACATGTTCACTGTTTTAAAGTATCTTGATAGAATCAACAAATGTCTCAAGCGTCTTAAACATAAAAAACTCCAGTCTTAAAGCAAACTAGGATATCTGTAAGGATGGCACCCACCTTGTTGAAGCTTGCAAAAATTCTGAAATAAAGAAACATTTAATACCCACAAATGAAACTAAGGCTATCAGGGGAAGAAAAAAAATGCAACCAAAAGAAAACATCAAAGCGGGTCCCTCAAAAATCTTCACAAAAAGCTGAGTGAGATAAGTGATGGAAAGTCAGACACAGCCATCTCTCTCTGCTGTAAATAGTGATTTTCTGAATATCAAAATGAAGACAGTCGGTGGGGGTTAGGTTACGAACCATGCTTAATGCAAACACAGGTGCTGGCTCCCTGGGAAGAAAGCTTAGAAGCAGCTCCTCCCCCAGCCCCAGGTTCAGCAGCCAGGACCATCCAGCTATCCTATAATCCTAAGGCTTTTTCATACTCAAAAACATACCTTAGATTTTAATTTAATCCCAAACAGTGGTGGGAATGCAAAGGCCAATGAACAGAGTTAATGGCTATCATCAAAGTTTCCAAGATCTTTTAGGCAAATTAGAGAAAATGTAGCTCTTACTTTGCTTAGAAAAATGCAGTTTCAAATCTCAGCAATTTTGTCCCTGTAAGGCATCTTATGTCCACTTAGCTTTTTCTTCTCTTAAGACCATTTAAAAATGGTGCTACCCCTGGCAACCAGCTTTGTTCAGGTAAACTTGACAAATAAAAATTAGAATTGCATACACTTAAGGTGTACGGCATGCTATTTGATATATGTACACACTGTGAAATGATTACCACAATCAACCTAATTAACATATCCACCAAAAGTGTTCAAAAAAATTGTTTTAATGTTTGTTTATTTTTGAGAGAGACACACAGAGAGAGAGCAAGCGGGAGACAGGCAGAGAGAGAGAGAGAGAAAGACACAGAATCCAAAGCAGACTCCGGGCTCTGAGATGTCACAAAGAGGTGGGGCCTGAACCCACCAACTATGACATCATGACCTGAGCCGAAGTCGGACACTTAACCGACTGAGCCACCCAGATGCCCCTCGATAGTGGTTTTTAATGAAGAAAAAAACCTATTACAGGAACAATATTTTGATTGCTCTCTGTCATCTTATATGTGGATGGTCTTCCCATCCTAACAGTAAACTCCCTGAGGATGGGAAGCAAATCTTGTACTTCTTTGTAGCCTCAAGGTCCAGGCACCATGCACCCTCGATCCTGGAGATACAAAATGCTGAGTAGGCATCCACTAAATGCCTGTGGTTCATGGTGCTGATCTCAGACTCCAGACGAGCAACACATCTTCAGAGCAACTATCCAGCTTTCATCAACTATCTTGTTAATTAGTACCTCATGTTTATTACTCAATGTCTGAGTTCCCAAATTAAATCATTCTTAGATTATTTTGTTTCTGAATATGTAATAAATATTGAAATTGATCGGGTCACAATTGCTTTGAATTGTGCTCTGTTTAATCTGTTTTTAGAGCAAGAATGGTATCTGACATCTACATAAAACTCCTGTTAATTAGCCACCATAAAATGTAAAGAAATGATGCTAACTGTAAACAATCCATCAAACACAACCTAAGTCCATCTGGAATGAAAAGGCTGTGTCTCACGCTTCACGTCCTAGACCAGTATATGTCTGCTTCTCCAGAGGGACTAAGAATTTTAGAAACAGAGACACTGCATGGAGAATACCCATGTTCCAGATCTTTTATGAACTGGCAGGGCTCAACTGATGATTTATATGAAGAGAGGAATTTGGGCCCAAACCCAGCAGTGAACCACAGCCAAAGTCAACTGCTTAAGCAGCATTTACGGACACTTGTGAGGCAGCCGTGAGCTAGGAATTTACTTACATGCCGTTCAAAAACCCTGTTGGTTATTGGTCCCCAATCCAGGGAGGATAATCGCTGAGTGTGTTTTGGTTCTATCTTTGGAGGCCAGATTGGAGACTGCAACCCACTTCCACAGGGGAAACGCCCTTCTCCAAGGTGATGAACAAACTCAACCAAAGAAGCTTTGCCACATTTCCTTCCGGTATATTATCCTCCTGCTCGGAGGAAGAAAGGTTTTTTTTCACCCTGCACAGCTATGCAGGTTTTGCTGTTTTTTGTTTTTTTTTTTTTAATTTTTTTATGTTTATTCATTTTTGAAAGACAGAGAGAGACAGAGCACAAGCAGGAGTGGGGCGGAGAGAGAGGGGGACACAGAATCTGAAGCATGCTCCAGGCTCTGAGCTGTCAGCACAGAGCCCAACGTAGGGCTTGAACTCACGAACCACAAGATCGTGACCTGAACCGAAGTCAGACGCTCAACCAACTGAGCCACCCAGATGCCCCAGCTGTTTTAGCTTTAATTATTAGATCCTTCTATCCCTTCCTTGAGTTGCCAGTCCAGTGGATTGTTCCATGTTCTTCCAGAGTTTCTGCTGTGCTTTCATTAGTCTACATTTGCGTGTGATGAAATCCATTTGTTACTTGCTGACTCCAATCTCCCCAAATGACTTGATGCTCTTGGTTTTCATTTTCATTACAGTGCACTGAAAAGATCTACTCTGAAGTAAAATGTTTTAACAATGAAAAGGTGCGTGATGGGAACTATAATAAGAAGATTAAAACTCCTTTCTTGGCATTAAATAAGCTAACGGGTAACCAACTCAGGCAAAATCTTACCAGTGATACACAGAACCTCTGGACAACAGAAGAGTTCTCTTTTGTTCCACCAGGCCACTCCTGGGACTCTCCGTGTCCTTCATCAGCTCTGACAGGTCTGACACAGAAACTGAGTTTTTGTCTTCACGCTGCTCAGGTACACGATTTATTCATGAATCCCTAAAACTTGAGACTTTCTAAAGTAAATTCCAGTTTTTTTAATTTTAAAATAAATCTTTAAGAACGCTTCCTACATCTCAAATACTTCTTCCTAAGACTTGAGCCTGTTATAGAACTTCTGGGCAACAACGTAAGAGGACAGAATCTGAGGCCTTTTATAGAACAGTGTTGCTCAGTCCTTTGAATCCAAGCACGTTTCTGTGACGTATTTTTTAAAAATCTCGACTATTCCTTTAAAGTATTTTGAAAAACAAAATAAAGTACTGTGACTAAAAACGAATAAAGCAGTGTTACAAAGCACTGTACTTACAGTTCATACACACTCCTCTTTGGAAACCAATTTCTTTCAAAAATACAGCTGATCCTTGAACAATACAAGTTTGAGGTATGTGGATCTAGGTACATGCAGACTTTTTTTTTTTTTTTTGATAAATACAGTACAGGACTGTAAATGTATTTTCTCCTCCTTATGATTTTCTTAAAATTTTTTTCTAGCTGACTTTATTGTAAGAATACAGTATATAATACATATAACATACCAATTATGCATTCACTGACCATTTATGTCACTGGTAAGGCTTCTGGTCAACAGGAGGCTCTTAGTAAAGTTTTAGCAGAGTCAACACTTACATGCTGATTTTCAGCTGGACGGAGGTGGGTACTCCTAACTCCTGTGTTATGTTCAGAAGTGTCAACTTCTGTATTTTCAGAAGGGTCAACTGTATTTTCAGAAGTGTGCAGTTACGAAAGAAATGGCTACAGTTTGTAGTTAAAGCCAGGTCTACGGTCCCAAAGCAAACACTGGACCACTGGCAAATTCAGAAAGTGCAAATAAACTAAATGGTCCCTTCTGATTTTCCTTGCTTTCTTGAATGCAGTTTGAGTGCTTTAAGAAAACATGTTCAAAAATCCTAATTTTAAAAATGAAAATATAACACAGATGATTAGCTGTACTGCAAGAGAGTCTTCGTTTTGTCAAAGAATTCGCAATAATGGATTTAACAACAGGGTATTTTTGGTTTTGTTTTGTTTTTTAGAGAGACAGAGAGAGGGCGTGTACACACGTGAGAGTATGAGTGGGGGAGGGGCAGAGAGAAAATCCCAAGCAGACTCCACGCTGTCAGTGCAGAGCCCGATGTGGGGCTCGAACTCCTGAACCTCAAGATCATGACCTGAGCCAAAATCAAGAGTTGGACACTTAACTGACTGAGCCACCCAGGCGCCCCAGCAGGGTGTTTTTTAAAAGAGACATTAAAAGATAGAGCTCAATTTATAATCACTAGATCCCATTTGACTTTTCCGAAACCATTATTTTATAGAACAAAGATTATGCCAATTTAGTGAACCAGCTCAGATACACTTCTTTACATTTAGGCAGTAGATCACAGCACCTCACCCCTCCCTCCACACACCCTCTAACTGCATTAACCCGAAAGACCTTGTTTTTTGGTTTCATTCAGTTTTGAGGAATCACCTGGCATTACTTTAAGATGTGTATCAAAGCTCCCACATGAACAATAATTCGCTTCAGACTGAGAAGGCCTGTGCAGACGACAGGTGGAGAAAGAGCTGAGGACAAAGTTCAAAGGGCACAGCGTTCCCGAGCTCTCCCTGGCACCTGCATCACGGGCTTCCATAGCCACTGTCATACTTACAACCGACTCCTTGGAAGAAAGGCATCTTTACGAAGGGAATGTAACTTAGATCTGAACGTGAAATTAGAACTCAGAGTTCCTGATGCCAAGGTTCAGACGACTGCAGTAAACTCTGCTGCTGTCTGCTCAAAGAAATGATCTATGCAACTTAACATTAAGTAAGCAAAAAAGAAATTAAAAGAGGAAAACACAAGTGGTATTGATTTAAATTTCCGCTAACATACTCAAATCGTGTTTACTTAGAGTAAAATATGTTTTAAAGGGCATCTGTGACTGCATCATAAAATCAACGGACATAGTATTTCAGTCCAGAGTTTGTCAAAAGAGGTAAGCCTCTAAGGTCGTATCTTTCTTCAAAGGCAGACACATCTGGAGAATCCAGACACTTGGTAGACAAAGACAGTTATGTAACAGACAAAAGTGAGGAGGTATTTTAAAAATTGGGCATACAACTGTGTAGTTTGCTAAGATACATGATAAACAATAATATTATTGTGTGATACCACAGAATACAATTTTGTTTAGTTTTATATACAGTTTTCAGTTAACTATCTAGCTAGGACATACTCTTTAGAATACCTGATCAGTAAAATTACAAGTTGAGGCCCCAGTAAAACATAAAAACACGAGAATCCTGACCAAGATGGACAGTAGACCACTTACGAGAACATAAAGGTCTGTGCGACCATCCTGAATCCAAATCTGCCACAGCAGAGGAGAGGAGGGGAACCATTCTGTCACCTCGCCAATGTACTAGTGACTTTTCTTACCCAAAGCCCACGTATGTGTGCATACACAAGGATAAAACACAAAATGAAAACCATGAGCAAAACTGCTATCTTAGTTACTAATATCACTGGAATTAAGAAACAGAGAGCCCTGTCAGCAAGTGACCAAGAAAGCCTGGAGAGATAGAAGTGCTCTTAAATAGAAAGAAACCAATTCAAACTTGTACCATTTTTTCTTGCCTATAGTCCAGTTCTTGCCTATGGCCCAAAACTTCCTCAGGCTTTTGATGAGTGGGCCCATTATTTCAAACACGCAAACTACACCTGACAGGCTCAAAATATCCGATCTAGAGCCCCCACCCAAAGCTGTCTAGGGTAGTAACTGGTCATTCAAAGATGGCCACTCAGGACGGTAACGTAGCTGTGTGGGGCACATTCCTCGGTCTGTCCTCAGCTCTCAGGGCCAGGGATTGCTGCATGTACATACCACATACACACAATATCCACCTCTCGGCAAAGGACTCTCCAACAACTACAACTGTGAGATGTTCAGAGAGTAATTTAAATAGGTCCTTCCAGGGACAGGACTACTCTTACGACACTCGCCCAACTCAACCTCTTTCTGCTACTAATCAGTTGTTTGCCTCATGAATACTGATCGACAGGTAACAGCAATACTCAGCGAGGTGAATGTGAGTCAGTGGAAGGATGAATTAAGATGATAAATGCTAAGTGATGAGCACAACAGGTGGACCAACCAATATTCATCGTGGCAATCGCTGCTACCACGACTACGTCTATCAGAACAGAAGGAGAGCAAAGTTGGAGTGAGAATCCAGGGCTTTCCCCCCCATCCTCATCTCTCAATCCTAGAACCAACTCAAAAATACTGGAGTGCCTCCCATGAGTAAAGATGAGTAATGGTCAGCACGGCTTTGTTTCAGCTGTGTTTGTGAGAAACACGGAAATGTGTACTGTCACACTGGAAAATCCCTTTTTTACGGTGGACCATATTCAAGAGTTTGGAAAACACTTTCTTGAAGACTTGGCCTCATCTGAAACTGCAACTTGAATCTTCTGCTCCTAATAGAACAGAGAAGGCGGGTGAAAGGGTTCACTGTAGTGAAGTCCAGCACAACTATGGAAAATGCTACAAGGTTTATGTGATGCCTATCACTTGATGCCTCAGAATCGTATACCTTACCTTTATGTAATGCATTCTAGTTTTTTAATAGTGTGATCCTCACAAAAAGTCCTAAACATCTGGAGGTCCCAAAACATACTCGAATCCTTTTCTTTGCAGTACTGAGTTTTAGTTCTTTACGTATTTTGGATGTTAACCCTTTATCAGATATGTCAATCTTCTCCCATTAAATAGGTTGCCTTTTAGTTTTGTTGTTTCCTTTGCTATAAAGAAGCTTTTAATTTGTATGAAGTCCCAATACCTTATTTTTGCTTTTGTTTCCCCTGCCTCAGGAGACCTGTCTAGAAGGAAGTTGCTGCAGCCAATGTCAAAGAGCTTACTGCCTATGTTCTCTTCTAGGATTTTTATGGTTGCAGGTCTCACATTTAGGTCTTTAATCCATTTTGAATTTATTTTTGTGTATGCTGGTGGGAATGCAAACTGGTGTGGACATTTTGGAAAACAATATGGAGGTTCCTCCAAAAGTGAAAACTACCCTATGATCCAACAGTTGCACTACTAGGTATTTACCCAAAGAATATAAAAATACTAATTCAAAGGCATACATGCACCCTGATGTTTACAGGAGCATTATCCACAACAGCCAAATTATGGAAACGGCCCAAGTGTCCACCAACCGATGAATGGATCAAGAAGATGTGGTATATATGTATATATATAAGTATACACATACATATATATATATACACATACATATATACACACACACATATATATGTATATATATGTATATACATACATACATACATACACACACATGTATATATATATACACACATACATACATACACATAATGGAATATTAGCCATAAAAGAGAATGAAATCTTGTCATGTGCAATGACATGGATGGAACTAGAAAGTATTACATTAAACAAAATAAGTCAGAGAAAGACAAATACTGTATGATTTCATTCGTAAGTGGAGTTTAAGAAACAAATTAGCAAAGGGGAAAAAAAAGAGAGAGGCAAACCAAGAAACAGACTCTTAACTATAGAAACAGACTCTAACCTAAAAGTGATGGTTACGAGAGGAGAGGTTGGTGGCAGGGGGTGGGGGGGGGGGGGGGTTAAACGGGTGATGGGGGCTAAGGTCTGCACTTGTTATGATGAGCACTGGGTAAGGTACGGAAGTGCTGAATCACTGTATTGTACTCCTGAAACTAGTATTACGCTCTATGTTAACTAACTGGACTTTAAATAAAAACTTAAAATTTTTTTTTAAAAAATCCTTCATTTCATGTAGTCTGAATGCCCCACTTCACAGATAATGAAACTGAGGCTGAGAAACTCGTGACCCGCCTAAAGTCACAAAGCTAGCGTGTGGCAGAACTACTGTCTTCATACTTCTACTTTAAATACTGTCACTTGGCATTCATGCTCCAGTGACCTGCTATTATATGGGAGAAATGGTTAAGTATTAAATATAAATAAAGTTAATAGACTGGTTTTGGAAGTTGTGAATAAATAATCAGAAAATGCTCCGAAAGATACTAAAAATTCAACTGAATGTAACTACCATTCAACTCATGATTTGGACGACCCTAAGAACACAACAATGTGGTATGTTGGTCAACGTGACAATCCCATCAGCTCAAGGACCTTTAGAGTTAGTTAGGAATCAATGACACATCTTAAGACCTAAACGCAATGCACATTCCAGTTAAGACATAACCTTTTGGGCTCAAGGAAGGCAAACTGTAGTCAGCAGACCATGTAATCAGGTAAGAACACACTTGGTCATGGGCTACGGGTCCACCTCTTTGAGATACGAGGTCACTGAAGAGGCACTGTAAATAGGCTCTGGTTTTGTCTTTCAACCTGGAAAAAACCAAATTAAGAAGGAAAATGTCTGAGGGGCCCTCGGGTGACTTAGCCGGTTAAGCGTCCGACTTTAGCTCAGGTCATGATCTCGGGGTTCATGAGCTCAAGCCCTGGATCAGGCTGTGTGCTGACAGCTCAGAGCCTGGAGCCTGCTTTGGATTCTGTGTCTCCCTCTCTCTCTCTCTGCCCCTCCCTCGCTCATGCTCTCTCTCTCTCTCAAAAATAAACATTAATTTTTCTTTTAAGAAAGACTCATTTTTTAAAATAAAATAGTAAAGAAGATGGAGGGTATCACATCGGCAGGAGGATAAGCACTATTTCATGAGACTCTGGCTTCAAATCTATATATACAGACATGACACTTGCACACACACAGAAGCACCGTGTACTAGCTGGAGATATAAACTATGTATTTTTCAATGAGCTGTAGTTAAAACTGTAAAAAAAACAAAGATAGACAGGTGTTCTCAAGATCACTGTCTGTACAAAATGAGCTTTTTCTGGAAAACAGAACTCTGTTTGTTCTCTATCCTATACTGACGAGCGGGAGGCCCTTGATCTTGTGTTTATGTTGCCGGGGGCTAGAAACATCAGAATTGTTTGATAGATAAGAAGGAGCTTCACTTAGGGACATCACCACTCTTACATCTAAATGGCACGAAGGAACGGAAATCTCCGGCCGGTCCACGTGGGCTGCCATCCTCGTTCCTCCAGTCTTCTTCAGTAACTCCACCTTAATGCGACTTAGGCTCCCCAAACCCCAGGCCAAAGCTTGTCATGCCTCCAAACTGTAAAATCAGACCCTCTTTCTTCTCTGGACACCATTTCCTATCCTTGCAGGGAGTTGTCAGCCCATCATCCTGGTTTTGGGACCTCCAGTCCTTGACCCCTTCTATGACATGTAGCTCCATTTGTCCCTTCAGTTCCTTTCTAACTGAATTCAGATGCCATCGCCATGTTCCCACCATTTCGCGGCCAACAGCCTTCAATTCTTGCCCTTCCACGGCAACGGCCTGACAAGCCCACACCCTGGAAACCAGACAACGGTCTGCCTTCCCCAGGCCGTCAGAGAAGCATCTCCTCTACATGATCTCACCCTCACGGACTCTGACAAGGACTGGCCATCAGCTCTGTCTCCCATTTTTCTTACCCTGCCACCTCCCCCCTTCACCAGCACGCATTCCAAATGGAAAAGAAAAGGTACCAAATGAGAAAGCATCCAACTTGCTGCCACCACACCAGTCTATTTCTCTTCAGTGCACCGAGCCCTTCCTCACCCTCTCCTACAACAAAGGGTCCTTACGGTCTAAGGCTGGTCTTCCTGTGTCCTTGGTTTTCCTTGTGCTTCGTCCCAGAGACCTTGATACACTGATTTCCACCTCTCTCTTATAGTTCATCCTTCTCTTTGCTAACTCCCATCCGCTTCTGACAATGTTCAAGTCTCTCCCATTTTTTAAAAGTCTTCTGCCATCAGATTTACCTCTCTAGAGCTACTATCTTCAAAATTCATATTTGATCATGGTCGCCTTCTTAACTTCCACTCAGTTTTTAAGCCTTGACAACACTATTTTATCCTCGTCCAAATGAACACAGGTCTTGCCAGGATCCTCCAAAGATGCTTCCCAAGCCCTGTTGGCAGAATCGGACACTGCCATTGCTCCCCATTTCTTGAACATGCTTCACGTGGCTTCCATGACCCCACACTCCTTTGGCCTCTTCATCATCTACTCAGTCATTCCATAGTGGGGTTCCATAGTGGGGTTCCTCAGGCTTCTCATCTGGGACTGTTGTTCTTCACTCCGAACTAGGGCATATTCACTCGTAAGGCTTCCGCACACGTACTAGTGCCTCCTTCCCAGGCTGTTCATCAGTTTAAGGTCTGTATGTCCACCTGCCTCCCCAACATCTCTGTCCATGTCTCCAAACACCCCCGATTCAACATGTCCAAGCCGAACTCACCATTCCTCTCCACCTCCCCCCCCCAAATCTGCCCCTCTGTTCATGTGCTTCATGTCACAAATGAAGAGTAAGCATTAACTCAGTTCGTGTCAGAACCTAAACTCTCTCCCCTCACCCTCACCATACACGATCAACCAGCCGGTTCCATGTACCCCACCTCCCGAATATCCTTAGCATCCATTTGCTCCCATCCCATTCCCAACAGTTACCACCCACGTCCAGGCCACCATCATCCTTTGCTTGGAGTACTGTGTGCAAAACCCTCCTGATTAGTCTTCCTACCTCCGGTCTGAGTCCTGGTCACTCTCCACATGTGGAGTAGAAATGACAGAACTTCTGGATGCCATCGGGTGCCTAAACCCTCTCCTGGCCTTCTGGTGCTCTCAGGAGAAACATCGAAGTCCTTACAATGACCAGTCCTTCGCTAGCCAGCTAGATCTCCCCCACCCAGCCTGCCCCCCAAACTCTAGGTGTGCTCTCTGCCCCCTGGGCCTTCTGAACATGCTGTTGTCTCTCCCTGAAGCTCTTGCATTCCCTTCCTCTAAAAATTCTGAGATGTCATCCAAGAAGCATTCCCTGCCCTCCCACAGCCTGTGCAGATCTGAGCTGAGGACCCTCCTCTGTGAACTAACTGCACCTATCTCCCCCAATAGGCCACTTATCACACTTTACGAAAACTGCACGATAGTTGTCTGCGTCCTCCGCAAGCCCTCTGAGGGCGGGAGGACTAATCTACCTCCCCGTCATAAAGCATAATACCCGGCTGAATAAATATTTGTTGAGTGAATGATTTTATGAATTCTTCACATTTATGATTCTAATTCTTGCCCGGCTCCTCCAACGACTTTTTAAGTCCACTACTTCCTCGTGCTCACGGTCCAGACGCGACCTGCGCCAGTGCGGCCGACACGGTCAGCTAACGCTAGGGACGTGCCACCTCGACCTGTACTTCTTCTGGGTTAGACACTCCTTGGGCACTGCCCTGTATCCCCGAGCCTCATCTCTGACTCGCGGCACCCCCACTGTGCATGGTTCTGTGAAGGGTCCATCGGCCTGCCCTGCTTCCTTTCAGATGCAGCGGCCTGCTCTCCATTTGCACAGGTACAAAGGACAGGGCAGAGACACTAACCCCCTGTGAGATAATCAACAGCCAGTGGAGAACGAAGGCCAGGCGAGCACATACGTCTTCCTTTGGTCCCTCAGGCAGTCG
Source organism: Prionailurus viverrinus (assembly GCF_022837055.1). Taxonomy (NCBI): domain Eukaryota; kingdom Metazoa; phylum Chordata; class Mammalia; order Carnivora; family Felidae; genus Prionailurus; species Prionailurus viverrinus. The sequence continues at coordinate 78,425,155 of NC_062571.1, forward strand.
ATTCCGAAATAGGTTTCTCAAGGGACTGACGTCCAGTCATTAAAGTGCCGGACCGCACTGCGCGCACACGCACTTCCGTTACCTTCTCCTCCTCCCTTCGCTAGTTCACCCGCACCAGCCCCCACTCCTGCTCCCATCAACGCAAGCCCACATTTCAGGATCTGCTTCTGGAAGGAAACCCGGCTGAGAGTCGCTTCGGCATCAGAATTTTTACTCTTGCTTTTTTATTTTGGTCAGTTAGCGGAGCAGGTGGCTTTACTTCTTTCCCAATTGTCAACAGGTCCTTCCTAATTTCAGACAAATTTCATCTTGTTATCAGTGAACACGCTACAGAAGCATGAACAAGTCTCCCATAAATGATACCTATTTCAAATGAATGGCAGCTAGGAAAACACATTTCTTACAAGAACAGGAATTCTACCCCAGTTTCCATATTTATATTAAAAACATTTTGCTGGCATCACATACAAGAACACTCCTAACCTAACCTAACTCCTAGACCTTCTCATACCTTCATGTTACAGCTTGCTTATTCTCCTGCAGAGAGACTGAATGTTAACGGACACAAAAGAGAATCTAAACAGTTTCAAAATACCGTGCAGACAAACGCAGTGACTTCATTCTTATATTGGAGCTGGGTGTGAATGATCTAAGAAACCTTTGGACTGTGGCTTGTCTTTGTCTTAGCTCCTCCAGTAGCCAGCAGACACTGCACTGAACAGCAAATGATGCAGGCTCCAAAATAGAGCATCAAACCCCCTTCCAGAATTTTTTCCCACTAAGCTAATGATTCACGTTCTGTTACTATGGAGCCACAAGTTAAACCAAGAATACTCACTGATAATTCACAAGTGTTCAATTAATGGCACGACTTAGGGTTGATGACAAGCTCGATGGCATCGAAGGATAGGATCTTTTGCCCCTTCTTTACTATTTCATCTTTAATCGTTATTCCATCAGGTGTCCGAGATCGCTGAATTTATGGGCTAAGCAAAGTTTAATTTAAATTCTCTATTTTTATCCTTGCCTTCCAACATCAAAGTTTTTAAAATTTTAAAATTTATTTAAGACCAGAATGCATTGAAATCATTAATGCTTACAGAATGTCACTGCTTTTTGAGTAGTAAAACATTTTTACTTACATTACAATAAAGTATCCCTGTGAAGTAGTTACAGGTCTTCTCAAAATTTTCTGAAGTCTATGGGAGAGGGTATTAAAAGAACTCTGTTGTTGTCATATATCCATGACAGTAATCTTGTTTTTATCAAAAAGCAGGTGGAACTGATGCCTTCTAACTCTGACACATAGGTGTGCACCCCACTTATAATATATTTAATGCCTACAAGCGAGATGCCACAAAGCTCCCTAACAAATAAAAACAAGTCTCTTAGGTACTCCATGGCTTTGCCCAGTACTGCGGTGCACAGACTGAACCACATTTCCTCTACGTCATGAAGATTCACATTTTCACACATTCTGGTATTTCTGAAACCTAGATGCATCTTACAACTGACAGAGTCATAGTCTACTGGCAACATTTTTTCTTTCTTAGCGGTACGTAAGATAGAGGACTTAAAACTGACGGCGTCTTCCATTCAACGGCGTATCATTGTTCAGCCAGCACTGAAGCAGCTGTGGGCTTTATTTTTATCCTCTAAGTGACATTTTGGACAACCTCTTCGTTACATTCAAAAACGTCAGTTTTTTTTTATTCAAACAAACAAAACACTACTCTAAGACGCCACACATTAAAGCCAGGCAGAACTAGCATTTTTTCAGACACGGTCTGAAGTGTATTGGTAGTTTCCAGCCTACTGGAATGATTTCAAAATGGATTAGTTAATGATTTGAAAATCATAGGATTAATTCAACTTTTTAAAAACTGGGTGACTGTAAAAGGAATTGTTTATTTTTAAAAATTGATCTGTTCCATAAGAAAAGACAACGGGATCAGGGAAATCTTTCTTTAACAGCTAAATGGAAACCTCAAGTCTGCTTTTCAAAGTTTTTCAGAGCTATTTCAGTCTGCCTCTGGCCAGGGCTCCAGCCAGCTTCGGTCACTGGCTTACTGCTCGCGCGTGCTTTACTGAGCAAAGACTGCCTGGTAAAAATTTGCAAAGCAGTAGTTTTAAAATTTCTCTTGTGCGAGACTGGCTGTAAAACACTGAAAAAATGCACACAGTCTTTGCAACTGTTGGAAGTTTACCTTAAAAGTCCGTCTCAGGTTTTCTGGTAGAAAGCGCACACGCTAAAATGTTACAATCCTTCAGTGTTACGCACAAGTATCGTAGGAAAGGCCTCTCTCCTTGCTCCTCTCTGTCCTCATTAGAAGACCATGTCACAAGGGGGGAAACCTCGTTTCTCACTTTTAAGCCAGCAGTCGTATTAGTGCTACACTAACATCTGGATTAGAAAGGGTACCTCTGAGAAACGGGTAAGCGGGAAGAGAGAGGAACGCTATAATGAAGAAGTATTTTTCAGCAGACAGAGAGTAAACTGAAAACTTACAAGGCTTTAACTTTCTCTGTTTCTATGTTTGATGTTTTCCACGTCAAAAATACGTTCTCCAGGTTCACCAAATCCAAAAAAGCCAAATTTCCGAAAACATTTTGTCTCGACGCCGGGCTTCAACCGCTTCTGTCTCCACCCAGCTACGTCCTGGCACCACCATCTCTACCGGCAACAAAGAACTTATGTTTACTAAGCGTCCAGCAATCAAACATCATTCACTCTGCGACTTCGAGCGGGAAGTCATCCTCAAATCCAGCTTCACTGCACACCTACGGTCATTAAGAAAGACACTGTCCACTTAATTGTAACTTCTCACCGCAGCACGTTTTTAGGGACCCTCGGAAGTTTTGGTTTATCTTTTTGTCATTCTGCATGACTTCCTAGTGACCAAGGCGACACTGTGGCTGAGGGTACACCCTTTGGAGGGACCATGAACACAGTATTCGGGAAGTGAGACCGGGCTTGGAGAAACCAGGCAAGCGAATACAGTCAGAATTCTTTCTGAACCTGATCATCCCACACGCGGTCAGAGTGGGACTTGCTTTCTCGATGGGCATTTACGACAGAAACGACGACACTATAGAAAAAGTGCCAGGGAACCATGCCAGCAAGAAAGAAGAAGGCAGCAAAGAGAAGAGACAAATGAAAGCATCAGGTAACACAGATTGGAGTCTTGGAAGTTCAGGGTTGAGCTCCTTACACTTAGATTTTCATTAACTGGCTGCAAAAGGTAAAACGTCTTAGAAATCCTCTAACTTGGGGAAATGCAGCAAGCACTAAGACAAAATTAGGTGCTGTCCTTTTTACAGCAAACTTAAATTCAATATTCTGATATCATGACTTAGACAAATTAGGAAATTTCTTGCAATCATTTTCAAGTATGTATAGAAAAGAGGGAGTGAAATCTAGACTAATCTGTGGTAAAATGTCTATACTGCTGTAATTATCATAGAGACAGAAATAAAGATCATTCTACTTAGCTTCTTTGAAATAAATGCTAAAAGTACTTACAAAAATGAAAGAGCAATATCTGAATTAAAATTATTTTAAATCTCTGGTTAAAAAACAAGCATCCGCTGATATTTTCGCGGTAAATAATATCTGAGGAGGTCAATCACGAAACATTCCCTCACGTGCTGAGGATCAACGGGGGTAACGCAGGAGGAACCAGAGATGGTACTTGGGAACCAGCATATGCTCAGTGAGGTTATCCTTTTTTACAAGTCTGGAACCAAAGGGACTTTTTCTAAGTAGGCTCCACGCCCAGTGTGCGGCTTCAACTCCCGACCCCGAGATCAAGAGTCACATGCTCTACCGACTAAGCCAGCGAGACCCCCCAAAAGGATTCTACTACCAACGATAAATAGTATAACACCTGTACGACATTAAGAGTCAAATCAAATCATAATTTATCATGGTCCTCAAACCAGCTCCAAAACATCCGCTTTGCTTCCAATGCCTCTTATGAAGTATCGGTGGCAGACACTGCCTGTCACCTAAGTAGTGGCATTTGTCAGCTGAAGCCCCAAATCAGTGGCCCAGTAGGTTTTGCCTTACTAAAAGGAAGAAGAAACACAGAGTACTCAGAAAAAAAAACAACACAAGTGTGAAGGATGATTCCTGCTCTGTTGTTTAACCAAGGTATGCAGAGAAAAAAGATCCGGATGAGAGCATAAAAATACTGACAGTGATTACTGCTGTAGAGAGATCGATGGGCCATTCCAATATTTCTTCTTGGCATGGTTTTATGCATTTGGATAAATCTTCTACTACTGTTCCCAGTAAACATTTTTTAAAGATAATTTAAACAAAAGAGACAACGTGTAACTGTAATGCAGGATTTTTGAATTCTACACATATCCAACTATCAATTTAATAAGCAATCTGACAGATTTTTTACTTAAGAATGGTTTGGGAAACTTCTCAATTCCTTTCTTTGGAGTAGGCAGAGTTCCTGAATTCAAAAACAAAAGACCTATTTATGAACCAAGAGACGTCTTTAGAATTTTCCAAGTTGCTCCCTTTTGTCGGCCCCTCCCCCCCCACCATACATGAAAGCAGTAACTACAACAGGTTTTTACCCTAATGCACACTTCCTAGTTAACCAAATAACCATATAACCCCAAACCTCCAAAATGCGGGAGGTAGGGGAGTAGGGGGTGGAGGGCAGGGAGGAGTAGGATTTCCAGAGGCTTACATCAATTCAGGATGGAGGGAAATGCAATTTTTCTTACAAGTGGCTCCTGATACACCTTGTAGCCGAACTGTTTTTACAGAGACCTGTGGCGATCAGCTGTGCCTTCTGCAGAGTAATTTAACTACTGAACAGCTGGGAGGAGAAACAGATTTAGTGGAAAAAAGCACCATGCCGACTAACAACGGTGTCCATATTAAACTCTGTATTTTGTCTGAGTCGGAGTTTGGGTCATGTAAAAGTGAAACTGACCCAAGAGAAGAGAACGGTTTCTCACAGATTGCCATTTAAATCTCAAATGACCATGTTTCACAGCATGCTCAATACCTTTCAGCATGTAACTGCATTTTAATTTCCTAAAACCACAGGACATAAGTCTGATTTCAAATAGTGTCTGGACTGTGATATTCAATACTGATAAAACTGTACGGTGTTCTCTTGCAAGTTCCAAAGACTCAGCATACGGAAAAGGATCTTCCTTTTCTTTGAAGAAGAAAACTTAGTCCTCTGACTTTTGTAAATGGATTCGAAACAATGAATATATTAAGACCTAGAGCTTATGCCGTAAGAACTGGAATGTAACAGATTACAGGAGAAAAGCATGTCATGCACACTCTTCACTCACCATGGTGTAGTCCCGTTGAAATGAGACTTCAAATTTTCTTTGCCATGAAATGCTCCTCAGTGCTAACTTCAGAAAATGAATTTGAAGTCTATTAACATGAATAAATCTTTACTTGAATGTTCAGTGCATGGAAATTATTCAGTTACCTTTTCAGCTTTCTACAACAGACAGAGCCTGTGATTGTCTTAATCTCCAAATATTATATAAGAGAAGCAACCTTTAAAATAGATCCAGGAATCGGGGCGCCTGGGTGGCGCAGTCGGTTAAGCGTCCGACTTCAGCCAGGTCACGATCTCGCGGTCTGTGAGTTCGAGCCCCGCGTCGGGCTCTGGGCTGATGGCTCAGAGCCTGGAGCCTGTTTCCGATTCTGTGTCTCCCTCTCTCTCTGCCCCTCCCCCGTTCATGCTCTGTCTCTCTGTCCCAAAAATAAATAAACGTTGAAAAAAAAATTAAAAAAAAAAAATAGATCCAGGAAAGAAAAAGGGGATGGTGAAACTGCATCTTAAGTTTGGGAGTCAGAAACCAATTCGTGATCATTTTTATTTAGTTGGAAGGAACTTATCCACTTTTGTATGTGAACGTGAAATAATGCAGTAAGACGGTTAGCTGTTCTCACCAGAAGGAAATGACTCTGAGCTGCCCTTGAGAAAAGCTAAAAAGGAAAAAACAATTTTTTTGAAGGGACAGCAGGTAAGTATTTGCTTTCCTCTGAACTACCACTGCCTTCGCTTTGAGCCTGACTCAAACGCTGACAAATTCAGTACGGCTGTCCGTAAGCAATGCGTCTGTCTGTCTGATCAGTCAGGTGTAATTCTACTTAAAATGAAATAATGAAATGCTGACAATCGGAGGTGCAGAACTATAAAGCCCTGGTTGTTCTACGAACCCTAAATGTCTAGGAAGCCTGGGGTGACCTCGGGGTCTCTGGTGTAGGAGTCAGGTGGGTCCCTACGGCCACTTGTTCATCAGATTCTAAGGTATCACCATGTGTAAGAAGTGTCCACTCTTGATTGCATAACAGCTTTTCAAGGAGATGCCAAAATACAATGAAACATGAACCAATTTTCCTTTTTTGGAAATAAAAAACCTCATTTCTGGCGGGGGGGGGGGGTGGGGGGGGTGGTAAAGAACGCCCATCCTAGAACAGAAGAAATTCCTGCATTTCTTTGCTTGTCCCTTTGTCTTCCTATTTGATCTTTCCATTTACTCCCTGCCCCTCCCCCGGCCTTTCCGTTTCCCTTTTCTGATTTTTCTCCAAGCTTAGACCACGGGTGACTAAACAGAAAATGTGATTGTTAACTGTGCACCGGGCGCCTCCTCTGGCAGACGTCAGTGAGGCACAGGGGGAACACCCAGGAACTCCAGTCTGAGGAAAACACACATGGAGAGTCGATGCCCACCACAAGCACCACAACTCGCGCCTGATGGACGAAGCCGCCGGGGCACGCAGGGAGGGTGAGAAAGGCTGCTGAAAACTGAGCGAGATCTAGACAAAAGGGAGGTGACTAGAACTGCGTTATTTTTCTGGAGACAGGAATCAGAGCAAATAAAGGCAAATGCAGATGAAAGCCCGTGGCACAGTCTACGGGACATCGCGTGCCCATTTGCCCAGCCATCGCCAACCCAGCAAGACGAGGGGGCTATCCTCAGTGTGCCTGTCTTACTCTAATCTTCATGACAGCTCAGCAAGGTAGGTTCTATTATTATCTTAATTCTGAAGGTCAGGAATCTGAGGCCAGGAAGATCATGAAATTGCCCAAGGGCACACGATTTACAGGCTGATGATGGAGCCAGGATCTACCTGCAGGGAGTCTGACCCCAGGCTGTATGTGCAAGTGTCTGTGCCTCCCACCAGTGCACAGACTATCCAAATGGGGAGTACCAAGAGATAAGACATGGCTAGGGCTGGACTGCGTGCGCAGGAGGTGGAAGAAGGGACGGGAGAGGAGAAGCACCAAAGATGTAAGAAAAAGTCAAGTAAGTATTGTCAACAACAACAAAAGTATTGTCACAAAACCCATCCCAGCCTGTTGGCCTTCGGGAAACCATTCCCCGGCCTTGTTCAGTCGAACTGGTCAGTATTTCTATCTTCTTTACCTAAACAGTCTAGGGAAGAATTTTTATGCACTGTGACAGCTGTAGCAGAAACGGAAGGTGGTACCAACGCTCAAAGTAGAAGGAGACGGGTTAGTAAGGAGCAGAAGCACATGAGGTTTCTGCATTTATTTCCAGAAGCAAGAGTGTTGTGTGTGTGCGCACGTGGCATCTCCCGGTCTTACACAGACATGTGCGCGCACACACACCATACACATTCTACGATAGATGAAAAGCTACCTGGACCCTATTAAGAGCCAAAGCCACACACAAGGAACCTAAAAACAATGCCAAGGATTTCTGGCAGAGCTCTGCTCCAAACGTACCTGCTTCTGGGTCCTGGTTGAAACGGCAGTACTTTGAGTTCTCAAGTGAAGGCAGGCACTGTTCGATGGGCACCCAAACATACGTCTCAGGACACAACAAATCAGAAGGTCTATACTGACCCTAAAGAGAAGTGAAGGAACAAGAACACAGGCTTTACAAACACAGTAACTTCCTGGTTACAAGGCTCCAGAGTTCCAGGAAAGGTTTTAATCACAAATTTAAACAAAGTCAACCAGAAACAGCTTTACTGTAAATACTAGCTGTCTCTAGTAACTGCTTTCCTATCTCAAGGATGCACATTTGATTCAAAAGCTCTCTAAAAGCAACGCATCACTATTTGTGATGCCTGTATTGATGTGGAAGATTCGAGTTTCTACTTCCTTTTGGAAGAAATATTTAATATATGATTCTTGCTGAGCTGACTGCAAAGAATACCCAGTTTCAAAATCAAAGTGAAATGTCTTTTCATATATGAAAGCATAATTTATATATGGAGTGAACTCATTTTCAAAAATGAAATTTTAGAAGTTTTTAATTTGTAGATTTAGTTGATAACACTCATTTCATTCCAATGTACTAAAAACTACTGTTTTGTCAAGAAACTTTCATGAACAATCTAAACCGATATATGTAAATAAAGTTTAAAAAACATTACAGAAATTTTAGAGAAACGTCTATAATTCTCTAGCTTCTTCAAAAATGCCATTTTGCAAGAATGTTTTATATATTTATAACCCAATTATGTACCCCAAGTCTAAAACAAAGACTACACACGAGATGCTGAAGAAAAACAAAATCGTTTGCCCACAGGTACAAATTATGTGAAATCATTTAGTGAAAAATTTCAGGAGTACCAAAGTTAGTTAAAAATTCCAGGCGCCTGGGTGGCGCAGTCGGTTAAGCGTCCGACTTCAGCCAGGTCATGATCTCGCGGTCCGTGAGTTCGAGCCCCGCGTCAGGCTCTGGGCTGATGGCTCAGAGCCTGGAGCCTGTTTCCGATTCTGTGTCTCCCTCTCTCTCTGCCCCTCCCCCCTTCATGCTCTGTCTCTCTCTGTCCCAAAAATAAATAAACGTTGAAAAAAAAAAAAAAAATTAAAAAAAAAAAAAAAAATTCCAAATATCTCTTCTCTAAAACTGCAAACTTCAAAACTCATTATAGAGGTTAAAATCCAGTGCAGTGTCTCCCAATTCTGTTTGGTACAACCCATAGTAAGAAATACACTTCGCGCCACAACCTGGTAAGCACAAACGCAAATATAGAACTAGAAACAAACCTTTCACTATAGAACGCTTACCCGTGTTATGTAATCTTTTATTTCCTAACCTACTCCATTTTGTTTTTTTTAATGATGCTCCTGAGCCATAAAAAATGCTTTTATGAACGGCAAAAAGGGTCACAATTTCAGAGTTTGAAAAACACTATCGAATGCCAAACGCTCTACAAAGAATACCGCTGTTATGGGCTCCACACTGTCACATACCTTTATGTCAGACCGGCTCTCTGTAACCGGCCCGCTACGTGGTCACTGTATGAAGCCCCACTCAGACGTACAAGAAACACCACACCCCCCAGTATTCGAAGCAGTCAGAAGTCCGCGAGCTAATGGGGGAGACCGTACAGAGAGAGTGTGTGCAAACTAGTTTCTTCTTGAGAAGCCAGGAGAGAGTTCAAGAAGGATATGGAGTTTTATTGCGGATTTAACAGACTGACTGGAGTTAAGTCCAGGGCAGGATGAAAAGGAATGAGAACAATCTAGATGAAGGGAACAGTAAAAACAGAGACGCAGAGTTGCAAGATCACCCTGAGGAACAGGAAATAGCGGGGCACTGCAGAAATGGAGACGTAGGTTGGGACCAGATTCTGTGAAGCCTCAGAATTCAAGTTTTGAACTCTATTCTGGATGAAATGGGAATGCTTGCTGGACAGGAGGAAGACCAAAACTCAGGTCTATGACCCTGCTTTTTCCAGACTGTTCACTGCCCTGCTGATGCCTCACCGCCCTGGCACGGGCAAGGTCATCCATAGGGGCAGCTCTCCAGGTGGTGCACATATTCGTCCAACATGAAAATTCACAACACAGGATTATTTGAGATGAATGAATAATTAGTAGGTGTAATAAAGCCCAATATTCAATGATACCTATCTTGTTAAAAGCAAGATTCATTCAGAAAGTGTTTTCTTGGTAGAAAGCAGCAGCATGATGTGACAATGTCCTTATCAACAAATCTGAAAAACTAGCAGTCTAAAAGCAATGGGTCTAAACCTTTTTTATTTTCCTTTTGGGTTATAGACCATTTTGAAAGCCTGATGAGGAGGAAAAAGCTAAGTTTAAAAAGATAAGCATAGTTCTACAGAAAAAGAAAAAAGGAGTAAATTTTCTTCACCTTGCAGTATACAAAGATTTCTTAGTGCACAAAAAGCATTAACCATTAAAAACAACAACGACACTAATGAGCTGGACTTCATGACAATTATATACTGCATTAAAAAATTAAGAAAATAAATAGGGAACAGGGCGCCTGGGTGGCTCAGTCAGTTGAGCGTCTGACTTTGGCTCACGTCATGACCTCACGGTCCGTGAGTTCATGCCCCGCGTCGGGCTCTGTGCTGACAGCTCGGGGCCTGGAGCCTGCTTCGGATTCTGTGTCTCCCCCCCGTCTCTTCCCCTCCCTTGCTCACGCTCTCTCTCAAAAATAAACATTAAAAAAAAAAAGAAGAAATAGGCAAGCGAAAGACTAAGAGAAAATAGTAACAAAACATATATTAGAAAACATAGCTGTATCTAAAACGTATCAAAAATTTAACAACTCAAGAATAAAAAAATCATTTTTAAAAAGGCACCAAATATATATGAATATAAATGAATGCTTAGTAAGTACCTGAAAATATATTCAATATCAGTTACCAGAAATGCCATTAAAGCCATAATAACATACCACTGCATAACCACCAGAATGGCTAAAATTAAGCCATTAATTTTAAACTGAATAACAAGCTTTGGCAAGGATCTGGACTATGCAGAACTTGGATATCGTTGGTTTAAAACGGTAGAACCATTTGGGAAAATACATTCTTGGACATGTATCATCTGTGAATATGTCCAGGATAAATTCCGTGAATTGGAATTGATGGCTGTAAGGGTTTTTATGTTTTATTAGCCCAAAACTATTTTCCACTGAAGCTGTGCCATTTTACATTTCCATCAGCAACAAATGTACACAGTGCTAACTTCCTCAAATCCTTACCAACACAGCCTATAATCAAAACTTTCAATCTCTGCCAATCTGAGAAATGGCATTTCATTGTGGTTTGAATTTGCATTACATAGCATTCCATACGTTGAAAGGATTTGCATTTCCTTTTCCATAAAGTTGGCCCCCTCTGTTGTTAGATTTCTGGTTTTGTTATTGGAAAAACTCTTTATATATTAAAGAAATTCACCCTTGGTTTGCAAAATATGTTGTACTTCCCTAGTTTATCTATCTTTTGACTCCGTATGGTATTTTCTTTCACCATGTGGAAATCTGATAAGTGGGCAAACATATCGTTTGTTAAAACAGTGTCTAAGTTTTGCAGTATAATTTTAAAAAGTCACTGTCACTCAAATATTATAAAAACATTTACATGTTCTTTTCAGTGCTTTTAGGGTTTCATAATTTTACATTCACATGTATGCTCCATCTGGAATTTATTTTGGTGTAAGGTATAAGAAAAGGATCTAACCTAATTTCTTTCAGATGTTTACCACGAGGCCTCAACATCATTTTAGAACCGTTGTTTTCCCCGCTGATTTAAACGCCTTTTTGATAACTTACTAAATTTCCATATATATTTAGATCTCTTTCAGCACTTCCTATTTACTTAGACACTATCTGTCTATTCATGTACCAATGCCACACAGTTTTAACTATTAAAGCTTGATATTGTATTTTAATCTCTAGTAGATCTAACCATCCCCCTACGATTGCTCTTTACATGTGCACAATTTCCCGGCTCTTCTTGGGTAATTTTTCTAAAATTCTGTACTTAGGGGGGCAGGGCGCCTGACTGGCTCAGTCAGTAGAGCGTGTGACCCTTGATCTCAGGGTTTTGAGTTCAGGCCCCATGTCGGGTACCGTAGAGATTACTTAAAAGACAGAATCTTAAAAAATAAATAAAATAAAATAAAATTCTGTACTTGGTACAAAAATATTACCAATATGAACAAGGAAACAGTAATAAAAATGTTATGGTGTATCTTGTCTGTTGTGATGGAGGGACACAGAACCAGAGAATCCCAAGAATGTCTAGTAACAAAATAGATGCAGATTCATCCACAGACACCTGAACCCAATGTCTGCCTTTAACGATGACAGTGACATTCAAAAACAGTCACTGACCACGAAATGGATCCTCGCTGTGCGGCAGACGCTGGGCGGCTGGGAACAGAATGATGAACAAACGAGTGCCTCTAGGTAACTCAACATCTCCTGGTAGCGACAGACCAGGACAAAGATGAAGCGCATGCCAGGACATAGCAAGTATGACTGAGTACAGGGGGTCAGGGTTTCCAAAATGTCACGTTCTTTTCAGGCAATACTTGCTCACAACAGTGGGTCGGATATTTTCTTTTTAACTCTTTAAATACTTCATTTATCTCACTGAAGAGTCACAAATGAATACATTTTGACTTCTGCTCATCATCCGAAATCAAGTGTTTAGATTAGGTTAAGACATCCTTTTTCTCCAAAGCGTAGGCTTATCTCAGGGCTTTGCAGCAGCTATTCTCCTGAGCCACCAAAGAATACAAAGAGTTTTATGAAATAAACCACTTTGAAACATTATGCTTTCTAACATTTCTAACATTAGCTGGTTGAGAGTGAGGGGAGGGAAGTACTTAAAGCTCCACTGAAAGTCACCGTCACACAAATGAGAAACGCGAGGGCCTGGAATCTGCCCTGCCTTTGCAGCTAGTGTGAGAAAATGAGAAATGTCTGTGTTAAGAATGTAATTACTTAAGGATTTGGACATACTTTCCTCTAGTCGGAAGAAAAAATATTTAATCAGCCCCTAAGTACGTTCACTCATCCTGGAACAATGAGGCGAAAGCAGATTAATCCTCTCCTAGGGTGCCAACTCTTTGCAAAGAAGAAGAAATCAGAGTTACCATAGATTTCTCGAGTACTCGAAATTCTGAAAACGTAATTGGTCTGACAGGGCTTATCTCACAATTTTTCTGAGCGTTCCTGCAATCTGATGTACAATTTCAGAAGAGGAGCTCCAGAATCACCACGCCCCATCTCACGACCGCCCCATCTCACGACCGCCCCATCTCACGACCGCCCCATCTCACGACCGCCCCATCTCACGACCACCGTCTGACAAGGACAGGGCCCCAGGGGCCAGCAAAGGCACCGATTCCGATGACGCACTTCAAGAAGCCTGGGCAATGTAAAAGCTATCTTCTAAGAAGCCCAAATTTAGAGGAGGGAAGGCCTAGTCCTCATTATTAATTACACATTTCTGGGAGGGACAACCACTCCAGTCAAAGTCCTCAAAGGGAAGCAAGTTCGGCGACCTCTGACCTACAGCTTCACCAACAGAAATCACTTCTGCAGCTGGTTATAAACCATTTTGGGGCAGACCACAAAGAGGAACACGAAACAAACTAAGGGCCTCTACATTTTGAGTTATCACAGAAGAGTGAATGTTTTGCTTGGAGTGCTCAGCAATAATCAATGTTCCATTCCACGAGTGTATTCAATGATTTCATTTCATTTAAAGAAAACCACTTAGACTATTGGTAAAACCCAAATTATGCTTATACAACCCCACCAAAAGAAGAGAAAAAAATTAGGATATGGTCATAATATTTCAGTCAACTTTACTAGGCTGTCATAGATTGAAATTCAAGGAAATTCCAAAGTTAAAGCTAAAACGGGGGTGGGAGTGGGGGTGGTAAATACATTTCCTGTTCTATTTCTATTAAAAATAACTGCTTCTTTTGGAATAAGAGGCATCCAATTTTGGGTTTTGGTCAATAGAATGAACAGGTATTCTTTTCACTTGCATGCTTTAGACCATAATTTGAAGAACATTATCATATTGATCTAATTTTCTAGCCTGTAGATGACTCACAAAATAAACTGTATGGAGAGACTATCTTAGTGTAGCAAAATGTATTAATGAAAAGTCAACCTAAGAATTCCATTCATTTTGCTAACCAGAGGTTAAAAACATCTTGCTATCATTTCTTACCAAATGAGAGCGACACAGGTATGTAAAGTGCATATAAAAAGGGTGTCTGGAATAGTCTGATTTCACAATCGTTAACAATTTCAGCAAGGATACTTTAAAACAGACGAACATCCTTTACTTCTAATGAAAACACAGTCAAGAACACTAAGACTTTCCCTTAAGGTGTAACTAGTTAAAAACCTGTTTTTTTTTTTTTTAAAGAAATGTTTGTTTATTTATTTATTTATTTATTGAGAGAGAGAGAGAGAGAGAGAGAGAGAGAGAGCGAGCGCGCAAGCACATGTGTGCAAGAGCTGGGGAGAGGCAGAGAGAAAGAGAATCCGAAGCAGGCTCTGCGATGTCAGTGCAGAGCCCAATGTGGGACTCAAATTCACAAAATGCGAGGTCATGACCTGAGCTGAAATCAAGAGTCGGGCGCTTAACTGACTGAGCCACCCAGGTGCCCCTAAAAACCTGGATCTTTATTTTTTTTAATGTTTACTTATTTTTGAGACCGAGAGAGAGGGAGACACAGAATCCAAAGCAGGCTCCAGGCTGTCAGCACAGAGACCGATGTGGGGCTCAAACTCATCAACCACAAGATCATGACCTGAGCCGAAGTCGGACGCTCAACCGAGCCACCCAGGCGCTCCCAAAACCTGGATCTTTAAAGGTAAAATCTACATTAGGTAGATGGAGGAAAAACAAAACAAAAAAAAAAAACGGTTCTAGCAAGCCCTGGCAATCGACCGCTTTTTGTAATTTTTTTTTGAGATGCAATGCACATACCATAAAATTCACCTTTTTAAGGTGTACAGTTCCTTGTGCTTCGTGTATTTTGCAAAGTTGTGCAATCAACACCACTACCTAATCCCATAACATTTTTATCATTCTTTAAAAAAAAAAAAAAAAAGCTGTCTTCCCATTAGCAGTCCCTTCTCTCTCACTAAGGCCCTGGCAACCATTAACTCTACTGGCAATCCGTTTTAAAATGGGGAGTGTTTGTTTACACTGCCACACTCCTGTTAGAGGCAGAGCAAAACCCAAAGCCACAGCACTGCCTACGAGGCCCTAAGTGATGTGGCCCACGTTACCCTTCCGGCTTGTCTTCTACGCCTTTTTCCTTCCTTTGTCATTCCACTCTGGCTGCACTGGCTTCCTGGTTGCTCCCAGCACGCATCAAGCCTGCTCCCACCCCAGGCTTCTGGCTGTTTTCTCTGCTGGTCTTACAGATGTTCCCAAGACTGTCATCCACTTTAAGTTTTTGCTCCAGTGCCACCTTCGCAATGAAGCCCGCCTCTCCCTCCTATTTTCTTCTGTAGGACTTGCCGCCTTTTAACACTCCTCCTCCTACTTACTTATTAGATCCGTAGGAAACTCCTTGCAGGGTCAGGAGTTTTAGTCTGATTTTTTCACTGACGTATCCCCAAACCTACTCATCAGCTGACTGCTGGCTGGATGAATGCAGGACACTCGGCCCGGAGGCCTTTTCTACTTCCTTCTCTGAACACAGACGTCACTTTAAATACGCCCTTCTTACACACAGGAATCGACGAGTGTCTGCTCAACTTGTGTTTATGAGGCAGCTTCACTGCATTTTTACTGTACAGAAACAGTTCCCAACCTTTAGGGGTTCTGTGAATTACCACTGGATACTAAAAAGTACATGATCGGGGCGCCTGGGTGGTTCAGTTGGTTAAGCGTCCGACTTCGGCCCAGGTCACGATCTTGCAGTCCGTGGGTTCGTGCCCCGCGTCGGGCTCTGGGCTGATGGCTCAGAGCCTGGAGCCTGCTTCCGATTCTGTGTCTCCCTCTTTCTCTGCCCTTCCCCCGTTCATGCTCTGTCTCTCTCTGTCTCAAAAATAAATAAACGTTAAAAAAAAAATTTTTTTTAAATAAAAAAAATAAAAAGTACATGATCACGACAGGATCTAGAAGAGTCACTAAAATCTAAAAGGCGGTTGTCATACTTGAGAGCGTCAGAAACGACTAGTTCGCGTCCATTTAGCTTTTTCCCCCTCAGAGCTGAAAATATTGCTTTCCTTCTTTTACTGGTATACACTGCCTTTTTAAAAAAATGCATAGCTTGTTAAGTTTCATTTTAGGAAAAAGGAGGGGGAGACATGACCTGAGAAAAGACCTCCTCGTCTGTGCAGAGTTCAGCAGTGTCACTCTGGTGACGACAAGAACATGAACAATGTCGGGGCGCCTGGGTGGCTCAGTCGGTTGAGCGTCCGACTTCAGCTCAGGTCATGATCTCACAGCTCGTGAGTTCGAGCCCCGCGTCGGGCCCTGTGCTGACAGCCTGGAGCCTGCTTCCGATTCTGTGTCTCCCTCTCTCTCTGCCCCTAACCCGTTCGCATTCTGTCTCTGTCTCTCCCAAAAATAAAAATAAACATTAAAAAAAATTTTTTTAAAGAACATGAACAACAAGCTCCCCCAGCGTTTAAGCACAGTCTCCGTAATGACTCTGCACATCCCAGGAGCTAAATCTCCGAATAAATTACAAAGGTAATGAAAACAGATGCTGTTTCTACTGCGCAGATGAAACAGGAAGGTCCTGTAATGGTAGCAATGAACTCAGACCTAGACTCCTGATCCCCTTTCTCTTTCTGTACCTAAATGCTAAGATATTCGCACTTGTTAAAAAGTATTTTCTCTCTTTTCGTATTTACCTTTGAGAGAGACAGAGCATGAGTGGGGAAGGGGCACAGAGCAAGGGAGACACAGAATCCAAAGCAGGCTCCGGGCTCTGAGCTGTCAGCACAGAGCCTGACATGGGATGGGGCTCGAATTCATGAACCATGAGATCATGACCCGAGTCGAGGTTGGAGGCTTAACCGACTGAGCCACCCAGGCGCCCCAAAAGTATTTTCAAAATAACTTCCCAAAACCTTAAAATCACAACTGAGTCCAATATGAACAGGACTCTGCTTGTCATCAAGGACGGAAAGATGGAATGAGCCTCGCGAGGCACTCATGATCAGCTGGGGAAAAGGGAGGCGTGGGACCCCGTGACTTGTGTAGCCAGGGGCAAACGCAGGGTGGTAGGTACAAGGTGCCATGGAAGGACAAAGAGCTGCAATGTGGCTGTGACACTTGGCACAGCAACAAGGACTATAAACAAGCTGCTGGTCAAACACAAGGCGGAGACGACCAGCTTTCTTGGGAGACTCCTCAGAAGAGGTCCCTTCTGTAGCATGTCCAAGTCTGAGTGGTACCATGTTCGAAAAAAAGTCAGGCACTTACCGAAAGCAAAAACAGACCCAAGACCCACATGGCTGTCTCCTTCCTGAGCTCCCAAATACACGTCCGTCAAAATTTCACCAGATAGGAAATGTGACGGGAAACCGTTTCGGTTCCACAGATTAGTATGTGGTCCTGGGTCTGTGGCTTGTGGATGCTTCAAAAATCAATGTCTCTTCAGCTTTACACTCAAAATGTTCGGTTAGTTATAAAGATCAATTCCATCTTTTCTCTGAACGAATGCCAGTTTCCATAAATTCAAATTTATTACCAGCGTACATCTTTCTTAATATGGAATGACATATTCGAAGTAACTTTCAGGCTCATGTATGGATCCTAATGTAACTTAGTATTATCTAGAGAAATATTATGAAATTGACAGCTTCAAAATAACATTCGGGTTTATCTTATTACACCTTAGATTCCTACAGAAGGACTTCTTACAATTCAATGTACAACTGATCAAAAATAAAAGCTCATTGCTAACCACCCCTTTTAAATAAATGTGGGGTATTAAAAGGTATACTCTTTGATTATAGCAAATCCAGAAATACATTATTTTCTTTTAAAGGGCTCCAACATCTTTTAGAAGCCTTTTCACTTCACCTTTATAAGACGACATATATGAACCTCTATGCATTCAGGACTACACGTTTGCAAATCCGACATATAAGAATTCTCTTTGCATGTTACATGGTCTTTGTACGAATTTGAACAACATGCAAATGAGAAATTATTTCTTTAATTAAAGTTAAAGGAATCGAGACTGTTATTTTTCTCAGAAAAAAAAATCAGAGAAAAGTAAAGAAATGCTTTCATATGATATTCACCCAAGTTAGCATTCTTGGCTTTTAATTGGAAACATCTGGGGATGGGCTTGGCAGATTGCAATAAAATTGAAGTTACCAATTCACACCCTGCCATTTTGAGGGTATTTTGTTTTTACAGTTTTCAAATTAAAACCAAACGGACTTTCCTTTGAACTCTGGTCCTGAAGCAAAGATCTTTATGAGATTTCACTCTCAAAAATACTTTATAAATATTTTGAAAAATACGAAGGATTTTGCAAGTATTTGAGGAGAGGATAAACCAGCAGAGTTTATTTTAAAAGTTCAAGTTAAATTAAAATGTAAGAACACTAAAAAGGCAGTATTACTTAAACACACACACACACACACACACACACACACACACACACACACACAGTAAACCCTAGTAGCACTGAACAAAGAAGAAATAAGTTACCAGACATTTAAGTCTTTTTATCAGGTAGAGGTGATATCAGTATCCTATGTTTCTACAATAAACCTATTTATTTTACTAAAACCAACTGCTTAAAGAGAAGCTCTAACACTACATAAACAAAAATAGCTCAAAATAATCCATTAGAGTGGGCTGTACCTACACAGAAAACGAGTAAGAACAAGGGCTTATTAAATCCAGTCTTTTCCCTGAAAGACAACACCAATGCAATCCCATCCACAAAGCACTACAGCAGACCCCTTGCTCCCTGATTTCATTACATAAACAGAGATTGACTTTATCAGTCCCCAAGAGAGTGCTTGAGAAGTAACTCTAGCTGCTCTGTTTTCAGAAACTGTGTTTGGATTGTGCCACGCTCAGTTGGCGAGCTGAGCGGAGACCAGTGAAGACAAAGGGCCTAAACATCTGAATCCATTTGTGTTCCCTGAGTTCTGAGAGCCAACAGATGTACTCCATGTGCTGCTGGGCTAAGCTTTGAAAATTTAAAAATACATATTTTTCCCACTGACAAACAGAAAGTGATGGTATTCTGTGTTTCTTTAATTAAAATCCAAGAGTTTGCAAAGGCTCCAGGACTTACTTTAAAGCTTCCTTAAGACCGGGCTATTTATTTTACTATTAGTGAATAATAGAGAATAAAGATTCTAATTCAGTTTTAATCACAATCTTTGCTTTTATTTTGGAAACCCTGGGTTAATCTTTTTTCTTCTAGAAAATACAAAGAAGGCTTGTGAAGAAAAGATTCAGGGAGTCAACTTACAGCCCAAATTTAATTTCAAACTGAAGGGTCATAAGTTGAAAAGGATGAAGAAAAAAAGAGAATGAAAGACGAAGACAGAGAAAATAATAGAAGAGAAAACGAAAAGGTGAAATCCAAAGCTGCTTTAATTTCTCTTAAAGATCAAATATTCATGTGAATATCACGTATGTGTGTGTATATTAAATGTGGCCTTCACCATACTAGGAAGAACAATCAGGATAGACGTTTGCTCCGTCGGGTTTCAGGCTGTTGCGTGAGAAGCGGCACTGAGAGTCACTGGTTCTGTCCCTACCGTAGGCGGAGATGTCCTTACCTGGACCACAGCGAGAGGGACTGATTTCAAGTTCTCCTGCTCTGAATCCATCCTCCTACTGTCAACAGAGAGAACTGACTGTGTAAATGCCCCATTTAAAGCCCCTTAATGGCGCTCCAATATGTATAGCAAAGTAGGATAATCCTTTTTAAGGTATAAAAAAAAAAAAAAAAAAAAAAAAAAAGTCACAGGCCTTTATAAGATAGTATTGTAATTTTAGTTACAGCAGATGAGAAATAACATAAGATAAAAAGCCACTACAAATTCATGAATGCTTTTAAATGAGTATGGATTTTACCAATGACAACAGGTCCTAAATGTGTTTGCACAAGGAGAGTACCACACTCACGGGTGTATCAATCTACACCCACAACGTGTATACGGATGCACAGACTTCTCGCTCCCTGGTTTAGCGACATCACGCACCCTGAGTGAATGGCACAAGATGTGCTTTCAGCCTGCTTCCTTATCTGGGCACACTCACCGCAGGGTACTCACATCTAGGCACCAGGAGGACTACGCACTTGGGTCTAAATGCCTCCAGTGGACCTAAGTGCTGTCTACTCTTTCTCTGCCAAGCTCTCCTCGGACTCTGCTTCACCTCACCACCAACTGCTCTCACCCCCGGACAGAATCATCCCCCATGCTCTCTTTCCTGCAAGTCAACGGGTTATTATTAAATGCCTACCATCTGCCAGGCTCTACGGTAAGGTCTTGGGCATGCCATGGTGAATAACAACACTCACGAGTTTCAGTTCTCAGGGAACTCCTAGTCTACAAAGGGAGAGGACCTTAAGAAAATAATCACACAGAAACATATCATTACAAAGTGTGGCAAACACTGTGAAGAGAAAGCACTCAGAGAGTACAACAGGGAGACCTAATTTAGACTGGGAGTGTCAGGGCTGGTGTCTTTAGCGGGTATCTGGGTTTGTACAGAAGTTTTTTTCTAGAACTTAATACGAAGCTACTGGAGTGGTCTGTTTACGTGCTGTTTCTCTTACTTCTGCAACCTCCCACCTCCCTTCCCCAACCTCAACTTGGGAGTTTCCGGAGAGCTGGGAGTACATCATTTCTTTGCATTCCTTGTGCCTAGGCAGAATTCCTTATATGGACTGAGTTCTCAATAAATACATATTGAATATGTATTAAATTAAACTGAATGTGTCGAATTGTGTTTCTTAAAATAGGCAATCAGATCATTTTAAAACTAGAAGGGCTGTAGACCTCCCTAGTCAGTATCCAGTTTCATTTTAATATTTAAAAAGGGAAGGGGGACAGAGAAGTTAAGTGACTTAAGGCCAATGACTGGTAAAGGCAAGATCATAAGCTCAATCTTAATATTCTTTTTTCTGTTAAAATTCCCAAGGTAAAGCCAGACAGAAGTATGAACACCTACGGTGTGTCAGCAAAGTCCTATGTTCCTGTTTATGAAGATTTGCCTAATCAGAATCATTTAGAATCTGGACCCATTAGAAACACACAACCAGCAGTATTTTTTCAACATTCTTTAAGTTGATATGCTTTGAGTCAAACAAATGCTAACAGCAATTCACCACAAATACACAGCTTTAATAACGGCAGTAAGCTGTATCTGATTGATCGTGTCTCTAACTGAAGCTATTACTTTTTTCCAGTAAACATTTTTCAATGCCTGAAAACCTTAATCGTAAAAGTCTGTTTAATTACACCCCTGAGGGAAATAAGAAGTTAGCTATAACCTCATATTTATCCCCAGGGTGTGATCTTTGGTAATCATTCCTTTTTTTCTGCCTGATGGAAAATTCATCACAAATGACTTAAACGCCTCAAGTCTGAGGATAACCTTTCCCCTCCCCGCTGTAGCGGTAGGAGGGCTGGTAGAATTTACATCCTGTCCCCTTGGATGTCATCAGTATTCTGTGTGTCTGTGTAAGGAAGTACTTGGTAGAAGGTCAATGTGACAGCTGAAGTGCCCACACTTCAGCAAGCTCAGAACATGTCTGGTAGATTACTTCCTCCTTTTCTAAATGATCAGTTATAGAATTATGATGAACACAACGACTTTTAACTTAGTATTTGACGGGGTGAGCAAATCAAGTCCAGTCATAGAACTGTAGATAAGTTATTGTGAATAATTTCTTATGTCACAAACACCCAATAATCTTGGGTGCCAACTTGCGAACCCTCATGTCTGCATTTCTTCTAAGACATCCAGCCTAAAATATCACACTGGTCCAAACTCAACCATGTCACTAGAATAAAATTTAGAGTTATACAGCTCCCGAAGATCACAGCAATCATTAATGTCCTTATAAATGCTATAATTTTATCCATTTTTTTTACCCATTACAAAACCATCTATGCACCAAATACAAAAAAATCTTTATGACGTATTAAGAATTTTTCACATTTTCATGTACGGTCTGAAAGTGTTATTTAGAACTCAATTTTATTTTATTGTTATTTTTTAAATTTCTTTTGATGTTTATTCACTTTTGAGAGAGAGGAAGAGACAGAGCACGAGTGGGGGAGGGGCACAGAGAAGGGGAAACACAGAATCCGAAGCAAGCTCCAGGCTCCGAGCTATCATACAGAGCCCGATGTGGAGTTCAAAACCACGAACTGTGAGATCATGACCTGAGCCGAAGTTGGACACTTAACCAACTGAGCCACCCAGGCACCCCTAGAATTCAATTTTAAAATATATGTATATAAAAGCAAAGTGTTCAATGGTTAAACCATTAAAAAAAAGTTCCCCTACTTTCACTTTATACAAGAAATACATTATCCTAAAAATTTTTTTTAATTTTTTTTTATATGTTTATTTTATTTTTGAGAGAGAGAGAGAAACAGAGTGTGAGTGAGGGAGGAGCAGAGAGAGAGGGAGACACAGAATCCGAAGCAGGCTCCAGGCTCTGAGCTGTCAGCACAGAGCCTGATGTGGGGCTCGAACTCACGAACTGCGAGATCGTGACCTGAGCTGAAGTCAGATGCTCAACCGACTGAGCCACCCAGATGCCCCCATCCTAAAATTTTTAAGGAGCCAATCATCACCTCTCTACCCGGTAACAGTTTGGTGTAATCGAAACAGTATAATCATCTTGTCAGTTTACCATGTCAGAACTCTCTGGGAACAGAATAAAAATTAAAGCTGAAAATCTACAATTTCCAGATGTGGGAAAGTATTATTTTGACAAGTTACTATTCGACAGAGCCTGGGATTATGATATTGGTATGGTTTTGAGCCTGAAAGTGTGAAGCACTGAGGATTGTTTAGAAGCTGTCAATCCACAGGCAGGCTCTAGGCTTCTGGGGACGCAGCCTGTGGGTAATACAACGTGGACCACAGCACAAACTCCAGCAATGATTCCTCTGTATCGGTATGAGCTCACAGATATAGAGACACGTAAGGGGTTTCAATCCACTACAGTTATCCTTTCTGATGTTCAAACTGGCCATAGTTTGGCCAGTGAGAGTCAATTTCAGTTGGCCCCTGAGAGCTTCGGATATAATTCTAGTTGCTAATGATAATGTCTATGCCCGCTAATTTCATTTCATCCTCATAGAGACTGTTTATTCTAAAGTTTTCACTATCCTCAGACATCACTGTGTATTTCTGGGCTATAGATTCGACAATCTATCACTAAATGAATTAAGCTTTCATCCAATTATTTAACTGTAGTTTTGGGGAACAGTATAGTCTCTAAGCTTCCTTCCCATAATAACAGCACGAGGCACTTGCAAGATGAATGCAAAGAATCACATAAGACAGAATTAAACGTCATCTTTCCAAAGCACTTTTAGTAAAATATCTACCCTTAACTGAAAGGCATATAAAAAAAAATGTCTAAAAACTAAATCAAATGCATTAGGAAAAAGGAAATTAATTATATTTTCAGATCAAATTTGGGTAAAAGAACTAAATAAAGAAATGTTTTTTCTTTGTATAACTTGAAGTCACCAGTTCTTAGTAAAAATTATGTCTGCATGTATAATTAAATAAATAATGTTGGTATTAGTAAAAATCATGACAATAAACTAATCTTTACTGAGTGGTGACTATGGGCTGGGCACTACACCAGGCACTATACATACTGCCTCATTAATCCTTACAATCATCCTATAAGGAGTAGTGATGATTATTCCCATTTTACAGATGGAGACATTGAGGCTTAGAAACTCTGTACATACAGTAAGACATGTAACCAAGATTTGAACTCAGCTCTTTGTCTTTGGAAACTTGACCTTAACTGCTTTCTCCTAATGAAATGGTAATTAATGTTTAAATTCTATTTAAAACTCTATTTGTAGTCCAACTTTCAATAGTATTTCATTAACAAAATGCATGTTTAGATTGAAGATGTTTACAAACAACTGGAATTATGGAATTATGTTTTAAAAATCCTACTGTTCAGGAGCACCTGAGTGGTTCAGATGGTTAAGCATCCGACCTCGGCTCAGGTCATGATCTCACGGTTTGTGAGTTCAAGCCCCGCATGGGGCTCTCTGCTGTTAACATAGACCCGCTTCAGAGCCTCTCTCCCCTCCCCACCCTGCCACTCCCCCACTCACGTGCACGTACGCTCTCTCTCTCTCAAAAATAAATAAACATTTTTTTTAAAAATTAAAAAAACTGGGGCGCCTGGGTGGCTCAGTCGGTTAAGCGTCCGACTTCGGCTCAGGTCATGATCTTGTGGTTCGTGAGTTCAAGCCCCGCATCGGGCTCTGTGCTGACAGCTCAGAGCCGGGAGCCTGTTTCAGATTCTGTGTCTCCCTCTCTCTCTCTGACCCTCCCCTGTTCATGCTCTGTCTCTCTCTGTCTCAAAAATAAATAAACATTAAAAAAAAATTTTTTTTAATTAAGAAAACTAAATCCCGGCGTGCCTGGGTGGCTCAGTCAGTTGAGCATCTGACTTCAGCTCAGGGCATGATCTCACGGCTCATGAGTTCAAGCTCTGCGTTGGGCTCTGTGCTGACAGCTCGGAGCCCGGAGGTTGCTTCGGATTCTGTGTCTCCCTCTCTCTCTGCCCCTAGCCCACTCACATTCTGTCTCTGTCTGTCTCAAAAATAAGCAAACATTAAAAAAACTAAAAAAGAAAAAACTAAACTAAATCCTACCGATCATAAGAAATTGTGAAAAAGATTCTACCCCTGGGTAAAAGGTTGGGGGAACAGGATACCCATAGTCTCTATGACCCCACAGATTACTCACGAACTGCAAAGGGGAAAAAGCAGCTCTACAGACAGACGGACTTGTGATATCCTGAGACTGACACAGCATCACCTCAGTAGTATTCGCACTAAAAAGTTTTACCTGAATAAAATTATGAAGAAATAATGACAAATCCAAATTAAGAGACACGAGACACTGAACTCTTCAAAAATGTCAATGCTGTAAAAGCAACAACAACAAAAAAAGCAAAGTTACAGTTCTAGAGTAAATGATACTTAAAAAAAAAAAAAAAAAAAAAAAAAAAAAACAAACCAGGGACGCCTGGGGGGCTCAGTCAGTTAGCGTCTGACTCTTGGTTTTGGCTCAGGTCATGATCTCATGGTTTGGGAGTTCAAGCCAGGCATCGGGCTCTGTGGCTTTTAATTTTCTCCCTCTCTCTCCGCCCCTCCCCTGTTCACTCACGTGCTCTCTCTCTCTCTCAAAATAAACTTAAAGGGGCGCCTGGGTGGCGCAGTCGGTTAAGCGTCCGGCTTCAGCCAGGTCACGATCTCGCGGTCCGTGAGTTCGAGCCTCACGTCAGGCTCTGGGCTGATGGCTCGGAGCCTGGAGCCTGTTTCCGATTCTGTGTCTCCCTCTCTCTCTGCCCCTCCCCCGTTCATGCTCTGTCTCTCTCTGTCCCAAAAATAAAATAAAAACGTTGAAAAAAAATAAATAAATAAACTTAAAAAAAAACCCATAAAATGAAATGAAATCTATAGTCTTTAATAAGATCCCTGATTGAGAGAAAGAAAGAGTATTATTGGGACAACCGGGAAATGTGAATATTAATTTCACATTTAATTGTATTGTTTCAAGAATATTAAATTTCTTGAACATGATCACGGTACATGGTTTAGTACAAGAGTATCCTTGTCCTTAGGAAACCCGTGCTGAAACACTTAGGATGAATGTCATGATCTCTGAAACTAACTTTAACATAGCTTAGCAGAAAAATACATACACATGGAAAATTATATATGTATACAAAGAGATGAAGTGGTAAGATGTTGATCACTGGTGGCTCCAGGTGACGGTGTCCAGGTGTTTACCGTACTGTTCTTTCAACTTTTCTGTAGGTGTGAAGTTTTCAAAATTTGGAGGGAAAATCAGATTCGATAAATACATACTTTTCTCTACCATGCATCTGTGCACACTCCATGGCATTCTGTCCCTTTCTTGTAGAACCAACCACATTTGATCTCGCAGAATCGTTTTGCAAGTGTTTACTCTGTCAAAAAGCTACGTGCAGACAGGGCCTAGATCTACCTCATCAGGACCAGCGGAGTGACTTACTCACTGAAGATCTTCAAAGTGCCTCATTCAAAGCAGGTCTAGTAAACATGGGCTGAATATTCTGAGATATTACCATATGGGTGATGATAGTTTTCTACAGTATTAAAAAGGACCCACAACAGAAGTATTTCATGACTGATAAACTATACTATATAATCCCTAAACTTAGAATCGTTTGAAAACTATTAAATAGCTGAAAAGTTAAATTAAAAAAAGTACACAAAGGTGATCAACACCACTGTTTAGTCTGTAAACCACTCCGGAATAACTCATGGTTATTATGTCATATAGTGTTCTTTTAAAATTATATAGGTAAATTATGTAGGTATTTTAAAATTTGTATCCCAAATTGGGAATATGTGTTCTAGAGGCACCAGGGTAAATTTATCATTGACCTTCACATAGCAAACTGTCCTGACAAGTGGGTTTTGTGATGACAGGAGAACAGCTATCAGGTGCTAGATGATGAGGATGACCATGATGTTCACTTCAATGTGTACAGGCTGGATCATCAGGACCATAAAATAAAAGCAGGGCAGTGGCATACTGTAAAGTAGGGGTCAGCAAATCATGGCCATGGGCCCAAACTGCCCTGCTGCTCATTTACATATGGCCCACAACCTAAGAATGATTCTTACATTTTTAATGGTTGAAAATAAATCAAAAGAAAAATACTACTTTATGACAGATGAAAATTATATGACATCCGACTTTCAATGTCCATAAATTAAGTTTTACTAGAGCACAGCCATGCCCATTTGTTTATGTATTTTTTATGGCTGCTTTTGCTACAAAGGCAGACCATATGGCCTGTAAACCTAAAATATTTACTATCTGGCCCTTTATAGAATAAATGCCAGAGACAGAAATTTCAATATCCAGTAGACATCGAGGACCCATGGGTATGTTTATCCTGTGATATTCATGGAGTGCTATGCTTTTGTGTGCTTTTCTATATCTGTCGTATGCCTCAATAAAAAGGCTTCTTAAAAAAATCCTATTATAGTGAATTTAAGGGTGTATGAAAGAGATAACATTCCCATGTTTCCAAAATTAAACATATAAGACAGTGACTTTCTAAAGGTGCTGTCAGAACCAAGGTCTGATCTCCAGACTATGGATGGGCAGATATGGAAACTACAGAGATCAACCTGAACAAGTCATTTAAAGACAGTTCCAGAAACTAAAAGCAACCTAGGCAAGGAGGCAGTAACAGCAGGACCCAACTCAAGGAGCAGACACACGGACATAGGTTGGGGTTTAACAGTAAGACTCTAGGACCTAGCAGGACTAGACGAGTGAGGAGAATTAATACGGTTTTAACACTTAAACAGCCACTATGAAAGTGCACAAGCCCAAAGCCATATCCAACTACTCTCTAATCTTACTCATTCGCCAAGATTGAAGGCTTGTGAACTCTATGGCAATACCCACTGGTTAGACCTACTTAATCACAATTTGCTTGAGTATCTTCAATTATAAATAGTACAGAACAATTTACAGTAAACGCCACCACACCCAAAGTGAGCAGGAGTAGTGGCAGATTAACTGAAAATGCCCTTACAGTGTGTATGGAGGAAAATGCACATAAACACGCATACCTTCAACACTTTACTGCACACATCAGCCATTCTTTGATTTAGGATCAAGCCCTTTCTTCGGGGAGGCATCACTGTGACTTTCAGTCACTGGTTCTTTAAAATACAGTGAGAACTTACAGGTTAGGAAGTGAGAATCTTTCCAGATTTTTATGGATTTTTTTTTTTTTTTTTTACTGGAAACACTTTTAGTTATCTTATCCGCAACTAATTTGGCAGAATTTTTTTTTTTATGATTCATCTTTGAATCTATCTAAAGTGCTCAAATTAAGTTTAATGCAAATAACTACTTTTTAAAACACCGTTCAATGGTTTAATTAATAGTCAATTGAGTTATATCATTACAATAACAAGTAAAATTGGCATTAAAAAACTGACGAAACGGACATGCACGTGTACCGAAGCGTAGCGTGCCAGCCATCAGCATTAGACCGCGACGGGCTTCGCTGGGTAAGTTTTATGGAGGGAATGGAAGGCAGCAACAGATAAAATGAACACATAAATCACAGATTCAAGGCACTGGCCAGGGAGAAGCAAGCCAGAGCCGGGGCTATTAAACCAGGGAACAACACTGCCCTAGACACACAGTGACAGTGTTCTTGGGTTCCGTGGGCAGAGGGAAACAGCTGAAAAGGGGCGTCTGCAGGAAGATTCGGTGACCCTTCTTAGGGGTGGAAAGGAAAAAGCGGAACAAAGTCGGGACAGAGCCAATGCTTCACTGTTGATGGCCTGAGAGGAAATACAGCTACAGGAGGGAAAAAAAAAAAAGAACAAAAATGGCAAAAGACAATTATCTACTTTCATATTGTTTGACGTGTTCCTCATTTTCCTGTCAGAATGTCCTCTTAAGAGAAATAAATTTTAAAAGAGAACTTTTATTTGCCTTATTACAAAGAGGGCTGACATCACTGAGCTATTCCATTTTCCTTACAATCCTCTTGAGAACTTGCAAACTAAGGCTGGAAGTACTGAAGGAACAAAAGCCACCTGTAGCGCTTTAACTTGAAATTAAAGTAGCCGCAAGAGATCAGCACTACTGACTCCTAAAAGGTAGTACAGAACGTACCAGTGCCTAAACAGATCCAGAGAATGGTGGGGATGGGGACACTAGCTTACATCTTATCAATTCACAAAAAGAACTGATGGCAATCAAATCAAATTTTAACGTAACAACTTAAGAGGAACAGAAAAATTAAAATAGAAAATCAACTGGCTTATGTCTCCTGAAACAGAAGTATCCTTCGTCATATGCCAGCGTATGTTCACAAGTCTGATTTTAAGCAGCTTCCGGTACATGGCCTTCTTCTACTCTCCACGGAAGAACATTTCCCCAAGGAAGAGACACACTGTGGATGGAATCCTTACTGAATGTGCACAAGAACTAATTCTGCGATCATGTCTCAAAAGGAAACATGCAAAAAGATGTCTGCCATGCCTTACTTGTAACAAAACAAGTGGAATGAACTTAAGTGTATGCTCAGTAAATTACGGCACATTATTACGACACTTGCAGTCACCTAAAATCGGGGGCATGCAAGAAAGGTTTAAGGAGAATGGGACAACGCTCGTGAAACCAGTGAGAAAAAGGTGGAAAAGAAAATTGCACATATCACCTAATAACCATGCGGGAGAAAGACAGTCTGCGTATTCACCAAAGCCTAAGGACACACAGCAAAATGTCACCAGCGATGAGCTCTGGGTGAGAGAACCGCAAGCAACTTTTATTTTTAATACTCCCTTTATTCCCTTTTCCACAAGAGGAATTACTTTTAAAATTAAAAGAAAAGAGAAAAGAAAAGAGAAGAGAAGAGAAGAGAAGAGAAAAGAAAAGAAAAGAAAAGAAAAGAAAAGAAAAGAAAAGAAAAGAAAAGAAAAGAAAAGAAAAGAAAAGAAAAAGAGTGGAAAGGGGAAGAGCACATAGAAGAAAGCAGGAAATAATCATTTCAAGGAAGGGGATTCTGGAACTGCACAAGCCACTCCACTCAGTCACCTTTATAATCCTCGCAGCCCCAGAAGTGAGAACAAATGCCAGCAGTTAAGGAGAGCTGAGACGTCTTCTCAGAAACATTTACATATTTTACCTGGGAAAGCAGGTCTGGACTTCAAGCAAGTCCACAATATTCAATAAAATGCAGGAGCCCCTCCACCTCTTGGAGCTGGTAACCCACAACATCATTTTCCCTGTCAAGTGGGAAGCCGAAGACGCACACGCACACTCACACGCACAGCCCAGTGGCCACCACTGATACAGCGTCCAGAGGCTTCAACTGGCCAAGCACACCACCAAAAATAACCACTAAGTCCGCACACACGGGTCTATGATGACAGCTACGTCACCATCCACCGTAAGACACACACCCAAGACTTTAAAATAAAAATGAGGGGAAGAAAAATGCAGGTCTTGGGAGGGTTGAGATCCGGACTCAGAGGACCCGTGGCCACTCAGAGCGCTTTCAAAACCTACGCCGAAGTCTTCACATTGGAAACGCGCCGCGAGGGCAGTCGCAGAGGACAGAAGGCCGCGGCTCTGGCCTACGTGTGCCCGAGTGCGAGTTCTCCGGCACTAACTAGCTGTCCGCCCACCGGCCCTCTGTGTCCCGGGCTGCTCATCTATGAGACGGTGACAATGCAAACACCTGTGTCTAGGAATCAACTGTGTGAGTAACTACACAACACTTATTTATGGAGGGGGCGCCCGGGTGGCTCAGTCAGTTGAGCATCCGACCGGCTCAGGTCATGATCTCACAGTGTGCGGGTTTGAACCCCATTATCAGGCTCTCTGCTGTCAGTACGGAGCCCACTTCAGATCCTCTGTCCCCCTCTCTCTCTGCCCCTCCCCCCCCAAAATAAAGAAACTTAAAATTCTTTAAACATGAAAAAAAATCACATAATATAATCAACTTACTTTCAAGTAAAAAAACAAAAGTTAAAAAAATAGTATGTATTATGTTATGTACGTGTAAATTATATAACCACACACATTCAGGTATCTGTGTGTACCTGGTGGGGGGCAGGGAGAACAACAGGATAGCAGATGGAGTAAAATGTTACCAATAAGTGAATCTGAGAGAAGGGTATGAGGATATCCTTTGTATCACTTTTATTCTTGCACCTTTTCTCGAAGTTAGAAAATATTTCCAAATAATTAAGTAAAAACAAGGTCTACCATTTGACTGTTAATTGTAACAATAAGGCAGTGGGCCCTCTGGTCTTCCTATCTCACCGAGAATACTACGTGAGGGCCTGGGGCGACATCTGCAAGTGGCAAGGTGTCCAAAGCGGAAGTGGATTAACAAAACTATGCTCCCAAAACAGGTAAAACTGCCTGAGTCTCATCTAAGGCTCACCAACTCTACTACTCGGACCTCAACAAAGGACTGAACAAAGCTTTTGGAATGAGTTTATCAGACTTCAGCTGAATGAAAACAATAAAAAGGGGCGCCTGGGTGGCTCAGTCGGTTGAGTGTCCGACCTCGGCTCAGGTCATGATCTCGCGGTTGGGGAGTTCGAGCCCCGCACTGGGCTCGCTGCTGTCAGCGCAGAGCCTGCTTTGGATCCTCTGTCCCTCCGTCTCTGCCCCTCCCTCACTTACATTCTCTCTCTCTCAACAATAAATAAACATTTAAAAATAAAGTAATACAAATACTCAGAATCTCTCTAGATCCTTCTTTCTAGGAATCAGTATGAAAAAAAATTGATCATTCTTATGCTGTTTTTTCTCCCTTGTGAGCCAAGAGCAGTGCAACTACAAGGTGCTGAACTAGGATACAGAACCCTGAATACAGAGAAGGCAGAAATGTCCCTTCTCTGAGCCTAATTCCAAATCCTTAACTTAAATATGTGGCTACAATCTATGTGACTCCATACTACTACCAGAGGCATTACAAGCACCCCCAGGACGTCCTTTGTAAGTTTTCCTCAGTTCACCCAAAAGTCATGGGAAATAAATCAAAAGATAAGAGAAAATAAACGGTAAGAAAAAAAGGGAAAAGGGATGCATTATTTTGCAGAGTCTCCTTCTAACACTTCTCATTACTTGGCTCACCACGGTGGTCATGAGGCCCTTTAAAACTTTTTCCACCTCCAATTCAAAGAAATGCAGCTGGTTAGTTTCAATGAGTTATACATTTCTAATTTTCATTATTTCAACTTCTTATTTTGTTCCCTAAGAATATTAGTGAAAAGCTTCACTGGGGAATTAGTGAAAAAAGAAAATACACATTCTCTACTGTTTGATTTTTTCTACACCAATGCCCTCTCCCTCGTTTCAATCCTTCACCCTAATTTGGTTTGAAAACCAAGTTGAAAATTTTGCCTGGCTTAGCCGCACATGTGGTCAGCGGCAACAAGCCCTGGAAAAATGGCTATTCAAACTAAGTTAAACTTGGTAGTTCCAGGTTCTAAAAGCAATTATTACATCACCCAGGAAAAACTATAAACTCATTAGCACCACCTCGGTCTCAGTGCTCATAGAGTTAGGCCAGGAGAGTTGAGACGGCCCTCTGTCTCTGAGGCATAAAGGTCCTTTATCTTCTGGGACAACAAAGATCTGTTTTGTCATCATTTTGTTTTTCAAAATTCTCAGGGAAAACAAAATCTCAACCTTAGTAATCTGTTCCAGTATTTTAAAACTTCAGATAATGTAATGTTCTCTACCATCTGCTCACATTCGTTTTTAAGTCTTTCTTTTCTTTCTTTCTCTCTCTCCCTTTCTTCCGTAGAATTAATCTCACTAAATACTACACCAAGCCCAGGCACAAACATGGTTAAATAACTCCTCGTTTGAACTCCCCATCACAATCTTACCGACAACATCTCAGAAACAGAGGATAAAATGTTTCTCTGACCGGAAAGATTAAAGACTATTCATTGACATGGGTTTTATCTGGTCCTGTTCATACAGAATAATTTACCAGCTCTTTCCTGTCTTATTCTCCATCTCAAACTTGGCTGGGCACATGGTTTATGTGGACACACCTATTAGGTACCGACCACAGCACGGAGCACCCAAGGAAACAGCACAGCTGTTGGCCTCTCTAAAGCATCCAGGCTGCTGGGAGACAAGTTTCTTAGTTTGGCACCTGGCCTTGAAGAAACAAAGAAATTCGCTCAGGTGATCCAGTAAGTGGCTGGTACTAATGGTGGAGGGGAACACAACATTTCAGGGAGGCACATAAGAAAATGAGGGCAGAAATCTTACCCATGTAGGGTCAGGCTCCAGACGATTCCAGGCCATCCAGGAAGAAGAGGAAATCCAGGCCAGATGAAGGCCTCATGGGTAACATCATAATTCAAGAACTGGCAAGCAGGTCCAAAAAGAGGTTATCTGTGTCCCCTCAGCAGCAGGAGGCCCCAATGTGTATTTTCATCTGCTATTTGCCGACTCTGCTTCTCCTCCCCCTAATCTCGCCGCCCTCTCATCTCGGTATCTGTTGATTCACAGACCCCTTCGAAAACCAGATGAAAGAAATCTCAGGACTCTATCCTCAACATAAATGTGCACGTAGACAAAAGTTTGCCCACAATCCAAACCTTATGGACCTGCGCTTATGAAGCCTTAAATTCACTCTGAGCCTTTGCCACGCTTTCTCTAGGTGGCACTGTGTGGGACTATCCCTACTGAGTACTGATCCTCCCTATAATCTCAACCGAAACTTCCTTCGAAGAGAGGATCTCACTGATTTGGTCCCCCACTACTCAGTGGGCAAAGCTTTACTGCCAAGTCCTACGTGACACGAATCCACCTTGGCGTCAGGCACTCATGCCCAGTCCAACAGTGATTAAGATGGTAGTGTTTGATAGTCACTAGGCATGGCGGTCTAAACGCAAAGGCTGCATTTCTTTTGACAGAGTCTATAGGAATAGCAAGTTCCCTCAGAAAAGGGGTATGGGCATGGCGGACATCTGAGCGCAATGGACTTCTCCACGCAGAACAAACATAATAGAAAAAAAAAAACAGAGGATATTAAGTGCAAACCACCACATGGGTCCCAGATTAAATCATAAAAATTACAGGCACATATATATGTACATATATACCCATACACATATATATGACTAACGGTTGAAGGGATGCCAATAAAGAATAGTTAAGGTGGGATAAGGCAGACCACTGGAGTTTTACATTTATACTGTATTTTACAAGAAAGAAATGAACTTGAAGAAAGAATGAAAGAAGCACACCCCGGTGGACAAAGGTGTGTCTAAAGGCCAATGGTGAGGAATCAGGAAGAAAAAGGGAACCCCTGAAGACCAAGCAGAAGAATCTAGATTTAAGAGAACTGTGTGCGACACCACAGATTTTCTAGCAACATGGACTCGTGCATAGTATAAATCATCCTTAAACGGCTCTGGGGTGACACTGGCACAGGATGGAAGGTGTGGAACAGTCCCCCAGCAGTGGTCATGGAGCTTCCTCTGCTTCTCAGTGTGGTCATTTTCTTTTCTTTTTTTTTTTTTTTAATTAAAAAAATTTTTTTTGACATTTATTTTATTATTGAGAGACAGAGCATGAGCGGGGGAGGGGCAGAGAAAGGAGGAGACACAGGATCCGAAGCAGGCTCCAGGCTCCGAGCTGTCAGCACAGAGCCCAACGCGGGGCTCGAACTCACAAACCGCGAGATCATGACCTGAGCCGAAGTCGGACGCTTAACCGACTGAGCCACCCAGGTGCCCCTTTTTAATTTTTTTAAAGGTTTATTTACTTTTGAGAGAGATACAGACAGAACCCAAGTGGGGGAGGGGCAGAGAGCGAGGGAGACACAGAATCCGAAACAGGCTCTAGGCTCCGAGCTGTCAGCACAGAGCCCAACGCGGGGCTCAAACTCACGAACTGTGAGATCATGACCCGAGCCGAAGTTGGATGCTTAACTGACTGAGTCACCCAGGTGTCCCTCAGCATGGTCATTTTCAATGCACTGCTCTATATCCAAGATAATTATGCTATTCAAGATTGCTTCCCTTTGGCTAATACACAAACTCAGACTGCAAGGCTTTTGAAGTGTCACATACGAGAATCTTATCATTGCCTTATTTTTGCATATGAAGACCTAAAGAACCAAGAGAACATCTGTAGGTACAAGAAGGAAAGAAGATCTGTGCTGTGATGTAAAGTCCTGGAGGGGTGGGAACTGGTTTCATTCTAGCATCAACACTGAGGTAGAATACCCAGCAAGATAAACAGTAGTTGAACACGTAAAACATATGTGCTTCTCTAAGACACCTTAGTTCCAAACACGCTAGGCTGAAGCACATCAACACAGAACGTGCCAAACCTCAATCCCAGTAAAGCTGAAAACGAGCATAACCTCCTCTCTGACTACGTCGGTGGCAACATTGTGCTTCCGCACTAAAAAAGAAGAACTGAATATAGCTGCTAGGATAAGTTCACGTGGCTATTAGGCTGTCAAGTTGTTTTTTGTTTCCTACAAAGCAAGGAAAACAGAATGACTTATAAATACTAAAGACAGACCCTACCATGCATATAAGAACTAGGAAAAGAAGGCATCACATTTTGGAATCTTTGACCTTATTCGTTGTTGTTGCTGTTCCTCCTGAGAGACCTCAAGATTTGCCAGCTATATCTCATAGTACAGAAACACTAAATTACTTTTAAGTTGACATGAAGGCCACCCATAAACCCCCTAGAGAAAATTTAAGACAGTCCTGGAGCCATCAGTGAGTATATGGCTCCACAGGGTTAGGAATTAGAGACAAGAAACTTCTCTTTGGTGGGTCATACAGGATGGTTTGTTTCAAGACCGTTATGGTGAACCCCAAATTAATCCTTCTGACAGTTCCTTTCTGACAGCAACAGTCAAATTACCCGTGGTAATTCGGCAACAAGCGCTACAGACTTTAATGGCAAGTGGGTGGCCTTTAAACGGGGATTCCAAACCTTGGTAGGACGGAGAATTCTTTGGGCCAGAGGCTGTCATGTGTACAGCAGAACGTGTCGCAGCACCCTGGGTCTCTACTCACTAGATGCCAGTAGCACACGCACCCCTCCCCCGCTGTCCTAATTAAAAGGGTCTCCAGATATGGGGCAGGGCTGGGTGCAAAACTGCTCAACAGAGAACCACTGTTTAAGGGCAAGCAGCAACTGGAACTCTGGGTGGGAAGCCTCTCACTGCCCCACTCTAGCTAATATGTTCGATCATGAAATGAGTTAATGGGAGTTAAAAATAGCGTTTAGACTATAAATTTACACAACACAATTATCAAGACTAGGAAAGACTATACCGTATTGTTATCTCAAGGGCTTTACACACAATGAACTTTTTTCAATTAGATACATCTCTAAATCAACCTGTTTAAAAATAAACCTTTTGGGGCGCCTGGGTGGCTCAGTCGGTTGAGCATCTGACTTCGGCTCAGGCCATGATCTCACGGCTTGTGAGTTCGAGCCCCGTGTCAGGCTCTGTGCTGACAGCTCACAGCCTGGAGCCTGCCTCGGATTCTGTGTCTCCCTCTCTCTCTGCCCCTCCCCTGCTCGTGCTCTGTCTCTCTCTGTCTCAAAAATAAATAAAACATTAAAAAAATAAAAATAAAAAAATTAGTAAATAAACCTTTTAATTCAAATATAACCCATATATAATACAGGACTGCCACTTCAGAATTACAAAGTATTTGCAATGCTTTTCCAGTCTGAATAACCAACGCAAGAGTATCTTCACTGCTCACCTGACAGTTCAAACACAACTTTCTCATTACCTTAAATAGAAAACAATCTTTTAATAAACTTACCCTTAATGAATATTGCTGAAATCATAAAGAGATCTATCCTGTAGAAATGCCAAAGGACACCACTTTATTTGGCATAGATATCTACTTTCCCTCTAACCAATAATCCAATTAAGTCATCGTTCTCACATTGCCATCCATCCGTCTGTCCAAAGATTTACTGAACATTTACTATAAATCAGGGATTGCTGCTAAAATTGAATAATACACGAGCTCAAACTCCACCTCCTGAGACGCGTAGAGGCTAAAGAAACATACAGATGGGAACGCAGGGATTTATAATACAATACAGTCCGGCAAGGTTTCAGAGCGGGAGCAAACCGGAGATGAATCTTGTAAAGTGAGAGGAGCAAAGCAGAGCATCACTGTTTTAATATGCTGGCACAGAGAAGGTATTTTAAAAGCATGACACAGAAACCAGAAGTCATAGAGGAAAAGGATTAATAAACCGGGTGACATAAAAAATATTAACTTCCGTGTAATAAATTATATGGCATAAACAATGATATAAAGCAAATGACAAAATGGGATGTGACTGGCAAATGAGAAATGTTTGAGATGACAACTGCTAATACACAAAGAACTTTTCATCGTGGTTTGAATCATTCTTGTAACTGAATTTTCACAAAACCTATCATCCTGTTTCAATGAAAGAGGTTCTCTGCATCTCCACGACCTTTTAAAGTTATTTGGAAGAAATGTACAAGAGCAAATGACTTACTTGCACAGCCCTTGGTACTGAAATCAAACATTCCCTGTAGAATAGGCTGGCCAGTGTCACTCTATAGGGAGAAACCTAAAGTTAAATAAGGTATTTGCTCATTTAACAGAATCAAGATTAAGTCTCAAAAAGGGGAAGCCGAGACGTTTTATCACAATACAAATATAATGACACAGAAGTTATTTAATTGAATTCTTTATTAAACTGGTTATGTTTAGGGCAGTGCCCTTAAGAAACTAAGAGTAATTACTCATCTGGGAGAAAAAAATTCAGTCCTGGCATTTAGCACAACCATACACAAAAAATTGCAGATTACTGAAGAGTGAAAGGTAAAACTGAAATTCTTAGAAGGAAAGAAAACATTTCCATGGCCACAGAAAAGGCAAAATTTTCTGGAACCCAACACAAAAGCCCTAAGGATAAATTGGACTACATTAAAATTAGGAATTTATGCTCATCAAAAGACACTATTAAGAGGAGAAAAAAAAAAAAAAAAGGCAAGGAGTGAGTGGAAGAAAGTATCTGTAAAACATGCATGCAACAAAGGATTCTCATCCAGAATGCTAGAAGGACTTCTACAAATAAGAGACCGATAACAGATAAACGGGCCAAAGACTTGAAGAGACAACTCACAAATGGCCAGGAGACACATGATAAGGCCTTCAACTTTGTCAGTCAATGTCAAAATGCAAATCAACACCACGGTGCACCCCCCACATTCCACTATCAGGATGGGAAGCACCTGGACCTTTCCTCTGCTGGGAGCAAAAGTGTAAATGAATACAGTCACTTAAACGACGGGCAGTAGGAACTAAACCTATGATCTAGCAAGTCCATACTTAGGTCTAAGCCCATCAAAAATACCTACATATGTCCAACCAAAGACATGTCTTCACATTGCACTTCCGTTAGCCAAACCTAGAAACAGTCCATCCCTGGGAGAATGGGTGTACAGGCAATAAGAATAAACCCCCTACTGTTACACACAACCACATCAATAAACCTCACAAATATACTGCTGAGTGGAACAAGTCAGTCACAAAATAAAATACAATGAGTGATTCCACGTAAAATATAAAAACAGGCAAGATGAATCTACTGTGGTTATCTTTGAGGTGGGATAATAATCAATGGGGGCATGAAACAGGCTTGTGGGGGGGCTGGCATATTCTGCTTCTTGATCTTGGTGTTGGTTGCACAGTTGGAGACTGAAAATTTATCAAGCTGTGCAATTAAGAACAGCGCACATTTCTGTAGACACATCACATTTCAATAACCAGTTAAAAAAAAAACAACCCACTGAGAGAGGACTTCACATTTTTCCTAAGCTCAGTGCTCCAACTAGAGGACCCACGAAGAAGCCAGCTCCCTACACACTTCTATATACCGCTTTTCCTTCACTTCCCAGTTTTATTCCTTCAGACAGATGCCCGCCTTCCACATGCAATGCACGTCAGTAAAGTCACTGAGCACCTTGTATGTGCCAGTTAATGTGCTGGGCACTGAGGACAGCGACAGATCAGCCCTGGTTTGCTCGAGGACCTGACAAGCAGGAACCATGTCTGATCACATTCCTCTTGCCTTGGCATCTAGCACGACGTCTTCTACAGAGCAGGCCCTCCACAAACACTGACTGATCACGTACACCTACAAACAACTGGACCGCAAGGAGAGCTACAGGTAACACACTCGGAAATGACAAGAGTTCACAGGGTCCGAAAGGCTGCCCCCGGCTTCGCTCAGCGCCCAGGGAGGAGAGCTGGTGGGGGCAGCCGGGAGGAGATACAGAGACTGGCGTCCCTGAAGAAGTGGCACAGGACTGTGGTCTGGAAAGGACGCTCCCAGCTGGGGACAAGAACACGGCGGGATAGGAACAGGAGGCAAGAGGCAGCACAAGGCCTGGCGGAAGGGAGGCTCCAGAGCATGTAAAGTCGTGCCTGACAGCTGGGGAAAGGGGTTGTGGGCAGGAGAAAAGCAAGCTTTCTTTTTCAGGAGGTCAGGGCAGAGCTCGGTGGTAGTATTTTCCAAAAGCTCCAAAGACCACGGCTGTTTTTCAAGGATTAGAAATCATGCACTGCACCAAGCTTATTATTTCACTGTGGACAGACGGGAAAAGGATGGGAAAAGGCACACGATCAAATACACTTCTATTCCCCAGTTAACATTTACTTTCAGTTAATATGCAAGCATTTTAGGATACTTCAAAATTACAAGTTGTAACTCATAACTCTGATAAACAAAGCCATTTATACGAACTTCAATTCAAACTCCCCCTTCTTTTGCTAAAATTAAAATGTGAGGAGAGCCTGGCGGGCTCAGTCAGTAAAGCATGTGACTCTCGGTCTCGGGGTTGTAAGTTGAAGCCCCATGTTGGGTGTAGAATTTACTTTACAAGATAAAATCTTTTTTGAAAAAATATGAGTTAATTCAAACTCTGGGCAAGCTAAGCATATTGAACTTCAATTTTCTCATTTGTAATGAGAAACTTAAAAACACATGACCCACAAGGAACCGCTTTTTGACTCTGATGTGGCAAATTTCCACCTGTGACAATTTTAGAAGCAAGGATTTGTGATGAGCATGTGAATTCTTTTACCTCCCACGGCCTGCAGGAGGCATCAAAAATCCCCTACTAAAATTATTCGGTGGTCATTTTTTCTACTGACTATGTCTAACTCACTGGACATTTAACATCCAGAAAAAGAGATGCTGAGTCAAAAACCCCAGAGTTTTGTTCTGTGCTGTGGGTAGCTGATGAGATCATTTGTATTTCTTTCAGACCAACAGTAGCAAAGTCACTACCACGTGTACCCAAATGCATCACCCCGGGCTGCAATACTGTAGTAAAATAACACATGCTAATTTGTCTGGTCAGGAAACTGAACCGCGTGGGAGCTTGTGGGAGCTCGGGGATTTCAACAGCCCGTGATTCTGCAGATGCAGCTTTGTAAACCCCAAGTTTTTCCCGTAGCTGCTTTTGTAACAGTAATGCCAGCTACCCCCTTTCAGGCAAGCCCCTGCAGAATTCCAGAGGTGCTGTCTGACCACGATCGTGCTGAGGCACCGAGCTGAAGAATGATTAATCACAGATGAATTCGCTTTTTGTTTCTTTTCTGACATTTCCGAACCCTTTCTGATGTCTCAACTATCTGATGTCTGGCCATGTCATGCTACCAAAGCAGACTGCCTGAAGTCACTGTTTACTTTGGCCCCCATACAAGTCTGGATAAGAATTTAGTCAAAACACCTCTTTCGCATCACAGAACGGCCTTACGGCAGAACTCCGAGAGACAACACGAAGGAGTTTTAAACATTACACCTACCGTCATTTCTATTTACTCCAATTTTTACTTTTAAGGAAATCGAACAGTTTTAAAACGTATGGGAAGGGGTCACACTGGAAGAGTATAAACTAAGCTTTACAGGTAAACATTAAACAGTTTGGAAGCACGGGAAAACTCATTTAAAAAGTGTTTAGAAAACAAACCAGACAGATTTAAACCAACAGCTCGATTTTTAAGAGCATATAAAATAATAACGTATGGCTGTATATGTATATAAACTATATAACATACCTATATAAGCTGTATAATGCATCTATAAAATAAACAAGCACAAGGCAGCAGCCGCGTTCCTGGTGGTTAGGCAGAGTGAAGAGAAAACCTGCTCAGGTGCTCACCCTCTGAGATTCCCTGCGCTCCAGAAAGTGACTCCTCCCATCACCAAGCAGAGTTGTGCTCAGTCAGTTCCCTGCCCCTCACCAGCGGCAGGCTCAGGAACAGACAAGAGGCACAACTCCGAGAGGTAAAATGGGTGAAGTGGGCCAGGAGGCTTCTTCGTGAGACATACAGACAACCGCACACACGTTGGGAGCACTGCTGTCAAAGAAAACCAGAAAATCACAAGCGTGGGCGAGAACGTGGGGAAATCAGAACCTGTGTGCACAGCCGCCACGGAAAACAGCGTGGTGAGTCTTCAAAAAGTTACACCTAAAACTGCCATATCATCCAGCAATTCCACTTCTGGGAAGATACATAAAGGAACCGAAAGCAGAAACCCGAACAGGTATCTGCACACCCGTGTTTGTAGCAGCATTACTCACAATTGCCAAAAGGTGGGAACACCCCGAGCGTCCGTCAGCCGGTGAACGCATAAACATAATGTGGCATGTGGGTACAATGGGTGTTATTTGCCTTAAAAAGGAGGGAAATTCTTACGCTTGCTACAACATGGAAGAACCGTGAGGACATCAAGCTAAGTTAAATAAGCCAGTCACGAAACGACAGACAGTGCAGGACTCCAGTCACAGGAGGCACCTAGCACAGTCAAATTCAGAGACCAAAGTAGAATGTGGTCACCAGGGGCTGTCAGGGAGGGAGTGGGGAGCTACTGTCTCACAGATACAGAGTGTCAGTTTTGCAAGCTGAGAAGAGTCCTGGAGATGGATGGTGGTGGTGGCTGCACAGCCACACGAACG
Source organism: Prionailurus viverrinus (assembly GCF_022837055.1). NCBI lineage: Eukaryota > Metazoa > Chordata > Mammalia > Carnivora > Felidae > Prionailurus > Prionailurus viverrinus. The sequence continues at coordinate 78,466,731 of NC_062571.1, forward strand.
TAACCTCTAGAACCTCTAGGACGTAACCTCTAAAACGGTACACTTCAGAATGGTTAAGATGGCCAATTTTGTTACATATATTTGACCACAATAAAAATATTTGTTAAGAAAAAGAGAGGCACAGGAGAACACATAGCTCTTTTCTGATTCTAGCCACTACTAATGGCCTGTGATGCCCAAATGGGCAGCCCAAATGTCCTTCTGGGCACCACGAGAGAAGCAGAGCTGGAAGACAGGTGTCACTGGGCTCGGCGGCCAGAAAGCTCCACTCTCCCCGCCTACTGTGGCCAGAGGACTCCTCCAGGGAGAGACTCTTCTAGGTTGAAAACACAATTTCTGTTCATGTCAGCCAGCTCCTGAGCCCCCAAACTGGCACTGATTTATGCTACAACTATACCGAATCCCATGAACATGGCCATGATTATTACAACAGTTAATGTGAACACTAATAACATATCAAGAAATTTCCTTTCATTAATGACTATTTTCAGCTCTCATTCAATTCATCTGTGACTATCCTATGCCTTACTTCTAAGACTATAGGCCCAGACAAAACACATCTTACTCTGGGGCACCTAGGTGGCTCAGTCCATTGAGTGTCTGACTTTAGCTCAGGTCATGATCACGAAGTTCGCGAGTTTGAGCCTTGTGTCAGGCTCTGTGCTGACGGCTCGGAGCCTGGAGCCTGCTTCGGACTCTGTGTCTCCCTCTCTCTCTCTGCCCCTCCCCTGCTCACACTCTATCTCTCTCAAAAACAAAGAAACAGTAAAAAAAAAAAAAAAAAAAAAAAAAAAAAAAAAAAAAAAAATTAAAAAAACATGATCTTACCATGCAATGTTTTTGTAAATCAATCTTTTACACACACATACACACACACGGAAAATCATAAGAATTCATTAAAAATGCATGTCAGAGAATGTGATGCACAAAAATGATAGTGCTATAAGCTACCCAACCACGCACACTCCGAGAGGAGAATTACGGCAACGTGCTCCACTTACGTAACTATGAAGACGGCCACGAGATGATTTTCATCTTGCAGTGTTCATCACTAGCAAGACAAGCAAAATCAAAACACATCATCATGTCAAGAAATGCGTTGTAGGCTCGAGTCAGGGTATTAAATGAAATGCCTTACAAAGATGAATTCACCTAAGCCAACTCGGCACATCTCTAGGTATGAACGCATATGGAAATGAAGTGACTTTGCCAAAACTCTCTCACATTGAGCCATCACAAACTTCTCAGATCAGTTCGGCTCAATTCAGGGTCAATTCTGAGCCTGCACAGCTCAACACAGAATGATTTCTATCTACATGGACATCTCCACCTCTAAGTGATCTCCATCCTACAACATGTGTTTCAGTCGTCTGCTACCGAGTACTAAACCACTCCAAATCTCAGTGGCTGAAAACCACACTAATTTATTATTCCTCGTGATTCTGTGAGTTGGCTCCAGCTCAGTCAGGGGGTTCTCACATCGGTATCTCTTAGGCTCAATCAAGGTAGCGGCATGCAGCCAGAAGCTCGGTGGGGGCTGAAACCCCCGGGATGCTGCTGCCATCTCTGTCCAGCAGCAGTCGGCCCTTTTACATGCTGATGGCTGGCTCCACCGGCAGAGGAAGGGAAAGCTGCCAGCCCTCTTAAGGTGTGGGCCTCAAGCCCCCCAAGAGTTCGTTCCGTGGTATCCTGTTAGTGCAAGTCACAAGGCCAGTCCAATTGAGGGAAACAGAATCTACTTCTGATGGACGGAACAGCACGCACACACCAGGTGAGAGGAACTGACGACGGCACCCTTGGAAACCAGCTACCGAGCCACGGTCCTCCCTACACATGACGAGAAACTCGTCACTTCAGCATGCCTTCGTGAAAACCCATTACTCAATAAAAAGAGAGCAGGTAAAACCCGCTCTTCTGCGTACCCTGGACCTGCCGTTACATGCTTTCACTTGCTCTACTTCATATAATCGGTGTACTAGACGGTAAAGGCTGTAACTGAACAGGCCCAAATCTACGCGAGAAAAATCCAAATGAAACATTACTCTGGTCTCAGGTCCAGTTCGGTACCCCTGGGCGCCACTTCGCGCACTGTGCCATCTATGTGCCCCCTCGGCTGTAACCTCCATCAGGGCAGGGCATCCGCACCGTTTACAGCTGTATTCCCAGTGCCTGCAGGATCTACGACACTGCCCCTTCTCAGTGACCGAAAATACGCCTATTTGAAGATCTACTCCTTCTTTCTTTAGTACCCAATAGAAAACACTTCTGTCGATTTTTCAGTGTGGCAAAAACACGCCGTTACTGATGCTTTAAACACTTAGCTATGCTCCAAGGAAGAAGATATACTTTTAACTACCATCGTAGTTATATGCTAAATTTACCCTCACTAAACCTTGAAAACGAGAGATTTTACAATAGTGTGCCATTCATTTTCTGTGAGTTATCTTTTGCTGGTGTCTAGTTCTGGGCCCTCAAATTGCAACGTGAACTATTCATGCCGGAACCGGCATCTACCTTGCGATTTTGAACAGCACATTTCTAATTGAGGATTCCCACTTTTATAAGCAGTTGTGCTATTTCTTCATAACTGAGAGTTCTCATTTGCTGAAAATATAATAAAATATCCTCTGGTGAAACGAAAATATCTATAAGTGGAACAAAACAGCCATTTTATTCTGCCCACAAACATCTGAGCTCAGACTTTTTCGGCCCTCAGTGGACAAGGCCAAAATGAAGAGACACCCTGTGGCACAACACGGGACTGATTCCTGAGAGGTTCACCACTCTTAGCACCAACCCCAAGAGTTCAGTGCCACTTTCCTCCAAACAAAAGGCAAGTGTCCGCAATTCTACAAATTTCCATAAAGGGAGGCAGAACTGGTGTGAACTAGCATAAGCCTCTGCTTCTCCCCAGCATCTGAACTAAACTAAGAAGTCTGGTTAATAGCACAAGCAGGCCACTTGGAAATTTGGGTGCCATTTATCAGCATATAAACACAGAACTTTGACAGGTCTCAACGAAAGCACAGGTAATGATTCTGTGCATGCTACCCAACTGGGAAGGTGCTATCTATCAGTGCAAGAAGATTCTACACTCAAGCTGAGATAAAAACACAATATATCCTGGGGTGCCTGGCTCGTTGCTGGTAGAACATACAACTCCTGACCTCAGGGTTGTGAGTTCAAGCCCCACACTGGGTGTAGAGCTTACTTAAAAACGACAACAACGATATGTCTCACTTCTACGTCATTCCCATTTTACAGCTGCAAAAACCAAGACCAGCTATAGTTAAGCAACTTCTCCAAAGTGTTGCACATTCCTGTACCGCCACCTCCCTTCGATGCCAGAGTACTTAGCGGTATTCCATGATATCCAGTCACAGTCCGTTAGAACTGCCTGCGTGTCTTAACGAAGTTCTAACCTATTTGCTAAGCAGAAGCTATCCTATTCACACTCAGTAAACACTTGTGAAACAAATGAGGGAGTTTCTCACTATTCTACATGCTTCTCAACCCTCAGCACTAGTATTGCTTCTCATGAAGTCAATAAATGTCTACTTAAAGTTAAACATCTCCTGTGTGGCAGGCACTGTTAGGTACTTGCATACGTGACGAAGATAAACATCACGAGGGTCTCACGAGCATATGCACAGGAGACAGACTTGAATTTTGGAAAGAATTGTCGACTGCTAAGGGAGGAGGGGGTGGGGTGGCTGGGTGGTCAAGTCTAGCCTTAGTGTCCAGTACAGGTTATTGGAGCAAGTGACCGCTAGGCTGTGGAACGATGAATGAGGAGTTTGCAAGCATGGAGGATGGAGAGAGAGACAGAGAGACAGAGAGACAGAGAGAGAGAGAGAGAGACAGAGAGAGAAACAAGAGATCAGTAAGGGTAAAGGGAACACCCAGCTGAAAGACTCCAGTCACTCAGCCTTAGACGTTCCAGGACCCAGATAACAAAGAGTAGATACGAACTTCTTCAATATGAGTGATTCTCACTTTAATAAACAGAAAAGAGCCAACTTTAAAATGAGAAGTAATCATTTTTCCAGTTCATTATTAGGCTGAGATGTGAAAAATTAATCTGGTGTGGTGGTTCTCAAGCTTGCCTTCACATTAGAATCCTCTGAGCATTAAAAAAACAATTGATGCCCATGGTTGAGCCCCAAATCTTAGAAGATAGGGCCCAAGTATCAGTATCTTTTTAAAGTTCCCCAGGTCATCCTATGGGGCATCTGAGTGGCTCAGGTGGTTGAGTGTCCGACTCTTGATTTTGGTTCAACTTATGATCCCAGGGTCATGTGATCGAGCCCCGCATCAGGATTTGTGCTAAGTGTGGAGCCTGCTTGAGATTCTCTCTCCTCTCTCTCTCTCTCTCTCTCTCTCTCTCTGCTCCTCTCCCCCATTGGAACGTGTGCACACGCTCTCTCTCAAAAAAAAAAAAAAGTTCCACAGGTCACCCTAAAGTATAGCCAAATGGATGACAGCAACAACTCAAAAGCAAAGCAGCACTGAGCCTTGGTCTGGTCCTGAAATGACCCCTCACCTTCCCATGGCCTGACTTCCTGTCAATCAAATCTCAGCCTCAATATGACTCCTCAGAGTGGCCCGCCCTGACCCCAACTCTAAAGGAGCCACACCTAGTATGTGCCACATAACACAGTGCTTATTCCTGACGTCTGTCTTATTATCTTGCTGTAGGTGTTCCAACAGAATGGAAGTTCCTTGACACTAGGGATCTTGCTGCATTTCCAGTAGGAGGTCAGGAAGTACTTTATGAATGAACGAATGAAGTAATAAGCCAGAGGACAGGTAGGCATGGGGGTATCTCTCATGGAAATGGAATTTAAAAAATAATATCCTGAAGCTATAATTCTGAGAAATTTCGGTTGCGTATGATTAAGCCAGACTGACCGAACGACACGGAAAACATTTTTTAATTCTTAGCTAAAAACTAGACAAGCCAGATGTTTGTTTCCAAGCAGAGCTCTACCTAAGAAGGAGACTGAAGAACACACAGTATTTCCTCTGGACTGGAGTCAACAAAGGTGGGATTAAAAGTCTTCATGCAGAGGGAAGGGGGGATGAAAATATGGTCACCATTTCCATGAATAGCAAAAAAAGAAGAAATAGGTCAAAATATGGAGCAATTAAGATTTGAGCTTAGGCATGAGGAAAAACTCGCTGAGGGAAATCCTGCGACACTACAGCAGCCATTACAGATGAGAAGTAAAAGTGAAATTTCTGCGGGTCCCTGAGACTGGCCAAAAAAATGCTTCCATTTAGAAGGGTCGCGCACAAGTACACAGAGGAAGATGAATATCCAAGACGGCTAGAATTTTCTTCTGATTGTTATTATTGTGCTACAGTATCTATAGTACCTGAGTTTCCTACCTGAGCTTCTTTAGATCTGGTACCACAAAAATGAGCTAGAAGGAAAAAATACTAGTAAGAACAGTACCAAGTAAGTGTTTTTGGAAAGCAGAAATATGTCCATGCTTTTCCTTCTTCATAGAATATATGTTTAGGGGCATCTGGGTGGCTCGGTCAGTTAAGCATCCGACTTCAGCTCAGGTCATGATCTCGCGGTTAGTGGGTCTGAGCCCCACGTCAAGCTCTGTGCTGATGGCTCGGAGCCTGAGGCTTGGAGCCTGCCTCGCATTCTATGTCTCCCTCTCTTTCTGCCCCTCCCCTGCTTGTGCTCTGTCTCTCTCTCAAAAAATAAATAAACATTTAAAAAATTTGAAAAAAGAACATATGTTTGGACCTATCAACTAAATTAATAATGCAGGCATAAAGGAAATATGCGAATATTAAATTCACGAGTTACCTACGCTATACACTTAAATATGAGATGAAATGCCAGCAGAGTGCCTTGACCAGACTACCTGGGCTGTCAGCATAAAACCAGCAAGGTAATGTGTATCACCCTTCTTTCAAAGCCAGTTCTGTTAGATCCACAGCTTCTAACAATGGAAACATCCCTTCCCCATACCTTCCGTACTTAACGTCAACACTCTGGAACCACTTTTGTTCGTTCCCATATATAGTTAATCACCAAGTTTTACGGAGTATTCCTTTGTAGGGGGGGGGGGGGGGCGGGGGGAGAGGGAGGGGAAATTTACGGGTTAACAAGATTTAAGAGATCTACCAACCAAACTGTACAGGCCTCGTCTGGGTTCAAAGTCAAACTGCAAAACAAACGGACACTGACTAGATACAGAAAGGTACTTAGAAATACCGTTAATATTTTTGAGGTGGGATGATGAGACTGCGTGTATTTTCAAAATGCTCTTGTCTTTTAGAAATACACACCATGAACAGGTGAAATGATATTCTGGATTTGTTCCAAAATAATTCAAAAGATGATGGAGGAGGGAATGGGGAAGAAAGAACAGATGAAACAAGAGGCACTGATGGGCTGAAGCTGGATAATAGGTACACGGGGTTCAAGTACACTTTTCAATTTGGTTTATGTTTTAAAAATTTCCCTACCTTAAAAAAGTCATAACTTATATATTCGAATATGCTTTTTGATGTATAAATGCGCTGCACTTGGCTGGGAAAAGGGTTCCCAGCTGCCTAAATACCTCAGAGAAGCTTTCAAGTCATTCAGAGTCCTCTGGTTACCCATTTTTTATAGGACTAGGCCCTGGGCAAATCCTTACTTCTCGGCTCCTTCTCTTTGCTATGTGCTTCCCCATCAGCCCTACTCTACATCAGGCCACTTACCAAACCACTGGCCTGACCTGTTTTCATGTAAAATGCTTCCCATCTTCACCTAGATTACAAATTTTCAGAGGAAGATTCATGTTTACATCTTTTTGCCTCTTCAAAGCTTAAAGCAGTGTTCTAAGTAGAGCAAAGGTGTTCGGTTACTGCTTTTCAGGTGCGCAGGATATAGGGAGTCTGCTCCTTCACACTTCTCTGTACTTCCCAGAGTTTTTACACACAGTAGGCCACTAATCCTTAGGAAACATCAAAGAGTTTCATTCAAGAGAATATAAAAGGGAAATTCTGAAATACAGTTAAATCTCACAATAGTACGATGAATTACAAAGTCAGAGCGGTAAATGCCGTGGTTCTCACTACAGAAAGCTTAATTTCTGAGGCAGCAAAGCGTTATCCTTAATTAACCCATGTTCAAAGCCCAAATCCTGTGCCCTGAGACAAAAATTATATTAAAGATTCATCTTTCTATAATGAAAACCTTATAAACATTTGCATTACTATTATTATTTTTATTATTGAAAATACCTCACTGCTTACATTGAGCTCCAATTTTTCTGGACTGTGACTGGGTCCAAAGGAAACAAAGCTAAAACAGAAGGGAGGGACAAAATAAATGGGGCGGGGGGGTGCGGGGGGCGGAAGGGTCAGGATCCACCCGGAAATGGTAGATTCCTACTAGTGGGTATACCCCAAGTAAGCAGGGCCCTGCTGAATGTTCCAGAATACCTGGGATTTTTAAATATTTGGTTAATTTCTACAGATTAACCTGTATTAAGCAAATATTAAGCACCTATGTGTCCAGCAGTGTTCTAAGCCATGAACAAGCCAGATTTCATGCAAAGTTCATGGAATAATTCATGACATACATTCGAAATACGCAACCAAGTTAACCTCAAATGATGAGAAACCAGAAAAGCACTAATTTTCATGAAATGTATGTACAAGCAGACACGTGAAAATCAGCTTTACCTTATATTTCATCTTGGGACATGAATGAATGTAGAAACCCATATAATAATAGCTGAGTTGAGATGTTTTCTGATGAAGTTGCCTCGTAAAAGCAATTTCTCTGCCAAAAGAAGAATAAAGATGAAGGTACAGTGAAATCTAGCTCCGATATTCAAAGTACTGTGTAATCTGATGTCCAATATCTGATGAAATCTAAAATTGTGACATTAGGCTATTAAGAAACTCCAAGTGTTGAAAGAAAAACAATTTCAAAAGTACTGTAAGATAACTTTTACTAAAAAAAAGATACAACAACACTACATTAGTTTGAGCAAATGCATCTAAGTCATGCTTTACACTTTATTGAGCTAATTAGTTGAGCAAAAATTCAAAGAGCATAAAAGCGGAGATCTATTTAGTACATTACTCATTATCCCCTGGAGTTCTCAAAAGATTAGGTTTATCAAGTTAAAAACAAATTTTATAAAACTCAAAAGCCAACACATTTCAGGAAAAATGACTCTGATTATGACCATTTACATGCACATCCTTGCAAGTGTGTCTGCTGTAGAACTCTCTCCTACATCGAGACGCTACTCTAATATTTATTCTCCCTAAAACTAAAGAGTGGAAAAAAACTATGCTATCTCACCACTTTTCCTGTTTGTTGGGCATAGGCGAGGATTAACCGAACAAAGAAGCTGTCAGCAATGTCCATGCTTGGAGTGGTTTTCATTTATATCGGGATAAATCTGGGCACAGAACTTCATCCTACCCGCCCAGTGAATGACTGGCTGTATTTAAGAGTTTTAAGCAAAACTTCAGTACATTTCTAAAGTAAGAGAAAAGTTGTTTGTTTCGTTTTTACGTTTGTTTCTTGAAGATTTTCTTCTTTTCTTTCTTTCTCTCTCTTTTTCTTTCTCTTTTGTAGCAACAAATGCTTGAAATTCAAGTGAATAGCCTGTGCATTTTGCAAGTTCCAATTTAAATCACTGAAAAGGTGTGACCCTACAAATTCATCTGTAAAATAAAAGTATCTCTAAATCCAAGCAGACTGAACGTTAGTGGCCTGTAACAGAATAAATCCTACCAACCCTAGAACGAATCCACTTGGAAGGTTCAAAGTGAGGAAGGACGCCCGGCCACAACGGCACTCCGCTTGGTCCTGCACTGCCACTCCCTCCCTCAGCTGTCCGGGCCCAAACCTAGGAGCCATCCTCAACCATTCTTCCCCTCTCACTCCCATGTCCAACCCATGTCGACAAATCCAGCCAGCTCAACCTCCAAAATTTACGGGGGGTCTGACCACTTGTCATTACCTCCACCGCAGCCACTATGGTCCAAGCCCGCATCCTGGCTCCCCTGGCTGACTATTGCAACAGACTGGCTTCCCAGTGTGCTCTCTTGCCCCTCTATAAATCCCGCAGAGTGGTAACCAGTCGTTGGTTTACAATATTAACCAGATCAGGTAACCTCCCTATATCTTACCTTCAGATTTTTGCACAGCTGGCTCCTTTCCTTTTTTTCTGGGCTCCTCCAATGTCACCTGACCAAGAGGTCTTTCCTGACCACCCTATTCAAAAAGGACCTCACCCTGGCACTGTGACTACTTCTGTCACAGCATAACGTTGTATCTAAATTTATGTTGTTGGTATCCTCATTACGATCTGCTTTGACAAAGCTGGAAACCCTGTCTTATTCACTTCTATGAATCATGCCCAGGACACATAGATTCTTCTCAAATAAATACGTTAAACAAATGAACTCATTTCTAAAATCCACCTTGCTAACAAAACATAAATTAATGCCATGTTCATGATCCCCAATTCAAACATTTTTTTAAATCTACAGACTATGTTATATAAAAATCTATACTGATTATACATTAAAATACAAAAACTAAATTCATTGTAAATTGCTTAAGAAATTGAAGGAATGGAGGGGAAACTAAATGAGTTTCACTGAAATACACTATAATCAATAATAGAATTGGCAATTTACAACCTACTCTCCCCAATTTTGCTTGGAAATGTCAATCTCCTGGCTGCCTTTCCTCTTCCCTAAACTCAGCAACTCAGATCCCCCAGGCCACTACAAACAAGTGATGAGGCTGTAATCCAGAGGCAGCCTCCCCGCTCTCAACTGCAACAATGTTCGTGCTCTCGGTCTCCTTTGCTTCCTCCTCAAAGCTCTCCAGCTCTAGCCGGAGAGCTACCAAATCTACCAAATCTCTATCTCTTAGAGATCTACCAAACAGTAAATAGAACTCTTTATAATTTTGCTAGGAATTGATTATTTGCTATCTCAAATGCAGCAGGATTTCTAAATCTCCTGGCTTATTGAGGCATGAAATGATATTTCATACATAGGCTGGGATTCACTATGTGGGAATAAATATTCATAATGTTCATCTGAGAAGTCTAAACAAATCCATAAGCTATATACTGTAAAGTGGAAAAGTAGATACAAAAATAAAAGAAGAAGGAAAATAGCAATGATCACAAAGTGTTGACTGATTCTGGTACAAAAAAAAAGTAGCTTTTCTGAAATAAATACACTCTTCTAAAGTTACAAAATGTAAATGCTTCAAATGATCAATTTCAATTTCATTGATGCCATCAGGAGTCACAAATATTCTTAATTAGCTTATACAAAAATGCAATTAAATACAAAGGAAAAATAAAGGAATATTACAGGGATCAGTTGTAAACAGTGTATAATTGTGAATCGCTATAACTTATCATTAAGAGATGGCTCAGGTTGAAAATACCAAGATGGAGAATTTTTCTTTGGCCCACTAAAACACACAAAATCTATTATGGACCAGATTTTTCACAAAAATCAAACAGTAATTAAAGAAAAATACCCACTTTTCCAATTTTATAATTCAGAAAAAAGTACATACAGAATTAATAAAAGAAATAATCTCAAAATCTTCCTATGATGTGAGATTGTGACCATCAGACAGACACTGGGAAAAGTGAAAATACTGACACAATGAGAAACAGAGACTCAAGTTCCCACATAAGCAACAGAAAAATAATTTTCAATCTTCCTTCCCTTCTGTACTACACATATTCACAGATACGAAGGAATAAAAATAGACCCAGTATTTTCATGGAAAAAGACCCCAATCCTTTTACCATTAGGATAATACAAAATATCCAGGTGATGCTGCATATATTTGCATCCATGGACATGCAAGGGAAATAATCTTTTGATGAGGGCCAGAGAATTAAGCGGACAGTCAGGGACTTGCCACTCCTATATACTTTCTATAACTGTATATTCCTTCCAACAGATTTACATTGCTTGAATTCATTTATAGGAGATTCATTTAACCTTTAATTATGAAAAAATATCTATACTAATGATGACAAAAATATGTAAATACTGTAATATTTAAGGGACATTGAGTGGTTTTTGATAGGGGAGCTTAAATAAAGACGTAAACAAAAACACCCCACAAATACAATGACTTCTCCTACACTAGATTACATGGATAGCTTAAAAAGCTAGGGAATTACCATCGGGCACTACCCTCAGTTCTAAAAGTGGTTATTTCTAAATACTGATATATGAGAGACTACTATAGCAACAAAATTATTATGAACTATCAAATAGGATTTCTGCTGTTATATGATGAAATATAATCAAGTGAGGAATTATCTGAAGTTCCGTATGACCCATTACAGCTGTCGAAAGTAATCTTACCGTAGTGCAGAGTAGACACCCAAAGACAGAAATGAATAATCAGGATCGTAGTACAAATATACAGATGACACACAGTATGGAAGGATGTCAATCACCCCCACAGCAATGATTCTCCCGTCAAGCCAATACTGCTGGTGAAAGGAGCCATAACCACAATCTGGTCCATTAGGGGGATTCTCCGCCTGTGAAAAAGCAGACATACATGTGAACAGTTCCTTTTCTTTTCTTTTTAATATTTATTTATTTTGGGGCAAGCACAAGTGGGGGAGGGGACAGAGGATCCAAAGAGGGCTCTGTGCTGACAGGCTGACAGCAGTGAGCTCAGTGTAGGGCTGGAACTCACAAACCACGAATCATGACCTGAGCCAAACTCGGACACTCGACTGACTGAGCCATCTAGGTGCCCCCCCCCTTTTTTTTTTTTTAAAGATTTTTACTTTTAAGTAATCTCTACAACTCAATGTGGGGCTCAAACCCATAACCCCAGGATCAAGAGTCACAAGCTCCACTGACTGAGTCAGCCAGGTGCCCCTATCATCTTTTTCTTTCTATTAAAAATCTTAATAATTGTCCTGTTATACTTCTACTTTGTAACTCCTAAAATATCCTGCTGTCATCATCCTCTGCAATCACACCCTACAAAACGTTTTACTTGTAGAAACACTGACCAAACAAAAGAATGAGAAAAAGAAATAAACTTAAGGTTTTTTTTTAACCTTGTTTAAAAATTTAACAGTAGGAAATACAAATTTTACAGGATAAGTAAATATTAAAGTCTATTTTTCGGTTCCACACAAAAGCTGAGACAGAAATGGTGCAGGAAAGAAAGATGGGGAACACAGAAGGAGAGGGGTGGGTGAGAACAGAACTGCCCCTATACCATCAGCCAAGCCTCATCTGTGACAACCCTCGCACTGACAAGGCATATGATCCCATTATCTTTTGTAGGTAAGAGTTCCTGTGTAAATAAGGAGCTCCCTTTATGAGCCAAAGGAAAATAATTTCCTTACCATTATCTTAATGTAACTATAATCCCACAAAAGAAACTTAGAGATTTCAGAGTATAACCTTTTATCTGTAAATAGCTGAGTGACACTTTTCATTTTAAGATTCAATGATTTTAAATATTTATTTATTTTGAGAGAGAGAGCAAGCAAGCGAGGGAGAGGCAGAGAGAGAGGGAGAGGCAGTCCCAAGCAATTTCCATGCTATCAGCACAGAGCCCAGCGGGGGGTGATCTCATAAACCGTCAGATCATGACCTGAGCCAAAATCAATAGTCAGACGCTTAATCGACCGAGCCACCCGGAAGCCCCAAAATTCAATATGACTTTAAATGTAACTGTTGCTAAATGAAAATTATGATGCAACATGAAACAATGCTTTGGTAGAGACTAAATGGATGTTAGAGATTAACAATTTAAGCGAACAAATACAACATACACTATATATATATATACACACACACACACACACACACACACATGTATATCACATACATCATTTTCACACAGCTAAAATCACAGATAACATGTATACACAAAAGCCGGAAGAGAGGGGTGCCCAGGTGGCCCAGTCGGTTAAGCATCTGACTTGAGCTCAGGTCATAACCTCACTGTTTGAGAGTCTGAGCCCTGCATCAGGCTCTCTGCTGTCAGCACGGAGCCCACTTTGGATCCTGTCCCCTTCTCTGCCATTCCCCTGCTCGCACACACACTCGCTCTCAAAAATAAAAATAAACACTAAAAAAAAACCTAGAAGAGAATGAAGAAAAATGAAAAAGTCAGTTTACTAATATTAAAACCAGAAAAAAGACATTACAAGACAGGAAATCTACAGATCAGTATCTCTCATAACACAGATGCAAAAATCCTCACCAAAATCTTAGCAAATTAAATCCAACAATGTATGAAACGAATTATACACCATGACAAAGTGGGATTTATTCCAGGTATGGAAAGCTGGTTCAACATTAAAAAAGTAATTTAAAATAAAAAGCAGTTAATCATGGAAAGATGCTAAAGGAAAAAATCATATATCAATTGACGCAGAAAATACCTCTGACAAAATCCAGCATCCAGTTATGACTAAAACTCAACAAACTAGGAAGAGAAAGGAACTTCATCAGCTTAATAAAGAACATATACAACAAATCTACAGCTGGCATCACACTTAATGATAAGAAAATTGATGCTTTCCCCAGTAAGATTCCCTTATTCAACATCATACTGAAAATGCTAGTTAGTGTAATAAAACAAACAAAAAAGGAAATAAAAGGTATTAAGATTGGGAAGGAAAAGAATAAAACTGTCTTTATTCACAAATGACATGATTTACTATGTAGAAAATCCCAAAGAGTCAATAACAACAAAAAATGGAAACAATAAGCCATCATAGCAAGGTCACAGGACACAAAGCTAACAATCAAAAGCCATTTGCTTTACTACATACGAGCCATAACTGGAATATGAAATTAACAACCCAGTGCCATTTTATAAAACCAAAAAAAAATTACATGCCTAAATATAAATCTAACAAAGTACGTACAGGATATATATGCAGAAAACTGACAAAATGAAACAAAGAGATGGTAAATAAGTGTAAAAATATTATGTTAATAGACTGTAAGACTCAATATTGTTAAGATGTCCATTTTCCCAAGTTGGTTTATACATTTAATGCAATCCCAATCCAAATCTCAGCAAACTATTTTGTAGGTATAAACAAATTTGTTCTAATGTTCATATAAATAGGCAGAAGACCTAGAATAACTAACATAATACCGAAGAAACAAGTCGAAGGTCTGACACTGCCTACGTCGAGACTTACTGTAAAGCTACAATGATCAAGATAGGGTCTATACTGGCCAAATAAGAGAAGAGTAGAACAATGTAACAGAACTAAAGCCCAGAAATAAGCCCACATAAACATGGTGGACTATCCTCTGACAAAGGAGCAAAGACAGTCCAAGAGAGAAAGGACAGTCTTTCTAACAAATGATGCCGGAACAATTAAACATCCAAATGCAAGAAAATCCAAATCTAGACAAAGACCTTACAGCTTTCAAAAATTCAGCTCAAAATGCACCACAGACCTAAATATAAAATGCAAAACTATAAAACTTCTAGATGATAACAATAGGAGAAAATCTGGGTGACCTTGGGTTTTGCAATGAGTTTTTAGATGCAATGCCAGAAGCACAAACCATGAAAGAAATAACTGATAAGCTGGACTTCATTAAATTTAAAAAGTGCTCTCTCTACAAAGACACTGCTAGGAAAATAAAAAGTTAAACCACTGACTGGAGAAAATTGCAACACATGTATCGGATAAAGGACTGGTATTCAAAAATAGAAAGACTGTTAAAATTCAACAGTAAGAAAACAAACAGCCCAATTAAAAACTGGGCAAAGTATCTGAGCAAACACCTCACCAAAGAAGATGTACAGGTGGCAAATAAGCATATGAAAAGCTGCTCAACATCATCTGCTAGGAAACTGAAATTAAAACACACACAGACACACACAGACACACACAGACACACACACACACACACACACACACACACACACACACACACACACACACACACACACACACACTGAGCTAATACTACTCAACTATTAGAATGGCTGAAATCCAAAAACCTGAATCAAATGCTGGCGAGGACGCAGAACAGTAGGAACTCGGATTCATTGACGATGATGGAATGTAAAACGGTACAGATACTTCAGAGGACAGTTTGGGACTTTCCAGTAAAGATAAACATAGCGTTACCATATAAAATAGTAATCACGCTCTTAGGTATTTATCCAATTTGTCTGACAACTTGGGTCACACAAAACCCAAAGGCCTGCATGCAAATGTTCATAACAATGTTATTCATAATTGCCCCAAACGGTAAGCAACCAAGATATCCTTCAATAGGTGATAAATAAACCATGACACATGGAATATTATTCATCAAAAGAAATAACCTATCAAGCCACAAATACACAAAATGAAGAAACCTTACATGCATATTGCTAAGTGAAAGAAGCCAGTCTGAAAAGGCTCCATATATACATTCCAAATACATCCAGTAAAAGGCAAAACTAAAGAGGCAGTAAAAAAATCATTGGCTGCCAAGAATTTGGGGGATTTGGAGCAGGGGACTTTTAGGATAAAACTATTCTCTATGGTTCTGTACTAGTGGATACTTGACATTATGTACTTACCAAAACTCAGAACTTTATAAACACAAAGTGAGCCTTAATGGATGCAAACTAAAAGAAAATCTTTTAGGAGATTAAGGGATCCCAGGAAGGAATGGAGACAGGACAGAGAATCTACCTATATTACAAATGTATGAAACAACCTGACTGAAAGAGGTCGGTCGGGGGGGGGAAAGGTGCTGACTTCAGTAACCTTTGGGGTCTGTAAGAATGAAGGCAAAAGGAAATCCACACATAAGCATTGTATTCTACCTGATAAAGTTGTTTTCCACGAGACTACAGGTTAACAACTCTGACACTGATACATGTGCCTACTGTAAAGTGACGGAGGTGATGGGAACCAAGTTTCTCACTGTTGAAGTCGTCATTTACAGATAAGCAAGGGGAAGAGGCTAGAATGACCCACAGGGTGATGGATTAGTATTGGAGACATGCGTAAGAACTCACGTTTAGCTTAATACAGACAAGATGGTTACATACAGAAATATTTATAGGTCTGTATATATCATAGATATGTTCATACAAGGGTTAGTATGCACACATATGTTCCTTTACTCTGCCAGATGAGAAGGCCTAAATAAAGGAAACCCTAGTAGCAAGAAGCACATCTAGCACTCAGATCTTGGTTTCTCCATTCTGTAGTAAAAGGAACAAGGCTCTTTGGAAAAATGGCCAATTCCAGGACTGGGACGGGAAGAGCCCATTTAAGATGAGCCTACTTCATCGTGTGGTGCCAAAAAAGAAAGAAAGTACTTAAAAAACAAAAAGAAACACGCACTGATGGAGTTATGTCAAAGAGGCACAGAAGGCGACTGAAAAAGCTCCCAATGGCCAAAGCTGGAACAATTTGAGCAAAAAAAAAAAAAAAAAATAGTGTTAGATTACAACCCAAAGTATAAAATTAATATCCGTAAGTCCATAATGACATACACGATTGAAAAAATTAATAAATGAGGAAGAAAGACGAACCTCCCATGCAGAAGGATTCCAAAAAGTTCAGGTAGACAGTCTGCCCTAAAGGTAAGGGAGCATTACTCCCTATGAAGTGTGGGCTACGCACAGGAACTCCCTTTCAGGGTACCTTCCAGAGGTATGGGAAGGAACTTCAAAGAGTAACTGCACAGGTGAGCAAGGTCTACAACAGCAAATGAGAGGACCGACTAAGGTGCTAGCACTATTCATGATTTCTAAACCTTCCACTGCTACAGCTAAAAATGTTGTTCAGACAATAAATATATCTTGAAACTTTTAACAGCTTCCGCCAATAATAAATTACGTCAAACCCCAGTTTTAGCATTTACTATCATATAGGTTTAGTCTTCAGAAAGATATTATTATTTCCCTGGAAATAGGTACAGTTTAAAGAGCAGAACAGGCAACAAACAGAAGCATTAACAAAAAAAAAAAAAAAAAAAGGAAAGGATATTAACCCATTAAAACTACAACACCAGAACTGACACCCATATTTTAAATTGCTAACGGACTTGAAGTCAAATCACTTGTCTCAGAAGCTAGGCTGCTCCAAATATGTAATAAGAAATACACAGATTCCTATACATCACTGAATTTTATGAAAACCATCTTTTAGATGTAAGTCAGCCCTGAGGCTCCTGGAAATGAAGCTCCCTGTCTTTAAAAGTAATCGTGGAGGAGAGCAATCCCACAGTGACAGGGAGACAAACTGTCAGTCCACGGCACATGAGGTGGGGAGCCTGTCCAACGTCAGGCAGTCAAAAGCTAACTAAATGACTTTGAAACGAACCCGAATTCTTCCACAATTTCAGTTGAGTACGTCATTCTAGGACTCACTAAATCCAATGTGTGCATTCATTCATTAAAAATGTATTTATCAAAGACACAATACATATGGACTTACTAATGGGCATGTTCTCAATAAGTAAATAACCAAAAGACCACGTTAACCCTAAATGCAAATCAATCCTGCTTGTTGTACAAGCTTGAAATCTTTTTCCAAACTGCAGCTACCTTCTGAGTTTCCAATTTTAATCATATCATCCATTCCTGGGACCTCCCATTTAATGACCTTCCATTTACCTCACTGTTTGTTCTTCTGTGAGTCCACCCATGACCAACATACCCTACCACAGGCATTATTCTCGTGTCTCAACGCCCGTGGAAGTTAACAGTCTTCTCCCTCTGTAAAACCCGCATCTATTTATACAGGTATGGGCTACCTTATAATTACTGAGGAAAAAAGAAGCCACAGGACCATCTACTCTGACCCCCTACTACATCCAGACAAAGAAACAAGAAACCCAGGAGTCAATTAAGTAATACAATCATCATGAAACTATGGAGTTATAAACTGATTCACAAACTATCTTCTTAGCCCCTAGGTCAATGCTATTTTTATGCTATGATAAGAAAATCAGCTAATCATCTAATTCATCGTTTAAATATCCTCACTTTCGAATATCTCTAGGATACAGAAGTCACTAAATAAGGCAATATAAAAAACAAACTATTCAATGCATGGTTTTCAACATCTTTTCTTAAAACCTATTTTGCTGCATTCTTTTTCTTTCCAACATGTTTTCTGACAATTAAAATATGAATGATTTCCTTTTCTCCCTTGTGGGAGCTTCAATGACCTAATTTTTTTTAAAAAAACAGATTTGATAAATGGAAAACAATCTCAGTAAAGGCAGGTAAGAAGCTATTTTCCAAAAAGTACATCTGGTTGTTTCCGCAGTACTGATTAATAATGATTTACTATTCCCCAAATGGTAACTCAATCAATACTTTCAAGTTTTTCAACAGGTTAAGTGGCAGCTGTGGAAACGGGCTGATGGTGAACCTGAACTATTGATTCCCTTGGCTCTCTGTGAAGATGGGACAGCCGGAACCTCTAGATCACTCACTTCTGGCTAGGAAATCTGGAAAAAATTCTGGGCCAGGCACCTGGGTGGCTCAGCCGGTTAAGATCTGACTTGGGCTCAGGAGTCCCCAGCTGGGTGAGCTCGAGCCCCGCCTCAGGTGAGCCCTGCTTTTCTTTCTCTCTCTCTCTCTCTCTCTCTCTCTCTCTCCGCCCCTCGTGGGACTCTCTCTGTCTCTCGATCCCTCTCTCTCCATCCTTGCTCACTTGCACCCTCTCTCACTCAAAACAAAACAAAACAAAAAGCAAATGAAAAAAAAATTCTGGGGGCGCCTGGGTGGCTCGGTCAGTTAAGCGTTAGCCTTCAGCTCAGGTCATGATCTCACAGTCTGTGAGTTTGAGCCCCGCGTTGGGCTCTGTGCTGACAGCTCAGAGCCTGGAGCCTGCTTCGGATTCTGTGTCTCCCTCTCTCTCTCTGCCCCTCCCCTGTTCATGCTCTGTCTCTGTCTCAAAAATAAATAAACGTTAAAAAAAAAAAATTCTGGGCCTACCATGTGTCCAATACCATAAACTGAACTGATTTAACTAAGATTCTTCATGCTTGTCTATGAACGTACACACATTTGCTGAATCAGTTGACATAAAACCGCCATAATAGGCTTCCCTCAAATGCGATCCCTTAGCTCAAACTTTTTTTTTTTAACACTAAAACATGGAAAAAATACAGGAATTTGAGTGTTAGAGTAAGGCGATAAAAACAAAGAACAATGAGTAAGTTTGTGAAATGAGAAATCAGCAGAACTCCTGGTTATGTCTCCCTGGTCATTCAGCAACATCCCTGAAACCCAGACTCATGGGCTTATCATGCCATATGTTTCAATATGCTATTACCTGGATACCTGTTGGTTTTATAAGTAGCAGCCAGAAACCTTTATTGCAAACGTATATATTTTCAGCAAATACAAACTTGTCACCCTCACCCCCACGAGGTCAGAAAGATCCACATCTTACAACAGCCCCTTCACTTAATTCTCCAAGGGGCTCAGTCCCCCAGCCTCGGAGAGGCCTCTCCAAGTCAGTGACCATTCTGTATTTTTACTTCCTTAAGAATCCTATTTCAATACTTGGGATTGTCGCATTTCTTCAACGTTTCACCTAAAGCCTATTAATTGTTAACACCCTTCAACTGCTACTTAAAAACACAGAAGGTGATACAATTACAGACTGTAATTATGCAGGAAAGTACACTTTATTTGAGAACAAACAGAGGCACAATGACACAGGTATTCATGTGAATCAACAGCTCTCAAATTTCTTGGTCTCAAAATCCCTTTAACTTACAAATCTTATTGAAGACTGGGAGATTTTGCTTACTGGAGATAAGGAGTTTAGGAGATATTTATTGCACTAGATGTTAAAACTAGTATTTTTAAAAGTATGTATTTGTTATTCGCTTAAAAATACCAATGAATCCAGTACGTGTTAACATTGTTAAAAAAACAACTACTATATTTTCCAAAAAAATTTAGTGAGAAAAACGGCACTGATTTACATTTCTGGAAATCTCTTTGAAGTCCAGCTTGGCAGAGGAGAGTGGAATCTTCTATCTGCTTCTGCATTTGCTGTCATCGCGCAGCCTCTGGGAAACATCCCCACAAATTCATAAGAGGATGAGACAATACAGAAGAGAAAAACGCTAATAAAATATAATTTTGACCTCGAGGATCCCTTGCTAAGGCTTCAGGGACCACCAGGGATTGCAGGATGTTTCTGAGAAGCACTCACATAAATGAATTTTTTTTTTCAACGTTTATTTATTTTTGGGACAGAGAGAGACAGAGCATGAACAGGGGAGGGGCAGAGAGAGAGGGAGACACAGAATCGGAAACAGGCTCCAGGCTCCGAGCCATCAGCCCAGAGCCCGACGCGGGGCTCGAACTCCCGGACCGCGAGATCGTGACCTGGCTGAAGTCAGACGCTTAACCGACTGCGCCACCCAGGTGCCCCACATAAATGAATTTTTTAAATCTACAGGCAGCAGGGAAAGATATAAGCAGAAAGCAGTAAGCTACAACAGAAAGGGAGGAGGGCTGAGGGACTCGAGTCCAGGATTCTGAATCAAAGTATCTGGATTTGAGCCCTAACTCCACAGTACACTTTCTGGCTATTTAACCTCAGCAAGGCAATAACTGCTTTCAAAAGTACCCATTTCTGCAATTGTTTTAAAGTAGGCTCCATGCCCAACGTGTGGCTTGAACTCACAACCCTGAGATCAAGAGTCGTGTGCTCTAGGGCCTGGGCCAGCCAGGCGCCCCGGTGTTTCTGCATTTTAAAAACAGGAATCATACTACTGCTCACCCTCAAAGGGCACTGTGAAAAATAAATGATAATGTAGAAATAAAAGCAGACCGTGAGCAAACTTGGGTCGGTTTTGCTTTTGGTTTTAAGGGGTCTGAATGGCACATCCTCAAAGACTAGGTCTATGAAATTACATCAGTAGCTCATTTAACAGAAGTTACTTAAAACTAACAGCAGCGATCTTTAATTTCCTCATAAATAAGTCAGTGATGTGATTAACAGTATTTCATCATTTATCTTTCTCACGCCTGCAGTTTGCACAGTTCTGCATATGTGAGAGGGTAAGCAAAGTTGTTTTTCAGAAGCTCCTCCATTTCCAGGATTTAGCTGATAACAGGAAAAAATATAATAAAGCCCGCCATTAGCTACAGAAAAGAAAAGAATGTCTCAAACACTGGGGAAGAATGGCAAGGTTTATGGATAAATGAGCTACGCAGTACGATACCGAAGGCTCTACGTAGAAATGACATCAATATTAATAGGCCAATCCAGTCTTCTAGTTAAACTGCTCCCCAAATGGGTATATTTACTCTGATGAAGTACACCTGTCTCCTGGCCCACCTGCCCCCACATACTTCAGTTATGCTTAAAACAAACACTATTAAGACTCAAAGGAACAGACAAAGAGGGAGTCATTCGTCAGGCACCAGAGGCAGCATCTGTTGGAGAGACTTCATCACAGGTTCAAAGACAGTAACAGGGAAAGTCTTCACAAGCTTTAGGAGAGCAGAACCTGAGTTGTCCTCGCAAGGCATGCCCAAGTACCTCTCCCAAATCGCACCTGTTCACACAAAAATCTATAATTAGACAATATGTGCCCTGAATTTTTTTTAAAACAGGTTTATGGAGGCCCCCACAGGTAATTACCTTAAGCACCTCATTAAAAGTCTGCACTGTTTTAAAATAATTTATTCTTCCAATTGCTTCACCTTTGTGAAGTGTTTCATGAGACACTGCACTGAAGGTCAGATTCCTTTTAAAAATAAACACCCAAAAATGTGCTAAACCACTACGATACCGAAATCTACCTGATTTCTTAAAAAGAAAACCCAAAACTAAATTTGAAAATTTGAGATGATATGGTCTATCATTAAGAAATAAAGAAAATAAATGAAATTAAGTTGGAAAATACAAACAGGAATACTCTTGGTTCCTACATATCACATAGTTGCATAAGCAAGTGATTTAAAAACCAGTAACCAGTACGTTTAAAAAAAGGAACCAGTTCCTAGTCTGTTGGCAATCAGTACACTAAAGACGCCCAACCAATTAAACACTTAAATTGATCACCATCTATATTCCAGTACAAAGACAATTACATTTAAATGATGCTAATAAAAAGTGCATATAAAAGTAACTATTTTCTGTTATTCTATTCTTCTTGAGAGAGAGAAAGGGAATTCGAGAAGGGGAGAGGGACAGAGGCGGAAAGGGGGTGGGGAAGGATGGGAGGGGGAGGGAAAGGGAGAGAGAGAGAGAGAGAGAGAGAGAATATCTCAAGCAGGCTCCACATTCAGCACAGAGTCCAATGCGGTGTTGGACCCCACCATTATGAGATCATGACCTGAGCCAAAATCAAGAGTTGGACGCTTCACTGACTGAGCCACCCAAGTGCCCCGTTGCTCTGTTTTAAGCAACACTTTCTCTGCTCATAAAGAAAGCCTATGAAAGTTAATTTTACTAAGTAACATAAATGACATAATTCCTATAGCCTTAAGCTGAGGAAGAATTCCTTTGATGTTCCTATTCACACAATTCTCTCGAGTTCTATACAGTACTTTATACTGGGTAATCCTCCAAATGCCTCAATTTCATCAGAATCCCTGAGTTAATAAAGATTATCTAGTCATTAGAAAGGAACAAACTATACCAACTGCTTCAATTTTTGTTGATAATCTCAACAAACAACTAAATAGAATCTAACTTAAAAATTTTCATCAGCTCAGACTGAATTAAGACCATGACGACCTCTGTTCACTTCCAAATTGGGAGAAGGAGCCAAATTAAACAAAACTGTAAAATAAAAGAAGTTAATTACAGTACATTCACATGAGGAACTATTATCTAGTAGTTAAAAACTATTCTTACCGAGAGTTTTTAATAACATTATAAACATTTCTCCAAGTAAAACCGTGACATAAGGTGGCATATATGATCCAAACCACATGAAAAATGTCTTTCTCCGTGCACGTACCTACAACCCCCACCCAAACTTATAAAGATGGAAAAAAACATCGAAGGCTGTCACCACAGGGTTCATGAATGATACTTTTCTTAGTCTTCTCCACTTTCCACATTTTTTAATGAAAATGCACGAATGTAGAATCAAGAGCTTTAAAAACCAAGGCTGAAGAACTACTAGCAAGTGTTAAAAAGAAGTGTGGTGGCTGCCATCTGATAAAGGCCGAAGAAATTACCGGGCGTTCTTGAAGCGCAGTTCTGGGCTTGATTTTCTATTGATGGAGTTATTTTACAATCTGTTTGGGGCAGAGGTTAACTTACAGATTTCTGTCCAGTGGAACAGATAACCCAAAAGGTTACAGTTTAATGCCCTGTAAGCCAGTAATCAGTTGTTTTTATCTAGCTTAGCAATCTCCTCTCAATCTCTCACTCAATTAAATTGTGTGTGTGTCTATATATGTGTATCAGCATATTTTCACAAATGCTCCCTGCATCAGTTTTAATATGCTGCTGGTTCTTGTGCTAATTAATGAGTCAAATAAAATATAACATGTGTTCGTGCTCTATCTGCATGAAGATCGTGATTTTACCTTTCTGAAAATTTAGTTTAACAATTCTGGCAGTCAGCCACCGAGCAGCTCAAGTGAACTCACTTGGTGGACACAGAAGGGCCCTCAGGGTCTGTGAAGCCTCATCTTTTCTGGACTCTCAAAGACATTTCCCCGGAGCAACAGAGCTTCAGCTTGGCTGTGTTTCTCTTTTTCTCCCTCTCTACGAAGTTTGTGCTTTTATTTTCGTTTCTGGTTCTTCTACTACCAGTGAGCTTATCCCCCTTAGTGGCACTAATATCTGGATTCGGTTTACGGTCTGTTGGATGGATGATGTAGATCTATTCTCTGCTGGATGAGAGGAGACGGAGACTCTGGTTTGTAGTCTGCGTCTATGTATTTGTTGAGTTCAATCCTTTAAGGAGAACAACAGCTCTTTGAGATCTGAATCCATGGCTTTGTGTCCACTTATGACCTGTAGGTCAAGTTGCAGAACTGAAGCTCAGAGATCTACATGTTTGTGAATTTGTGATTCAAAAAAGTCTTTACTTCTCATTGTAGGTGAAATATTTTCCTACCTTCAGAGGGTATTAACGAATCACACTACCAGGTCTCCTTATTAGAGGAGCTCTGTTAAATTGATTTACAGACACGAGTACACATTTACATAAATCAAATATTCTCCAAATTCACAGAAAATAAACTCCTTACAGAAACTGCTAGCTCAGAAACATTTTTAAGATAGATCAAACTGGCTTAATGATTTGGATTTAAGAAAGGAGAAAGGTAGGTCTTTTCTCAGATTAGTATTAAGTATAATATAGGAATAGATTTTTAAAATAATCCTCAGAGTTTGTTTCCTAATGAAGAGGATAGTCTAAACTTCCCGAACTACTTACTCTCTGGTTCATCAAAAAAGTTAACATCATTCCTACCTAATGCTCGTGACTCGAAACTTTAAATTTGTGTTCAACTGAATTAAATTGCAATTCTGACATTTAAAAATATTTCATAATTGTGGTAAAATACACATAACATTTACCATCTTAACCATTTTTAATGTACAATTCAGGGGCACCGAGTGTACATTCATGCTGTCGTGCAACCATCACCACCCACCCGCAAAACTTTCTCATCATCCCAAACTGAAACCCCGTATCCACTAAACAGTAACACCGCCCCCTTCCCCCCGCCCCCACCAGATCTTGGTAACCTCTGTTCTACTTTCTGTCTCTATGAATTTGCCTACTCCAGGTACTTAAGGTAAGTGGAATCACACAGTATTTGCCTTTTTGTGACTGGCTTACTTCACTTAGCATAATATCCTTAAGGCCCATCCGTGATGCAGCCTGTGTCAGAATCTCCTTCTTTAAGGCTGAATAGTATTCCATGTTATGCACATACCACTTTTTGTTTATCTCTTCATCGGTCCAGAGACACTTGGGTTGCTTCTACCTTCTGGCTATTGTGAATAATGCCTCTGTAAACAGTGGTTTATAATACCTGAGTCCCTATTTTTAATTTTTTGTGTATATACCTAGAAAACTGCTGGATCATGGAGTAAATGGATTTTCAATTTTCTAAGGAACTGCCTCTGGTTTCCCAGAGAGGCTGCACCATTTTACAAACCTACCAGCAGTGCACGGGTTTCAATTTCTCCACATCCATGCCAACCTTTATTGTTTGCTGTATTTTTGATAAGAGCCATCCTAATGGGTGTGAAGGTGGTATCTTATCGTGGTTTTAATTTGTAGCTCCCTAATAATTAGTAATGTTGAGCAAATGACAAACATTTTTATGTGTTAGGTTTTGTGGCGGCTTAAATGGAACTTCTAAGATTCTTATAGAATTTTAAAATGTGGATTAATAGGGGTGCCTGGGTGGCTCAGTCGGTTAAGTGTCTGACTTCAGCTCAGGTCATGGTCTCACAGTTCATGAGCTCAAGTGCCCTGCATTGGGCACTGTGCCGACAGCTCAGAGCCTGGAACCTGCTTCAGATTCTGTGTCTCCCTCTCTCTCTGCTCCTCCCCCACTCATATGCGGTTTCTCTCTCTCTCACACACACACACACACACACAAATTAATAAAATAAAAAACATTAGAATTTTTTTTAATGTGGATTAATATAAATCAACAAATTTGACAGACAACCTTTGGATAACTAAGTAGTTTCTAAGTAAGAATGAATACTACAACATTGAGCATAATATTTATAAACTTGTCCTGCTTGATTTATACATGCTATAGAATGACTGTATCTTTGGGTCATGTCATTAAACACGCTCATCTTTGCTACTATGAGAAGATGTAAGAGGGATGCATAAGAAATTTGTGGTGTTTGTTTTTAGGTACTTTCCCAGTCTGCTCAGATGCTTCTAGATGACAGAGTTCTCAATGACCCACCTCTCAGTTTTGAGAACCCAAAGCTATTACTTTATTAAAAGATATAATTCATATGTACAGTTGAGACCATATTGAAGGCAAAAATAAGAAACACATTTGGGTAAGCAAGATAACAGGAAAACACTTGTTTTTATAGAAGAAAGTGAGCAGAATTGTTCTAAGTGTCAGCTTGCTTCAGAACATAAAGCACCGTGAAAGACAAAGCTGGAGGGACTACAAGTTTTAAGTTGAGTAAAATGCGTATTATTTGCCTAATTTCTAATATTTGAGTCTGAAAAGCAGCTACAGTTGACCCTCGAACAACATGGGAGTTGGGACACCAACACACCCCAGCACAGTTGGAAATTCACAAGTAACCTTTGACTCCCCCAAACTTAACTACTAGGAGCCTACTGTTGACAGGGAGTCTGATAATAGAAACAGTCAATTATTTTATGTTATAGGTATTATATTGTATTCTTTATAATAAAGTAAGCTAGGGAAAATAAGATGTTATTAATAAAACCATAAGAAAGAGAAATACATTTACAGTACTGTAAAAAAAAAAAAAAAGTCTGTGTATTAATGGATCCACACAGTTCAAACCTGTGTTGCTCAAGAGTTAACTGTATAAAATGTGTTAAAATGTTGGCTAAGTTCACTCAGTTTTGAAGGAGCTCTTTATTTGAGATACCCCTACTCTATAAGTGGGAAAGTGAGGCTCAGGGTAATGAAGGGGCTTGTCCAAGGTCACAAGACCCATTTACAGGAATGAGAAGGGCAGAAACCTGGAATTCTCAACCTCAGTTCGGTGTTTTTCTCACTGGCCACTGCTTCTGTGGTGTCCCATGTCAAAACAATCGTAATATTTAACATGTTCTAGTCAATGCAATGAATTAAGGTATTTTCAGCAACTTACTAAGCCAAGGATGAATCAAGAAATGTATTTCTCAGTGACATAATTCATAGGAAATGAAATGCTTCAAAGCAAGCAAAAAAGTTTACCCTAACATTTATAACTTAAAACTAGAAGTACTGTAAAGACGAAAACTTGAACTTTACAAAGAGCTTAAATCACGGAGGAACGGTTTATAGCAAATGTGTTTTAGTAAGTGTGACAGGAATAAGAAAGGAATTTATTTTTGCATTTTCATCACAGCATACATAAAAATGAAGATGTTAATCTGTTAATGGTTTTCTTTACTTTGACATTTCCTTATATTTTTAAATCCTAGCTATCTGGGATTTAAAGATTTCTGGTGAGACACCACAAAACACTTACAAGGAAAAATAACAGGACTCCAAACTTCACAATTCTACAAATGAGTCCATATTTACTAAACTCTACAACAAACACCTTAGACTCGAGAGTCGCGATCTTAACGAAGGGCCCCCCTCCTTCACACCAGTTCAGTCAAGAATCTTGCTTCTCCGGTCTTTCTTACAGAGGGGAAAAGCAGCCCCCAGTGACAACCCAAACCGATATTTTTACTTAGAAGTGAATGACTGCAAACATCAAACAAGACTGACATCCCCGTGGAAGCTAATCCACCCCAGGATTTTCCATTCAAACATTTTCTGAAGCATTCACACGCACTTAATGGATAATGAAAATTGTCCAGGCAGATGACCCTAATTTTGAACACAGTTGGAAGATCCTCGGACCAATGATGAAAACCACTACCTGCTAAAGAAGACTGATCTGCCAAAACCATATCTTGAATGGACTTCCGTTTTAAGATGCCTAAACTGATCTAAGTCCCATGCCAGAAAAATCTTCAACAAGGAAATTTATGGCATCTTTCTACTTAATGTCTGGTTTTCTATTCTGGTATGCTTTCTTTTATTCTCCGAATAAATTTATATATATATATATATATATATACATATATACATATATGTATGTATATATACATATATATATTTTTTTTTATTTATGTATTTATTTTACTCACAGGAGGTTGGTTTCCCTAAAAAAACTTCCAGATAATATAACTTCACTATAAAATATAAGGTTTCAAATAACACTGGCTCAACTATCATGTGATGTCCAGAAACAAGTTGGAAGCAAGTTCGTCTACTCGACAACAGTTACTGAGTGCCCGAGTGAGCCCAGAGAACACTATTCTGACTGCCACATGAAAGACGTTCAAGCACTATCTACTGAGGCGAACAGAGTGCAAAAAGGAAGGTCTTCAGTTCAACAGATTCTCTGTCAGTGGCCTCACTAGCAGTCCCGCCCCAGCCACAACTGCCCAATAGCCTCCAGACCTGACCAGATGGGAGAGTAATCAAATGATGATCCCAGTGCACTCGGGGATCTGGCTCCAGAATTCTCACTGGTGCTTCTGCCCAACACCACTCAACCTGATTCCACAGTATGTGGGACTCAGCCTGAAAATGACATGACTCTTTCCCAAGCCACGGAACTAGAAAAAAAACAGCACTTATATCTCACTTTTGCCCAGTGGATCAAGCCACAGCCTAGCTTTTGTTTTCTGATTGTTCAGTACCAAGAGCAGCCTGATGACCATTCTCCAAGATCTAGCCCCCATTCAGACACCTCTGTCTGCCCTGGTCCTGGCCCTTGAAACACAACTGGTGCTCCCAGACACCCTACCAGACAGCAGGTGAAAGCTTCCCCCAGGTCACCAGCTCAACCCTCTCCCTAGCCCTCTCTCCAGAGATCTCCAGTTCAAGCCAGCTCTCTGGATATCTCAGCATCCCCCTTATTCGGTAAAATTGTTTGAACTCCCTCCCTCCCCAAGTTTAGGGGCTCAACGTTCTCCACCTCACCCTCCACGACCACCTCTATGAGGTCCCTTCAATGCCAGAGGACCCAGTTTGGGGAAGAGCCATCTCCTCTTCCAAGTTCTGGCCACTGGAGAGATCCTGACTTCTACTGGAGCCACCCCCAGCAGTGATACTTGATCTGCTGACAGACTGCAGAGATGGTTAGGTTCTCTTGGTCCTTTTTTTTCTCAACGGCAAAACAAATGCTCCCAGCCAGTGACTCAGGGGGCAGATCCCCACCCCTGCTACGTGCAGCTTGCAATCGGTGCATATCCACACACCTAACTGGACACACTGCCCCAGTTTACCACAGAATTCCAAGTGAAAAGGAAAGGAGCTCTCAACTTCAAAAAAAAAGCTTGGAGAAAGGGGGCCGGGGGGTGCCTGGGTGGCCAAGTTGGTTAAGGGTCTGACTTCGGCTCAGGTCACAATCTCACGGTTAGTGAGTTCAAGCCCCCTGCTGGGCTCTGTGCTGACGGTTAAGAGCCTGGAGTCTGCTTCAGATTCTCTCTCTCTCTCTCTCTCTCTCTCTCTCTCTGACCCTCCCCCACTCATACTCTGTATAAGACGGTCTTATAAGCTATCAAAAAATACTAATGGCTAACATTTAAATTGAGAGTATTAACTACATAGTTAATATTTAAATATTAATTAAAACATATCTATTTCAATATAGAATACCAGCTTGCTGAATACTGAAAGTGTGCACCCGTCTATACCACAACTAGGGACAAGGTAAAGATACAAGATGTCAAGCTGAATCAGATCTTTTCTACACATTTTAGAAAACTAAAGGATGAAGAAATGATACATGCCTTTTCTCCCCAGCTTTATTTACACACGACAAAATTCACCCATTTTAAGTGTAGAATTCGGTGATTTTTTTTTAATTTTGTGAATTTTAATATTCATTTATTTTTGGGAGACAGAGAGACAGAGTGCAAGCAGGGGAGGGGCAAAGACAGAGGGAGGCACAGAATCTGAAGCAGGCTCCGAGCTGTCAGCACAGAGCTCAACACGGGGCTCAAACCCATGAAGCATGGGATCATGACCTGGGCCGAAGTTGGACGCTCAACTGACTGAGCCACCCAGGTGCACCTGAATTCTGTGATTTTTAGCAAATTTATAGAACTGTGGAACCATCACCACAGTGAAATTTGGGACCATCTCTATCAACCCCCCCCCCCAAAAACTCCTGTGAGACCCGTTTGCAGCCAGTCCTCCAGTCCTACCTCTAATCCCATTGATCTGCTTTCTGATTCTCTGAATTTCCCTCTTTTGGGTAATTCATTTAAACGAAAACACACAATATGCAGCCTCCTGTGTCTGGCTTCTTTCACCTAGCATAATGTTTTTAAGGTTCAACCATGTTGTAGCCTGGATCAGAATTTGTGCCTGTTTAATTGCTGAACAATATTCCATTGGACGCATGGACATTTAGCCATTCACCATTTGATGGACGTTGGGAATTATTTCCAGGTTTGGCCATTATGAATAATGCTACTGTGAACTTTCACATCCAAGTCTTTGTTTGGATGTATACTTTCCTTCTGCTTGGGTATATTCCTGTATTTTGGGGTCATATAGTATCCCTATCTTTAATATTTTGAGGAAATGTGAAACCACAGCTATAGCATTTTAACCATCACGCCACAATGTATACAGTTGCCAATTTCTCCACATCTTGCTGACACCTGTTACTGTCTTCTGATTATCGCCATTCTAGTGGGTTTGTGGTGGTATCTCATTGTGGTTTTAATCTGCCTTTCCCTAATGGATGGTGAGCATCTTTTCATATGCTTATTAACTATTTGTATGTTTTCTCTGGTGAAACATATAATCAAGTTTTTGCCTATTTTTTCAAATGTTTATTTATTTTGAGAGAGAGTAAGAGTGAGTGGGGTAGGGGGAGAGAATCCCAAGCAGGCTCCACACTGTCAGCACAGACCTGATGTGGTGCTCAATCCCACAAACAGTGAGATCATGACCTAAGCCAAAGTAAGAGTCGGATGCTTAACCGAGCCATCCACGTGCCCCTTTTTTTTTTTTAACTACACTGTTTACCTTATTATGAGTTCTTTCTGTTACTGAATCTAAGTTCATTCCGTTTAATTTTTTTTAATCTTTTTTTTTAAATGTTTATTTTTGAGAGTGAGAGACAGCACGAGTGGGGGAGTGGCAGAGAGAGTGGGAGTCACTGAATCGGAAGCAGGCTCCAGGTTCTGAGTGCTCAGCATAGAGCCCGATGCAGGGCTCAAACTCACAAACTGTGAGATCATGACCTGAGCTGAAGTCGGACACTAAACCGACTGAGCCACCCAGCGCCCCTAATGTTTATTTATTTTTGAGAAGTGGGGGGGGGGGGGGCGGAGAACGAGAGAGAGAGAACGAGCACGAGTGCAGGAAGCAGCAGAGCGAGGATAACACAGATTCCGAAGCAGACTCCAGGCTCTGAGCTGTCAGCACAGAGCCCGATGCAGGACCTGAACCCACGAACCACGAGATCATGACCTGAGCCAAAGTCAGACGCTTCATCAACTGAGCCACCTAGGTGCCCCAATTCCATTTTGACCAGAGATTATTTCAATCCTTTTCAATTACTAAAACTTGTATAATGGCACAAATTTGTATAATGGTATGGATTATAATCCATAATATATAATGGTCTCATCTTAGTGAATGTTCCCTGTGTATCTGAAAAAATATGTAGTTTGTAATTCCTGGGTATAGTGTTCAATAGAACTTAATACCTACATCTGACCCCTAGCTACATACACGCTTCGGACAGTGCAGATACAGAACATGTCCATATAGCAGAGTAATGGTTCAGATCGTTTTTATTTAGGGTCATCAACAGGGCTGGGTTTAAGTGGACAACTTGCTATTTGTCTTCTGTTCATCTCACTTATTCTTTGTTCACCTTTCCTTCTTTTTCTGCCTTTCATGAGACTGCAAACATGTTCTCATGGCAACTATCTCCACTATCGGCTTATCACCTGTATCTCCTCGTTTTTAAGGCTGCTCTAAGGCAGCAGTCTTCGACAAGGAGCCAATTTACCCCTCCGGGACATCTGGCAAAGTCTGGAGACATTTTGTTTCAACTCCGGGGGAGGATGCTAATGGCACCTACCAGGCAGAAGCCAGAGATGTTGGTAAGAAAGACACAATGCCCAAGATAGCGCCCACAAAAGATTTAACTGATCCAAAATGCCAATAGTGCCAAGCGTGAGAAATCTTGCTCTTGGGTTTACAAAATACATCTCGAACTTATCACCGTCTTCCTTCAAATGTTGTATCACTTCAGGTAGTATAAGAATCTTATAGCGTTACCATAGGAGGGGGGGATGGGTGAAATAGGTGATGGGGATTAAGGAGCGCACTTGTCATGATGAGCACCGAGTGATGTCTGGAACTGTCGAACCACTACATTGCACACCTGAAACTAACACAACACTGTACATTAACTAATTGGAATTAAAAACTTTTTTAAGGGGCGCCTGGGTGGCGCAGTCGGTTAAGCGTCCGACTTCAGCCAGGTCACGATCTCACGGTCCGTGAGTTCGAGCCCCGCGTCAGGCTCTGGGCTGATGGCTCGGAGCCTGGAGCCCGTTTCCGAGTCTGTGTCACCCTCTCTCTCTGCCCCTCCCCCGTTCATGCTCTGTCTCTCTCTGTCCCAAAAATAAATAAAAACGTTGAAAAAGAAACTTTTTTAAAAAAAAACTTTTTTAAAAAGGATATTATGGCAGTATTCCATTTTCTCCTTTCTGCCTTGTTACTGTTGCCACAAGCCAACCGCTGTGACGTTGAGCTCAGCCAATCTACCTCTCTGGGCCCAATTTTTCTTAGAACAAAATTGGGAACACCTATGCCACAGACACCCTGTGAGAATTAAAACAACAGAAGCCAAGAGCTTAGCTTGGTACCCATCCGCTACATGTGCTAACATTTCGCTAAGTTATTATGATACCTGTTGAATGAAGACTTTAACTGATTTGAAATCAAGGAACAGAAGGACATACGTGAACAGAAACCTAAGCAACCTACATGCGCACAGGGTGAAGCGTCGGACAAACACCTCTCCTACAGCTTTCCGCCTCCAAAAGGCCAACGAGACTGCACCCTACCGGACTGGCTGGCCAACTCTGATTCGGAAGAGAATTTCAAGAATCTTTTAGCCTCTGATATATAATCCCTTTTATTTACCTACATTTAATTGAAGACATCTGTAGGTGGTGCCACACAAAACGTAATTCAGACTCAGAAATGTCAATAAAAATGTCTGTGAGGGAGAGGTCCGATGTAAACCTAGCAGGGGAGCGCACATCAGCAGCCACAGAGCCACATGAAATTAGAAATATAATGGAAATATGTTGCCTGACTTGACGAGGTGATAAAAGCTCTTTTCCCATAAAGCTTAATGAGCTCTATTAGTTTTCAGCTTACAGGAATGTAAAAGGGTCAGCCCCACAGAGGGAAGTAACTGACTCCCCACACATGGCTCCATTCAAATGACAGCAGATCAAATTACTGATGTAATTACTATAACCTGACAATTTCGTTAGATTCATGTGGCAGTTAACTGTTTAGGACTTACAACAAAGGGACATGGTTCATTCACAGTTCTGTGGACAAAGTGAAGTTTAAAGTCTCCTTCGTTTTCAACTGCAAGTCTCATGTATTTTACAATCTCCACCAGAATTATTTTTCTTTTGATCAAATTTACGGAAGGCGTTTGGGTATTTACCACATGTGTAATTTTCCTTCTTCAGCTAAAACATAAGCCCAATGGCAAAATTAAACATTTAGGACTCCTAACACTCTCCAACTTTGGCTTGCTTTGGCTCTCAGGCTCTGTGTAGTGGCAAAGGGAACAGAATCCTGAGCTCAGTGCTGTTGGAAATTTGGGGGTAGCAGCCACTAACTCTGCCTATAGGCAGCCGCCCCGTGAAACTCCAGGCTACCAAAATTTCAACAGAAAGCTCTCCAAGTATTTCCCAAATACTTCAAGAAAAGTAAAGCACATTGGTCATCTCTAATTTTGATTTTTTTTCCCCTTTCCCATGTCCATAAGCTCAGTACAAAAACAGATATTTAACCAAGTAAAACACAACTCTAGATTATTAAGCGGAAAAAGCAGGTCAGAAAATGACAAAAACTATCACTAAAATTTCATCGTATCTTCCCTTGTTTTTCACCAAAAATTAAAGTTTCCGTACATAGGGATTCCCAATATTTAGCCAGATGTGATCTTAAAAAATATTTGTTCGGTGCAACTCTAGGTGTATGGTTGGAAAACTCTAAGCCCTATCCCTGAGAGCATCCAAAGATGGAAAAGACAAAGATCCTGATCTTCAACGGCTACAGTCTTGCCAGGAAGACCGTTTACCATATTGAAACACGAATATTAGGCCTCGTGTGTTTTTAGCTGACTCCTGCCAAGTTATGGATAAAAAGCCTGCTGCTTGTGGCCTCAGCCCCTCCTGGCTTATTCATTCATTCGTTCATCCATCCATTCAACAAATATTTATCCACTGCCTCCGATGTACTACTTACTATACTAAAATTAGAAACACAAGGAAGCAAGAAAAACAGGGTCCTCTTTCATCGGGCTTGCATTTGAGAGAAGTCTGTAAGTGAAATCTATTCAGAAGTCTCTTTGCCACCGTTTAGTGATATTGCCCCAACGCAGCGGACATCAAGCCCCAGCCTCCTTGTTCACTCCGTGTCCGAATCAGTCAGACCATTCTTCCTGGTTACTCCTCAGAAGCTCTTGCTAAAATCAAGAGTCCAGCCTTAAACCTCACCAGCATTCTCCTCACCTGAGCTCCTGCAATTTCCTCACCTGCCTTTTCCCCCCACCAAGACTAGACCTTGTTTGCACATCAATCAGAGACTTCCCTGATGTACTTCCCAAACGCTGACTATAAGAGCCACCGCTAAAAACCTACCAAGGTATCTCTTCTCCCCACTGTGGCTCCTTCATGGAAAAGAAAAGGGTAAAACAATGTAACATGTTGTGTATCTCCTTCCTAACTAATTTCTGTATGCTTAAATTATTTTTCAATTGAGATCTGCGTTATAATTTTGCACCCTACCTCTATCTCAACATAGCAAAAGTATCTTACGTTGTTTTGTTCATCAATATGTACTCACCAACATGTATATGCAGGATGCCCATCTTAATGGCTGTAGCATGTTCTATCAATAATATGGCTGGCTGTACCATTATTTACTTGACCTTCTCCTAATGTTCCTCATTTACACTGTTTATAAATTTTTCACCATAATGCTGTAATAAACATTTATGCCAGTTTTGTCCCCATCTTTATTTCTCTGGCAGTGATTCTTAGACAAGAATTATTCAAGCACACAACTGCAAGGTATGAATGTATAGGTCTTAACGTAGATGCCCAAACCCATTTCTGTAAATGGTAAAGTTTAAAAACATCCCATCTCCCCAAGCATTCATTTAAAAAAAAAAAAGGTATCTTGATAGGTAAAAAACCATTTATCACTATTGTTTTAAACTACATTTCTTTGATTACTTACAAGGTTAAACTTTTAGAACATTTATTACCATTTGTATTTCACATAAACTAGCTCATCAAATCCAACCAAAAATTATGCAAAAAAATAGTACATTAAATATAACCTTTTTATCACACTTTCCCCAAACTGCCTTTTAACTATACCTGTTTTCATGAAGAAAATTAAGGATTTTTAACAGAAGCAAATTTTATTTTTCTATCCTTTCCTTTGTGATACTTCTCATTCTGCTATGCTTTAAAAATGCTTCATCGGGGCGCCTGGGTGGCTTGGTCGGTTAAGCGTCCGACTTCGGCTCAGGTCATGATCTCACGGTCCGTGGGTTCGAGCCCCGCGTCGGGCTCAGTGCTGACCACTCAGAGCCTGGAGCCTGTTTCGGATTCTGTGTCTCCCTCTCTCTCTGCCCCTCCCCTGTTCATTCTCTGTCTCTCTCTGTCTCAAAAATAAGTAAACGTTAAAAAAAAAAAAATTAAAAAAATAAAAATAAAAATGCTTCATCAACTAAAAAGATTATATAATTTATACTGTCGTCAAGTTTCTTACAGTTTGGCTTTTTCATTTTTGCACTAAATTTTACTTAAAATTCTATGTGACAGGCATTGTACTCAGTGTTTCCCATACGCTCTTTCGTTTCATTTTAATAACCATGAAGTCTTACCATTTCCACTTTGAGATTAACCAAAAAATGCAATGACTTGCTCATGGGCCAACCATGCCTCCATTACTCCCAAGTAAGAGAAGGGAAAGGCAGAAACAGAGTCTTACTGGGTGGGCTGCAGTACAGCCCAAGAGGAAAATACAAAATATTACTAAGGTTTGAGTAGCACTTTCAAAACCGCTGCCATGTCCACCGCTTCACTGGTGAAGGAGGAATTATCATTTGCATTCAAAGATAAGGAAAGCCAGGCTCAGGGAAGTTGCGATTTGCCCAGTGTGGCTAGTGAGGGAAGGCAGGCTCTGAAATCAAGCTTTGGTTCTGAGTGCAAGCATCTCTCCACACTCTCCTCTGCCTTCTCTTTCCTCCTCCTTCCTCGAAGCCTCACCCAACTTCTACAAGTTATCCTACAAGTTATCTGGATAACCGGATATCCGGTTATCCGCCTCAACTCACAGGACAGCTGCTGCCCTGAATACCTTTATCTCACAATGTGACCACTGCAGTCTCCGCTCTACACTGCAGAACCTTGATGATGGCTGAATGTGAAAGTGGGTGAAGCAATGAGAGAGGGAGGGGAGGGGCACGAAGGGGAGGGAGGGGAGGGAGAGGAGGATGGGGAGGGAAGGGAGAAAGAGGGAGAGGGGAGAGAGAGAGGGAGGGAGGGAGGAGGGAAAGGGAGAAGGGGGGAGAGGGGAGAGGGGAGAGGAGGGAGGAGGGGAAGGGAGTCAGAGGGGGAGGGGAGGGAGGAGGGAAAGGGAGACAGAGGGAGAGAACATGCCTGTGTTTAAGAGAAGCTCAGTAAGTCCTTTGCTCTTCCCTTATCAATTTGGGGGTTTGAAATAGCACTCTTAAACCAACAGAAACTTCCCTGACAGCGCCCCCTCCACCCATGACCCCTCTAGCTCTCTTTTCATGCCAGCACAGTTAAGACAGAGTAAGGCTAGTGTCAGTTACTAAGGAAGCAGATACAATAAGGCTTTTTACAATGAAAGACTGATTTCAGTTTGTTTAAAGAAAGAAAATGTATTTAAAAAGAAGCAATGACCTGTTATAAAGGTGAACAGTTCTGTAACTTACTGGAATTCATCTCATTCATCAACATTCATATGTGTTAAAACAAAATGATCACCTCTAAACTATCAAATAAATGCCTAACAAAATATACCAATAGTGACGTGTCCAATTAGCGATTCTAGTATGAAGGTCAGTGAATAAACGCTTACCTCCAAAGGTGAGCTGCAAAGGAATCTTGTGAACTGCAGAGCCACATTTGAACCGAATCCGTTTCATCCAATAAATGGGCAGCAAAAGACAACAAAAGAGGAAAAATTATTATTACATGTTTTTTCAATAACAGCATCTAGAGTAAACCTTAAAGTCTCTAAAATTGATGGCTTTAATACATTGTGTAACTCATCCACAGGTAGAAAAAAGTTCAATCTACCCATAGCTGGTACTGAGCTACCTGAATTAAAGTAAACATTTTGAAAAACCTGTACAGAAACCAAATTAAAGCACAACAAATGAGTCCTAAAAGCTTTCATTTTTTAAAGTTTCATCTTACAACCCTTCCAAGGGAGGGATGAGCAACCTTCCTGGTGATGAATGCCACTGGCAAAATTAAGGCAAGGCTGAGAGAAGGAAAAGACAGACACTAAAGGGGAACCAAGAAAAAAGCTAACAAGTCAAGACCAGGAGAGGAGGCTGGGTGAGCAAGAGGGAAAGAAGGGGAGGCACCCCCACCCGGGGGCCTGGCTGCCGTGATACCCCCTCCTGTCTTCCCTTCTCTCGTGCAGCCCACATGCACCGTTGGTCTCTCTGCTGTCGCTTCCTTTGACACAGGGAGGCTTACGGAATCTCAGCTCAAATGTGAAACATGCTAAGCGTTATACACTTGCTGGTTCTCAGCATTTAAAGAAAGAAACAAAAATCTTGGAGGGGCAGCGGGGAGCCACGGACAGACCACAAAGCAAGCTGCTGGTCAGCTCAGAAATGAGGACTGTCACACAACTTCATACATATTCATGATGGTAATTCATAATGTTTTTTAGATATTATTTATAAAATCAACATTTCAAATCCTCTGAGAGTTACTTGAGAGTTACTGTAATAATAAAATGCCCAAGTAGTATAAACTCTTGATCTTTCTAAATGCAAAATAACCACAATAAAATGCAATAGCAGGCCCGTTTCCCAGCACTCTTGAACTTCCTCTCCA
This sequence comes from Prionailurus viverrinus, assembly GCF_022837055.1. NCBI lineage: Eukaryota > Metazoa > Chordata > Mammalia > Carnivora > Felidae > Prionailurus > Prionailurus viverrinus. The sequence goes on from NC_062571.1 coordinate 78,504,855, forward strand.
CAACAAAGCTAGCTAGTACTCATAGGGAATACAGATAATTTGATTCTCCTTTAGAGATACACACTGAAATATTTCTCAATGAAATTACATGATGTCTGGGATTTCCTTCAAAATCACTGGGGGTCGGAGGAAACTACTGTAGGGAAGCGTACAGATAAAACAAGACTGGCCATTATATTAAACCGGTAAGGACCGGAAATGAATATATGCAGATTCCTTATACGACTCCTACTTTGTGAATATTTCCATTTTTCTATAATAAAGTTTAAAAAAGTACTATCAGACGCTTCCTCCCCACAAAACTAAAGCAACTACATTTGTAAAATGCGACCAACGCACCCCAAAGCCATGTAATTAACTAGTATCATCCAGGCCCTAGCTAACAGGGTGTACTTAAGTATTTTCTTAATTTAAATACCAATATGCAATTAGATATTAACTGTTAAGAGAGCTTTCTACTGAGGGTTGATGGGGGGTGGGAGGGAGGGGAGGGTGGGTGATGGGTATTGATCGAGGAGGGCACCTTTGGGGATGAGCACTGGGTGTTGTATGGAAACCAATTTGACAATAAACTTCATATGTTGAAAAAAAATTAAAAAATAAAAAAATTAAAATTAAAAAAAAGAGAACTTTCTGAAAGTGCAAGATATACCACAACTTTATTTTTTCTGAGTAAGCTCTACGCCCAATGTGGGGTCTGAACTCATGACCCCGAGATCAAAGTCACAAACTCTACCACTGAGCCACCCAGGTGCCCCTAAGATATACCAAAACTCTAAGTTTTCATAATGCTGGTAGGAAACAAATTAATTCTTTTGAAATGTGAAGTGCAACCTTGTGGTCTCAGATTCTTTTCACAGTCGCCCAACAAGAGACAAGCCCTCCTACCCTTCCTCCTAGGAGTAAAAAGTGGTAACTGAAAGGCCAGCTAGTTGCAACAGTGGAGAAAAATGAGGTTCGGCGACTGTGTATTTCAGAATGAGAAATGTGCTATTTCACAGTGTCTGTGCTTTTTCTCCACCATGTGCGTGCTAACTACAGTTACACGTTAAACTTCAGAACTTAGGAGTAGTTCTGTTTCGGAAGCAAGTGATGTATCAGTTGGGATGGAGGTTACTTTAAATAACAATAAACAGAAGCATATAAATTACTCTCCAAGAAAACTAAGGTCTCCTTGCCGGTCCGATAACTTACATACATCTTTGTCACAGGTGTATATAATATTCCTGTCACAGCTTTTTCAAAACAGACCTAAAATTTCTCACCCTGTTGGAAGCTGCCAAAACATGAAGTACTAATAAGTAAAAGTTCTGAATTCCCAAAGCAGTAAAAACAGAATAAGAAATCACAAGGCACACACTCTCCTATTCAAAGGACATGAGAAAGGTCCAAAAATGCTGCTTCTTGATTCGTGCCCCAGAAAACCCACTGCCAGAGCCCTTCATTTACTTAGTAAATTCTTTCATTGTGAAATTACACATGATATTCAAGACAAATGGTAATACTCTGAAAAGGAACTATAAAAAGAGCAAATATAACTGCAAAATCTATTTCGTACACACACTGTACCTGACAACAGAAACAGATACATGTTATCTAGAAACAGAGGCCTTCTAACAAATCCCATCACAGTGTCTGATCAGTATGAAAATGGCTCGGTGCTACTGTCACAACAACAACAAAGATTATGGCCACCGTCAACAATCCACATTAATACCACTTCTCTAACACGGTTATACTGTCACAACAACAACAAAGATTATGGCCACCGTCAACAATCCACATTAATACCACTTCTCTAACACGGTTATACTGTCACAACAACAACAAAGATTATGGCCACCGTCAACAATCCACATTAATACCACTTCTCTAACACGGTTATACTGTCACAACAACAACAAAGATTATGGCCACCGTCAACAATCCACATTAATACCACTTCTCTAACACGGTTATACTGTCACAACAACAACAAAGATTATGGCCACCGTCAACAATCCACATTAATACCACTTCTCTAACACGGTTATACTGTCACAACAACAACAAAGATTATGGCCACCGTCAACAATCCACATTAATACCACTTCTCTAACACGGTTATACTGTCACAACAACAACAAAGATTATGGCCACCGTCAACAATCCACATTAATACCACTTCTCTAACACGGTTATACTGTCACAACAACAACAAAGATTATGGCCACCGTCAACAATCCACATTAATACCACTTCTCTAACACGGTTATACTGTCACAACAACAACAAAGATTATGGCCACCGTCAACAATCCACATTAATACCACTTCTCTAACACGGTTATACTGTCACAACAACAACAAAGATTATGGCCACCGTCAACAATCCACATTAATACCACTTTTCTAACACGGTTATACTAATGTGGCTATTTTAAAAATATTATGTTATGGGCACAGTCAGCTAGTAAGTTTAAGGAAAGATCCTATTTTAGATATTTAGGCAAAATGTTGAGAAAATAAAGAATTCACTATGTTTATAAAATATCTGACTTTACAGACAGGAACGTACTTCATCATTCTAGAAACAACTGGAGGTAAATATAGCCATAGTCTTTGTCTTCCTATGTGTCTATTTTAAAGACCACACTTCTAAGAAATGTTGATTTAATATAGCTGGAAACAGAACAATCAGCCTGATATTTGGCTTTTCAAACGCAAACAGGTAAGATTTCCCATAACAACATTAATAACATTATTACTTGGGACTCACTTGCTAAAATTCACAAAAATTTTAATCGTCAGCGATTCTGTCTACTCTCGCATTTTTTTTTTAAATAAGGATTATGTTCTGTATTTAGCATCCATGCATAAAGAGCCTCAGTACTATTTCAAAAATCTCTCAGGCCTCTAAAAAAGGGAAAAGGATAGACCCAGAACAGTTCTCATGTTCCACAGCTACTTACTGACCTTGCTTCTCTTCCAAGTGTTCTCACCACTTCCAGCCACATCGGTAGCTGTGTGGTAACACATCATTCCTTCCAGAGAAGCACTTAATGCTTACCAAAATTTTCTCAACAGTTTTCCAAGCACACAAAATTGTAGTTTAACTTCCTGTCAGTTATGATTAGCAAGTTCTTTCTTTTCCCAAGCCTTGCTGTTAACCCTACCAGTTATGCTGGTGGATGGGGTGGGGGCAGCAGGGTAGGAAACAAAGGGAGCGAAGAACGTCCACTACCGGTTTTGTCAAAATATTCCTGTAAAACGATAATCATCTAATGATCTTCGTAACATAAAACATTCAACGCGTAAGAATTTAAGCTACTATATTCCTCAAATGCCTTTCCTGTTTCATCAGGAACCATGTTAAATTCCTATATTTTAACAAAAAAGGAACACTAGACAGCAATTTTTACAAGATAAGCCAGTTTTTTTTCTAAACTAGAGAGCATCAGTGAGTTATACCTATTTGTCAAAGTAGAATTGCTTTGCTTATAACTACTTGCTTATAACTACTCATGTAGAGTACTCATACAAAGTACTACTCTGTCTCTGTCTCCTTCAAAAATAAATAAACATTAAAAAAAACTTAAAAAAAAAAAGGTCCAACTCTTGATTTGGGTTCAGGCCCTGATCTCAAGGTCACAGGGTCGAGTCCCAGGTCGGTCTCCTTGCTGACAGCTTGCAGCCTGCTTGGGATTCTCTCTCTCCTGCTCCCTGCCCCTCCCTGACTTGTGCTCACTTTCTCTCTCTCAAAATAAACTTAAAAAAAAAAGAAAAAAGAAAAAAATACATTCACAAGTAACATAAATGAGGAGGACATCCCATGCTCTGTTCCCCAGCCTCACCAGTGTCCCTGACCCCGTGTGAGCATGTCCCGCCTCTCCTGTAGACTGAAACATACCGCCTGACAAAATACAGGTGCATGCTCTTTATCCAGGCGTCTGCCAAGGAGCCCCTCCCCTCAGAGCCTCTTCCCCTTCGCCTTAGGTAACTGTCACCATCACCAACTCTATCCCTCCCCTCTTCTTCATTAACTGTCAGCACATACTACCCTGACACTATACTTTTTACTTTCTCACTAGCATATAAGCTGAGGGTAAGAAATTTTCTGTCTTGTTCACTATGTTGCATCCCTAGAGTCTAAAATAATGCCTGGCACAAAGTAGGAACTCAGTATTTGCTGCTTAAATGACTACGTGCATTCATTCATTCATGACTTAATTCATAAACGAATAAATGAATATTCACGTTCTTTCCTTTCTCCCCTATGTTTCTTCATGGCCTCTGGCTACTTTGTAGAAATGGATCACATCTGGTCAAGGTGAGATGCCACAACCAGAGAGAAGCAGTCACCAGTAACCTAGAACTGCTATCACTGAAGAAACCACCTGTGCCCTTGTCATTTGATCTTCTCAGGAGGGCCAGTGTCCTCCAGGAACACCTTTAATTTCCTGCAGGGAAACTTCCAGTAAGATTTTTTCTTTTTTTATTTTTAGAGAGACAGAGTGCAAGCAGGGGAGGGGCAGAGGGAGAGAGAGAATCCCAAGCAGTCTCCCTGCCCAGCACAGAGCCCAACATGGGGCTCAATCCCATGACCCTGGGATCATGACCTGACCCAAAATCAAGAGCTGGACGCTTAACCGACTGAGCCCCTCCAGTAAGTATCTTTGAGGAACAACCACTCAAGAGACTGAAGGAAAAACCAGGGATCATTTTAAATGCCACTAAGTTGGGTAAAAGAATTCAAATTGCCCTTGAAAAACTGGGTGTCTTCCAAAAATCTGTGTAAGAATTAGGGATAAGCAGAAAATACAAAACCTAGAAATAAAAATCAGCAGGAAACAATAATCAAAACAAAATTTATTTTAAAAGCCCTCTGATGGGGCGCCTGGGTGGCGCAGTCGGTTAAGCGTCCGACTTCAGCCAGGTCATGATCTCGCAGTCCGTAAGTTCGAGCCCCGCGTCGGGCTCTGGGCTGATGGCTCAGAGCCTGGAGCCTGTTTCCGATTCTGTGTCTCCCTCTCTCTCTGCCCCTCCCCCGTTCATGCTCTGTCTCTCTCTGTCCCAAAAATAAATAAACGTTGAAAAAAAAAAAAAAAATTAAAAAAAAAAAAAAAAAAAAAAAAAGCCCTCTGATTAGGGTTGCCTAGATGGCTCAGTTGGTTAAGTGTCCGTCCGGCTCTTGGTATCAGCTCAGGTCATGATCTCACAGTTCTTGGGATCAAGCCCCACATCAGGCTCTGTGCTGACAGCACGGAGCCTGTTTGGGATTCTCTCTCTATCCCTCCCTCTCTCTGCCCCTCAGCCATGCAAGCACACACTCTCACTCACTCTCACTCTCTCTCTCTCTCTCTCTCTCTCTCTCTCACTCTCACTCTAAATAAAAACAGGGGCATCTGGATGGCTCAGTCGGTTAAGCATCTGACTTCAGCTCAGGTCATGATCTCATAGTTCATGAGTTCGAGCCCCACATCAGGCTCTGTGCTGAATGCTCAGAGCCTGGAGCCTGCGTCAGATTCTGGGTCTCCCTCTCTCTCTGCCCCTCCTCCGCTCGTGCTCTGTCTCTCTCTGTCACTCAAAAATAAATAAACATTAAAAATTGTTAAAAATAAATAAAAATAGTAAAACTTTAACAAAATAAAAGCCCTCTGGTCAAGATACTAAGAAATAGAATGTATTATCACTAATTTATCATTTAAGTATTCATTTTTATTTATAAGTATGTTTATCTGTAAGTATTTAAGTATGATTTAATTATTAAAAGCTAATACTTAATTTTACTAACATATTAATAATGGTTATAGGTACTACTTACACACTTATCAAATCACTTATTTCACGCAAGATCCAGTGTCTCCACATCACACTAGGTACATTATATGACTGAATAGAAAAATCACACTTCTCCACAGCCCAGAAGAAACGAACATGGAGCCATGCTAAGTATAAACTTTTGACCAATTTCTAGAATGACTGTCATAAAAACATATATATATACACAAATACACACACCCCCACACACACACACCAATATTTACAGACCTATACAAATATATCTCCCCTATTTCCCTTAAAGGCAGAATTATGCTCTGGATTAATAGGTATAGAATACATACTTTTTACTTTTACAACTACTGACTAAAATAAGGTCAACTACTTTTTAGTCGTGCAAGCAGTTGCCTAAAATTATTTGGCATATCAAATGAATTACCATAGCAAAAACACAAACTCTCCTTGTTTAGACTAGTTATCAATAGGCGGTATTGTTCGCTTGTTAGGTCATTACCAGGAGGTCATAAAACTTGAGGTTCCGCAGATTTAATGGAAAAAGCAGAGCTAACATACAAGAGCTAAAGACAAATTGTGCTCACGACAAGATTATTCCTATCACCTGAGCTTTGCACTCACTAACACGTGCTTAACTCATTGTAGGCAGATTTCTCAACACTCTCTTTCAGGAAATCCAAAACAGCTTTTACTTATTACAGAAGGACAACTGTCAAGGGCTTTTGACATCATTTGAATTCTCCTTTTGCTTCACGTCACGAGTTTCAAGAACACGATTTTCCTTCTGAGTAGTTTTCCATTTGGCAAGAGGTGAGCTCCCTCTCCAGCTGTTTCTCAAGAACAAGCCACTCGGCTGCTCACTCCTGCAGCGCATGCTCCCTGGGCCCCTACTCGGTGCCAGACGCTCTGCTGAGCCCTGCGTGTTTCTTCGGGTCCTGGCACCATATTTTTAGAAGTAGGTGTAACAGCACAAAGTATGCTACACGTTACGACAGAATAATGAGCTAATTTTTCAGAAGGAGAGAGATATACTCTAAGAATAGGCAGGACGCTGTATTACAAGTGGAAAAAAACCAACACAGAAACATCCACAGTTCCTTTTTCTCCCCTTGTAAGTAAAGCAATTCAGAAATAAATGTTTAGGGGCACCTGGGTGGCTCAGTCGGTTAAGTGTCTGACTTCAGCTCAGGTCATGATCTCACAGCTCATGAGTTCGAGCCCCGCATCGGGCTCTGTGCTGACAGCTTAGAGCCTGGAGCCTGCTTCAGATTCTGTGTCTCCCTCTCTCTCAGCCCCTCCCCTGCTCATGCTCAGTCTCTCTCTCTCTCTAAAAACTGAATAAACGGTAAAACAAACAAACAAAACCATACGTATAAATCTTCACCAAGTAATACCTTTTATAAGTTTTATGTAGTATAACAGGCTTTAGAAGACTAAAATTACATACTGATGAACCAAACTGGTTTTGAATATTATTTTCCTTTGAACTAATTCTAATGAAACATAAAATTTCAAACGTATGTGATCTTTTCATTTGAACAAATATTTGAATTACAATGGAAAAATGAAACAAAGAAAAACAGAACTTCATTTGCAAATGCCGGTGGGATGGGCCAACAGTATCCCTTACTTGCCCATGACCTCAGTGTCTCTGATGAGTCCTAGCCGTTTATCACCCGCATTCTAGCAACTGGGGTGTAGTCAATGACTCTTTGGCCGAGCACCTTCGCCTCTATTTAATCCTCATGACAAACTCCTCTGCACTGTTTCCCCCCATGTTTACAAATGAGGAACCTGAACCGAATAAAGCGGAGCCATCAGAAAACTGGCCCAAAGCCACACAGACACAGGTAAGATTGAAAGCAGGAATGCAGCGTCGGGTTCATCAAGAATCAACGTGCATTTGATGCGAAACACGCCATCCGACACCCACCATTCCATTTCACTGCTGCATCCCTCAGCTTTCAGGAAACAACGTGGGCATGTTTATGTTAACTAGGATAGCTGTTACATACCCGGCAGGCCATTATCACGCCACTCCAGAATTTCAGATACTGACACTTAAGACAAAACCCCCAGAGGAGAGCAGGAAAGGTCAAAGTGAGGATGGCAAACAGCATGCTATGTCCACAACCCACAGAAAAATCCCTGAAGTGCCTTTTCCCGCCTTCCTCCTCACAACTACCTAAGTAACAATACACCTGGCAATCTAGTTTCCAAGCCAACGATTAGTATTTGCACTCCTCCTTTATACCCACTCTGCTTTTCCCTAACGCTCCTCCCCTGCTAACCTGCTACATAATTTACTAATTTCTGATGCTTACTGTTCAAATGACCATTTCTGACCACCTCCTCCCACCCCTGACCGCGAGCTCCACAAGAGCAAGGCATCTTTACGTGACTTACTCACTCATCTGCCAACTGTGCTGAGTGCCTCACGAAGAGTACATGGCACACAGTTAAGTGCTCAATACAGATTTTAAGGGAAACACTAAGAAGCCACAGATTAGAGAGGAAAAGAATGCTGAAACCAGACAAGCTACTACAGTTCAGGACTGACTGCAAGAAAATAAAGGAAAAAAGATTAAAACAGAGAAACACTTTGGCGGAAAAACCAGTCGTCCGAGGGCACGTGTCACAGAAGAATCCAGCAAGGATAGAGCGCTCCCGAGGCACCAGGAGAGCCATCAGCAGCAGTCAAGTCCTGCACAGCACCCTGTGTGAGAAGACCGGGAACACCATAGACTTGGGGAAAACGGTCATTTTAAACGAGCAGAGTACATAAAGCCTTAGCAACAAAAAGGTTCCAATTACTGGAGAATCTGCTAATGCTGAAGATTTCATTCACTAATGTCAGTTATCCTGTCTTAATTATTGAGGCCTGCTTTCACCTTTCTGGACTTGAGCACCGTGGTCTAGCGTAAATAACATGGCAATTTACAGACATCGTCCTGCCACTAACCATCACCTTATCTTGGACAACCTACTTTAACTCTCTAAATAAGAAATTTACACAATGGCTAAGATCCTTTCATGTCTAATATCGTAGAATGCTGTGATCTTATGATCTGAGACAAGTTTTAGAAACTGCTGACAAAGGAAACGTTAAGGAAAAATGTTCTCATAGCTGTAACTCCACCTTTGCATCTCCCCCCAAATTAACATTATGCTGGGGATACTATCTTGCCTCTGCTCTAATATATTTAGGTAAGTGACTCAAAGCTTCAGTAACTGGAGTGCCTGGGTGGCTCAGTCAGTTAAGCGTCCAACTTTGGCTCAGGTCATATCTCGCAGTTCATGGGTTCAAACCCTGCGTCCGGCTCTGTGCTGACAGCTCAGGACCTGGAGCCTCATCAGAGTCTGTCTCCCTCTCTTTCCGCCCCTCCTCCATGTGCGCATGCTTGCTCACTCGCGCTCTCTTGCTCTCTCAAAAACAAAAATTTTTTAAAAATTTTAAATAATGCTCTAGTAACTTAACTACTATCAGTGACAATTGTCTCACAACACACCTTAAGACATACTACAATACAAAAGTCCCTTGGCTCAGGGGCTGTTCAGAAGAGGCTTTTTTGACTGAATTGTACAAATGACTGTCAAAGCTACCTACTTCAGTCAAATACGTTATCCCTAGCCTTAAAAGTAAATAAAAAAAATATTTCAAAATGCTGAGAACTTGCCATCATACAAACTGTTAATTATACGACCTAGATATTTATCAAATAGTACATGCCTATACACGATTGCCTGATTTCTCTACATAACTGAAGAAAAATGTCAGTCTGATACAACGAATACTTTTGTAAATCTAAGTTATTGTTTTCACACATGTAGAGTAAGACTATTAAGATAAAAATGAAGCTAAAGAACATAAGCTTCTTTAAGTTCCAGAAAATATTTAAATCTTTAAGAAGCAAAGACTCATTTATAAAGATCATATTCAATGCCTCAATGCAAATTACCTCTAACAAACAGCAGAAGAAAAGCATTTATCCAGACTTCACGGGCTGTGAACACACAGCTTACACAGGGTGCTGGGGGCAGAGCAGAGCCAGGGTGGAGGCGCGCGCCTGTTCTAGAGCTGGAGCACCACCTAGTGTCGGGAGTGAGAAAACAACCCAGGAGTCTACCACTTCCGGTCACAATGGACTCACAGCAACCGTCTCCCCTTTTCTTCACCATTCTGTCAAATCCTATATGCCTGAATGCAAGATAACTTTCCCCAAAACAAGTATTCTTCAGAAGAGGAGGACTCCTTACGTTCGAGACTCTCTTAGGAAGTTCTGTGAACTAATAATTTAGAAAACTTCCTGAGAAAGCACAGTAGTGTTAAGTTTTGAATTAATACAAGATCTGATGGAATCAGCCAACAAAAAAATTATTTACAGGTAAAAGGGCACCGTTTCAGGGGCCTGTTTCTGGAAAACCCAACAAACAAAAAGTGGCAAGGGGAAGGAAGGCTGGGTTGACAATGCCGAAGTTCAGAGATGAGCACACAGGGGTTCCCTACACTATCTTTAGCCTACAAACGCTTGAGATTTTCAACTCTAAAGTCTTTTATTCTTTTTAACTTAATTTTATTTATTTATTTTGAGACAGAGAGCAAGTGGGGAAGGGAAAGAGAAAGAGGGAGAGAGAGAATCCCAAGCAGGCTCCAGGCTGCCAGCACAGAACCCGATGCAGGGCTCGATCCCACAAAACGCGAGATCATGACCTGAGCTGAAAACGAGAGTCGGGGGGCGCCTGGGTGGCGCAGTCGGTTAAGCGTCCGACTTCAGCCAGGTCACGATCTCGCGGTCTGTGAGTTCGAGCCCCGCGTCAGGCTCTGGGCTGATGGCTCGGAGCCTGGAGCCTGTTTCCGATTCTGTGTCTCCCTCTCTCTCTGCCCCTCCCCCGTTCATGCTCTGTCTCTCTCTGTCCCAAAAATAAATAAAAACGTTGGAAAAAAAAAAATTTAAAAAAAAAAAAAAAAATGAGAGTCGGTCGCTTAACGGACTAAGCCACCCAGGCACCCCGATTTTAAAGTTTTTTTTAATTAAAAATACTCAGATTTACTTACTAATCCTAGGAGATAGGACTGTCAAGTAATATGTGAACTTCTTTTCAAAAAAAAAAAAAAAAGCCTTTGAAACTAAAACTCCAAGAACAGAATAATAAAGTTTATTGATCTTCTTTTTAAATCTTGTAAAGATACCCTTAAGGGGCACCTGGGTGGCTCAGTTGGTTAAGCATCCGACTCTTGGTTTCTGCTCAGGTCATGATCTCATGATTCGTTGAGATCAACCCCACGACTGGGTTCTGCACTGCTTGGGATTCTCCCTCCCTCTCTCTCCGCCCCTCCCTTGCTTGGGAGCAACTATGCACGCTGTCCCTCAAAATAAAGAAACTTTCTAAAATAAATAAATTTAACAATATTGTTTTGCTTAAAAAACAACAAATGGTAACACTGAATGTCATGATTATCTACAACCAAATAGAAAAAAAACTCTTCTCATGTTATTAAATCGAGTACTTGTGGCCTAACATATCCATTAGTTTCATCCATGGATTCAGATTTAAACAATCTGAACAGCAGCAAAGATTATGTGCTGCGTAATCTGTGCCAAAGGGGTGGCTCTAGTGCTGACAAAGACACCTGGCAGGTGACAAACCATTTTCACCCTCCCCTGTACTTTCTTGTTACTAATTTGTGAATGTGTAACATAGGAGGGAGAATGAAAATGTGGAACAGCGGGGACCGCGAAGCCTGAGAACCTACCTTTGTTTAATCGTATAGAGAATGGCGTGCTCACAAAAGGAAATATTTTTGGAGTACAGATCTCTAACAGGAACTTATTAAAAGCAGGTAGGGGTCCACTTGCAAACCATGAAGCCAGGGGAAAAAAAAACAGTTCAGGAAGGGTTCTAGTCCATATCATGGAAGGAGAATAAAGTCAGAGGAGTCGCACAGCAGCTCCCCAATCCATTACCACAGCCCCAGGGATCGTAGGCAATGAAGAGAGGTGAACGATAATGATGCCACCGGAAGGCCCTTTGTGCTGGACACTGGGTTTGCGCCAATATGTGACCAACCCCCCCAAACCACTCAAGCCAGGCTTACTTTCTATCCTCCCTAACTATACCTCAGGTAAAAGCCTCAACCTTACCAAAAAAAGGGAGTGATAGGAATATTTCTCTTAAAATCTAAATAAAAATTCCTTTAATCCCATAAAAATGCAACTATGAGATGATGCACACACATACACAACAAAATCACACATTTATTCCACAGTGAGGGAAAAAGGGCCTGTTTATTGCAAACAGAACATTTCTTACGGACCAGCAGTTAGACTAGGTGGTTAAATAAGTATTTTCTTAAGGCAATAAGCTGGACTCAGTCACTAAATCTAACAGAGCAGATTCATATTCTCACTGAGAAAAATGTTATGAGTCATTCAAGATGCTGTCTGTTAGCAAGACAATTTTTCCACCTTATCATTTACATTAAGAACATTCCTAGTACTTCAGGACGGTCACAGTGCTGCCGTTTCTGTCACCCCCTCAAATGCTCACCCCCCTTTCCTTTTCCTGTTGCCATCGGCATCAGTCTGTCACTTGTTTCTCAAAATTGTATAGAGCAGGGGCACCTGGGTGGCTCAGTCGGTTGGGCATCCGACTTCGGCTCGGGTCACGATCTCGCAGTTGGTGGGTTCAAGCCCCTTGCTGGGGTCTGTGCTGACAGCTCAGAGCCTGCAGTCTGCCTCAAACTGTCTCCTCTGTCTGCCCCTCCCATGCTCATGCTCTGTCTCACTCTGTCTCTCAATAATAAACTTAAAAAAATTGTTTTTTAATTGTATAGAGCAGAAATACAAAACACAACTCTCTCTAAAGAAGTTAACCAAAATAAGACACTTCCTCTAACATCTTCCTAATAATTTAAAAATTAATCAGGGATAGGTTTCTCACCCATTGTCAAAAAACCAAAAGTTTGCTACCACTCTCTGCACGGCATGCTGTGGATGAGGGCACTCCCACCAACTTGAGTACCTCTGGGAAGGGAATTTGGCAAGATCTAGCAACATTATATGAACTTCGGCCCTTTGATGCACCATGTGAAATCAACCATAAAAGTATACTTTTACCCAAAAGTATACTTTTACACACGCACAATGACAAAATGTTACTACCGGTGGCAGTACAAGATTAGAAATAATCCAAACAACGCGCAGTAGCAAAAGGCCGCTTCAATAAGCTACGGCCCGTCCTTTCCAAACAGCATGGGACTGAAATAACAAAGAATTAGGGTTCTCTATGATATGCTAGGGCTGTGACCTTGCTTGGATAGGTTTCTAGGGAAAGAAGAAAGGTGCCAAAAAGTGTACACAGGATGTTTCTCTTAGTGAAAGAAAGGAAAAATAAGGTTATGCAGATGTATTTGTTTATTTTTGTAAAACCAAACAAAACACCAGAAGAATGTTAACAGATACTAATCGAGATGGTTATTACCACAGGGCAGGGAACAGGCTGGAGCTGTGGAAAGAAGGCTCCTCTAAGTGGATCTCCTTGGTTGACTTTGGATTCACATAAATGTATCACCTATTAAAAAACTACAATTAAGAAGTAAACCCTCAAATTCAAAGCCAACAGAAATAAATGAACGTTAAGTCAATCTGGTAACATAACCACGTAAGAGAAGAAAATTACTCCATGTGATTTCTGAACACAGTATTCTGATGGAACTTCTGATGTTCCAAAAAAGAATCACAAAAGAATCATAAACTTCACTTATTAGCTGTCATTACTGTGGCTACTGATACCGTAACGTTGAATCTACTTTAGGTATATCATAATACAAAGCGAGTTCAGAAATATGCTAATGTAATCAAGAAACACAAAAAAGAGAAACAAATACAAAATCAGAGAGGTTAAGACAACACCACATGTTAAATTTGAATTGGAACTATCAACATAAACTCAGGCTACCCAATTCTTCTTGGTCTCTAAATTCAATCTCCATTAAAAGGAACCACAGCTTCTTGGAAGAATGGCTGGCAGTTTCAAAGACTGGGTTGGGAAATGTGTAAGATGAGACTGGGGTATCTTTCTGTTCTAGAAAGCAGGAAGGCTCTCAACACTAAAAGGAGCCTATCAAAAGGACAGAGGCGATATCCTGATGGGAGTGTGCCCTGAGCAAACTTGGGACAGGTTTAGCATCAAAAAGAATAATGACTGTGATTATAAAGTACTGAATAAAAAAATATCCAGGAGTTCTGCAGTGATTAAAAAAAAAAAAAAAGAGGGAGAGAAACTAATTTGTCACCAGCTCCTTTCTCTAAAATTTGTACCTAAGGTGAAAGCATTCAGCATTTACCTTGCTTTCTTAGGAGAAACTATAGGTTAACCTCAGTGGATCACGAAAATCTCCCCCAGCCTTTTTAACAAAGAATGGCTACTAATGCACGTATTAATAAAGAAAAAGGAAAACGATTCTACAAAAAAGAAAAGAAAATCCCTATTCTACAAACAGTGAAATGGTTGATCCAAAGATCATCGAAGGACATTAACACCATTACATGAAAGGCTGTTGAGGAAAAAGTATTTATTCATCTGTGTGAAATACCTCTCTACAGATTACTTGCTCGTCTACAACAAAGAAATCTGGAGGTCGCCACCTTAACACGGTGTTCCAAAGCAGCATCATCAACTCCCAGACAACCCATCATTATGCATCTTCTGACATCAAATGATGTATGCAAAATCACCTAATGAAGTACATATGCCAAAAGTGTTTAACCTGAACCTAATCAAGATTTAGACTTAATTTTCAGTCTACAGGAAATTGGGGCCACAAAGGAACAAGTTCAATTCGACCAAGAAGAAAGATTCAGATAAATACAGAACGTGGGGCATTACGTAAGACAACCGGCCTGGACTTGTCATGTACCACTGTAGTAATGAACAAAACTGGCACCCTGATTTAAGCACAACAGTACGATTCTCCGCTAAAAGGAACTGGAGTTCCTTGGGAAAAAGGCAGATTCCAAATCTGGAAGGAAAAAAATACCACATTGGTCTGGAACATCTTGTTGTGCCAGACAAAAAGGAAACTCTTGACTAACGGGATCATAACAGAAGGTCATAGGAGCTTAAGGGGAATCCTAGTGGCCCAATTTGGGACAATTTAAACATTAAAAATGATAGCAAAGAATTATAATATTCCAAAAAAATTTTAAATCCATAAGCCCACAGTGATGTCATAAGGAAAAAAGATGGTGGGTGGGGTGAATGGAGAATTAATATTCTTCTTCACAGTGAATATGCTGTTTCAAGGTCATAAACGTGGAAGAAAGTAATACAATTTGATAAATCACCATTCTGCAGCCTGTCCTACCTTCCTATAACTGATTCAGGCAAGGAATAACAAAGGACACTAAAACGACTGGCTGATATGCTGTTGGGAAAGAGGTTATTCAAAATATCTGAAAAAACATCACCCCACAGCTTACTTTAGGGTATAAGGTGCACTGCAATGGAAAGATCTAATTACAACGGTGAAAACGGCTCTCGGCGATAAAGAGATCTGATGGCTTTCATCCAACCAAGCGAGCAGACCTAGCATCACAAATAAGGGACAACCTGACATTGTGTGCCACCAGGTATAATGCTGCAGAGCAGAAACACCAGCACAACCTCGAGAGAAAACCGGCGATACCCGAAAGCTGAGCATCTGCAGAGCCTAGGACATGGCTGCTCTGTTCCGGGTATACGCCCAACAGAAGCATGCCCCTGTTCACGAGAAGACACGTACAAGGATGTCCATGTGCAGCACTATTCATGGTAGCTCCGATCCGGGAACTACTCAAATTCCCATCAACAGCAGAAATGGTAAACCACGGTATATTCACAAGGAGAACACTATCCAATGAGCCTGGACATCCTACGACACACAGTAACACAGATGAATCGCACCAACAAAATGCTGAGCAAAAGAAACCACGAGCGAAAGACTACACGTGTAGGACTCTACTTACATAAAAGCACAAAACAGGCAAAAATGAATCAGAGGTCTTACAAGTCAAGAGTGTATCGGTAGTAACAGCAAAAGGGGGAAAGGAAACTTAGGAGGGGCTGCGAGTAGTCAATTTCTTGATGGGAGAATTATTACACAAAGAAGTTCAATTCACAAAAATTCATCTATCTGAACACTTACATGCGTTTTTTTCCATTCTACGTTATTCCCCAATAAACAGGTTTTTTTCAAGTACACATCACCTACACCTAAAAACACTTAAAACTGAATCTAATCACTAGAAAACACTCAAATCCTGAATATAGGACATTCTATAGACAATTAGCCTAAGATCTTTAAAAATGTCAGTCATAAGAAAGACAAAAAACAAAAAAGACTAAAGAAATAACAGCCACTTTATAAACATAGTGTAGACACAACAGTTCATGAAATGCATGAGCCCTGACTGGATCCTGTATTTAAAAAAAGAAGCTATAAAAGGTATTTTTGGCATAACTGGGAACATTAAACATAGATTGTGATGTTACAAAATTTAGGAATGATAAATATTATGGTTATGTAGGAGAATATACTTATTCGCAGCAGGAGCATGTTTAGTATTTCCAGGTGAAGTGTTATCGTAGCCACAGCTTATGCTCAAACAGTTCAGGTGAAAAAGGAGAAGAAGAAAGATAAAGGAAATCTGACAAAGTTATTAACCGTGAGCCCTGGTGCACAGTGTGAGTGTTCACTGCAATCTCTGTTCATAAATTTCACAATTTCAAAGTAAAAAGTTGGGCAAAAAACCCAGCAATATCACCAAAAATATTTAAAAGACAGCTGTCCTGGAATAAAAAATAGAATACAAAAATAATATAAAAACCTAGCTTGGATGCTTAGGTTTAAAAAACTGGGAAAATGTAAATGAATACAGGACCAGATATTAGACGGCATTTGTAAATAAATCATTGTTAATTTTCCCACGTGTGACAATGATGTTGCATTTTGAACAAGCGCATCTTATTTTTCAGAGATGCATGCTAAAGAACCCAGGAGTAAAACGTCATGGAACACAATGGAAGTTAAAATGATTCTCACACACACAAGAGAAGAAGCAAACATGGAAAAAATTACTGTTGTTGAATCCAGGTGATGAGTATACAGGCGGTTGGTATACCATTCTTCCAATTTTCCTTTCTGTTTGAAAGTCCATAATAAAATTTAAAATTTAGTCAATGCCTCAGAAATGTGAAGAGACCACTGGGACTAAGAGTACAGTCTGTTTTTCAAATAGTTTAGAAGAGTTGAGATCAATTTTAATTATTCTAAGGAACCAGTGGCACTTAATAAATACTATTAGATAATGGTAGTTTCTATAATACAGTATCAATAGAATTCCAGCTAAGATCCCATGTTTATAGGATTTGGAATTAGTGGTATTCTGACAAACAATGATTCATAAATGCCGGTTTCATATCGTACTATACAAAAGATAGGTCACAAAATACACCCATTTTATTTTATATATATTATATTATTTTCGGAAAATCTGGTATCTACCTCAGTGATTGAAAACAGGAATGGAAGCAAAGCCTTCTGGAAGAATTCATCAAGTCCTTTACAATCTCACTATCTACAATTACGTGCTACTTCTCTAACGATGTTTCTAAAGAGAGCTGACTTGCTCTTCTATATATCAAAGCAATCTATATCTATTTAACTTCTCATCAAATCTCTGAAAAAACACAATCTACTTTTCTGGGGTGCTGAAATGATTATTTTACGGTTACCGATAATGGATTTTATGCGCTGATATGGTTGATTGAGGTCTCCTAGTAGGCTGACTTTTATTTACTTTAATGCTTTACAACCATAAGAGCAAAAAAACGTATTTTCTTGAACACAAGTAAATTAGTTTCACCTATTATATTAACAAAACCACGCCACAGTGAGCTGCTGCATAGAGGCCCTAAAACAAGTCAGGAGAACACTTAAACTTTTCAGAGAACTTTTTTGGCTTCTCTTCCTGCATCCCAGCACAGGAACACTGGCCAGGCAATCAGGCTGAAAAATGTAGTCGTGTACAAGGGGGAATTACTTCTGCGCTCTAGAATGAGTGAAACGGGTTCCTTCAAAATGAAACGCCACTCTAGGCTTTTTTGGGAAGCAAAGTATTATGTCCAGATCAGTTTCTCGACACAGCCAACCTACTGACAGGGTGAGCTTACTCTCCATCCATAAGGGAGGGTTTTGCCAAGTGAGGTAAGAATTTCTAGGATGAAAACAGTCTGCAGCAGGGACCCTCTCCTTACATGGAACCATCTTCAAGGCAGTTCACAGGCTTGAAATTCCCTACTAATTTTCTCCGAATTTAATTATCTTACCTAGAGGAGACCAGAGATACTGCTCCTGACCACCACCCTGCTTCTAAACAGGGGTGTCACTCAAAGAGAAAGGACCGTTTTCGCCCCCAACTCCAGAGCAGTGGAGCAGTGAGGCCACAGGAACAGAGAATGCCTCACCAATTCTCAAGGGAAATAACTATATTTGGAACAGTGCATGGGAAAGTTCAAGCCTAAGGGCGCTCTTAAAAGTTGAGGTTCTGGTGATAAGCAAGTAAGAGGGCGCTAGTAATTTCATGAGGGCAACAAGCTAAACCACAAGCTCAGATGATGTATCACAGAGAAACAGGAAGAGACTGCTAAGAAGGGCCCTTTGGGGGTCAGAGCAAACTGTAAAAGACTGGCCTCAACAACTGCCCCAGCAAAGGGGCCCAGATTTCACTGAAGCAGACAAGGAAGCAACATTTGCCCTGGGACACTGCTGCAAAACCACACCACAATCAGCCAGCAATTAGCGAGCCTAAGAGCTGGGTGTGATACCAAAAGACACAAAACATCAAAGACCTGGGTGAGAGACGAAACAGAACACTGGGAAGACCACTGGCATCCCAGGGTGACTGCACTGCTCAAGGCTGAGCCCCCTAGGGAGTGACATCAGAGACTTCTCATATTTTATATAAATGCGTATTATTTCTCCTCCTAATGATTTTGAACCAACTGTATGAAAGCATAATTATATTATTAGAACTATGACATAAAGGAAAGTAATATGTTTGACAACAACATCATAAAGAAGGTGGATGGGAACAAAACTGTAATATAGTAAGGAAACTATACTAGATGGTAACTCAAATCCACCCCTACATATATTCCAAAGTGAAATGAATATGCCCGCATAAAACCCGTACATGAATGTACACAGAATTTTTCACAAAAGCCAAAAAATGAAAACCACCCAAAAGTCCATCGATGGATAGGAAAACAAAACTGTGGTATATCCATACAATGAAATATTATTCGGCATAAAAAGAAATGAAGTGCTGATACATGCTACAACACGGACGAACCCTGAAAACATTATGCCTGTCAACAAGAGACCACATACCGTATAATTCCATTTACATGAAATGTCCGGATTAGGTAACTACAGAGACAGAAAGTGGGAGAGTCGTTGCCTAGAGCTGGGGCATTCAGGAAAAAGTGAGGAGTGACTGTTGATGGATATGCGGTTTCTTTTCGGGATGAAGAAATGTTCTGGTGTTAGTGATGATGGTTGCATAACCATAAACATACTAAAAATCACTGAATCATATGCTTTAAATGGGCAAATTATATTATATGGTATGTGAATTATATCTCAGTAAAGCTGTTATTTAAAAAAAAAAAAAGCACAGTGCAGGGGGGCACCTGGGTAGCTCAGTTGGTTACATGTCCAACTCTTGATTTTGGCTCAGGTCATGATCTCACGGTTCGTGAGACAGAGCCCTGCGTCAGACTCTGCACTGACAGCACAAGGCCTGCTTGGGATTCTCTCTCTCCTGCTCTCTCTGCCCCTCCCCAGCTTGCTCATCAGCTCTCTCTCTCCCTCTCCCTCTATCAAACAGGTAAACTTTAAAAAGAAAAAAAAAAGGCAAAAAAAAAAACTTTTTAAAAAGTACAGTACAAAGGCTTGACTTGCAACATATTATTTCATGTTATTCCTTAGAAACTATATTCAGAGAGATAACAGACAGTTCAGCTCATAAGAAAAAAAAATACCATTTCATAGGTCTCTGAAAACTCTGCATGAATTCAGTTAGATGTCAGATAAATAAAATGCTATGGGTGATCTCAAAGTCAAAGGATTCATTAAACCCAATATATTAGTATTAATCAAACCATGTTTACTTATGAAATCAAAAAGTACTATACCGTCAAAGACATTTTCACCAGTACAAACTTGCTGTAAGCATGTGACCTACAAGATAGATTGTGAAGGCAAAACTATCTGGCCATAATAAAGAAATCCATTACATATTTCTATTTAAACACAGGTCAAATCACATACCCAGAGTTCAGACTACTAATGGCAGTGAATGTAAATTAAAAATGTACAAAAACTGCATACAAAAGGAAATACAGATCTAAATGACTCAAATTAAAATGTACTATAAAAGGATTTTAATTAAATGTCATGTTCATCTTTCTTAAATATATACGACTTTCAGAGTATGGGTTACTACCCTATAATATGCATCACTTATATTACACATTAGAGCTATCCCATAATATATAACAAAATTGAGAAAGCATAATCTACCACTCAAAAAATACAAAGCCTTTTTCTAAAAGCCTGGATCACACCTTACATCTAAACACAGAACACCACCTTGGAGTCTCTCCGGATGGTAAGTGCCAGATGCTCATTTCTGATTAGTATCTTGCCACAGTTAGTTGCTTCTCAAACTCACCCTGGAACTCATTTTCTGTGCCAAAGCGCACAAATGCTTCTTCCTCTTGTATTTCTGATCTCAGATAAGGTCACCACGATCTACCCAATCACGCAAGCCGGAAACTTGAAAGATCAATCTGGACTTGTCCCTCTCCTCCACTTCCAACTCCCAAACATCCTTCAAGTCAAACACCAAATCCTCATCAGCTCTCCCTCCGAAGGGTCTACTGTACCCGCACCGTCCGCTTCCTACCAGTGCATATTTCAAGCCCGGCATACCTCGCTGGCTCTGTCTTGAGTCTCACCACTCTGGAAGAAAACCTCCTGCACAAGCCTGCCACCAAAGGGACCTTTAGTACCAGACAGGATTTTGGAACGTCCAACATTATTTTGGGAAACATTCCTTCACTCTCTTTTAAACATGTGTTCAAATAAGGACCCTCCTCCATCTCCGCTCTTGGGTACAGTGTGCACGTGATCCCACACATGACCACGGTTCTCCATCCCCCCAGTCACAGTGACTGATCCCGGGATAAGGACGCATCTCAAGTTGGGCCAATGAGCACCTTCCTCAGGACTTCTTACTGAAATAAGCTAAAACATGCACGTTTTTGCTGCGATCACTCGCCGTGAGAACAACATACCTTAAATCGGCAGTATTCATCTCTGCCACCATGTGCCTGAGAGTCAACTCTTAAAAAGAAAGGGAGCCGGGAGACCACGAGCAGGAGACACTGATGGTACTTTCCCAAAACTTCTTTGTTTCATATGCAAATACAGTAAAATTTTGGACTGCGAGGAACTTGTTCTGCGAGTGTTCCGCAAGACAAGCAAACATTTCTAATAAATTTTAACTTGATAAATGAGTGATGTCTCGTAATACGAGTCGTATGTGACGCTGAATGTCACAAGATCACAACTGAGCCAACGGTTCTTCTCTTTCTCACTGCGGGATTGTGGGTGATCGTCTCCCATGCTCAGAGCTCGGGTCTCAGGCCACGGTGTTTGGCAGAAATCAGTGATTTTTCAGAACACTGGAAGGTACTCACAACTGGCATTACTGTATTTTTTGTCACTTCAAAGCACCTATGGACAGTCTTTCCAGACAAGAGTAAGCTCAGAAATGCTCTGCTTCATTCTAAGTCAGGCTGCCTTCAGACACAGACCCTTTCCTCTGCTGCCTTATTGCCAGTTACATTAAGTACAGTATACGACAAGAGTTTATTAATACCGTGCTGTGATTAACATCCACACGAGCGTATACAACAGCCCCCATGCAGAAAAAGATTCCACTGAACCAACCGATAGCAGTGATTCATTGGTGGCAGTGAAAGTCGTCCTACACAATAACCCTCCTCTCTTGTCTCCCTCACACCAGCTACAAAGGTTTTCAAAGGTAAGTGCAGGTTCACTTGTTCATTTTTCTTTGTATTTTGTATTTTATTATTTTGTTTTCTATTACAGTATTGTAATCATTTTTATAGGAATGTTTTTGGGTTGTAGAACAAATCACCTGAGTTTCCATTATTTCTCACGGGGAAATTCGCTTTCATACACAAATGCTTTAGATTACAAGCATGTTTCCAGAACAAATTATGCTTGCAAACTAAGGTTTTACTGTAAATCTTTTCTTAAAAAAAAAAATCAATTCAACTTTGGTTTTTGTTGCCTATCAAGTCTTACCACATTTCTCAACAATGAAATGGAATTCTCTAGCTCCACTATACCTGTGCGTGTACTGGTATGTTGTAAAAACATGCATACAGAGATAATGTGTATACACACACACACACACACACACACACACACACCATATATACAGAAAGATCACACACACAGATAACACATATATATTTGCTTACATTTTCAAAAAGTATCAATAGAAGAAAGCAAAATTAGTTCTAAGATAAACAACACAGTTTCAGGGGGTGCCTGGGTGTCTCAGTCAGTTAAGCATTCAACTTTGGCTCAAGTCATCATCTCATAGTTTGTGGGTTCGAGCCCCTCATCGGGCTCTGTGCTGGCAGTGCAGAGCCTGCTTGGGATTCTCTCACTCCTTCTCTTTCTGTCCTTCTTCCCACTTGCACGGCAGTGCACGCTCTCTCAAAATAAATAAACTTAAAAAAAAGAATAAAAACATATATTTATAAAAATGCTATTAAAAACAAGAGGTTGTTTTCAATTAAAAGATGTTATAAGAATATCAACCAAATGTGATGTATAGATCTTACATGGATCCTGAGCCAAACAAACCAACTATAAAGACACTTTTGAGACAACTAAAGAACAGTGAACATCCACTGGGCATTAGATGATCTGACTATTAATTCTGTTGGGTGATGATGGCATTATAGTTATGTATTTTTTAAAGCTTATAACTTTTAATCTAGAGATTTCCCTTTTTTTTTAAGTTTATTTATTTTGAGAGAGAGAGAGAGAGAGAGAGAGAATGAATCACAAGCAGGCTCCACGTTGCCAGCACAGAGCCCAATGCAGGGCTTGAACCCATGAACTTCAAGACCATGACTTGAGCTGAAATCAAGAGTTGGACGCTCAAACAACTGAGCTACCCAGGCATCCCACTCCTTTTTCTGAAACACTGTCTATTATGTATCTGTCTCATAGAAGTGCCCAGGTGTCATTTTAAATAATCCTTTATCCCTCATTTTTTTGTGAACTGGTTATTACAATTAGAAACTTTTAATTCAAGGGGCTCCTGGGTGGCTCAGTCAGTTAAGCGTCTGATTTTGGCTCAGGTCATGATCTCATAGTTTGTGAGTTCAAGCCCCGCATCGGGCTCTGTGCTGACAGCTCAGAGCCTGGAGCCTGCTTCTGATTCTGGGTCTCCTTATCTCTCTGCTCCTCCCCTATTCACGCTGTCTCTCTCTCTCTCTCAAAAATAAACAAACATTAAAAAATTAAAAAAAAAAAAAAGAAGCCTGTAATTCAGGATCAACATCTTTAGCAAGAATATTCCATAGGTGGCACTTTATATTTCTTATATGTAGTTCTGTTGCCGAGAACACCCTTCTCTCCCTTTTGTCCTGAAAAACATTTACTATCTTTTAAGACTTGGCTCAGATGTCACCTCCTTCAGAAAAACCTCCAGTCCCCACTAAGCCAGCTTTCTCTACTAATCCAATAGCTAACCCTAATGGCACTGGACCTGCTTACCCACCTGTTGCCCCAATCAGGCTGTGAACGCCTTTAACAATGGACTAGTCTGCAGGACTAGACTCCACAGAGACCTAAAGCCTAAGTGGGTGAAGTTCCAGGAAAGTAATCTTCACCAAGTAAACACATCGGATCACATCCTTGTGTTATGGCCCATCCATCTATACCTGGTAAGCAAGCAGGCACAAAGCCAGGGTCTCCAAGGTAATAGGAAGGAATAATGTTCAGAAGGAATAAGACGCCCTGGGAATATCAAAGGGAGTGTCCTGGCACCTGGCAGATTTCCTTACTGTTTGTAAACACAATCATAGGCAGCTACAGGTCTCAACAGGGAACTTACAGAAGCGCTGCTCTAACCGGAAGGTGCATACAAATCACCTGGAGACCTGATTCAAAATGCAGATTCTAGGGGCGCCTGGGTGGCTCAGTCGGTTAAGTGTCCGACTTCGGCTCAGGTCATGATCTCGCGGTCTGTGGGTTCGAGCCCCATGTCGGGCTCTGTGCTGACAGCTCAGAGCCTGGAGCCTGTTTCAGATTCTGTGTCTCCCTCTTTCTCTGACCCTCCCCTGTTCATGCTCTCTGTCTCAAAAATAAATAAATGTTAAAAAAAAATGCAGATTCCAATTCAGCAGGGCTGCAGGGAGACCCCAGATTCTGCATTCCAGGTGGATTCTGTTGGTTTGCAGACCACTCTTCAACTAGGTAAGGTTCTAAGAGACCTGGCAGTCAGCCCTCTCAGGGAAATTACAGCATTAACTCCTGTCTTACTAATCCTCTCTTTTAAGCTAAAACAGTCTGTGTCATTAAAAAGCAAACGAAAAAAAAAATCAAAATTTAATTCTTCCACATCTGTTGGCATCTTTCTTCTAATATATCCACTCCTCTGACAATTATGCGATTTCTCATTCATCTAAATATCTCCAGCCTGGAAACTATAAGCCCTCAATAAATGCTTTAAATGATGTTCCATATAATCTCAACATATTCCGTTGTTTTCCACTGGCTTGTTTACATAGGTTTGTTCACTGGCCCATCTTTCCCATTTGATTATCAACTCCTCAAAGGCACAGACTCTCCCCTTTGTGCCATGGCACACAGTCTGTCACCTAACCAGCACTCAGTTATGTTTGCTGACTTAGCCAGATGACTGGGAACACGTTACATCAGGTTCTTAGAGACAACACTGAGTAAGAACCTATCCTTCTTCCTGGGGGACTTACATAGTCACAGATAGAACCTGTTTTCACGGAAGTTTAGTGACATACACTGAAAAGGATGATCGGCTCTACTTAACAAATAAGAAAACAGCAAAACAAAGTTCGATGTTATGCTTCTTCAGACAGCCTCATCAAGATAGGAAAAAACGTTGAACAAAAGGTACCTCAGTCTTCCCACACTCATCGGGCGGGTCCTGGTGTATGGCCATTTGATACTTGACATATAGAGAAAATGACCGGCTGAAGGACGACTTGAACTCTGGGTCCTCAAAGGAGACAGGTACTAACCTCACCTTCAGAGCAAGGAAGATACAAGCAAATGCTATTGAAACATCTCTACCTGATGATATGCTTCTGAAGGTGAGGCTAGAGTAAGATCTCCGCAAATCCACTTCCAAAGCTCAGCGCTGTTATTTTTCGTGAAATGAACGAACCCTGGAGCGTGCTGATTGGCACAGAGCCTCAAGCACTAACTTTACCCTAACACTTAGGAAATTTTTAACTCATATGGACCAGGACAAATTTTTTTTTTTTTTTTTTTTTTTTTTTTACTTTTTCACTCTTTCCACCTGTTGTGGTTCTCTGCATAGAGTCACAATGTTGCTCATAAGGGTCACTACTTTTGTCTCCTCTATTTGTATTAAGTGTTTTAAGATTCTTCCCCTTCCAGATTTTTCTTGGGTAAGTAGATTTATAAAATGATAAGCATATGTGAACTTCTATTAAAATATTCTATTATCTCAAAAAAAATTCTACTATCTTACTTTTCTAATTCCACTCTGTCCTGTATGGGTAGTACATCAATAAAGAATAATTTAGCTGTTATGAACTCTGTTTATACGTGACTTTTACATGCAGATAAAGCATATTAACCGTGTTGTTCAAAGTATGCCTATCATAAAAAGTAGAGTTCTATTTATTACTAATTTTTAGATAAATACATCTAGACATCGTTACTTCAAATAAAGATAACTCATTTTACGTGTTACTTTCCACTTTGAAATTACACATGATGGGCACTCAACACGTGCTAGGTAAAATTTGCACTTTCAGAATGTCCATTAATCCACAGTCCTATCATATTGCAGATATGCTGCAAATTGAATACAAATAAAATGTACCACAAATAAACCAAGTTTTCATACAATGATATCAAATGGAGGGGAAAGTTCCATTTGCACAAAAAAATTGCACTTGGCCTGCTGACCTGGCTCACAGTTGGCTTATCAGGTGGATCCTTGTGAATAACCATCTGGTAACGTTTATAGACCTGGTAAGACTCCTGAAATGTGGCTTTGAACTGAGAACTTGGTGGAGATGATCTCACCACCCTCACCTTCAGAAGGAGTTAAAAAACAATGTTCATTAATTATTTATTCCACAGAACATGCATTAAAACATTACTCCCACCCAAAAAGAACCAAATGTTTCCACACAAATATTAAAGCATAAACAATGATAGTATTTTAACATTGAAAATCAACCAGATAGTAAATTTTTTTAAAAAGTTATTCCTCCAACGTACAGACTCATTAAAATGGCGGAGGATTCGAAGACTAAGGTCTATGACCGAATCACAGAAGACGGACTCTATGGTAAAATGGCAGAATGCTTCTGGCACTCCAGAAACAAACACAGATAGATGCTTTTTTCGTTGCATGCAACCCACCTTCAGTAAACCCGTCAGAAAGACAAAAATATGTGAACACATTTTTTAGACGCTCTTCACGCATCACTGCTAACTCTAAATTTACACATTTTTTTGTAAGGGTGAAAGACAACCTTCATGGCAGAGTTAAGAATGAAGATTCTAAAGTTAAATGTCTTCTCAAAATTTAACGTCACCATCTTGGGTCAAGTAAATAAATGTATTCTCTGTGCCTTAGTTTCCTCATACGTAAAATGAGGAGGAGTTAAAAACCGTAATTATACAGTAAAGTTGATTTACTTTAACATCAACCATTTACTAACCAGTTAAAATGTGTTAGCAAAACAGAATAATAAAACAGACAATCGAGTGCAATAAAAAAGGCTAAGTAGACAATCTTCACGGGTGCCGAAAAAAAGAGGGTCATACAGTGGACAAAAAAAATCTCTGCCCATCCTAGCCATCATTACATTAAAAAAGTAAAAAGCCTCCTACTGTACAACATGCTAGATGGGCCTGGTGCCCTGAACACATTACTATTTATGATCACAAGAGAAAAGACTCCTCTTAAAATACGTTAAGTAGTGGGTTCAATTCTTTTTAATTTGGGAAGGAAAAAGTGTCAATACCAAAATCAGAACAGCTAAGCAATTATAACATAGTTAAGACTTAAGTCTAATAATATATAGCATCCTAAGGTTTAGATTGCATTAAAGCTAATTTCTTAATAGCAGGTCCTTAGTGATACACTTAGACAATATTAAGCTATAAATTCAAAGGCTACCCAGTTACTGATGAGAATAAAATTATTATCGTTAATGTTTTAGGGGAAAAAAATGAATACCAAATACCGAAAAATGTAGACTTAATCTGAAATGTAAGTCAAAAATAATAGGAATACTCTAAAAGTATTCGTATTATGCCTATATTGGTTTGAGAGAATTACTGAGAAAGGACTGTAGTAGTACAGCTTAGTACTATTTAGTTAATTCCTAATTGCTGGCTTGCATATGTAATAAAATTTGTTGCCTTGGTCAAGATCAGAATATTAGAATGGATAAAAAACAAAGATTTGCCTACTGTGATTTCCTTATCTAACCAAAACTGCCAAAAAAAATGAAATTTACATAGTATATTTTATCTCTTTCACTACTGAATTTCAATCAAGGGATACAAAAAGCCAGAGTCCCTTACATAGTAACATGCTAAAACTGGAACTGTTTTCACAACTTTAGTAGCCAAATTGCCTAAAATATTTATTTTAAATCTTAAAAAATGGGCGGGGTGTTCTCAAGTAGCAATTAACTTAGCAAATACAAATGCTACTCCATGCCAATTCACTTTAATTTCCCATTATTTAAACAGCAAAATATCACCTGGTGAGTATAACCTCAAATGAAAATAAATAAAGTACCCACCAACAACAAAATAAAATAAAACACCCTCCAAAGTACCTCCAACTTGTGTGATGCATTCTCTGGTAAAGATTCAAAAATTAAATCTTCGAGCGATTTGGGCTGGTTGGATTTATTAGCCTTTGGTGGGAACAAAGACGGTGGTTCACCCTGAGCCTGGAAACCCTCAAGTTCTCCAGCCGGGTTCTGCTGCATCAGTTTTAACCTTTTCCTTTCTTTCCGGATTTCCTTTGCTTTTCGACAGGGAGGCTTACTCAAATCTGCTCCTTTGCCTAAAAACAATTTCAAAATATTAGACCACTCACATTTGACTCAAGAAATGTTTTTTTCAAGTCTCAAAGATTCTACAAAATTAGGCCCAAAGCATTTCAACAATTAGGTTAGGTTTGTAGGTAGATTCTTCAGAAGATTCTGGTGTAGAGCTCTAAGTTATCTTAAAATCCTACCTTAGAAGCAGGAACTGTCAAAGAAAATAAACAGTCACAGAAACTTTTCAGGCAGCTTTTACTAGTGAAAATTCAAAAACAATTTTTTTTAATATTCATCCACTTCTCTGTCTTTATAAGTAGAAAAAAACATAATCAATTATCTTCTGCTTCAGGACATGAATGTTTCCAGCACATTTCTGAGGGACATTTCTCTCAAAGCACTTGTGACATAAACAAACGTTTAGGACCTGGGTGTAAATGAATACTGATCCCAGAAAACACTCTGGCAGGTTTTTTAATGAAAAAATACTCTTGCTTAGTTGAAGGGATCTGTGTCTCTCCATCTAACTGAGGGGCCTCATTAGCTCAGCTCAGTTACTGACAGTTTTTGTTTGAATTAAAAGAGCAAGTATCAGACTGAAAGGCCTTAAAGATATAAAATTTTTTAACTAAAATAGGGGCGCCTGGGTGGCTTAGTCGGTTAAGCATCTGACTCTTGATTTCGGCTCCGGTCATGATCTCACGGTTCATGGGATTGAGCCCTGGGATTGAGCCAGCAGTACAGAGCCTACCTGGGCTTCTCTCTCTTTCCTCTCTCTCTGTCCCTCCCTTGCTTGTGCACTCTCTCTCTCTCTCAAAATAAGTAAACTTAAATAAATAAATAAATAAATAAATAAATAAATAAATAAATAAATAAATAAATAAATAAATAAATAAATATTTTAACTACAATAAACCACAAATTTTAGTGAGTGCCTTTTCATCCAGTAAGTTGTCTTTAAGGACTCTGTGCTGAGAAAATCAAGAGCTAGAGGCAAATAATGAACACAACTGAAAACTTCAGTATCATTTAAATGCCCAATAGAATAATTATATAATTTTCATTTTATTTTCAGTTTAAGTAGACTCCACACCCAACATGGGGCTTGAACTCATGACCCTGAGATCAAGAGTCACCTGCTCTACTGACTGGCCCCCCTACAAATTTTTAAAAAGTTTTTTTTTTAATTTTTTTTTTTTAACGTTTATTTATTTTTGGGACAGAGAGAGACAGAGCATGAATGGGGGAGGGGCAGAGAGAGAGGGAGACACAGAATCGGAAGCAGGCTCCAGGCTCCGAGCCATCAGCCCAGAGCCCGACGCGGGGCTCAAACTCCCGGACCGCGAGATCGTGACCTGAGCTGAAGTCGGACGCTTAACCGACTGAGCCACCCAGGCAACAGAATATCAAAAAGTCATTAGAAATGCTTCAGGAATTTTCGGGGATTTGTCATTACACAAGGTTAAAAAAGATTTCCAATTATTTACAAATAGATACACGAAAAATATTTATTAAAATGCCTGAAAAGAAATATACCACCATGTTAACAGTCAAAGAAAGGACTTTTCTTGCTCTTTTCCTTGCAGTGTTCTCTTTTCTTCAAATTCTCTAACGATGAACATACCATTGTAAATTTTTTAGCTATTAACAAAATAAAGAAAAATGCTACTTTAAGTTCCTAAAACACAAATTTACAAATCATATAAAAGTAAGCAATAGGAAGTTTTACAAGACCAGCAAGTTTAATTTTACAGAAAAGAAAATTAAGACCCAGTGTGTTAAGAGACTTGCTAGAGACCAAGAGCTGGTCAAAAAAAATTAATCTGATGAGAAAATAGTTCATTCATAGTGAAACCATATTACGACTTCACTAACATGTTTTCCAATTAAAACAAAATCTACCCATAAAAGAAGACTCTGAATAAGTTTAACAACCAGGCAACAAAAGACTCTATAATTAACCATTACTGCCTTAGAGAATTAATTTTCTTTGGCCAGGGAATGTGTCTTCCTCAAATTTGTTCACAGAGGCACAACAGCATTTGGTTAAGAGCATACACTCTGACATGGGCCGCAAGAGGTCATCCCTGTCTCTCGGCTAGCTGACCTTAGGCAACATTACTTGTCTATACAAGGAAGCCAATAACCAGTCTTACCTTTGGAGTTCCATGAGAATTACATGAGTTAATACATGTGTAGCTCATAAAACAATACCTACTATTTAACTGGGGTCTTCTATTATTATTAGCTATTATATGCATCACCAATTCCTACAATGGTTCACCTATTTAGGCATTTCCATAAATGGTAATAAGGCAGAAAAGAATCCTGCATTTTCTAGTAGTTACTCAAAATGACATTCTCTAGAGTGAACTGAGAAACAAGTTTTCACCATTTTTATGAAAGATCACCTATGCCAGCTTTGCATGAACGGATTCATTGGACTAAGCAATCCTTCTTGTGGTTGTTTTACTCTACACGTATGTACTATCATGATATGAACTGCAGAGGATAGTAAATTAGGATTTCAGCTTATTTATGGGACTAAAGATCTCCCCAAAGCAAGAAGTTCCTTCAATGGAACAGAAACAGATCAATATAAAATCACTGCACCGTACCAACCCAGCACCCACAGATATTCAAACCACTCAAGGATCCTAGATTAGTCCCAAGAGTTTTGAAAAGAGTTCAGTAGACCCGCATAATTCCTAATTAAGTTTCAGGAAATATACCTCTAATATTTTGTAAATAAAATGGAAATGCGTGTTTCCAGACAAAATCCAAAGCCTCCTACATTTTGAAATCATCTCACATTTTTATTGAAAAATATAAAAGGAAAATAAGTGCAAACTTTTTTTAATGTTCCAGTAATCATACTGCTGAAGAAGTTAGTTTGTTATTATAAAACTGTTGTGTAATGCAGGGTAAAGCAAATGGGTAACTGTGATATTCTAATTCTACCCTTCTCCATGTCCTTGAGAGCAAGGTTTCTAAGTGTGGAAGAAAGACGATCCAATGTCAAACAAGCAAACAAACACGTAAAAATACTAACAGTCCTGAATTTGAACTGGAAATATCAATATGACCACACGACCTATTAAGTCTGTTCATGGAAAAAGCCTAGAAAACAATAACCAAGCCAGTAACAATAGTGGTCACCTCTGGTCTAGTCGGTGATCTTCAAATGCCATTTTCCACTAAAAGAAACCAGGGCTTCTTGGGGAAATGGCTGTACAAGACGATCCAGGAGCATCATGTCATAGAAAGCTGCTAAGACTACCAACATTTTATCAAACAAACCAGAAGCCAACTTAGAGAAACTCCCACAGGAGCAAAGAATTAAAACACGGCAAATGTGTTTAAAACTCACTGTTAGAAGAGGTTATTTTGTAAAATGGATGACACAAAATGAAAGAATCAAGAATTCCCCTTGCCTTTGCTGGGAGTTCTTATGGGAGACAAGTAGATGAGGAGAAGGTTCTGTTTATGGAAGTACCCAGTTAGTGAATGAAAAATGAATTACAGACTTAAAATATCTAATGGATAAACGGACTTAGGCATTGAGCATTGGTCCACAGCTACTAGCATTAGCAGAAAGAGAGGCACCCGGACATTATGTGTCTCCTGAAAGAACATCCCACCACCCGTGAACTAACCTTACCCATCCTCAAATAAATAATTGGAACTCCAATCTGATGAAGACTTCTCCCTCTCCAAAAAAGCAAAAGAAAACCAAAATGCCAAAAGACAAAAAAACAAAACAAACAAACAAAAAAAACAATTTAATCTTGAATTTGATCAAGGCTCTACATCCAACTATCAATTTACAGGCAGGTACGGCAACATGTTAAACTGCACTATAGATGTAACTGTCGGTCAAATAACCCAGGTCAAACAACCCAGTTTCTTCAACAAATAAAGTGCAAATAAAAAGGTTGGAGTAATGAAAGATCTACTGAGATTTTTTAACTATAGCAACCAACTGCAATATGTGGCCATATTTGGATCCTGATGCAAACAAATACTTAAAAACTGGAAACTTTAACACTGAATATTCAGTATCATTACGGAATTTTACTTAGGTGTAATAATGCTATTGTGAGTATGTATCTGAAAGTTCTAATCTTATAGAGATGCAAAATGAAGTTTTTAAAAATGTAATAAACTGTAATTTTTATAATAAACTAAAATAATAAAAGAACTGGCCCTATCACCTAAGACAGTAAGAGATGTAAGAAATTTATCTAAACCATTCAGAATATTTTATTGGACTATTCTTACTAGTTAGGATGAAATCTCAGGTCGACATCCAATTAAATGCCATGAAAGCCTTGCATGAAAATACCTATTCAAAAAAAAATGCAAAATGGGGCACCTGGGTGGCTCAGTTGGATAAGCATCCAACTTCAGCTCAGGTCATGATCTCATGTTTCATGAGTTCAAGCCCTGCATCAGACTCTCTGATGTCTATGCAGAGCCTGCTTCAGATCCTCGGTCTCCATCTCTGCCCCACTTGCACTCTCTCTACCCCCGCCAAAATAAATAGAGGTTTAAAAAAAAAAATCCAAAACAAAGTTTTCTGTGCATTAATATGATTTAGACAAGAAAAACTGTAATAGTAATAAAAATCTCTCCTTTGGATCATTTTGTATAAATAAATATAAGAATTCAGGAACTGAAACATAAACATCTAAATTGACATTTTATGAAATAATTTTTTTTTAAATCATACAGGGGGTGGGGTGCCTGGGTAGCTCAGTCAGTTAAGCATCCGACTTCAGCTCAGGTCATGATCTCACGGTTTGTGGGTTCGAGCCCCACATCGGGCTCTGTGCTGACAGCTTGCTCAGAGCCTGGAGCCTGCTTTGGATTCTGTCTCCTCTCTCTGTCCCTTCCCTGCTGGCGCCCTGTCTCTTTCTGTCTCCCAAAAATAAATAAATGTTAAAAAAAAATTTTTTTAATCACACAGGGGTGCCTGGGTGGCTCAGTTGGTTAAGCATCTGAGTCCTGATTTCAGCTCAGGTCATGATCTTACGGTTTGTGAGACTGAGCCCCGCATGGGGCTCTGCACTGACAGTGCGGAGCCTGCTTGGGATTCTTTCTCTTTCTGCCCCTCCCCCGACAAAATAAAAAAATAAATGAACATTTAAAAAAATAAACATTTTTAAAAGTAAATACAGAAAAAAGAAAAATTAAAAAATCATACAAACACATGCACACACACACACAAATAAACCCATTTAAAGTTGGATAAAATTTTAAAACCTAAGCATTTTACAAGTGAAAATATAGAAAAAAATCTGACCTTACTAAAGGTGAAGTAACATATCAAAATCTGGTAATTTTTAAACTAAAATTCATTATGATTAAAGAAATCTAATAATAAACTAAAGACCTTTATAATGTCTGTACTTTGAACATAATACCTAAAATTTACTTTGTCTTGCTTCACACCAAAAATAAAAATGTTTAGCACCACATCCTTGCACAGATAAAAATGCGATTCTCAAACTCTAAGTTCCTAGGGTAGGAAGAAATGGCACTCTTTAAAAATATGTGTATTGGGAGATAATGAAACTATTATTTCAGGCTTTTTAAAAATAGCAGTTTTTAAAATATGTGATTTGTCCATCTAAATCCAGGCAATAATAAGTTGTACAAAACAGGGATTTTACAGATTTCATATAACTCATATTTTTAGCTGATGAGAGAGCCCAAGGGCTACAATGTTCCAAGCACAAAGAAAATCACTAGGACTTTAAAAAGGCCACAGAGCAAACTTGCCCTACCTGGCTTAGGAGCCATGGGCATTTTAACTGGATGTGATGGCTCACCAGAGCCCAACTTCTCCTCTATATCTTGTGACTGAATGAATTCATTAGATTCTCCCTTCTTTGGGCTTTTTCCTTTCTTCTTTTCTTCACTGTCAAAGCTCTCTGTGAGGTCACCGCTGAGCGTTTTAAGGTCACACTGTATATCCAATTTATTTATTAATCCAAAGTCACCAGCAACGGTGTCCTCCATGGTGGGCTCCATAGGATCATCTACAAATCAGAAAAAATCAAAGTCTATCAGCCATGCCATCGGACGCAATTAAGATACACGTAGTAAAAACAAAACGCCCCTTTTTTCTGATGTGGTCGAGACTATGGTGTGTGCATCAGGTCCATTCTCTCACCTTCCAAAGTAACAGGGCTGTAGTTAAGACTGTGGCACCCAAGCAAGGGAATGCACCCCAGTCCGTCTGCAAGTTGTGACCAAGTTCCCACCAGCGGAACAGAACCAAAACTGATAGGTTCAACTTGGCCTCACTTGTTTCTAAAGATAATTTGTAACCCTGAACTTCCACCCCCTCCTCTCCCCACTGACTGGATTAGTAAAAACCAGCGTGAGCTTGGAAACTCCATGTTGCAGGGAGTCCCAGAATGGCTGGGGGGGCAGAGCAGACTGTAGGCTAATGTGAAACACCCACAATGGGCTGTCACACTAGGAAACAAACAGACTTCTAGCATTTGTTAGTCATTGCATGCTGGTGTCTTTTTCTTATAGCTATTTACCCTTCTACTCTAATGAGTACATCACTCCTCTAAGTTACAAACATAAATAATTTAGAAGTCTGTAACAAGTCAAATAAAGAACCAAATGTAAAAGCTATGTATAAAGACAGGCAATCATCAATTTATAAATGGAAGGCACCTCAAGGTTTATCTGAATATTAATTTTTGAAACTCAGAACATGATTTTCAGCCACTGAAATAACTTTTTGACCAGCCAACAAAATGTATTTAGTTTTCAAGACTATGTACAGACAATACTAATCAGAGCTGTACCAAAGTTCTGATGTCCCCAATGCCCAATTGTCCCTGAACCTCTAGACCCTGTAAGCCTTCCAGGCTTTTTGTTGCCCACAGCTCTGCCAAGTCTGCTCCATGATGTCCTGAGTTTTAATCCGTTAAGGACAGTGCCCAAGGGCGAAGAACTTCCCTGGCCTGCTGGCCACTGTATCGCCAGTGCTTAAAACAGGGACTGGCACATTGTGGGCACTGAAAACATACTTGGGGATGTATTAACAAGTTAAAAGTGTTAACAAGTTAACAAAAGTTAACAAGTTAAAAGTGAGGAAGGTTCCCAGGGTTGGACACTTCCTAGGGCAGATGTGAGAAAGAGCTCTAACAACAGCTGGCATTCCCAATTATTATGCTCATCGATTAGGCATGGCCTAGAGGAAAACTTTTAAAAAAGAAAAGACAAGATACTGAAACAACTGAAAAAGGAAGTATCTGTAAACCAAAGTTAATTTCTTTTAGGAAACGGACTCACAATTCAAAGTTTATCATACAAAAAAGAAAATTTCAGGCAATATAATGATTTACTGAAGGGCTTCCTCAAAGAAAACCTGGGCTTCACTCAGTATTCAAAGTGGTTGTGTAGTCTTGTGCAAGGGGTACCTAAGCATCTGTTTCTCAGACATTCTACCACTTTCTCTGTACTTCACAAGGTATTACAGGACCAAGTTGTCAAAGTACTGTGAAAGCTTAAGCTCTAATAAACTCCAGGAAATCACAAGAGCTGTAAAACTTTCCTACATTTTCCCTTTCCCCGACAGACATTCCTCATACCCTTGACCTTCAGGCCAATGGCAACAGTACCAGCAACACTAACAACAATCACCATCCTCAGATTAACAGTAGTGCCTGACTATGGCAAGAACCCCCTATCCCTACTTCAGAAAGAGCCAGAAGGGAGAGCCTTGGAAATCAACATCAATATAAAGAGTTTTTAGACCCAATCTCATCTTACCCTCATAATTTCCTTTGGAAATTTCCCCTTTGGCCAGAAATTTCAACATTTTTTTCAAAACCTTCTTGTGTGATTTTGATGGCTGAAACTGTAAAGGTCGGCACCTAGGAAAGCAAAACAAATATTTAAAAAGTGAACTCAAACCATGAAGAAATAAAATGAGTTCTGGATAGTATCTAGTACAGTGAGGCAAACTTCATGCCTGGGATTTCTGGGTAAAGACAGGGCTTGATGTAGCCTCTAGTCCCACCCCAAATCTCACTAAAAAACTATGTTAAGGAATTAGAAAAAAAGAAAAAGACATGAATCACTGGGGGAAAAAAAAGAGAAATGTTGGAAGCTGGAGAGCACGGGTGTAAGTAGTAACTGACTTCGTAGACCAAAGAAAGTTAAATCCTAAGCCAAGAGTGTTGAAAAGCCAGAAAGACAACCAATTCTCTCTACATTACCCCAGAAGTTTTAGAGACCGGTGATACCTGATACCTCAGGAGATAAGTGTGAAGGTGGGTCTAAAAATAGAAAATCTCTTGAAAGTCTGTTTTGGAAGCAGTTAGATGTCTGATGCCCTCCCCACTCCTCCCCACACAACTCCCTACACAACCCAGAAGAAAGTTGCAAACTAAGAATAAAAAAAAAAAAAAAAAAAAAAAAAAACAGGGCCTCCTACATGAGGATACAAGCACAGTGGAAAGCAATGGAACTGGACTAGAAAAAGGAAGTCTAAAGTCTACATCGTGAATGTTGAGACTTCCAAGCCACTTCCCCAACCCAGCCACAAAGCCTGGCACTTTCTCTCCAGAATGTGATCAGACCCCAAGATACTGTCCTCAGGCACTCTCCGCTGTAAAGTGAGAATCACCAGATACTTGGAGAGAAACTGTACAAAGACACGTTGCCAAAAACACTGGAGAAGGTAACTAGGAACACACAGAGTACAAAGGAGAGAGCCCCCAAAATAAAA
Source organism: Prionailurus viverrinus (assembly GCF_022837055.1). Lineage (NCBI taxonomy): Eukaryota > Metazoa > Chordata > Mammalia > Carnivora > Felidae > Prionailurus > Prionailurus viverrinus. The sequence goes on from NC_062571.1 coordinate 78,541,851, forward strand.
ATATCCTCAGAACACTCTCTTATTTCTCTTTGGCTATTACAGCCACACAACAATGGGAGGTTACAAAACAATAGAGAGTGTCCAAAAAGAAAAATCTCCCAGAAGAAAAAGTATAACAGAAAAAGTTAAAATTTAAACAAGACTTGGAAAATAAAGTTGAGGAAATCTTCCAAAAGATACAGCAAAAGGGATGGAAAACTGAAGAGAAAAAAAATTAGAGGATCACTCTAATTTTTAATTATTTTGAAATTAATGTTTAAGTTCAATAACTGAATAAAAACATTATCAGCAGTTATAATGGAACAGAAGAAAGAAAATGGAGGGAAGAAGACCAACAAAATAAAGAAAATGTCCGTGAAGTGAAGAATAATGGTGGGAGGAGGTCCCAGGTAAGAAGGGCCACATAAGTCCATGTGTAATGGATGCAAACAGACACTGCCAAACAGAAAACATCAGAACACTGGGAACAAAAAAATCTTTCCCCAAAGAAAGAACATTCTGCACAAAGGAACAGGGTTCAGAAGACTACCTGACTTAATAGCAGTAAGACGATGGAGCAAAGCCTTCAAAATTTTAAGGAAAATTATTTCCCATCTACACTTTTTTTTTTTTTAACATTTATTTATTTTTGAGACAGAGAGAGACAGAGCATGAACGGGGGAGGGTCAGAGAGAGGGAGACACAGAATCGGAAACAGGCTCCAGGCTCTGAGCTGTCAGCACAGAGCCCGACGCGGGGCTCGAACTCACGGACCGCGAGATCGTGACCTGAGCTGAAGTCGGCCGCTCAACTGACTGAGCCACCCAGGCGCCCCTCCCATCTACACTTCTGTATCCCAGCCAAACTATAAGTTCGAGCAGAGAATTAAAACATTTTCAAGTGTACAATGTCTAAAAAGTACTTCTCGTGCACTCTTCCTCAGAAAGCTATTAAATGTGCTTCACGAAAATGAGGAAATAATCCAAGAGAGAGAGGTCAGGAGATAGGAGACACGGGATCCAACAAGAAATCCAAAGAGAATCCCCACGATGGCAGTAAAAAGAGAGCCCAGGGTGACGGTGATGCAGGAGTTATAGAGACCACCTATCCAGATCAGAGCACGTCAGAAGACAACACAGAGATATTCATTGAGAAGATAAAAGCAACAGAGTACCTGAAGCATCTGGAAGTACCAAGACGACATTTACACTACTGTGGAAGCATTTCTAAATCAACTGGTGATGGGTACGTAAAAGGCGATGTGAACACAGAAGACAATTATCAATTCCATGGAAAGCAAAAACTCGTACAGAAAAGAAAAATCACAGCACACTACATGACTCAACTGTAAAGCGTATTTATAGGTCGTAACAAAGGGATTACGCCTATTTAAAATTACACTACTTCAGGGGCGCCTGGGTGGCGCAGTCGGTTAAGTGTCCGACTTCAGCCAGGTCGCGATCTCGCGGTCCGGGAGTTCGAGCCCCGCGTCGGGCTCTGGGCTGATGGCTCGGAGCCTGGAGCCTGTTTCCAATTCTGTGTCTCCCTCTCTCTCTGCCCCTCCCCCGTTCATGCTCTGTCTCTCTCTGTCCCAAAAATAAATAAACGTTGAAAAAAAAAATTTTTTTAAATAAAATTACACTACTTCTAAGCTGGGAAGTTGACAATGAGGACAAAAAGGAGCTTGAATGTGACAAGGGAACAGGGATGAAATAAAGTTAAGTCCTTATCTTTCAGAGACAGAAACCCAGAGATAGTGAGAAAAAATAAAGTTGAATCCTTATTTCTGAAAGAGAGAAACACAGAGATAATGAGAAAAACCCAAAGATAAGGATATATAGTTATATAAGCATCTCAAGTAAAGGTAGAAAGAAGGAAAAACAAAAGAATCCGTTAAAAAATTTGAGTGTGCACTGTACTGGGAAAGAGGAAACAAGAAGGCTCAGGGGACTGCAATTCTGCAAAATACATTTTATGGAATGTTTGATTTTTTAATTATTAGCATATAATTCTACATAAAAATAAAAACTGAAAAAAAAATCCTCGTCAAGGAAGCTCATCCTCATTTAAACTCACATACTGGGCAGCCCCTGACCTCTATCTAACAAGAAGTTACGTTGTAAGTTATAAACACCTTGCCTTTACATTAGGTCTTATTATAACTATTGCAGTCAACAAAGTAAAAAAAAAAAAAACAAAAAAAAAACACAAAAAACCCAGAAGAGTAAATATGCAAAATGACTCCATAGTGTCATCATATATAACAAAGTTGTATAGAGGATAACAATTCAGGAAATGTTTCATTTCATGCAAAAAATCACATTTTATAATTATTCTGTTTTGCAATGTTAATTGAATCCCTTTTCATAAAAGCAATCAATGTACCTGGAACAGTGCTTGGCACTGAGAGGCACCCGATAAATTATAGAAGCTTTTTCTTTTTTCTTTAACCCACTGAAATTGACCTTTTCTGATTAGAGTCTCAGGATTCAAGCCAATCAGCTCCAGACTTAAACAGAATCCTGGCCATAATCCAATAATAAATTGCTATTTGAAGGAAAAGGACTTCTGCCTCTGACGATGTCACTGCTTCATAACCACTAAAACTGAAAGAGGACAGCACAATTCTGTCATTTTATTCTTTGTATAAGTGAGACGGTGTCACCAAACCAGACAGCCACCTCTTCTCTTTATTGCCCAGTCCTATGACCAGTTAGATAAGAGAATGGATTCTTAACCAGGAATCAGTGGAACTTCGGGAGTCTATGGTCATCCTAAAATTAATATGCAAAATGTTACGTATTCTTGCCTCCAGGCCCCTCTCCCTTTTGTTCTGTTGCAGAGAGGATCTAGAACTTTTCATCAGATTGTCAAAACAGTCTTCAACCCCAAAACAAATTAAGAGATGGGACAGAAATGTGAAGACCAGCCAAAACATGATGGATACAACTATGTTTGCTTTTTTTATCTAGAGAATATATTTACATTGAAACTGTACTCAATTGCTTAACAATGATAACATGCTTTCTCTTTTTTCTACCAGAAGAAGAGGAAGGCAAGGAGGACAACAAGGGAGAAGAGGAGGACCTTTAGAACCTGAGAAGGTTAAATCCTTCCATGTTATGCTGGGGTTTGCTGGTTAAGCAAACACTCTGTAGGAAAACAGACTTTCTAGCTTAAGTTTTACAATGAAGAAAACAACTCTGAATACATGTGGCAGATTAAATGTCAGCCCCCGCCCCTTTCTACAGATCCTATAGTACTGTCTGAATATGAGCACGACGTCTGGTAATACACTAGAATGTGGAAAGCCCTAAGCTAAATTTTATAAAGAATTTGATACCTAAAAGTAATCAGAGTATTTGCTGGTATTTTCATACTATCTCATAGAATCATTGACTAGACTACTAAATAGTATACTTTTTTATATCATACTTACACCCAAACCATTAAACGGTATTATTAATAGCTACTGATGACGTATAAATGTAGCATCGATATGTAAAAAAGATACAATTCATTTACTTTTCTTTATAAAGGATGTCTACCTAGCACAAAAGTTAACATGTAAAAAAAAGCAAGGTGCCACTAAAAAAATTATACGAGAGAGATCTTCTTTCTTACCTTATCGTGTACTGGGGACAACACGTTTGATTCATGACAGGCTTGTACACATATTTTCCACTTCTAAAATTGAAAAATGTTGTTAATGTCTCATACGTTTCTCACATGTACCAAAGCAGACTAGTACAGGGGCACAAAATTAATTATGGTAAAAATCTGATCGATAACATAAAAACATATAGATGTAGTTACTCCGTAGAACTAAGCAATCTTGGGGCGCCTGGGTGGCTCAGTCGGTTGAGCAGCCGACTTCGGCTCAGGTCACGATCTCGCGGTCCGTGAGTTCGAGCCCCGCGTCGGGCTCTGTGCTGACAGCTCAGAGCCTGGAGCCTGTTTCAGATTCTATGTCTCCCTGTCTCTGACCCTCCCCCATTCATGCTCTGTCTCTCTCTGTCTCAAAAATAAATAAACATTAAAAAAAAATTTTTTTTAAAAAGAACTAAGCAATCTTGCAACACTGGCACAGCAAGGACAGAGCCCAGCCTTTCCTTTCCTAAACCTTTACGTACATACTCCAAGCCTCTTCACCTCAGTTACCCTCTTAGCATCACCTGCCATCCTTCCAGGCCTCAAACCACCACCAATCCTCAATACCACAAAGACAATCAGAGAAAACTGCTCAGGATGTGGGCACCCTGACGTGTGTCATAGCCTAGGATATCCACACTTGAGGGTTCCACGTGCACTAGGGCCACGAAGCCCAAAATTAACCCGATCCTTTCAAGGCCTTCTGGATCTTGGTTAATGGCAGAGCCATGACATTATGGACTGAATTCTGTCCCCTCAAAATTCGTATTTTGAAGCCCTACCCCCACTACCTCAGAATGGGACTATATTTGGAGAGAAGGCCTTTAAAGAGGTGATTAAGTTAAAATGACAGTTAACATAAGCCCTAATCCAATCTGAATGGTGTGCATATCAGAAAAAGAAACTGGGCATACAAAGAGACACCAGGCACCAGGGACATACATGCAAAGAGAAAGGACCCCATGAGGCCACAGCAAGAAGGCAGCAATGTACAAGCCAAGGAAGGGTCTCCAGAAGAGAAAGAAAGCTGAAGACACCTGGGTTTTGGAAATTTCAGCCTCCAGTACTGTGAGAATACGGATTCCTGTTGTTTAAGACACCCAGTCAGTGGTATTTTGTTACAGCCATCCAAGCAAACATACATGGGTTCGGTTCCTGAGCCAGAAACCTGGGAGTCATCTCAAGTTCCTCCCTTTAAGGCACCTCTATATCCCGGCAGTAAGCTTTCTACTTCTAAACTGTACCTTGTATCCATCCCCTTTGGTCTATCTTCTAACCTACAGCCACTGATGATGACGGCATCATCGTGAGATGACGATTTCCTATCTGGACCCTACAGTGATCTTTAGAACCGGTCTTTCTGCCTTCAAGAACCACCCCCTCAAATACCTCTCTACGATCTGAATGGTCGTTTCCAAAGCACAAATTCCATCACACTTCTGACACAAAAGCTTTCAATGGCTCCCCTTCCACCTTAAAAAAAAAAAGAAAAGTTCTTCATCATGGCATACAAAATCCTTCAACATCTGACCCAGATCTTCTTTTTGGGTCTCATGATGAAGTTTAAAGAAAGCTATGAAGTTTCATTTGTTGCACTCAATCCCATATCTTTTGGGTAGTATTGGCACAAGGCCCTTAACACTGCTTATATTTACACAAAAAACTTTATATACTCTAAAACTATCTATATAAAAATAATTACCAAAAAATCTTAGCCGTCAAAGGCAATGTGTAAACCTTAATGGAATTCTGATTCAAATAAACCAACTATAAAAAAGGGGCATTTTTGAGACTAGTAAAAACCTAATCAAAACTAAGTAACAGATGACATCAAGGAATTATTAATTTTGTAACGTATGATAACGGTATTATAAATACATTAAAAAGGAAACAAGAATCCTCTCTTAGAAATGTGTCTATTATAGGTGTATTGACAGGATACCTAAATTGCTTTAAATTATTTTGTGGAGGAGGAGGGAGCACCTTAGCTGGTTCAAGCTGCTATAACAATATACCACACAGGGAGTTGCTTATAAACACAACAACGTATTCCTCATAGTTCTGGAGGTTGGGAAGTCCAAGATCAAGGGTGTTGGCATATTTAATGTCTGATGAAGACAAGCTTCCCGGTTCATATATTTGTTGTAACCTCACATGGCAGAAGGGGCAAGGAAGGGAACTCTCTGGGGTCTCTTTTACAAGGGCACAAATCCCATTCGTGAGGGTCCCACCCTCTGACCTAATCACCTCCCAAAGGCCCACTTCCCAATACCATCATATCGGGGGTTAGGATTGAAAAGATGTACTTGGGAGTTGTGAGGGATGACACACGAACATTCACACCACCACAGGGAGCAAGGAGAGTTGACGAAACAAGACTGGCAAAACAAACGTTAACAACTGCCGAAGCCTGCTGATAGCTACATCAAGTTCATTAGAACATACTCTATACATCTATGTAGGCTTGAAGTTCTCCTAACGAACATCTTTCTTTAATGTTTGTTTATTTTGGAGAGAAAGAGAGCACGTGCACCAGGGGGAGGGGCAGAAAGAGGGAGAGAGAGAATTCCAAGGAGGCTCCTCCCTGACTGTGCAAAGCCCGACACAGGACTCAATCCCACAAGTGTAAGATCATGACCTGAGCCAAAATCAAGAGTCGGATGCTTAACGGACTGAGCTACCCAGGTGCTCCTAATAAATGCCTTTAAAAAAAGAGACAGCGGAATCACTACATAAAGAAATATAATTTTAAAACGTCTTGGGGCACCTGGGTGGCTCAGTCGGTTAAGTGTCTGACTTCGGCTTGGGTCATGATCTCACGGCTCGTGAGCTGGAGCCCCACATCGGGCCCTGTGCCGACAGCTCAGAGCCCAGAGCCCACTTTGGATTCCGTGTCTCCCTCGCTCTCTGCCCCTCCCCCACTCACTCTGTCTTTCCCTCTCTCTCTCAAAAACGAATAAACATTAAAAAAAAAAAAGTCTTAAATCTTTTTCCAACAACAGGAAAACATTTCACAGGCGAACAACATTTTCTAGTTATAAGAAGAACCTGAGTAATAAGAGAAGCATTTTTGTATGAAGGAGCTTTACCTCCGCCATCCTCGGTCTATGAGATCCTGATAATCCTGTACGGTCATGGAGTGTGCCCACATGCCTGAAAAAGTAAGTGCCATGTACCAAGTTAATCATAGCAGGTTGAACTTTTTTTTTTTTTAATTCAAAGCATTTTCTAAATGTGAATATTGAAGCAAAAAAAAAAAATCTAGCTCACACTGGAAAAATAAAGTTTGCACATACTTCACACTATGTGACATAATACACAACAAATGAAAATAATTATTTACCTTAATCTTAAAAATCAAACAAATCAAAGTGATTACATTTAATTCCGAATTACTCTATAGTCTCTTTGACATCGTAAATTTAAGGTCCTCCCTGAGATCAGATTACACAACACCTTTAACCATAATAATATCCCCGATAATTTAATAAGCTGGTCCCCTCCGAAGAATTGGAAAGCAAATGTTTTCTTATGCATTTAATTCTCATTGTTATGTTTTTAGCATAGTCTTGGACGTTGAAAATAGAACAAAAGTATACAGCAGTATTCCTTTTAAGTATAAAAACTGAAAGCAATCGAAATGCCCAGGAACAAAAAAGTGATTACAGAGGACATTATCAGTATGATGGAATAATTAATGATGCAACCATGAAAAAACATTAAAAGGTATATCTGAATTAATGTTAATAGAAAAATAAATGTTTCTCTCGTAAACAGCAAACTGCATCAGAAGTATGTAAAGACAGGGGTGCCTGGGTGGCTCAGTTGGTTGAGCGTCCGACTTTGGCTCAGGTCACGATCTCACGATTCGTGGGTTTGAGCCCCACGTCGGGCTCTGTGCTGACAGCCTGGAGCCTGCTTCAGAATCTGTGTTGTCCCACCCCCCCCCTTCCTCCCCTGCTTGCACTCTGTCGCTCAAAAATAATATTAAAAAAATATTTTAAAAATAAGTATGCAAAGACAGAGGTAGGCTTGATAGCACAGGTTGTATTAAGAAACAGAAATGTCCAGAAGCCTTGCAGGTGCTCATTAACACTGAATTACTTTATGAGCCCCAATTTCATCATCTATAAAAATAGGAATAATAAAACCTACTTAATAGGTGCTATGCCCTATAGTAAAGATTATCATCAGAACTAAAATAAATACGATGGAAATTTACAGGTGTCTCTTTAGGTGAAAAGGCTGAAAACTGATTTCTTCCACAGAACTTTAAACAAAGGACATCTATTTTAATCAACTTCCTCTTATTAAAGTTACTGGGAAAATAATGAAGAATCTATGAATATGTTAATTTTAAACACACAATATAAAGTGCTTATTACACACATACTATAGTCAGAATACCAAATTCTGAAAAAGATGAGGAGGAAATCTCTAATACCCGAAAGCAATCACTGCCACCATTTGGTGTGTTTCCCCCTGGGTTTTCATCCTCCCAGAGATCCTGTCACACATGTCATTTGCATCCTGTTTTTCTCCGTCCAACCCTACGTTCTAAACATTTTTCTGCTTAGCTCTTCATAACCATCGCTCCAAATGATTGCATTATATTACATTCTACTTCCTCTTACCCACAAGCATCTAATGAACAATTTCAACTAATGAGTAAACGGACACACCATAATCGTCCACATCATTGCCCTGTTGTAGGACATTTATACATATTTTTAACGGAAACTACCTAAATGTATATCTTCATAACTATCCCATTTCCCACCATGACGCACTATTTCTTAAAATAAAAGATTCTATGCTTGCCAATGCACGACACAGCAGGTAATATAAACATATTGTTTTTGTTTACAAACAAATCTTCCGGAAGAAACCTGAACCATGATGGGGGAAAAAGAAAAAACAAAACAAAACAAAACTGTGAGCTGGCTTTGTTGTTCTGGGGGTGGGTGGAGGAACGATAAGGCATATGAACAAGCACCTGGTAAAATTTTCAAACGCATTAACACAAACAGGCTCCCTTGCCAGCAGCGTCTACGGTCCGTCACCGGCGTCTCCAGACGCATTTTATCCAGATGCCCCCGCCCACGTATGCACACACGTCTCCCTGTACACAAACAGCCCACCCGACACGCCGCGTTCTGCACTTAAAACCGGGGATGATCCCACAGCAGCATCAGCACTTAGAGGCCCGCCCCGGCGGAACTGACCACTCGGCAATGCTCCCCGGCATGGCTTGCTTGCTGTCACATATTTAACCCTGTCCTACTGGTGGATGACGGACACCTGTTTCCACACTTTGGACTGCGGCGAGACCATCATCATCCCGCACTTCCGACCACCTGTGTGAAGGCTAAGCACCCAGATGCTTCCCTGATGAATCAGAGCGGAGATTCGTTTTTCATTGTGACAGCTACGGCCCTCCCCGGCGAGCAGCGTTCCGCAACACCCTCCTGGAGACAGGATCTGGCCGGGGGCTCCCGCCGCCGCGCGTCCCTGGGGGCCGAGAGCGCCGAGACCCCCCCACCCCCGAGGCCGCCGGCCGGCCGGCCGGCCGCGGAAACCCGAGGCCGCGACGCCCTCCCCCACCCGCCGGCCCGCTCACCGTTGGAGCGACTGCCCGACTCATTCTTGCAATAGCCGCAGCGGTAGGAGTCCTCGCCCTCGAAATACTCCACGATGCTGGGCGAAAGAGCTGCCCAGGAAGCCATGGCCCCGGCCCTCCAAGCGCGACGCCGCTCGGCCCAGCCCCGCCGCCGCCACCCCACAATGCCGCGCGCCGCTCGGGAGTCCCCGAGGCGCGCGCGAAGCTGCTCGGGCGCCCGCAGGCCAGGTTCCCCAGGAACCCCGCACGCTGACGCCGCCCGCGCCATCTTGACCGAGGGCAGCCGTCCGCTATTTCCGTTCCTTCTCCGACCTGGACCGCCATCTTCGGTGAGGGTGAGGAGGAGAGAGGAGCGCGAAGGGAAACAGTCTGGGAAGAAACGAGTGGGAGAGGGACGCGGGAATTGGGGCGCCGGGCCTGTGCGCTCCCGGGCCGGGGACTGGCGCGGGGCGCGGCGGGCGGTGCGGGGATTGGACGCCAGGCGGCCACGCCAGCCCCGTCCGTGGGGACACTCACCGCAGGACACCTTGCCCTCCTCGGAGTCGCAGTAGCCGCAGTGGTAGCCGGCCTTGAGCCCCTTGTACTCCACCACCGAGGCCATGGCCGCCTCCAGGGTCCGCCGAGGCCGGCCACGCCTCTCGGCGCCCCGGGGCCGACCTCGGCGGAGCGCGGGGGCCCGCGGCGGGGAGGAGTGGAGGACGAGGTCTGGCGGTTGCGTCCCAGCGCCCCGACCCGCGTCCCTAACGCCTCCTCGGGGCCCCGGTCCGTGTGGGGGCCGGGGCCTCCGGAGGTGTTAGCGAAAGTGGTAGTCGTGCCCCTCGAGCCCCGACTTAGGGCCGGATCTTTGCGTAATTCCTCGCCAAGCATTCCTACAACCGCGCATCTTCAGCTCCGTTTTACAGATGGGGAAACTGAGGGCCGGAGGTTGTGACTCAGTCTTTTCCTGCAGGTCTCAGTTTAAAAGTTACCGTCTCGGGCCGCCCTGACCACCATATGGGTAGCCAACTCCAGCTTCCAAGCGAGCACGTACTCACTTAAGTGCCAAAATAGAACAAGTATACTCGCAGGTGTTCTGTGAATAGCTGTCGTGGGTGAATTGAAGACACTTAATGTTTTTAAAGCAAACAACTGCCAGAGCCAGCATGTGCCGTGTGCTGCTATCAGCCCATTGCCTATAACTTTTAAAGAGAAACTGACAAATCTAGATTTTTTTGTAGGTATTATTTTAAAAGTTTTTCTTAACTGTGCAGGGCAACCAAAACATTTATGTAGATTGAATTCAGCCCGTGGACTTCCAATTTGCAACCCCTATTTTAAGAGGATGCTTTAACAGTCTGGGGCAGAGTGTAAAAATGAGTGCCTCCAACAAGGTAATTTTCCTTAATATTTATGTGCACAGATAATTTAAGCCTGTCTGTACAGTTTTCCTAGTCAACAATAAAACTATCTTTTTGTAGTGTTTTGAAAAGTGAAATCGTGGGGCGCCTGGGTGTATCAGTAGGGCTTAAGCGTCCAACTTCCATGCAGGTCGTGATCTCCCGGTTCTTGACCTGTGTGAGCTGGACCCAGGTGATTGGAGGTGCCTCACCCGTTCTCCTCCGTGGTTCCCACTTGCCTTTCACACTTCCAGGGGCTGCTTCGAGGTTATAGCCTTGAGATAATGATGAGAACACCTGCACAGTATACTCGGCTGAACCCAATTAAGGCCTCTCTCTATACAAACTTTTTAGATATGGTAGGTGGGTGTGTGGATCCATTCTTCCTGCTGCTGCCCAAGCAAGCCTCATGTGTGAGTTCCCTTTACTTATTAAAACTGCCACCTACCAACCTGGAATGGCCTACCTCTTCCTTTGGTCTGTCCCTGCCCTCCACGTATACCCTCTTATGTCTGTTACTAGTTGTATGATCTTGAGAGGTTATTTACCCTGGTCTTCATTTCCTATGTTGTGAAGTTACTGGAAGGATTAAATGAGTTATCACATATACCTAGGGCATTGGCATTGTAGCTCGAGGCTGGCGTTCCCTGCTTGGGATGAGGCTGGGACAAAGGGACAGAAGTCAATTGGTAGAGGGCTATAAGAAAAGCAGGAAGCCTCCTGGCTTCCTACTCTCTGTCTGAGCATGGCATTCTGCTCTCTCTTTTGTCCACAGGACTTCAAAATGAGAGCCCGGCTGGGAAAGGCCCGTGAGTAGAGCCAAATCTGCCGTAATAGACAAAATGAATGAGGTCTGTCTTGATGGATACTGATAGGTAGCAAGGGACCTTCAAGTTTAAGGAGTTGGAGGAACTGGAGAAACCCAGAGGGGCCCTAAGAACCTCCTGTATGCTACACCACTAGCCCTTAGGTTTTTTCCCATTGTGTAGGCACAAGTGATGCTTAGTAATGTAGTAGGTCACTGGGCTACCAAGAAACATCTTCACCTTAAGCAAGTGTGTATCCAGCACAGTAGACGTTGGGTTCAAGAATGTGGAAACTGGGGGTGCCTGGGTGGCGCAGTCGGTTAAGCGTCCGACTTCAGCCAGGTCACGATCTCGCGGTCCGTGAGTTCGAGCCCCGCGTCAGGCTCTGGGCTGATGGCTCAGAGCCTGGAGCCTGTTTCTGATTCTGTGTCTCCCTCTCTCTCTGCCCCTCCCCTGTTCATGCTCTGTCTCTCTCTGTCCTAAAAATAAATAAAACGTTGAAAAAAAATTTAAAAAAAAAAAAAAAAAAAGAATGTGGAAACTGACCTTCAAAGTTTACCTGTTTCTCCAAGCTTCATAATTTCACTTTATTTTAATGTTTATCTCTGAGAGTGAGAGAGATCGCAATCAGGGGAGGGGCCAAGAGAGGGAGACACAGAACCTGAAGCAATTCTGGGTTTTCGATGTCTTTTCGATGACCTTCTGCAACAGAGGGAGGAAGGTGATAAAAATAAAATTGTGAAAAAGAGATCAACAAAGACTCTAGGGCAGTGGTTCCCAGATGTCTTTATTTTGCTGAAAGAGAAAATGAGTTTTCATCTTCCAGGCCCAAGTGAGAAAAATAACTTTCAGCTTCAGTCCCCCCCCCCTTTTTTTAATGTTTATTTATTTTGAGAGAGAGAAAGAGCACCAGTGAGTGAGAGAGGAGCAGAGGTCGGGGGGGGGGGGGGGGGGGGAGAGAATCCCAAGCAGGCTCCATGATGACAATGCAGAGCCCAACAAGGGGCTTGATCTCATGAATCATGAGATCATGACCTGAGCTGAAATCAAGAGTTGGATGCTTAACCAACTGAGCCACCCAGGTGCCCCCAGCTCCCCCTTTTTGTGGGGAGACATGGGAAGAAGACATTATTGGAATGTTCCCTTACATATGAAATTGCAAGCAATAGGTGTCTTTTAATTTTCTTGTTTAATGGAATGAAATGCTGGCAACACTAGCTGTGAGCCCATTAATGTTTTTTTTTTATGTCACTAAGTGAGCCTGCAGTGTGGAAGAGGGAGGTCCTGATGAGGTCAAGGAATCTGCATGGGCTAGGCCTAATTCATGTTTCTTGAATTGTGGAATACATTCCTCTTTCTTCTGAAAAAAGTGAGTTGATGGGGCCTAAGTTAAGTCAGGGAAAAAAGAGTAAAATACAGATAACCCGAGGCAGAGAAGAGGGGCACTCTAGGAGGAGGTAGCTAGGAACACCAGGGGTCTCAGGTGCTGGCATGGTAGCCACCTAGAAGATGCTTTCCTCTGTGGGCCACTCACTGTCAAGAGGCCTCAGACTGGACATTTCCCTCCACTGTACAGACATGTACTCTCCAATTTGGTAGTGTGAAAATTAATAAAAGAAAGTGTGTTTAGAATAGGGTTGGGGGAGGGGCACCTGGATGGCTCAGTCCGTTAAGCGTCTGACTTTGACTTCAGGTCATGATCTCACCATTCAGGAGTTCATGCCCCGCATCAGGGTCTTTGCGGACAGCTGAGCCTGGAGCCTGCTTCGGATTCTGTCTCCCTCTCTCTCTGCCCTTCCCCCGCTTGTGCTGGACTCTCTCTGTCAAAAATAAACTTGAAAAAAGAAGGGGCGCCTGAGTGGCTCAGTCAGTTAAGCGTCTGACTTCAGCTCAGGTCATGATCTCGCAGTTTGTGAGTTCAAGCTCCCTATTGGGCTCCGTGCTGACAGCTTGAAGCCTAGAGCCTGCTTTGGGTTCTGTGTCTCCCTCCCTCTCTGCCCCTCCCCCACCCACACTCTGTCTCTCCCTCACTCTCAAAAATAAATAAACACTAAAAAAAAATTATTTTAATGCAGAAAATCAAAGACAAACAAAACTCTTGAAAAAGCCAGAGGAAAGAAAACCCTTACTAATAGAAGAGCAAAATAAGATTTACATCAGACTTTCCTTTAGAAAGCATGTAATAAGAGAGGGAAGTGAAATACTTAAAGGGTTGGGGGGGAAAAAAACACCAACCTACAGCTCTATGCCCAGTGAAATTATTCTGCAAAAGTGAAATAGAAGTACAGGCATACCTTGGAGATGCTGTGGTTCAGTTCCAGACCACTGCAGTAAAGCAAGTACCGTGATAAAGCAAGCCAAATGGATGTTTTGGCACGTGAAGTTAAAGTGCAATGGCATCATGTCTAAAAAAAGTACACTAATTTAAAATACTTTATTACGAAAAATGCTAACCGTCACCTCAGCTCTCAGCCAGTCGTAATCACTGATCATGGACCACCATAATAAGTATCATAATGAAAAATTTGAAACACCGCAAGATTTACCAAAATGTGACACACAGACATGAAGTGAGCAAATATCATTGGAAAAGCATTGCCAACAAATTTGCACGATGCAGGATTGCCACAAATCTTCCATTGGTAAAACACAGTATCTGCAAAGCACAGTAAGGTGAAGTGTAATAAAATGAAGTATTCCTGTAAAGGCTCCTCAAACAAAAATGGAGGGTGTCTGTCACCAGTAAACCTGATTGGCAAGAAATGTTAAAGAAGATTCTCAAGGAAAATAATTCAGAAACCAATCCACGTAAAAAAAGGAAAAGCATTTGGAGAAGGAATAAATGGAGATAAAATCAAATGTTTCATTTTTAAAAATTTAATTGCTTGTGGGCCACTGGGTGGCTCTGTTGGTTGAGCATCTGACTTCAGTACAGGTCATAATCTCACGGTTTGTGGGTTCAAGGCCCGCGTCAGGCTCTGTGCTGATAGCTCAGAGCCTGGAGCCTGCTTCCGATTCTGTGTCTCCCTCTCTCTCTGCCTCTCCCCTTCTTGCATTCTGTCACTCTCTCAAAAATAAATAAACATTAAAAATTTTTTTTTAATTTAATTGCTCTAACAGATAATAGGCAGTTCAAAATAATAATAGCAACTTGTATAGGGTAATTTTACAAGTTTATGGGTAAGTTGAGTGAGTGACAGCAATGTTATAATGGATGGGAGGGAGGAATTGGAAATACTCGTATAAGGTACTTGCACTGCCTGTGAAGTGGTGTAGTATTCTTTGAAAGAGAAGTTGGATTAGTTGTAAGTGTATAATGCAAATTCAAGGACAGCCACTTAGAAAAGAAAAAAAAAGTGCTATGCTGAGCGAGGAGAAAAACATAGAATCATGAAATGCATAATTTAAACCAGAGAAGGCAGGAAAAGACTGGAGGACAGAGAAAGAAAAGAAAAAAGAAAAGAAAAGAAAAGAAAAGAAAAGAAAAGAAAAGAAAAGAAAAGAAAAAGAAAAGAAAGAGACAAAGAAACCAAGAACAAGAGCAATGAATAGAAAACAATAACAAATATAGTAGATATTAATCCAGTTGTATCAATAATTACTTTAAATGTCAATGGTCTAAATACACCAATTAAAAGACAGACTGTCAGACTGGATAAAAAAAATAAGACCCAACTATATGTTATCTACCGAAAAAAACACTTTAAATGTGAAAGCAAAGATAGATTAAAAGTAAAGGGATGAATAAAGATATACTATTGTTAACACTAGTCAAAAACTGGAGTAGCTACATTAATTTCAGCAAAGTAAATTTCAGAGCAAGGAAAGTCAGGGATAAAGAGGACCATTACATAATGATAAACTGGGCAATTCTCCAAGAAGACAATTTTTAACATGTATACAACTAGCACAGAGGGGCAAACTATGTGAAGTAAAAACAGAATTGCAAGGAGAACTAGATGAATCCACTATGATAGTTAGAGACTTCAGCACCCTATATCAGTAACTGACAGATCCAACAAGCAGAAAATCAATAAGGACATGATTGAACTCAACAACTCCATCAATCAGCTGGATCTAACTGACATCTATAGAATACTTAATCCAACAGCAGCAGAATACACACTCAAGCTCACAAGAACAGTCACCAAAATAGACTACCTGCTGTGCCACAAATTTCAAAGAATAGAAATCATACAAAGTATGCTTTCAGACCAAAGTGGAATTAAGCTAGAAATCAACAACAGAAAAGTAGTTGGCGAATTCCAAAATATTCAAAGATTAAACAACACACTTCTAAACAACACTTGGGTCAAAGAAGTTTGAAAAGAAATTTAGAAATATTTTGAACCAAATGGAAATACAAATGACCCTTGAACAATGCTGGGGTTAGGGGTGCCAAACCCCACATAGTCAACAAGCCACATATAAATTTTGACTTCCCAAAAACATAGCTACTAATAGCCTACTCTTGACCAGAAGCCTTATCAGTAACCTAAGCAGCTGATTAGCACGTATTTTTTGTGTTATATGTATTATTTACTATATTCTTATAAATGAAGTAAGCTAGAGAAAGATGTTGTTAAGAAAGTCATAAAGAGAAAATACCTTTACAGTACTTATTTCTCAAAATCCACAAATAAATGGGTGAGTGTGTATTATTCAAGAATCAACTGTACAACTTACTAGGTTTGTGAGAGCAGAAGCAGTGCTTAGAGGATATTTATAACATTGGATATATATACTAGAAAAAAATCTAAGCTATCTCAGGAAACTAGAAAAAGAAGAGACAAATCCAAAATAAGCAGAAAAATAAAAAGCAAAATTAAATGAAAATACAAGAAATCAATAGAGAAATTCCAACAAAACCAAAAACTAGTTCTTTTAAAACGTCGGTAAAATTGACACACCTCTAGTAAGACAGACAAAATGAGAATACAAATTACCAATATCAGAAATGAAAGAAGGACCATCACTACTTATCCCATGGACATTAAAAGTATTAACAAAAGAATATTATGAACAACTCTATGTCCATACATATGATAACCTAAAGGAAATGAATCAATTCTTTGAAAGGTGCAATCTACCAAATCTCACACAAAAATAAATAGATAATCTGATTAGGCCTATAGCAAAAGTAATGGAATAATAATTAAAAACCTTTGAAAACAGAAAACCCCAGGGTTGGGTTGGGTTCATTGGTGAATTCTATGAAACATTTCAGGAAGAAATTATACCACCTCTCCATAGTCTCTTCCAGAAAATAGAAGCAATTCATTTTATGAGGCCAGCATTTATTAATTCATTCTATGAGGCCAGCATTTTCTTAATACCAAAATGAGACAAAGACATTACAAGAAAACTACAGACCATATCTCTAATGAACATACATGTGAGAATCCTCAACAAAATGTTAGTAAATCAAATTCAACTATATAGAGAATTATACACTCTTATACCTTTCAAAAACAATGTAATCCATGTCATTAACATGTTAAAGAAACAAAATCATATCATTTCAATAGATGTAGAAAAAGTATCTGACAAAACTCAACATTTATTCATGATAAAAATTCTCGGCACTAGGAATAAAGAGAAACTTCCTTAACTTGAGGAAGAACATCTACAAAAAAAAACCCATACAACTATATTTAATATTTTTATATTTCATATTCAATTGTGAAAAACTAGATGGTTTCTCAATAAGATCAGGAATAAGGTAAGGATATCCCCACTCACTACAGCTCTTCAACATCATGCTGGAAGTCCTAGCTAATGCAATAAACAAAGAAAGGAATAAAAGGTACAGATTGGGAAGAAAGGAATAAAACTGCCTTTGTGCACAGATGACATGATTGGCCAAATGGAAAATTCCAACGAATCAACAACAATAAAAATCCCCTGGAACTAATAACCAATTATAGTAAGGTTGCAGGATTCAGGATTAATATACAAGAACCAATCTCTTTTCTACATGCCGGAAAGGAATAATTGGAATTTGAAATTAAAAACACAACACCATAAAATAAATAAATTAATTGAGTGATTAATTAATTTTAAAAAGGAGTGCCTGGGTCACTCAGTCCTTTGGTCATCCGACTCTTGATTTCAGCTCAGGTCACAATTCCAGGATCATGAGATTGAGCCTTGGGTTGGGCTTCATGCTGAGTGTGAAGCCTAGTTGAGATTCTCTGTCTCTCTCCCTCTGCCCCTCTCAGCAGCTCATATGCTGTCTCACGCTCTCTCTCTCTCTCTTTAAAATAAAATAAAAAATAAATACACAACACCATTTATATTAGCACCACAAAAAAAGGTATAAATCTAACAAAATATGTGTAAGATCTGTAAGAGGAAAATTACAAAACGTCAGAACAAATCGAAGATCTAACTAAACAGAGAGATGATCCATGTTCATTGACAGGAAAATGAATATTGTTAAGATGTCGTTTCTTCCCAACTCGATCTTTAGGTTCAATGTAATCTCAACAAAAGTCCCAGGAAGTTATTTTGAGGATATCAACCATCTGGCTCCAAAATTCATATGGAGAGGCAAAACACTCAGAATAACCCAAATAATGTTAAAGGAGAAAACAAAATCAGAGAGCTGACTCTACCAGACTTAAGATTTATTATAAAGCTACAGTAATCAAGACAGTGTGATATTGGTGAAAGAACACACAAATCAATCAGAGTAGAAAGCCCAAAATAGACCCACACACAAATACCGTTAACTGATCTTTGACAAAGGAGCAAAGGCAACTCAACGAAGAAATGATAGTCTTTTCAACAAATGGTGCTGGAACTGGGCATCCACATGCAAAAATAAATAATCTAGACACAGACCTTATGCTTTCAACAAAAATTAACTCAAAATGGATCATAAGCCTAAATGTAAAACATGAAACTAAAAACCCCTAGAAAATAACATAGGAGAAAATCAAGGCAACCTTGGTTTTAATGATGACTCTTTAGATAGGACCCTAAAACATGGCCCATGAGAAAAATTAAGTTGCACTTAATTAAAATTAAAAACTTGTACTCAGCAAAAGACACTGGTAAAAGAATGAAAAGACAAGCCATGGACTGGGAGAAAATCATAGTCTCTGCCAAAAGACTGGTATTTAAAACACACACACACACAATTTTAAAATTCTCAGCAAGAAAACAAACAACCGAATAAAAAATGGGCAAAAGATCTGAACAGATACCTCCCAAAGATAAACAGATGGCAAATAAGCTCATAAGACTCTCAGCATCATACGTTGTCAGCAAATTGCAAATTAAAATAATAACAAGGTAGCATTCACACCTCCTAGAATGGCTAAAATTCGTAACACTGACAACACTAAATAATAGCAAGGATGTGGGGCAACAGGAACTCTCAATCATTGCTGGTGGGGACACAGAATGTACAGCTACTTTGGAAGATGCTTTGGCAGTTTTTTATTTTTTTTATTTTTTTTAACGTTTATTTATTATTGAGAGACAGACACAGAGCGTGAGCAGGAGAGGGGTAGAGAGAGGGGGAGACACAGAATCTGAAGTAGGCTCCAGGCTCTGAGCTGTCGGCACCAGAGCCCGACGTGGGGCTTGAACTCACAAACAGCAAGATCATGACCTGAGCTGAAGTCGGTCACCCAACCAACTGAGCCACCCAGGCACCCCAATGCTTTGGCAGTTTCTTATAAAACTAAACATACTCTTACCATATGATCCAGTAATCACTGGTATATAACTAAATGAGTTGAGAGCTTATATCCACACAAAAACCTGCACGTAAATGTTTATAGTAGCTGTATTCATAATAGACAAAACCTGAAGCCAGCAAGATGTCCTTGCTTAGGTGAGTGGATGAACCAATGATGGACTATTGTTTAGCAATAAGAAGAAATGAACTATTGAGCCGTGAAAAGACATGGTGGAACATTTAAAGTACATTGCTAAGTGAAATAAGCCAAACTGAAAAAGCCTTTTCAGCATGAAAAAGCCATACTGTATGATGCCAACTCTACAGCATTCTGGAAATGGGAACACCACGAGACAGTACAAAGATCAGTGGTTGCTGGAGTTTAGGGTGCAAGGTGGGGGGGGGGGGCAAATAGCAAGGAACATATGGGATTTTTAGGGCAATGACCCAATTCTGTATGATGCAGTGATGATGACACCTGTCATTATACAATGTTAAAATCCATGGAATGCACAACACAAAGAGTGAAACTCAGTATAAGCTATGGACTTTAACAATAATAATGAGGCAATATTGGTTCATCAGTTGTACCAAGTGTACCACACTAATACAAAATATAAATAACGGGGGCAACTTGAAGACAGTAATTTTTAGTCAATATCTCCGTAAACCTATAGGTACTCTTAAAAAGTGTTTATTAATGAAAAATAGAACAGCAGTGTAAAAAAATTTTTAATTGACATGTTGAGATGATAATATTTTGGATCTCATGGATAATATTTTGGATATCACTAAAATTAATCTCCCTTGCTTCTTTTTACTTTTTTTATTTTTAAAAAAATTTTTTAAAGTTTATTTTGAGAGAGACAGAGAGAACAAGCAGGGGAGGGGCGGGGGGGGGGGGGACAGAGGATCTGAAGCAGGCTCTGTGCCGACAGCAGAGAGCTCTATGTGGGGCTTGAATTCATAAACCGTGAGATCATGACCTGAGCCAAAGTCAGATGCTTAACCAACTGAGCCACCCAGGCGCCCTCTTTTTATTTTTATTTTTTAACATAGCTCCTAGAAAAGTTGTGACTCACATTCTATTTTTGTAGAACAATGCTGGTCTAGAACCAAGTTCTTACCGCTCTACTGGCCCAACCCAATTCTCGACTTGTCTGCTTCTAGGCCCTATGGTTTGGGGATCTTTTCTCTGGTGCCACGTCTTTTTAATCATTTTCCTATTAACCACATTTCATAGTTGTCTATTTGTTTTGGGAAGTCAGCGTAATTCCTCTACACCATATTCCGGCTCTAGCTGCTACCCACGTGTGGTATCCTGCCTGTGCAACTTCCTCTAACAACCACTGACAGTCACTCTTGCTTGGTTGGTCTCAGGAGTATCCCCCACGTTTCTGCCACTCTACTCAGAACATGCTCCCCTCCAGGTCCCCTGTATTCAGTCCCACCTCACATGAATGCCTCCTGCTCTGTTTTTGCTCCACACCAATGCATCCCGTTTGTATTGCTACACCATACACGTGCACCTATGTACATTTCTTGCCTCCCTCATTGGGTTGTGAGCTCCACAAAGGTGAGGGCTGTGTTTCCACTCCTTCCATTTTCCAAGGTCGGGTGGCATGGCGTGTGCTAAGACCACAAGTTTGCTTGTAGACATCCATGTTCAAGTTTCAGTCCCCCTCTGGGCAACGTGTGGCCTCAAACACATCACGTTAACTCTCTTAGCCACGTTTCCTCATATAGAAAATGGGAAGAATAATAATAACGTTACCGAATAGGGTGGTTGGAGTATCAGTGTTATGTTTAGGTACCAGAAGGGACACTTTTATTTTTTATTTGAGTCTGTTTTCAAACTCCTGCAAAATAGAGTCAGTGGGCGGGGTGTGGTTTCTGATGCTCGAAGTTAGTCTGTGATGACACTCTGAAGTTTGTTTCAAGGTCAGTGTTTAACAGTAATTTCAGGTCAGGAGCCACTATCGTCTCCTTCCCCAGCGAGGACTTCTCGTAACTATTCAGACACATTTCACGATTTTTGACAAAAGATTAAAATTTAGGTATATGATAAAATACTTCTTAGCAAAACGTCCTTTTGTTTTGGTATTTCTCAGAGAAAGACACAACTCAGGCCACCTTTTGTTTATGTCAGGGTCAAGTGTAGTGGTGCTGACGGTTTGTTCCAAGCCAATCTGCTGTTTCAAAAAGGTTCTGTAGCTCCCTGGTTGGTCGTCTTCATCCCGTTTATCTTATCAGGAAGGAGAAACAATTCACAACATAATACTTAAATGAAGAGTACTTTTAGGTCCACATGGTTGTTTTTATAGAAGTTTTAATTAAGCTGATTCCGTAGTTAACAAGAAGCTGATATTGGGGATTGCATATTTTTCTTTCTCAGAAAAGAGGCTATATTGTTTCCACAGGAGGGTAAATAAGGTATTAGCGTTTAGCAATTCACACACAGCCTGGCTCATCGTGAATACGGGGAACTTGTGGAATACGCAAAGCTGTCAGGGCACAGGCATATACAAATTTTGGCTGAATTAATATCACATGAGTTTGACGTCCGAGGGACATGACACTTTATCAGTGTTAAGATGGTATCTGATGAATATTAAAATGCAGATTGAAATTGAGTTCAGGGTTTTGGCATGAAGAGAAATCACAGTCATGACTTGCTGTTTGAAATTCTTTTATTTTTTTAAGCATAAAATACCCGCATTTACTTTCCTAAGTGTTTCATTTCTTTAAAAAAAAATTTTTTTAATGTTTATTTATTTTTGAGAGAGAGAGAAAGACAGAGGCAGAGCACAAGCAGAGGTGGGGCAGAGAGAGAGGGAGACACAGCATCCGAAGCAGGATCCAGGCTCTGAGCTGTCAGACACGGGGCTCGAACCCACAAACGTGAGATCATGACCTGAGCCAAAGGTGGAAGCATATCCAACTGAGCCACCCAGGCGCCCCATAACCGTTTCATTTCTGAATGAGTTCGGGGCTGCGGTTTCAAGCACATCTCTATAAACAGCACACTGGGGGAGGGATAGATTTTATTCTTACTAAGTCAGAAGCCAGGTTGTAGTTATCACTATATTTTCTCCTTTCACGTTTTGAGAAGTAGAGACATCTCAATTGTAAAAGTATAAAAAACGAGGACTTTATTTGGCCATCTGCAGCTTAAATATATGGTGAAAAGCATCTTGAAGTGAATATGCAGAATCATTTCATTAGTTTTTATTTTAACATTTGTGTATTTCCTGCTAGTCTTTAAGAATGACCAGTTATAAACACAAATAATATGTGATTACAAGTAGATGAAAGAGTATTACAGCTTGGGGCGCACGGGTGGCTCAGTCGTGGCTGAGTGTTGGTTCACCGTCTGGCTCAATGTTGGTTGAGCGTCTGACTCTTGATTTTGGCTCAGGTCGTGATCCCAGGGTCGTGGGATCAAGCCTCCCATTGGGATCCGTGCTGGGCATGGAGCCTGCTTAAGATTCTGTCTCTCTCTCCCTCTGCCCCTAACCCCCCGTGTGTGCGCCCTCTCTCTCACTTAAAAAAAAAAAAAAAAGTATGAGAACGCAAAACCTCCACAGCAGCAGCAACGTTTAGCCAAGTGACATGCCTGCTAAGGGATGGTGAGACCATATGACCAGGCCACCCGCACAGTCCAGCCTCTGCCAGCTACAAGTGTGCATGCAGGATCTGCCCCGAGGCCCTCCGCCTCCCTGGGGGATACATGATATTCACCACCCCCGCAAAACACCAGCCAAACAAAAATGACAAAGACGCTCCCGTTGCCTTGGAAGGGGCTTCCTCCAGCGGCAAGGCTGCCCGTGTCTCTGAAACCCAGCCCCTTCCACTTTGTGGCCATTCAGCCCAGCTCGCGCAGAAGTTCATTCCCTGCCAGCCGGACAGTGTCCCCACGTACCACTTCACAGTAGCCTCAATCTAGGATGGTGATGACACATACAAAAGCTTGTGACTGCCTCTGGTTGCCCTAGAAATCCACCCCCGGCATCCTGAGGGATCAACAATAAGGGGCTGAGGGTCTGAAAGAGCTGGAAAATAGTACTTTGCAGACTAGAGAATAAGAGATTGGAGACCAGGAAAGGGAGTGAAGGGCAAGCATGTTGTTCTTAAAGCTGGCGATAGGGGCGCCTGGGTGGCGCAGTCGGTTGAGCGTCCGACTTCAGCCAGGTCACGATCTCACTGTCCGTGAGTTCGAGCCCCGCGTCGGGCTCTGGGCTGATGGCTCAGAGCCTGGAGCCTGTTTCCGATTCTGTGTCTCCCTCTCTCTCTGCCCCTCCCCCATTCATGCTCTGTCTCTCTCTGTCCCAAAAATAAATAAACGTTGAAAAAAAAAAAAAAAAAGCTGGCGATAGATCGGGCTCTGGCGAAAACAAAGGACACAGCAGATAAACGGCACAAGGCTTCTGGAGGGGTGACCACAGGCGCCGGGCGGGGAGGGTCCCCGCGGAACCTAAGGGAGGACCAAGTGTCAGTGCAGACCCTACCCTCACGCCCTCCTCTGGTGACAGACTCAGAATGGCTGGATCTGAGTGCGGAAGAACAGTAGGTATTCCTTCCTTCCACTCTGAGCAAACGCCAGGAGAGTGTTCATTGATCTGGGAACAAGAGTGGCGCAGGAACGAAAATGATGCGCTCTGGAGTCGTGCAGGCATGCTTGCCTCTGAAGCCGACCCGGGACCTGTGACAAGTCACTGGACCTCTCTCGGCCACAGAGGTCTTTGCAGTGAGACGTGATGAGTGCCTCCCACACATACTGTTTGGGAGGCAAGTGAAAGGACCCATTTAAGGTCCCAGCACATCACCCGGTATACAGTGAGCCCATATATGCTGCTTTGGAAATAATGCATAAGAACCTCTTAGGAAAGAAAAACATGAAAGCAGAAATAGGAGTCTGTTTAAGAAATTAGCTTTACTTACACAGTAATTAGTTTGGTTTTTTACCGGTCAATGTTATAAAATCCTTCTTTTGCTACAAAGAGAAGTCAGAGAAACAGAATATTCACAACCCAGGTTGCTAAAGACAACCTATTCACTAACTAAGCAGGTTAAGAAACAAGAGTTCTCAGGCGCCTGGGTGGCTCAGTCGGTTAAGCGTCGGTCTTTGGCTCGGGTCACAATCTCGCAGTTTCTGAGCTCAAGCCCCCATGGGCCTCTGTGCTGACAGGTCAGAGCCCGTAGCCTGCTTTGGATTCTGTGTCTCTCTCTGCCCTTCCCCTGCTCACATGCTGTCTCTCTCTCTCTCTCTTCCAGAATATCTCAATGTGACTGTGCAGATTTCTCAGCTGTATTCTTCTTTTTTTTTTTTCAATTTTTTTAAATGTTTATTTATTTTTGAGAGAGAGAAAGAGAGCGAACAGGGGAAGGGCAGAGAGAGGGGAAGAGAGAGAGAAACCCCAAACAGGTCCCACACTGTCAGTGCAGAACCCGATGCAGGGCTTGAACCCACGAACTGGGAGATCATGACCTGAGCCGAAATCAAGAGTTGGACGCTCAACCGACACTTAAGGCGCCCTGTCTCGCCTGTATTTTTCTGCATTAAATTAAAAAACCAACTTTCTTGCCATCAAATTGTTTTATTATCTATCTAAAATAAAAGCCTTTGACAAGAATCCTGAAACATGTTACAGTTAGCTACTGCTGGGAATTAATGATAGCTTCTAAATTATACTATTTATAATTTTATGCGTAACTGAAAAGGGACTTACAGCTTTGAACACTTATTTTCTGATCAAAGGCAAGTTCTTTGTTCTACCAACAATTATACCAACAGTGGTTTGTGGAATGTGAAATCGCAACTGAGCCTCCCCTCTTCAGTGTTAAAGGTATTTGTTAGTCTGAACCTCAAACTCAGCATGGATCTCTGTTCATACTTCTATCAGAGAGCACTCCTTCCTTGCTTCAAGGAAAGACAGAAGTCAGCCAGAGTCCTGCCTATTGGCACCAAGAAACGCCTCTTGCTACGTGTGAAAGCAAGTCCCAAATCCTCCCTACCTCAGTGCACACCTGGGCCGTGGTTCCTGAAGCCTTTCTCCAAATCCTAGTGTGATCTCTCTTTTTAATCTTCCAGATTGGCCTGGGCCCAAAACACTCAGGACCCTCGGATTGCAGGGGGTTCCCAGTCCCCACTAGAAAAGAAGATAAAGGTGAGGAAGTACGTTTACCGTGAACGTTGGAGCCAGAAATACCATCATAAAAAGTTCCTCTTCAAGGTAGAAAGGGCCTGAGTGTTGCAAGCAAGAGTGCTTTGTCTGTTAGGTTCGATTCATTCAGTACCCGCAGTGCTGAACAAAACAAACATCGCTTGGGCCCTCGAGGGGCCTCAGCAAGTGAGGGACCTCGACATTAAACAGACAGCCACAGATTGTGATACGGGTCATGAAAGATGGGATTTTATCTGAAGGAATTACGTGCAAAGTGAGGAAGTGACATTTAAGCTAAAACCTAAACGTTACGTACATTAAGTACCATAGTCAGAGCTGCTGTGTTGTGTGTTTGGGAGTATAAGAGAATGTATGAAAATACTCAGATGGCAAAGAGAATAGGGTTTGAGGAACAGAGAAGCCAGGGCGGCTACATGTAGCAGAGCAGGCAAGCAGTCGAGCTAAGAGGCAGTCAGGAGCCAGATTATGAATGGGATTTTCTCCTAAAATCGATAGGACGCTATCCTAGGTTTCTGTGCAGGAAAGTGACGTGCTGAGATTTGTGTGATACAAAGATCAATCCGGTCGCCGTGTGAGTGGTCTGATGGGGCTGGGGACAGAGGGAGAGAGTGTGGATTCAGGAACTCTAGTCAGGCTAACACCCTAGGATGGGGGCATCCTGAAGCTACCGGGGACAGGACTGGAAAGGTGGAAAATGAAGGGAGCACTTTGCAGTTAGAGCCAAGTGGAGGTGTTAAGTAGACGGTATCTAGGTCTGGAGTTGAGATTCGAGTGCGAGGCCGCGTCGTGTGGGACTGTCTTGCTCATTCCTTACTGCCCCCGCCTAGAGCAGTCCTCTGGCCCGTGGTAGGTCACCTTGTTGAGTGATTGAGACTGTCCACATCCAAAAAAGCCTAGATGAGACTATGCTCGTCTTAAGTGACAATTTCTCTTATATTTTCTTGCATTACCTCTAAAAGACAGAGCCAGCAAAGCGGTGGAGGGCACGGCCATGAGGTAGGAGGAGAATGAAGGGCTATTCAGTCACCTGGGGATATTTAGCTAATGGCTGGAATTCTCTAGCAGGTCCAGGATAGCCTTGGTCACATGCCCTTGGCCACAGCCGGTAAGCCAGAGAAGAGTAAAGTATTTCAAAGAGGAAAGAGTGGTCCACTCTGTGAAATGCTGCTGAAGTCACGGATGACCGGGACAGAGACGAGGCCGCTGAATTTGTCACTGTGGAGATCCCTCATGAGCTAGACGACAGCAGTCTGGGAAGAGTGGAGGGATGGAAACCCAAGTGAAAAGGGTCAAGGCAAACTGTGGGGTGGGGCAGTGGAGAGGGGGGATAGGTTTCCGCTTCATGGCACACTAGGAAGGGGAGCCAAGGTGGCACGTGTCACAGAGTCTTCCCTTTCTGTCAAAAAATGATGTCAACACTGGAACCCTTTTTTTATGCAGACGGAGTGATCCAGTACAGGGGAACATTTGATGAAGCAGGGAAGGGAATTTGGTGATTGCAAACTGAAGTTCTGGAAGCTTCACAAGGGCACGTAGACGACTTGGCTTTTTTTTTTTTTTTTTTTAATTTTTTTTTTCAACGTTTTTATTTATTTTTGGGACAGAGAGAGACAGAGCATGAACGGGGGAGGGGCAGAGAGAGAGGGAGACACAGAATCGGAAACAGGCTCCAGGCTCTGAGCCATCAGCCCAGAGCCCGACGCGGGGCTCGAACTCACGGACCGCGAGATCGTGACCTGGCTGAAGTCGGACGCTTAACCGACTGCGCCACCCAGGCGCCCCGACGACTTGGCTTTTGATAGACAAAGGGGCAATGTTTCCATTACGAAAGCAGAGTCCAGGATGGACACACGGTGGTTGTTCCGGCAACAAGAAGAGGAAGGTGTTTCTGACTGCCTGCTGCTGTTTCCTCAAGGTCGTCTAAGGCGAAATCTTCAACCGGGAGGGGGCTCGGGGGCAGGGGTGTGTGGGAGGTTTGGAGAGAAAGCCAGGGAACACGGCTAAGAGACCCCGACAGGGACACGGTGTCAGAATGCCAGGCAGAAATGCTAGCCACTTGTGAGCCTGTGACAAAGGGCATCCGACTTAAAAAACTTCTAGTGCTTCCCTCCGACAAGAGCCTAGGTGGCGTCCACTCTTCCCGAGTGAGGAAACTGTTACTCCAAAAGCTTCGACAGGAGAACGAAACACTTCATCAACCCAAAGCCATGTATTTTGACTTCCGGTTTGCCAAAGCAGAGGCATATTACTATCGACGACATCAAGAAACGGTGCTGGGAGAGGCGTGGAAATACAAAATGGTTCCGGGGTGGGAAATTAAAATAGAGAGAGAGAGACCGCACAGCGAAAACACAGGAGATGCTAAAAAATGGGACTGTTTAGTGCCTGAGAGGGAGCTGGGCCAGATAGAGAGGTACATATATACTGAGCCGAACGGGCCAGAGGCCTCGGAGAAGGCAAGCGTCAGCCCCTCTCTCAAAGGATGCGCAGCCTAACGGTCTTCCCCAAGACATTAACCCTAGGGAAGGATGAAAAGACGGACACTCTCCAGGGAACACACAAAACAAAGACCAAAAAGCCCAGGGCGGCCTGGGCCAAGGAACAGATCAAGGGGCATCAAGACCGAATGACTCAGGGGAGACAGCTCACGGAGCAGAGAAGTGAGAGCCGAGCTCGGGGGCTCTCTGCCCCGGCTCCCCCTCTCCACAGGCCTCCGGTGCACAGGGAGGAAGTGAAGGAATTCGAGCCTATCTGATCGCCCAGCCTTCCCAGGAAACGCTCCTAGAAGTGACCATCCTCACGGAAAAGGCCAAAAAGGAGGAGGAGGTCAAGAAGCCGCTCCGCAGAGAGCTCTTGAGCATGCCACCGTTTTTGAGAAGTCAGCTAGAAAAAACTAAAGTTTAAGTTATTTTCTGGATTGTTGTATTTCTTTTTCAGGTGAGCATACGTTCAGAATCAGTGCGATAAAATCCCATACCCCTGAATCTTGTTTCTAAGTGTATCAAACTTTGGGGGCGGGGAGGGTAGATGGACCAAGCATTTCAGCTGTCTGCAGAACTGTCCCCCAAAATTTGTGACTTAAAACCCCCACCATCTTATAATAGCTCGTAATTCTGTGTCAGGAATTCGGGCAGAGCCCGCCAGTGCGATCTGCCCTACGCGTCCCCATTAGAGCAGCTTGGGGATATTCAGGTGACAGCTGGACTAGTCCGGAGGGTACAGGCGACACGCCCTTGAGGATGGCTGGAAGGCTGGGCTCGGCTGGTCCCGGTCCGGGCCTCCCTCGTTCATGTAGTTTCTGGCCACCGGGTAGCTGGCCTTATTACAGGTGACTCGACTCTGGTAACTCATCAGTCACCACAAGGCTTCTTTTGATGTAGCCTCCGAGGTCTCAGAACGTCACTTCTGCCGTCTGCTGTTGCTCCAACAAGTCACCAAGACCAGCCCAGATTCAAGGGGGGAGGAAACAGACTTTTCCTCTCAAATTTGCCACCATCTTTTAATCTACCACTCCAAGGCTCTGCAAACTCCATCACCCACAGAGGAAGGCAACTCTAGACATGTGTGCTTGAAAGATTGTAATGTTAAGACCACGTATGTGATTCCATTTATGTGAAATGCCCAGAATAGGCAAATTTTGACAGAAAATAGGCTATCAGTTGGTTGGGGCTCAGGGGTGAGGAGGTGGGCGAGGAAGGGTGATGGCCACCGGGTATGGGGTTGGGGGCGAGAAGGTTCTACATCAGACCGTGGTGATGGTTACAGAGCCCTGTGAAGAGACTGATGAGTTGTTTGCCAGGAATGGGTGAATGACAAAGAGTATGAAGTAAACCTCTGCAAAGCCGTTCAATGAAACGGAAGAGAGAGCTAGAGTCTGGAGCGGGAAGTGAGCCGGGGTGTAGGCGAGGAGCCAGATCATGTGAGGCCTCGGACGGTTCTGAAAGCTCAGGTTGTTCAAGGGTCAGAGGCGGTGGGGAGTCACTGAGGCTGACGAGCGGTTCTGAAGATGTGGAGGAGATGTGAAGGGCAGGAAGGGAGCAGGGACAGCGGATGGGAGGCTTCTGTGGCAGAAACCCGGGCAGGATGGAGAATCAGGACACCAGATGGGGAGTCGTGACCGATCAAGGTAGAGGGGAAGGAGAAGAGAAATCCTGGGTTTCTTTTGAGGAAATAAAGGAGTAGAGGGACCAGCACAGGGATTACAGGGAAGACAGACTTGGGAGCTGTTTTATACCTATGTTTAAAACAGCCCCTATGCTGGCGATAAGCCATTGCACATACATCTGTAGCTTTTCGGAGTTGAGTCCAAGTCGGAAGAATGTTTAGGATCAATTCATGAGAGTAAGATGGGGGGAGGGGAAGCAGGGAAAGCAACAGAATTTTAAGTGCCAAATGCACAGCATTTAACCCGGGGATCTATTTGGGTAGGAATCACCAGTTTGGTCTAAAATAGCCCCTAGAGGATGCTGAGAAAGGGGGTGCCACTCCACGCGGATCCAGGACGGCCAGGAGGGGAGAGTAGAAGCGATTCTTGTTCAAAGAGGAGACAGGACAGGAACTGAGGGTTCTGGTAGTGGTTTGAAGGTGAGAGATAAGCAGGCACGGTTGAAGGGAAAGTGCTCGGTATGGAGAGTGGCTGACAAGCCCGAGGACCAGGAGGGGCTGGGACCCAGAGCCTGCCAGAGAAGCGACACTCGGACACTTGACTCGGACACCAGATGGGAGGAGGGAGAGAGGGAGGACGTAGCAAGCTGTGGAAGGGGCTAAAAAACATCAAGGACGGGCCTGAAGGCCCAGCCAAGATCAGAAGCTCGGGAGTCGCGCCCGTCTGGTTGTCCTCTGTGCGCACACAGGGGACCGCTGATGGGAGCTGTGGGGATGGTCGTTCAGCCTGGCCTGGCAGAGGACTGAACAGATTCTCGTGTGTAAATCACAGGCTGAATCATAGAAAATGGCTGATATTTGGCCATGTTTTACCTACACAAACAATTTCATACAGTTCAATCCAATATTGGTTGACTTGACCAGCTAACTTTACATTTAGCTAAAGAGATATAAAAAGAACCATAATGATCTGTAGGCCATTGACATCCTAACTAAAAAGCTTTCAGTGGAACAGGACTAGAGAAAGGCCAAACTCTGGCATAATCAGAAAATAAAGAGTAACTACAAATATTTGTGAATATGGCAGTGAATTTCCTTTAATCAAAGACAACCAGGACCAATTCATTAACTATCAAAAGCTACATTTTACTAAAAACAATCTGTCTTTAAAAATGTTTAATCATACAATATATACAATACATGCTGCTTTCCTGTTTGGATTTCACTATCCAGTTGAGTCCTAAGAAAGAGGAAAAAAATAGCTGGTTAACAGTTTGTAAATGATAACATGAATCCAAAGTTTACTAGATATACATAAATAGACTCTGACAGCCAGTGCTTTCTCAGTGAGGAGGGCCCCGGTCCACCCACATTATATATCTTACATCTGCTCTCTTTCCCTCAGTTATCTTGGAACCAAAGCAGATTAAGTATTCAAAGTTCATTTTAACTCTCAAAATTACAGAAAAATTGAGTTAGAAAAATAAAACCTTAACAATGTTCTAATTCAAAATCTCCCCCCCCCCCATTTTACAGATTGGATTTATAGACAAAATGAAGCTGAGTGAGATGAAGTCATCTCAGTGATTTTAATGTTTATTTATTTTTGAGAGAGAGACAAAGTGTGAGCAGAGGAGGAACAGAGAGAGAAGACGACACAGAATCCAATCCGAAGCCGGCTTCAGGCTCTGAGCTGTCAGCACAGAGCCCGACTCGGGGGCTTGAACTCAACGAATTATGAGATCATGACCTGAGCCGAAGTCGGACGTTTAACCGACCGAGCCATCCAGGCGCCCCCTCCGTGATTTTAAAGTCAGGGGCAGAGCCAACAGAATCCAGGTCTCCTGACTCCACCCACAGCAAATGCCCGATCGTCACTAAGATTTCCTTCTAGCATGTTCTCCTTCATAAAAATTGAAGAAGTGTTTCACAGCATAACTCACATTTAAGAAACGCCCATTTATTGACATCATTCCAAGGTAAATCTGTCCTAATCCTCCCTTTCTACTTCGTAGCTATAAAATAACCAAATCAAATCGGACACTGAACACGACTGATGGGAGGGTTCAGTATTTGATTTATCTAGTTTATCAACTTGTTGGAGGTGGCGGGGGGGGGGGGGGGGGGGGGGGGGTAGGAGGAGCCAAGCCAGGAACACACTCCTGCTCCGCCCCTTCAGAACCCCGAAGTAATCCAAAGAAGGGGACTTGTAGCCACTAGGTGGCGCGCTGCCTTTCCCACCAGCACACACAGTTCTAGGACTGGGGCACTAGAGGGAGGCAAATCCCAATTTCACCAGAATGCAAAAAAGGAAGGTGGTTTGGAATGCTAAGTAACGTTTCATAACATAGGAAATGTTACCTTTGCTGGCGTCAGGCGCTTAGCCTCTGCTGGCTCTGGCCTGAAGCAATCACAGGTTCTGAGATCTCAAAGGTCTTCACGATCTCCTGGTGGAGAACAGAGAACATTTTGGGCACTGGGTTTACGGCAAATGCCGTTTGGGAGACAGAACTACCCCGGGGAAAGGGGCAAGGGGCAAGGCTTTACCTCCCAGTCTCGGTAACTCAAAGCTATGATTCCTTGATTCCTAATTTGGGTGTTTTGGTCAATTCCCTCACTTTCTTCATTAATATTAACGGGCTCTGTTGGAAAGACAAAAGTTTTCAAAGGTTATCGAATCACAGGAGGTAGGCTGAACGTAAACTGTTGAACAGGAACGAAGCCTGTATTGAAAAGACACGTAATATTACATACTTATTAGGATCCCACGCATCATTGACTTGTTATAGTGTTGTAGCAAGTAATCCATTTGCTTCCACTTTTAAAAAACCCCACAAGATGGAGTGACACGTTGCAATCATTTAAAAACCTCTGCAGATCTAAGTACTAACCACAGAGCCCTAGTGAGTCCGAGAGAAATTAAGAGCTTTTAAAGTAACAATAAAGGCAATGGATGTACTTGATTCTCTGCAGGAGACCTTAGGAAACAAAGGACTCATGGAGACCGGTGAAATTATTTGAGAAAGATTCTCCCAAGGAGAGGAGGGAGGTGGCTTCAGGGAAAAATAGAAGGAAGGAAAGTACAATAGTAACTGCAATTACAAACATTCTAGATAAAAACTGGAGGGACTTTCTTGTCAATCTTTAAGGCAGTAAGTGTTGAGTCAATGATACAGGTGAACCCTCTGGCTTTAAATGATGGCGATATTTTCAGTAAAGATACAGCAACGTACAAGTTCGATACGTAAAATGCAAACTCATTTACATTTAGAAAGCTGCATTTCATGAACTCTAATAACACATACGTTTTCTCAAAAACTAATCTTAACATAGTATCCTTTACCTATTATTGGCAGTCGGTCTTGGTCAAGCTTTATTCTTGCAAAACCATCCTAAAACACAAACATGATTTTAGATTTGGATTCAAAAACCGATTTAAAAAATTAGATCCAAAACCTGTAACCACTGGATGAAAAGCATTATCCCTTAATTAGAAAGCTCCATATCCCAGACACTCAAAATGTACCATAACAATAATGAGATTACGTAGACAAGAAGTTACATGGGGCTTCCCTCGGGTTTCTGATCAGCCTCTATCCTGAGGATCTGCTAAATAAAACCGAAACTGGCTTATCTCTTTAACTGATTCATGCGTATTTTTGAACACTCCATATTTTATCAGGTGTTAGCTCATCATCTACCGTTGACAAAACATGCCTTTGTTATCATTTCTGGGAAGATACTCTGGTCAATACAAGATTTTTGTTTAAGGTTAAAATCAAATTCATCTTACATATGCAGCAGTGCAACCTGTTACAAGACTAAAGATAGGTCTAAAGTATACTTTTCTTATATTTCAGTATATTTTTGAGTAGGGTTTTTTTTGAACCTTCTGTTTTGAAATAATTTCAAACTGAAAGAGCTACAAGGCTACTATAAAGAACCTTTATAGTATATATATTTTTTAAGTTTATTTATTTTGAGAGAGAGCGAGCGAGCGTGTGCCCACATATGCGACAGAGGAATGGCAGAAAGAGAGAATCCCAAGCAGGTTCCACAGTTAGCGCAGAGCCTGATGTGGGGCTCAAATCCACAAACCGTGAGATTATGACCTGAACGGAGATCAAGAGTGGATGCTTAACCAACTGAGCCACCCAGGCACCCCTCCCTTCCTATATTCTTTACCGAGCTTCACAAAGTTTTCACCAAGTTTTTTTCACCAAACTTCACTGTTAAAGTTTTGCCACATCATTTCACTCTCTCTACATATTCATTTGTAATTGTTTTTTAAGTTTATTTATGTTGGAAAAGAGACAGCAAGTGGGAGAGGGCCAGAGAGAGAGAGAGCGAGAGAGAGAATCCCAAGCAGGCTACACACTGTAAACACAGAGCCTGATGCAGAACCCACGAACCTTGAGATCATAACCTCAGCTGAAGTTGGGACACTTAACTGACTGACCCACCCAGACACCACTGTACTAGTAATTTAAAAAAAAATTTTTTTAATGTTTATTTACTTTTGAGAGAGAGAGAGAGAGAGAGAGACCGTGCACATGAGGGGGGGAGTGGCAGAAAGAGAGGGAGACACAGAATCTGAAGCAGGCTCCAGGCTCTGAGCTGTGAGCACAGAGCCCAATGAGGGGCTTGAACCCACGAACCATGAGATCATGACCTAAGCTGAAGTCAGACGCTTAACCAACTGAGCTACCCAGGCACCCCAAATTTTTTTAAGTTTATTTCTTTATTTTTGAGAGAGACAGAGACAGTGCAATTGGGAGAGGGGCAGAGAGAAAGAGAGAGAGAGAGAGAGAGAGAGAGAGAGAGAGAGAGAGAATTCCAAGCAGGCTCTGTGCTGCCAACACAGGGCGATATAGGGCCTGAACTCACAAAACCAGGAGGTCATGACTTGAGCCAAAACTAAGAGTCCTATGCTTAACAGGCTGGGCCACCCATGCACCCCGCCCGTATTAGTAATTTTTATGAGATAATAAATGATAGCCTGCTCCCTTTCCTTAGTACTTTCAGTATACGGTTCTTGAGGAGAACAAGACATTTTCTTACCTAACATGGCAACTATCAGATGTGGGCAATTTAAATTTGGGAAATTGAACATGTATACCACACTGTTCTCTAATTTATAGTTCCATACTCAAACTCTGCAAATCCTTTTTATAAATAATTCCCAAAATGTAAAAGCAAGCTCACAACTTCTTTTTTTAAGGTTACTTATTATGTTGAGTAATCTCTACACCCAACGTGGGGCTCGAACTCATGACCCTGAGATCAAGAGTCATATGCTCCATTGACGGAGCCGGCCAGGAGTCCTTCGCACACAAATTTTCAGCTAGTTTCTTCTGCCTGTGTGCCAATGTTTTGCTACAATGCAAATACATACATACATACTGGTTAGTACAAACACCTCTGCCAGCTCCCACCCATAGCTTTTACTATGTACCCTCTTAAAAGCTATAAAAGATAAAAAAGAGAAATAATCCTAAGTCTTACCCTTATAATGAAGGAAACATGAAAGATGTTTTCCACTGTTCGGGGAAAAGAATGTGGATCAACCACAAAGTCAAAGAAGGACATAGGAGTATCAGCTGTAGACGAAAAAGAAAAAAAAAATTCTTCAAAACGGGAAAGATGCATTTTGCTCATCAGTAAGACCAATATTCTCTTGTGTGCACAGAGGAAGGAAATGGGCCCTCAACCTGCTGTTGGGAGTATTAAAGGATACGGCCCTTCTGGAGGCCAGTTTGGCCTACCTATTATAAAATACGTATGCCCACTGATCTGGCAACCCTCCTCCTACAGAAATGTCGGCAGGTGCGTGCAAAGCTGCGTGCCAGGATTCTCTGCTACAGCGGCTTTCACGAGAGTAAGATGCTACAAAGAACTGCCACTCGTCCACTCACAGGGGACTTGTTCAATGTGTTTATGACACAGCCCTACAACGGGAATCACTGGACAGAAGGGAGATCTTCCCGTATCGATGAAGAAGAATGTCGACGTGGGAAACTCAGGTTGCGGAAGAACGTGTATATTATGATTAGCTT
The DNA here is from genome assembly GCF_022837055.1 of Prionailurus viverrinus. Taxonomy (NCBI): domain Eukaryota; kingdom Metazoa; phylum Chordata; class Mammalia; order Carnivora; family Felidae; genus Prionailurus; species Prionailurus viverrinus. Next base: position 78,577,318 of record NC_062571.1, read on the forward strand.
TGAAGAAAGCAAAACCAGCAACGATGCCCAACTTACTTATGTGCATAGTTACATAACTGACATAAAGCTAAGACGATCTGAGCACGCAAGGCACGCCATACAAGGGGCTGCCTCTAGGGAGCGAGAAGTGGAACAGGTACTTGACTCTACCGCTCTCACTTCTATGGCACCTTTTGTTTTGTAACAGAAAAAATACCCCATCTTTTAAAGATTTTTTTTTTCAATGTTTATTTATTTTTGGGACAGAGAGAGACAGAGCATGAACGGGGGAGGGGCAGAGACAGAGGGAGACACAGAATCGGAAACAGGCTCCAGGCTCTGAGCCATCAGCCCAGAGCCCGACGCGGGGCTCGAACTCACGGACCGCGAGATCGTGACCTGGCTGAAGTCGGACGCTTAACCGACTGCGCCACCCAGGCGCCCCAACCCCATCTTTTAAAAACAAAAATGAAAAGTTACTTTGCCAACAACCTCACATGGGATATCTAAAGGAGAGAAGCTGCGTTACATATATAGGCCAAAAAGCAATCAAAATGATTCAAACATTGTACAGAACCGAAAATGCGTTTCAAAAAACTAACTTCTCATCGAAAGGGACATGTGTCTAACTGATAAATACAAATTGCTCTACTTGAACTTGGTATCATACTTACGATCCTCTCGGAAATAGGTCTGCAATAATCCCAAAATTCTTTCCACTTCCTTTTCTGTTGCTTCTTGATGAGATTCTTCCATTTCACTTAACTGAAAACACAAAGTCGTTACCAGACTGTTTGCGTTTTCTGCCCTCTTCCGCGCCCATATTCGTCTAAATGTCTTTTATTGGGGATCACTACCAGTTTTGACCCCCATCTTCAAATTTACAGTTAAAAAAAAAAAACAAAAACTTTGTTTCAGTTAACATTTTTCTATTAATTTTTTAACAGAGGAGTTAACATGACCAAATCAACCATGTTCAGGTTGAACATAAAATAGCACAACACAAAAAGTGGTTCAGAACCGTGGTTCTCAAGTGGGAGTGATTTTTGCCTCTTGGGGACATTTGCCAATACCTGGAGATGTTTTTGGTTGTCACAACTGGGGATGGGGGAGGAGGCGGCTACTGGCATCTAGTGGAAAGAGGCCAAGGATTGCTATGGGGCCTCCTGCATCGCACAGGACAGCCAATCATGATGGACACTGTTCCTGCCCCCAGGGCTGACTGTGCTGAGGCTGAGAGCCCCTGATCCACTACCGAAAGGAATTAAAACTAAGACAAGGGTTAACCCGGTAAAACGTTTAAAAGCTTAAATTATTTAAGTGATTATTTAAGTAACCAACCCTGACTCCAGACCCTAAAGCTTAGAAAAGATGGCCAAATTGCATGTATATTATATTAACAGCTACTTTAACCGTAGGCATTTTCAGAAGACAAACCTGGTCAGGCATGGTCTTCTTCTCTTCTGTCGTGGGACCTTTTCTCGGACGATCGCTTCGTGGCTTTGGCACAGGGAACTCTCCTTGTATTGAACCCAACCTAATGAAAAATATGCTTTCATGTCTTTTTTTGTTTGTTTTCTAAACCAATTCGACTAACTGGAAGCAGCTCCCACGGAATGGTCAGATTCAGACCAGGCTTCAGTGCTGTATGTGCTGACATCAGATCGAAACTCTGGTCGGGTCTGTGACATCCTTTCTGCTCCCTCTGTGTTTCTCAAAGAACTCCTAGGAGCTTCTCTCAATTACAGATACCTCCTCAAACACCTTCATATTTTGCTTTCAACAGCAGACCGGTCAACATGCCTGTGGTCTTCCCAGCTAGCCTACTGTGTTCTTGGCAAAGCCAACTTCAGATCAGGGAAGAAGAACGTGTGGGGAAGAGGGAAAAACAGCTCCTCTGGGGGTTAAAAGCCTCTGGACTAGGGTGCCAGTGCCAAGGCTCACAGCCTCAGACTACGGAACATACCTGTCTCGGGAGAACAGGTCAAACAGAAGCCATGGGATTCTTTTCCCCTCTGGACTCCCCGTACCCCCTAAAAAAGGCCCAAATGCAGACTTAAGCTACAGTAATAGATGTACCACGCAGCGATCACGGCCCCGAAAACATAGACCCGTGTGGTCCCTCCGCCTGAGGAGATCAAAGGGTGCAGTGTAGATGGACAGATCCAAATCCACACACACGTGTCCATTTCATCGCAATGGGGTGGATCCCACAGCATCATACTAGAATAATACTGTGGTGCTGGGAGCGCACGTGGGCAGAGGTCTACCCAGACGTGGGAGTGATCTGGTTGCGATCTCTGATCTTGCCTTCTATCTGTCCGGAGAAGTTACTGGAGGCTTCCAAGTTAGGGTCTGGAACATCAGCAAACATTCCCAGGTGGAAAAGATGGGGGAAGACATTGTAGGCCAAAGACCCAGCAAGTGCAAGGGCACACAGCTGTAAGCACTTCACTGTGGGTGCAACTTCAGCAGGATGAGGAGACAAAGTTTAAGGCACAGCACCCAAGGCTCCCTTTAGATCTTGGGATTTAGGACAGAGCCAAGAACTCAACAGCAAAAGACAGAGATTTGGACTTTATCCTGTAACGAAGAAGTGTGACCTTTATGCTGTAATGGAGGCAGTGCTAACTGCCTGTGCTAACTGGAGGCTTTTTAAAAACCTAGGCCTCGCCCCACACCTGTGCATCTCCAGAGCCTTCTAACTGAGGCGCTACCACTCTCGGGAGGTTTGCAAGGGTAAATCAGAACAGACAAACCGCCCAGGAGCTATACAGCACTTAAGAAGAAACGACAGCAGAAAGAATCTGCTGGGGGACACAGCCAGAGCATTTGAAGATGGTCTTAGAGAAGAACCAGTGAGCACCATTCTTAGTTTCTCCAAAAGGACTGAACTAGGAAATGAAGACAGAAGCTAATGTGAGTATAAAAAAAAAAAACAAAAAAAAAAAAAACCACTTTTCAAAACTAGACCTGTATCCAAAAAATCAACCGGGCACTTATGTGACCGTGACTCAAGCAGGCTTCAAGTATAGGTCAGTTGATCGTCCGACAGGAAATTACGGTAAGTGGCACTTTACATACATTGGTAGGATCTGAAGATACTCTCCATAAGAGGTATCGTCCTCCTACATGGTAAGGATTAAAGGTGACAAAACAAAGCCAGACCTTTTGCCCCAGACCGGAAGTCTCACATACTAGGAAACAAAGGAGCCGGCAGGGCACCTAGTAAGAGGTCCTGGCCCACAGCCTTCCCTGCTTCAATTAAGCAGGATGAGGATCCATCCACATCGAGATTTTATGGGCTTTTCAATCAAAGTTTACAAAGTCTCCAAACAGTGGCGTCATGACCGTCACCTCCACAATACCAAATAATGTTTGTTCCTACAACGGAAAAACAACTTAAGGTTTACAAATGACTGGTCTGTCAGATTGTTAAAATAATCTTACAGAAAGTGGAATGTATGGGTTTTATTAAAGGTGTTTTCTGCTGTTTTGCCTGATATTTTCCAGGAGTCATAGACTATGAATTCAAAATCAGAACTATCTTCATCACGGATGAGTTCTTCAGCTTCTAGCGGATTTACACCCATATGTGTCAGCTACAAAAATGAAGGGAAACAAAAAACCCCAGTTAAGCCACAAGCAATCATTCACCACATCAAATAATCTGCATCAGTAAACTTTAAGAGGCCAGAGGCAAGGCCTGTTTTCAAGGCCCTAACACGCTGGCTAAATTTCTTTCGATACAGATAATTTCATACATAAATTCCAACTTTCAAAGGCAGAAACACGAGAATGAATGAACTCAGTCCATCAAAGTATGAGGAAAGCAGTTCCGCCATACAAATCTGAAATCACATCCCAAATCAAAGCCTCCAACACAGAACAGGCCAGGTTTAGCTGGCTTTCGGATTTTCATTTTAGCCAACCTCCTAGAGACCACTACTCAGCTTGCGCCTCAGTATATCCAGAGAGCAGTGGCCTAGCGTCAGAGAATCATTCATCCTAAAACTGCCTTCCTGCAAAGAGTTGCCAGAAGTTTAGTAATTCTCTCATCCCCAACTATCTTACAGAAAATGAAAGTGCTTTGATTACATTATAGAATTATAAAATGCCTCCAAGTTATCAAATTAAAACAGTAATATCAAATATGAACAATCAAAAAGCTCTCAAGGAGCTGACCCCTATTAAAGGCAATCAAGTTGTAAAGAAAAAGGCTGCAAGAACCAGATCAGGGACATAAGGTCGGCATCCATCACCCCCGCCCCCTGCCACCTTGTCTCCCCCCACACACACGTGGGAGGACAGGTCCGTTTCTGTCTGGTCCAGTCTACCAGTCTTTTTTTTATAGAACCTATATTTGATGTACTCAGAAGGCTCTTCCCCACCCAGCCATCACAGAGCTATTAATTTAGGGTTTTACTCTGAATGCCTTAAAGACTTCCGGAATTTATTTTGATTTGTTCAAGTACACAGCTCACTTGGATGAATACCAGTAATTTTAAAAAAGACAACCCAGTATATATGGTCATTTTATTTGTTCAGCTGTATGTTAGTGTGCATTTTCCAAATGCATTATGCCTCACAATAAAAAAGTTAAAAAAGAAGATTTTACGGTTTTCAATGTAAGTTAAATTTCAGTTTTAAACCATTTAAGGTTTTAAAAACAACAGAAAACTCATCTGCCCCCTGCCTTTACAAAAGAATGAATGTATCTGGTCCGATCTCACAGTACTAAATCATCTTAATAGCCATTTGACAAACATTCAGTCAGAAATTCAAAGGTCTAGCAGAAATGCTAGGACAGAGCTTCGCTCAGAGTAGAACCAAAAAAAAAAGAAAAAAAAAATCAACAACAGGGTAAAATGCACGGTCAGCTTCATTGTGCCTTTTTTGGTAAATCCACCAAGGAAAAATTTTTTAATTTTGGGTAACAACCATCCAAAAGAAAGGTAAATAAAACAACCACAAAAAGACCCACAAAATAGCAAAACCCTAAGCATATTCATGTGGTTCCCATTTATTCTCAAAGACAGAGGAGAGGGGCACCTGGGTGGCTCAGTCGGTTAAGCATCTGACTTCGGCTCAGGTCATGATCTCATGGCTCGTGGGTTCGAGCCCCGCATCGGGCTCTGTGCCGACAGCTCAGAGCCTGGAGCCTGCTTCGGATTCTGTGTCTCCTCCTCTCTCTGTCCCTCCCCTACTCTTGCTCTGTCTCTGTCTCTCAATAATACATGAATGTTAAAAAAAAAAAAAAAAAAAAAAGACAGAGGAGAACTTGCCCCCCAGGCCCAACTCATCTCCAGCTGAGCTCTGCCACCTGCTGCGTGGGTTTTGTCCAGCCAGGACAAAGGGTCCCCAGTCACTGAGAATGAGCTAGAATACTTATGAACTGACGGTTCAGGGGGAAAATGGCCATTTGTAAATAAACGTAGCACCCAGAATCTTTACTTCGAATGCTAAGAGATTTCTAAACCTCTAGGCTGCCGCCCTGTATTCCTCGACATGGCTCTCCTGTCATCGTTTAACTTGGTGAGATGAGATCTCTTTGGGGGAATCTGAGACTTGTGCCCCGCCACCCCCCCAAGAAAAGGAAAAAGGAAGCGAAAGCCATTGGCATACAGATCTAATCAAAGCAGATAATTAATCTGTGACCTGGGACACATTTTTTGTTTAAGATTCCGCAGCTTTGAACTTACTAGAGTTTCAACGTAGCGCAGCATATCGAACGAGTTCAGATCAGAACGCAGCTGCTTTGCCTTCTCTTTGCCCAAATCTGAAGCCAAAACAAGAAACTGGGCATCCAGGACTGCTTCTCTTGCCCGGGACACTGCTCAAAAAGAGAAGGAAAAGACACATGATTCACAGGGATTTTCCCGAAATTTCCACCTACTTACTTGCCATTTCCCACTGGACCAACCAACCAAAAAAAAAAAAAAAAAAAAGGAAACATACCCATCTCCCTCTAAAACCTGGCTCTCATGCGCAACCCACCAAAATCTGGAGTCAAAGCTGACCCGTCCTCCGGGCTCTGTGCAGACAGTTCAGAGCCTGGAGCCTGCTTCAGATTCTGTGTCTTCCTCTCTCTCTCTCTCTGCCCCTCTCCCGCTCATGCTCTGTCTCTCTCTCTCTCAAAAATAAATAAACCTTAAAAAAAAAAAGCTGACCAGCCCTCCTAAAAGCCCCTCTCCCTCCAGGTTCCTTCTCCTCCTGTGAACTGAACTACCATCTCTTTATAGCTTGGGTTCAACAAAGCCTGTCTCCTCTCTTAACACCCAGCTTCTCCCCCCCTCCCCACCCCCACGCCAGCAGCCCCACCTCGGCGTCCCTCCTCGACGCGAGCGGAGGTAAGTCAAAAGGAAAGCCTGCTCCGTGTAAGGCCTGGTGGCTTGTTGAGCGGCCACCACAAACCGTCAGGGGACATCAACAGAAATAATGGCACCGTCTGGGCAGTCAGCCTAAGACTCACGCCCCGGGTGCCAGCCCGGGCCACCACGTGGACAGAGGCCACGCAGCAGGGCGGCGACCCTGAGGATGGAGGGCCGGAAGGCGTTTGACAGAGGACCCGGGATTTAAGACAAGCTATAGCGAGAAAAAGATTTAAACAGGAGTCAAGAAGGGAACAGGACGACGAAGTGTGCAGAGGCGAGGGACCGGCCCTTTGGAGGAGACGGCGGGGCTGGCGGGACTGGGAGGGTGAAGAGGGCCCTGGGAACACCCGGAAAGGCAAACCGGAAAGGGAGCCAAGAAGAGGCGAAGGCGGCAAAGTTCAAGTACAGAAACACCTGTGCCTGGCGTGCTCCCGGAGGCCTTGTGGGTGTCGCGCTTACTGAACACACACCTCCAGCGGCTGAACTTGGCTGACTCCCATTTTTGCTTTTATACATCATTCTTCTCCCTTTTTATTTCGGGGGTGCTGCTGCGGGAGCGACCATGCGTGAGAGAGGGAAGCAGGGGCCAGGCCGCTCCGGGTGCCTTGCCTGCTGGCCTCACAGCACAGTCGGCGAGAAAAGCACAGACTTCTCGGTCACAGCTGGCTTTGAGGCTCCCACCGAGGGAAAACCATGAGTGCCAAGGATCTAGAATTCTGTGTTTGCTGAGCGAGCAACTTTGCCTTAAAGAGGTGACCCAGTCAGCACAGGGGCATTAGCCGAGGAGGGAGTGATGTGTGGCCCAAGAACTAATAAGATGCATAGTAAAGTACAAAGGGGTGAATGAGTCACAGCGCTAACAAGGGGTGAGGAGGGATTTAACCAGGTGAAAGGGAAACGCTCAGTTCTGGAAGGTTTTAACGAGATTTGGCAAATGTGGGACACCAAGATGGGGAACAGTGCAGAGGCTGTGAGCAGGGCTAGAAAGACACTCATTTGAGAACATGCAGACGTGGCAATGTTAAAAGTGAGCAACAGTTAAGCCATTAGTCGGACTGGGAAATTACTAGAAAGAAAGGGTCTGGTCCTCAAAGAACATGAAGAATTGTCTGGGCAGCACAAGTTGTTGACTCTTCCTTACCACCGAATTTGTCTGCATTCTATCATTCTGCTGCCACAGAACTGTTAGGAGGACGGTGGGGAAAGTGGTCTGGGGACTGGCTCTAGGGTTCGGGGCCCCAGTGCCTACATCAGGGGGTGCCCGACCTGCCTTCTGTCTTTGAACAGACTACTGCTGCCACAAACCCTTTTAATTCAAACCAAGATTTTTTTTTTCATTTTCAGAGAGAGAGAGAGAGAGAGAGAGCGCACATGCACGCCCATCGGGGAGGGGCAGAGAGAGAATCCCAAGCAGGCTCCACGCTGCCAGTGAGGAGTCCTACATGGGGCTCGAACTCACCGAACTGTGAGACCATGACCTGAGCCAAAATCAAGGGTCGGATGCTTAACCGACTGAGCCACCCAGGTGCCCCAAACCATGATTGTTTTTTGAACTCCCCTCTCCCCGTGGAGGGTGCTCAGTGCTCTGACATATCTCTTTATCTCTCTCTCACCACCCCCCTACTAGAGACCAACAGCTCCACTAGTGGAGGAGGCCACTACACCCCTGCCCCCCCCCCCCCATAGGCGGACCAATAGCAAGGAGCTGGGAGGAGGGCAGGACTAGAAATAGGATGTCACAGCCCAGCTCAGTTCTCCTTTAATTCATCCATTCAACAAACGCACCCTGGGGATACAGCAGTCAATACCGCAGAAAGATAAAGATAATTCATGCAAGTATAATACAAGTTCTCAACCTTGAACGAGCAACAGAACCACCTGGGGGGCTTGCTAAAACAGGCTGCTGGCTGCGCCCCCAGAATTTCACATAAAGCCTTCAATACACAACACAAGCAGTATAACCACTTAGGGAATAGTAAGCACAACACAAGCAGTATAACCACTCCAACGAGAAAGCTTCCAAAACTAGTAAAGAAAACACTACTACATTATGTGGGCATTGTTTGATGTCAATAATATGGCTCTTATATAAAACTAATAAAAAAATTATCCTAAAACTTACAATAAAAAGCTCCCATATATAAAATAATGAATTACCTCCATTAAACAGAGTGTTGGCCTCTTCAAGGACTTCAGTTAGTTTGTCGCTGGCATTCAGTATATCCTCTCGGTTTTCTACGTAAAGAAATACAAGGTTTGGCAAATGTGCTCATCATTCACCAAGTCCTTAATAAAGTGGTCACCTGGGGTGCTGAGGAGTCAGTCCTGCCCCTGCTCCCTGGGGTGATTATTTCACACATCTCTATCTTTTTAACCAAAGCGTCTCCGAAAGAGAAAGGTGACTGTACCTTTAAGGAGCATGAACTTTAAAAGGGGCCTTGCTGCCTTTAACCTTCACCCAAAGGGCTCCACTGCTTCTGCAGCCTCCGAGGAGCGCTCCTAACAGTGGTTCCCAAACTCTGCAAGCCACAGGGGCCCCTGGAGGGCCACCCGACAGATGGACGCGCCACCCCGAGTTTCGGAGTGGGTAGGTCCGGGGTGCGGTCCTGGTGCGGGCCATTTTTGACAGCTCCCTGGTGGCGCCGCCCGCGCTGGGCGGGCGACCCCTCGCGGGACCCACCGACTGCCAGATACGACACCCGGGGCCCGAGCCCCGCCGCCACTCCTTCCCGGCCGTCTGGGCTCGGGCGGCGCCGTCCGGCCCCCTCGGGGCCCGCGCGCCCCCGCCAAGGTCGCGCGGCTCGCTCCACGCGACGGCGCGGGGCCACCCGGCGAGCCAATCGAGGCGCGGCCGGGCGGCGCGGGGTCGGCGCGGGCGCGGTTAACCAGCCGGGCCGCGCGGGCCTGCGTCCCGCACCTGCCCCCGCCCGCGCCCCGCCTTACGTTGGACCGAGTTGATGAGCGCCCGGTACTGATGGCGGATCTGGCGGCACAGGCCGTGGTCGGTCTCCGCCTCCAAGCTCGCGGGGTCCACCATCTCGTCCCCGGAATCCGACGGCTCTGCCTCCTCCAGGCTCGGGCGCTCCGGGGCCTCCCTGCGCTCGGGCGCGGCGCCGCGGCGGGACACGGGCGACAGCGGGGACCGCGAGCGGGAGCGGGAGCGGGTGCGATCCCGGTGCGGGTCGCGGCCCCGGCCCCGGCCCTCGGACCGGCGGCCGCTGCTGTCCCCGGACATCGCGCCAATTCGCCGTGCAACTTCGGAACGGCGGAAGTTCGCGCCAGAAACTGAAACCCCTGCTCGGCGCGAGCGCCCGCTCCCCGCGGAACGCGGCTCCCGGGCCGGCGCCAGCGCACAGCGACGCCTCTGGCGGGAGGCCGGCGGCGGGCGCGGTGCTGGGCGCTCCCGAGGCGCCGCGGGGCCCCGGCCCCGGCCCTCCGCTCGCTGGCCGTTTGCCGCGCCCGGGGCCCGCTTACTCCTCGCTGCGCGGGGGTCACGGCCTTGGCCCGCCGGGCCCCCCACCCGGCCCGCATCTTCCCGGGTCTCTTTGGTTCCCCAGGACACCGCCACGGCCTGGCGACGTCAGGGCGCGCAGGGCACGTGTGTCATGGAGGCTGCCGCGGATGACGCCGGGCTCGGAGGCAGAGATGTGGCTCTGTGACCTGAGAGTTTCTCCGAGCCATCACGGGGCGGATCCACTGAGGTTCACGTGCAGCCGGCAGTCCCACTCCTGGTGAAGCCAGAAGGACAACAAAAATGAACAACAAAAAATTGACTTTCTCCTAGTAAACTGTTAACCGTCCCTTCTAAATAGCTACAGCATGGCAGCTTATGTTCACAATTGGTTCTCAAGCTAAAATATTCTGGAGTATCTTCAAAAAGGGTCCAAGACAGATGGAATTATATTCAGAAAAGCCTATGACTTTCGTGCTACGTATTTGGGGTTGTATTGCAAATGTTGTTTCTCAAAAGTTCTCTTTGGTGCTGAGAATGCATTCGATTTTCTCAAGGAAACAATAATGTAAGTTGCGTTTCTGCGTAAGGCTACAAAAATACTTCTGTGCATCTTGTACAGTCAGCTGGAGGTAAACGCTGTTTGCAGCTGCCCCACAGCCGGTACAGCACCACAGCCCTACTTACCTGGGTTTCAGAAAAGGTAAAAGCTGGTGCCTGCTTCATTGGATGCAGTATAATTGGCCCAAATGAGTCGTGGCAATCTTATCCTCCTTCCTCAATGACTGGACTAGGGACGGGCATGTAATCCAGTTCCGGTCAGTGATATGGGAGGGGGCGTCCCATCTGCGTGAAACACAAAGCCTCCAGAAAAGAGAGGCTTTATCCCCACCCTCACTCCTTCTTTAAGATGCTGATGCGGGGCGCCTGGGTGGCGCAGTCGGTTAAGCGTCCGACTTCAGCCAGGTCACGATCTCGCGGTCCGGGTGTTCGAGCCCCGCGTCAGGCTCTGGGCTGATGGCTCAGAGCCTGGAGCCTGTTTCCGATTCTGTGTCTCCCTCTCTCTCTGCCCCTCCCCCGTTCATGCTCTGTCTCTCTCTGTCCCAAAAATAAATAAACGTTGAAAAAAAAAAATTAAGATGCTGATGTGATAAACTGGTACCCGACACGACAGCAGCCATCTATGACGAAGTGACAAGCATGAGGAAAAGACCAGGATGCTAAGGGACGGAGAAGGACGGACATAGCTGAGTTGCTGAGTAACTGCAACTGTCTCCAGACTGCTTGTTAAGTGAGCTGTAAATATCCTGTGCTAATTGTTTTGCGGTTATCACTTGCAGCTCAGCGCGTTGGGACCGAAACAAGTAGTTAGCATTCTTCTAGGTGGAAATTCATTCCGAGCTCCGGATACAAATACCTGGAGCATTTCATTCAGTTCCATGAGGTTTTGGTGTGTTCTAATGAGCCAGACATCCTACAAACACAGTAGATCACGAGGATGGCTCAGAGACTTGTCTTTGCCTTCCATGGTCTCACGAGGAGACAGACATGAAACTGATCCTAAAATTCATATGGAAATACAAGGGATCCAGAAGCCAAAATGATCTTGAAAAAGAAGAACAGAGTTGGCAGGACTTGCATTCCTCCATTCCAAGACTTACTACAGAGCTGTAGCAATTAAGACTGTGTGGTGTTGGCGTAAGGATAGACAGATTGATCGATGGGATAAAATCAAAACTCCGGAAATAAACCTTTTCATCCACGGTCAATTGATTTTTTACAAAGGTGCCAAGACAATTCAAGGGGGAAAGAGCAGTCCTTGCTACAAATTGTGCTAGGACAATAGGATATCAACATGCAAAAGAATGAAGTTGGACCTCTCCCTCGTGCTATATATAAAAATTAACTCAAAATGGATCTGATCTAAATAAATGTAAGAGCTAACAGGATAAAAATCTTAGAAGAAAACACACACAAATCTCTGTGGCCTTGGATTAGGTGATGGTTTCTTAGATATACCCCAAAAGCACGAGCAACCAAAGGAAAAAAAAAAAGATAAATTGGAGACCAGGTTAATAGTCATTTGTTAAAGCAGTAAGAAGAAACTAATACCGGTACCTAGGATGAGCACCTGTGATAAAAATTATCATAATTTTTTCAAGTTTATTTATTTATTTTGAGAGAGATCACAAGCAGGAGAGGGGCAGAGAGAGGAGGAGAGATAGAGAATCCTAAGCAGGCTCCACGCCGTCAGCATAAAGCCTGACGTGGGGCTCGAACTCACGAACCGTGAGATCATGACGTGAGCCAAAATCAAGAGTCAGACGCTTAACTGACCGAGCCCCAAGAAAGGTAGAGGTTAATTTGAGGGAAGGGTGGGGACAAATGGAGAATAACCCACATGATGGGTAAAAGGTTTATCAGGGTTTCTTCAGCTAGGTATAATAGAAACTCCAGTACAGGACCTTCGCCAAAATTGTTACAATGTTCCTTGTGACACTGGAAAACTAGAAGTAGGCAGTCCAGAATTCGTGTGTTGGCTTAATTGCCTCAACCCAAATGGGCACATGTCACTGCTGCTCACATCTGGTCACACGGCCTCAACCCAACTGCAGGGAGGCTGGGAGACATGTCTTCTCTTTCTCTGTTTCCCCATCCCTTCTTCTTTACTGTCAAAGCCCACTTTCCAATATAGAAGCCAAAAACAAAACAAAACAAACAAAAACCCCCAGATACTCACCTTTCCTCCCCTCCTTGGACCTAGGGCGTGGAATATGGTCATTCTTGACCAATGGGACTAAGGAGAAGTCTATGGAAGGTCTACTCAGAAATGTTTTCTCCACAATAAAAATAGACACTGAGAGGAAATGTTCCTCTTTAGTCAAACGTCGTTCTGTCCACATGTGCTGCTCAAAGTGAGGCAGCGATCTTGGGGCCACGTGGGGACAGATTAACAAATGAACATTACGAGTCAGAAAGAGATGATGGAGCAGAGACCAGAGAGCGGGGGAAGAGGTGACTGAGTGTACTCCCTCCTCCTTTCCTGGGAGTTGAGCCTCTGGATCACCCTCCCATTAACATGACATGACAATGAAGAACTGGCAAGGAGTAACCCAGAGGGGGACGTCTGGCAAGCAGGCCTTCATGAACACCGGGCAGAGAGGAGAGAGGCAGGAGAGTTTCGGGTGGGGCAGAGGTGGAGGGACTGAATCCCTCGGTGCATAGGGTGTCCATCAGGCTGTGGCTGGGTACCAGCTCTCCCGCAAATCAAATGGGAAAACGTGTACGCTCTCGGGTGGGAAACAAAGTTTCTAATAGTTCCGGCACTGAGGAAGACAGCCAGCCACTGGGGGATCCTTCTGGTCAGAGCTGATTTGGTGCTAAGAATGCTGGATGTGGGGGTCTGTGTATGTCCAGCCAGCGCCGAGTTAGATCATCCACGATGCATGTATAGCGGCTAGTGTCATAAACATGTCGCTTGGTGTGATTTGGTATTCAGTATATCTCTCAGGGAGATCCTGGCGCTCCTCGTCGGCCAGGCTGCCAAGAGAAGGCAGTAGTTAGTAAAAACTCAACGCCCTCGTTCTCCAGTAGCCCCTGCTATGCTGGCGATTGCGTGAGTCTGTGATGAAACCCTGCCCCCTTTTCTGGGTGCTTCATTTATTAATGCATGTTTATTGAGGGGCCACTATGTGCTAAGCCACAGGCTGGACGCTCGAGATGCAATATTAAAGACTGCGAGCAAAGCCCTGCACGCATGGAGCTTACCGATTTTGGAGAGAGACAGACATCAAAAAAGCGAAACAAAGATGAATGTATATTACCTGCTGTGTTAGACGCTTGGAAGGAAAGGATTTGGAGCTAGGCAAGAATCTGACCTGGATAGCAGAGTCAAGGCCGTTAAGCTGAGGTGAGAAGGAGCCCAGGATGGAAGTCGGGGCGCAGGCGGGGAGGAGAGCAGAGCAGGAGGCAGCCGGGGCCGTCGCTTAGTGTTTAGGAACTGCTTTGTTCCAAGGTGGGAAATAATCAGAAATGTGTCAGGGTAGACTCTCCGAAGAGTCTCCTGCTATAACACAACTCAATCCTGTATATGCCATAATTTGTATGACACTCCTGGGCTCGTGGAAAATAAAGGAAGTGTTTACAGGAACGCAAAGGCGAGCCCAGGACTCATGGGAGCCCTTGACACGTGGAAAACTGTCCACCGTGGTTGCAGGTGCACTCGGGGGGCGGCGGGGGCATAGGGCCTGAGCATCCACAGCCCTGCTACACACATTGTTCGGCTTAAGGCTATCAAGGGCCCATGAGACGCCAGGCTCTGTGAGCAAGACAGACAAGATCGCTGCTGTCACAGGCGGATGCCAGCTGGCGGTCTTATCAGGGAGAAAGACAACAAACAGGGAATAGATAAATAATTTCAGATGGTGACAATATGAGGAAATTCAAAGGCAGCATATTGTGGGAAGGAGTTACCTACCAGGTGGTGAGCAGTGTGGGTAGGTAACTTTAGCTGGGGTGGTCTGGGAAGCCCCCGCCGAAAAGCTGACATTTCAGTTAAGAACGGGAGTCTGCCATGTGAACTGGGGGGGCAGGGGGGACGTGAGTGTAGAACTTTCCAGATCTAGAGACTTCTCTTTTCCCAAGCGTCTGCCCTAAGTCTAGACACTGATCCAAAAGCTTCTGAGAGAAAACAAAGCCCAGGACTGGGACATGCCTGCCTTCACTGTCAAGACCTCCAGGCCGGGGTGCCCAAAGCACCCCAAGTATGAGAGGGAAGCGTATGTACAACCCCGAGCCCGTCTCACCTGGACGTGGACAGGAGAGGAATCACCTGCCGTGCGGTTTGGCCAGAGAGCAGAGGGGCTGTTTGTCGTCAGATATACAGCATGAAGCCAGAGAAAGGCATACGCACCGTGCATGCTGGTCACCTGGGGTGGGACTGGGGCGCAGAGACAGCGAGAGATTATTAAATCTGTGCTGTTTCAGTGAGGTGTTAATTGTATCATTTGGGGAGAGAAATGTAATAAATGTTCATTTTTAATTTCTACACTGAAACAGTGAGTGCAAATTCTCAATCAAAACATGCAAATAAATGTTTCCCAGGCTCTCGAGGCCAAAGGGTCTAAATGGTCAAAAAAGGATCATTAGCCTTCGCACGACGGCCACCTCCCTATTTTTATGGAACAGAACTACAGCCATCTTAGTAACCAGCAGCGGATCGGTGAGACTTCTGCTCCTGGAGAGATTTCCAGCTGGCAAAACGAACAGCTGGTATTAGCCTGGGGACATTTGGGAACACGCTTAAGCGCAGTGTCTCATGCCATCTTCCAGGACGCGCCGCCTCCGTTTGCTTTTCTTTCGTTTTGTTAATGTTGAAGAGGATCTGTAAATAAAGAAATCAAAAGGGCCAGTAAATTCAAAACATTTTTTATTTATTTTTTCTTTATTTATTTTTTTTAATTTTTTTTTTTTTATTGCTTATTATTTTTGAGAAAGAGAGACAGACAGAAAGCAAGCAGGGGAGGGGCAGAGAGAGAGGGAGACACAGAATCGGAAGCAGGCTCCAGGCTCTGAGCGCCCAGGACAGAGCCTGACGTGTGGCTCAAACCCACAGACCGTGAGATCATGACCTGGGCCGTAGTCAGCCGCCCAACCGACTGAGCCACCCAGGCGCCCCTCAAAACATTTTTTAAATGTCATGTCATGTCATTGAAATGGTGTCTTAATGTGACCACGCCTGCTATGTATTTGTCATCCCAAAAGTCGAGTCCATGGCCTCAATAATGCTTTAGACCAGTGCTTTCCAAATGTTAGTGTGCATTTGAATCACAGGGGATGGTTATTAAAAACACAGATTCTGGGGGCACCTGGGTGGCTGAGTCGGTTGAGCGTCCGACTCTTGATTTTGGCTCAGGTCACGATCCCAGGGTCATGGGATCCGGCCCCTCATCAGGCTCCGTGATGAGCGTAGAGCCTGCCTAAGATTCTCTCTCCCTCTGTCTCTCCCCCACCCACACTCTCGCTGTCTCGTAAATAAATGAATAAATAAAATTAATCTTAAAAATACAGATTCTGATAGTAGGTTTTGGGAGGGGGCCTCTGATTGTCCATTTCTAATTCCCAGGCGATGCCCGTGCTGCTGTTCAGGGATCGTACTTAGACCCACCAGATGAATGGAGAGGCAGAACAATTTACTCACCTCTGAAGGCCAGGGTGAGATACTTTTTGTCATTAAAATATAATTCACCTACTGTAAGATTCACACTTTTAAGGTATACGATCCAATGGTTTTTATTATATTCACAAGAGTTGCACAACCATCACCAGAATGAACTCTAGAACATTTTCATCACCTCGGGGGTGGGGGGGGACCAACCCATACCCATATCCGTTCGGAGTTATTCCCCATTCCCCCGGTGCTCTCGCAGCCCCTAGCAAACACTAGCCTATTCTCTGTATGCACAGACTTGTCTATTCTGGATGTTTCGTGTAAGTTGAATCATCAACATGTTGTCTTTTGTGTTGGCTTCTTTCATTTAGCATCATGTTTTCAAGGTGTATCCACTTTGTAACATCATCTGAATAATATTCCCTGTATGGATATGCTACAGTTTATCCACTGGTGGACATTTGGATGGCTTTCACCTTTTTGCTGTCATTTATGATACCTTGGCATTCTTCAGTCATTCGAATATTCTTTTTTTTTTTTAAGTTTATTTACTTAGAGAGAGAGAGACAGAGAGAGCATGATCAGGGGAGGGGCAGAAGGAGAGGGAGAGAGAAAATCCCAAGCAGGCTCCACACTGTCAGCACAGAACCCAACACAGGGTACAATCTCATGAACCGTGAGATCATGACCTGAGCTAAGGTCGGACCCTCCGACTGAGCCCCCCAGGTACCCCAGTCATGTGAATATTCTGGTGCCACACTCCCCGGTTCATCCAAGAGGAGTTACTGTTGTCCAGCCTAGAGTGCTTTCAGCAGAGTTGAGGGCTGTAGCGGGGCAGGGTGGTGGGGGTCTCAGAAGAGGCCCAGCGAAGCCATTAGCCTTTAGGGGGGTTAGTACAATTTGGTCAGGTGGTCTGAGAGCACAGATATCACCATTTAAAAAAAATAATTTATTTTGAAAATTGAAATTTATAGAAGTTGCAACAAGAAAGACCTTGGGGCGCCTGGGTGGCTTAGTCGATTAAACGTCTGACTTCAGCTCAGGTCACGATCTTACGGTTCGTGAGTTCGAGCCCCGCGCCGGGCTCCGTGCTGACAGCTCAGAGCCTGGAGCCTGCTCCAGCTTCTGTGTCTCCCTCACTTTCTGCCCCTCCCCTACTTGCGCTCCGTCTCTCTCTCAAAAATAAACATTTAAAAATATTTTTAAAAAAGAATACAAAGATCTCCCGTATCCCCAGTCGTTAGTTGTATTTATGCCCCCCCCCCCCGCCCCATGTGGATACTCACTGTTACTATTCTTTATTTGGGGTCAAGTTGTAGACTTGATGCCCCTCTTTCCTCAGTGTGACCCCACCACACTGGACTCTTCCCTGCGTAACCACAACACAACCACCCCTATCAGGAAATCAACACTTTGCAACTCTGGCATCCCGTCATTACACCCCATTCCGACTTCTCCTTTTGTCCCAACGGGGTCCTGACATTTCTGGTCCAAGATGTCATCCAGGATCACATGATGTCTCTCTTTTTCATCTCCTGCAGGAGCAGCTCCTTGGTCTCTTGTTACTTTCACTCTTGACAGCTGTAAAGAATCTCCCTTCTGTAGATTCTGTTCAACTTGGGTCTTCTCAATGTTTCCTCATGTCCAGACCCAGGCCGCGTATCCTTGGCAGGCGTAGCACCAGAACGGAGTGATGTTCTCGGTGCTTCACCCCAGGGGCACCTGAGGTCTACCTGCCCCACTGGTGATGTGAATCTTGATCACCTGGTCATGCCAGTGTCTGGCAGGTTTCTTCACCATAAAGGAATCCTTTCTCCCTTTGTAGCTGATAAATATTTTGTGGGGGGATAACCCAGGACTATGGCACTATCTCCTGCTTTTGTATGCCGGGATATCATGGCTTGTAGACCCCCTCAAGAAATAGAGATGGGGGCACCTGGGTGGCTCAGTCAGTTAAGCGTCCGATTTCAGTTCGGGTCATGATCTCGCAATTCACGAGTTCAAGCCCCACTGTCAGCTCAGAGCCTGGAGCCTGCTTCAGATTCTGTGTCTCCCTCTCTCTCTGCCCCTCCTCTGCTTGCACTCTGTCTCTCTCTGCCTCTCAAAAATAAATATTGAAAAAAAACAAAAGCACCTTCTCCATGAAATCTGTTCTGGTCATTGAACGTGAAGGTGACCTCTGGAAAAACAACAACAACAAAGAAACAGAGCTGGAAAATATATGTTCGTATTTACCTACTCACACATGATAAACACATCCTATTTATCTTTTATCTTTATCTCTAGATAGATACATAGATAAATTTAAAACGTATTCAAATAAGAAAGGAGGGAAAGAAAAACCCACACGTTTACACCAACCTCTAATTCCAGTACAGCACCTCTAGGTTTTTTTTTTCCTAGCCTTCTCTTTCCATATTACAAATCCCTTCTCAACTGTGGGAAACCTTGGTCACCATTGTCATCAGTAAGCATATTTACTTATTTGCCTCGTCCTTCTGGTTGTAACCAACCTTCACCTGTGCTGGCTGCATGCTTGGGCCTCCAGCCTTCACATTAGCTATCGTTGCTGATGAATCCCTCTCACCGATATGCTCTCTTGTCCCAAAGCGGTCATCTTGGCAATGGCCTTATGGCCACTACTCCTTTCGTGTCACTAACACCTGATACATCGCAGCAGCGGATACATCTCTTTCATTGAGGTAACATCTGAGCTCACCGCCAGCAACAATTTTAACAATCGTACTGCCACATTGTACCAGGGACAACTGGTGTGCCACCGGGCATCAGTGACGGTGTCCTCCTTGCCAGTCAGGTAGCAGGTGAAACCACTCCCAAATCCTATCCTGCTGTCCATTTTCTTGGACCACCCTGCTTCTGGCACCAGCTGTCACTCTCTGTGACACCCATTGGCCTGCCGGAATTTTGTTAGGGGTGCAGTCATGGAAGGGAAGGAAGCAGGATTGGGCAGAAGGGGAGGCCGAATTGCCTTTCACGCATCTCTCTTCGGCTGAGACCGTCCGCAAAAAGACCACAGCACTTCCAGCAGCTGGGGTACTAAGGAAGTTCTTTTTTCTTTTTCCCCCTAGAGGGGCATCTGGACAGCACAGCACAAGGTCAGCCACAAAATCATCCAGGCTGTTCTGTAACGACCTGTAGGCACTTTGTGCTTTGTCTATAGGTCGATTCTCAAATCTGAAAATCAACGAGCATGGTTTTATTATTGGATTTCTGTGAATAGCATTTCTTGCAGAGCTAGAGGTCAAGAGGATTACTGATTACATTTTCTTTCTTAAACTTTCGTTTCCCTCTGTCATTTCTAGTTGCTTTGAGTGCATCTTTGAAGAAATATACTCTCCATTGTTTCTAACCTCTTCACCCAGTCCACTATCTATTTTTTCTGGAGATCTCTGTCCCAGGACCCCGTCTACACCCTTGATTTGGATGAGCTGTAAGCCCAGTCTTGCTGGACATTTGTCCCCGTGGGGCTTCCCTCTCCTGCTTTCTTCTGCTACATTCTGTGTTTAAAACCCTTCTTAGTTTTGGGGCGCCTGGGTGGCTCGGGGCGGTTGAGCATCTGACTTCAGCTCAGGTCATGAGCTCATGGTTCGTGAGTTCCAACCCCACATCAGGCTCGCTTCTGTCAGCATGGAGCCCACTTCAGAGCCTCTGTCCCCCTCTCTCTGCCCCTCCCCTGCTTGCGCACGTTCTGTCTCTCTCTCGAAAGTACATAAACATTAGGAAAAAAAAAAACACCTTTCTTAGTTTATGCCCTGGTTTTACTGAGGCAAGTTTTTTGAATCTGAAAAATGTCTCATTCCACCCTTCCATTTGCTTCATAGTTTGGCTGGGTATAGAATTTTGAATGGAAAATATATATATTTTTTTCATCAGGAATTTAGAGACATTGTTTCTTTGTCTGCTTGAAACGGATTCTGAACCACTCAACACCCATTCCAGGTACTGGTCTTCGTGCTGGAGATACCATGCAGAATGAGACAAACTCCCCGCTCTTAGAGAGGAGATAGATAGTAAACAAAAGCAAGACCAAAAATAACATTTTGGTAACGATTAGTGCTATGAAGGATGTAGCCAAGGCTAAGGGTGTAAATGCTGATCGTGACTTATTTTAGATATGCTGGGCAAGGACATCTTCTCTGAGGTGACATTTGAGATGAGACTTGAATCGTGAGAAGGACTGAGTCACATGAAGATACAGGGAAATTGTATTCTGGTCAGAGGCAATGGCAAAGAGAAGTCTGTGAGGATTCAAGGAGTGTGGCATATTGGAAACTTCAGGAAACTTCAGCACGGGTAGCTGGAGTGTGGTGTCCAAGGGAGACAGTTCTGGAAAAATGAGTTTGGTTCTGATTCTCATTATTGATAAGTGACCTGTGATCTGTTTCTAGAAATACTTAAGACTGGTGGTGGATCGGAGATGGCCGTGAATTCTTTGAAGCTCCTCCCACTGACAGAGGGGATTTATGTCTTTCTCCCCTTTAATGTGGGCCCCACGACCATCTGACCAATAGGATACAGGAGTGACACAGTGCCAGTTTCTGGATCCAAGCCTTAAGAGATTGGCAGCTTCCACATTCTGTTTAGCGGAACATTTACTCTTGGAACCTATCCTCTGTACTATGAGGAAGCCCAAGACACATGGAGAGGCCATGTGTAGGTCACGGGTGAGCTAGCAGCCAAAGCTTGTGTCACCTGCCAGCCATGTGAGTGAGTCTTTTGGGCGTCCAACCCCCCGAGCCTTCAGATGGCTCTAGTTCTAGCTCTCGTCTGACGACAGTTTCGTGAGAGCCCTCCCTCAACATAAGAACCACTTAGCAGAGCCCAAGAAACACGCAGACCCATGAGGGATTTGTAAGATACTGTGCCAGGCACCTACTGGGCCCTTTCTATCTGTAGATTCACCTGCTTCAACTGTGGGAAATAGTCTTACATTCATTCCTTGATAATTTCTTCTTTCCACTTTTTTGTTTCATGTCTGCATCTCCATTAATGAGATGCGGGAACTCGTGGATTGATTCTCTAAGCCTGTCATATTTTTTTCCTATTTTAAGTCTTTCTTTCATTCTATTTCGGGACATGTTTTTTTGTTTGTTTGTTTGTTTGTTTGTTTGTCTGCCTTCGACCTGCTATTGAATTTTTTATTTCGGACTATGTGGGAGGTTTGGGTTTTGTTTGATTTTGCTTTCGTCTGGTCGACGGGCATCAGGGGGATAGAACATGGTGAAAACCCAGGCTCTGCTTATACCAACTTTTAATTTTCAAATTTTGAGCCCCAGTTCCTTTCCCTCCATTGTTCCTGGTGTTTCAGAGCCTCTCCTGGGTCTACAGTGCAGACTGGGTCTTGTTCGGGTCGAAGCCCCACCACTCTCTCTTACCCCAACTCTAGGCGGTGGCCTGATAACCTCCATTACCAGACCTCAGTCCTCTTCCCGATGTCCACAAGCATGGAGCAGTCTCTTGACTGATGTTCTGTCCCAGTTCGCTTCATTAGGGTCCCAACAAAAAAACATTCCTTTGCTATCACTTCAATGAATTCTTGAAGGAGAGGAACTCTGTCTGCTTCATTAATGAGAATTTCTTTTTCACTGCGTAGGGAGATAATGGGCCATAAACATTATCTTCTTATTTTCATAAATCCACCTGTTTACTGTCATAACATAACTTTGAATTATTTTCCCCTCGGAATTTTAAAAGAACCAGCAGCTCTAAGCATTGCCTGCAAAATGTTTTGTTCTTCTCATCTTCTCTGCCATCTGCCAGTCATTTTTGGTAGGGCTGCATTTATTTGAATTTGAATGGGGCAAGATAGGAATGTAGCAGTAAAACTATTAATGAGGGGCGCTTGGGTGGCTCAGTAGGTTAAGCCTCCAACTTTGGCTCTGGTCATGATCTCGAGGTTCATGGGTTCGAGCCCCGCGTCTGGCTCTACGCTGACAGCTCAGAGCCCGGAGCCTGCTTGGGATTCGGTGTCTCCTTCTCCCTCTCTGCTCCTCCCCGGCTCGCACTTGGTCTGTCTCTCTCTCTCTCTCTCTCTCTCTCTCAAAAATGAATGAAAATTTAAAAAAATATTGATGAGACCTCGCTTTATGAGCAAATTTGAAAAGATTTCAAATCTCGCCAAATTCAAACCATTATTTGCTTTTTGTTAATGAATTAGTGTCTTGGTGGAGAAGCCTTTCAAAGCTGACGGGTCAAACGGACGATAGAAGCTGCACTGGCAATGTCGCCACACGGTGGCGCCACGTCAGCCGGCGAGCAGTTGTCTGCGGTTTGTCCTGGGATTGTGGGAACCACCCTCCACCCTGTTCCTAGGCACTGGGACTTTGACTAGTGATTTCAGTGTAATAAAAAAAAAAATTTAAAAAAAACCAACTTTTTTACATCTCAAAGCATTTTCAACCAGGCGTTCTGCGTTGGTACTCAGGCAAGGACTAAAAAATGCTCCTGGTTTAATAAAGTGGGAACAGAAGGTAGACGTAGAAGAAAGCCCTGAACACAGCCCCCCCCCCCCCCCCCCCGGGACATGCCAGGAGGTCACCTACAAGAAGGCGCCCTGCACAGGGTAAGATAATAAAAGCCGGCCCTAAGGAGTGACGGTAGATACAGGCCCTCTGGAAGTATCCCCTTTTCCTTGATGCTTATTCTCAGGGGGAGTTTGCCTTCCACGATCTGAGCGTTGAATTACACAAGAACTTCAGAAAAATCTTACAAGATGTGATCACCGTGAACGACTCTGTTCCTGAATAAAGGCTTTCTGTTTTCAGAGGCTTTTATGTACATCGTCTTGCTTAGGACACGCTGGGCCCACGGAGAGCGGGGGCTGTGGGGCTGTTTTACACACGATGAGGCACCTGGGCACCTGCTCTAAGTCATGGCTACAGAGGAGATGCATCGGGGCCAGACGTCCAGCCCTCTGACTCCTCGATCGGAACTCACAGATGGGTCCTGCGTAGGCCAGGATTTTTGTTATTTCAAAACTCTGTCTTCTTAAGGAATTTCAACCTAATCAAAGATGTTAAATATGTAAAAAAAAAAAAAAATGTGTGTGTGTGTGTGTGCCCGCGTTATGGTTAATTGAATTCAGTGCCCTGAATCGCAATTTTGAAAATTAAGTATTTTCTAATGGAAATGAGATTACTTTAAAAATTTTCTTTGACAAACGACTATACACATGAGGTCACATTCCTAGAATAGGAAAAGAGATACATGAGGAGACAAACTTCCCCCTTTCCCTGTCCCCTGGTTTCTGCCCCTTCCTGGCAGCAACTGCTCCCCCCTTCACTAGTCGCTTGTGTGAATTTTTAGAGTCACTAATTTATTTATTATAAGCGTGTGGTATGATTCTTTCAGAGCATAGAATTCACATACCACATATAATATAGGATGTATGCATACACGTATACCTTGTTTTATACAAATGATAGCATATTACACATACTGTCCCATACCTTACTTTTTTCTCCCACTTACCCACGTATCTTGGGGAGTTCCCAGGGTCGGTACATAAAGACCTCCACACTCTTTCTGATGGTTGTTTTGTTTTCGTTGTATGGTTGTGCATTTGACCCACGAAATACTGACGGAATTTTAGGTAGCTTTGCCATTTAGAAATGGCCTAAGAGCGATTGTTCATTCTCCCTGGCTCAAGGGAGCACGGTGACATTTCCAAAAAGGACAACTTGATTTTATGAGGTCTGTGGGAGCTGAACCGGAAGCACTTCTCATTTTATAGGGGGTTTTTTTGGTGTGTTTTGTTTTTATTATTATTAAGGCTGCTGAGTCTTGAAAAGTGGCTGGTCCTAGCCAACATATAGAACGACCCCCAAGTAAATTAAATTGCAACCCAAGGCAGTGGAGACTGGATTCGGATCCCAAATAAACTCAGAGTGAGGAGAACAGAGTTGCAGGCTCCCGATACCTGCAACCGCCCTGGCCCCTGTTATCCTCCCTCAGGGCTGCAGAGCCTTCTGGAAAGCTGCCGCCTGGCCTGGGTCAGATTGCTTACACGCCGCGGCTTCCCAGGCCAGCGTTCCCAACCTTAAGCCAATGCACATTTATAGAACACTTCCATGTGATCCTGGGGGAAGACAGACCACGGGCGGAGGGCAGTGCTGAGAAGTCCTGACATCAGGAAGAGAGGGCCTTTTCCCCGCTCTCTGCTCCTCATGCTGAGAGGATACTGGGTAAGTAAGTCTCAGCCTGACGGCTTTATTCCTTTGAACGACGTGTGGCTTTAAACTGGTTTGGCTACTGAGATTAGAGGGATAAATGCATTTCTTTCTTTTCTTTCCTTATAAAGGGAAACTAAAGGCACATTTGTGCTTATTTCCACGCCCTTCACCCCCTTGTCCCCGAAGCTGCATGAACTGTATTTTTTCTTTCCCGTAAATTACTGTTTCCTTTTGGTAGGATAAGTCCCCATTGATCTGGACCTTGGTCTCCTCGTTCATAAAATAAGGGTTTGGCTGGATGAAATTTCATTCTTCTGGCCTCTGTTATGATTCTGCCCCTTGCAAATTGGATTTTCAAGTATTTACGGTTCTGTGGAATGACGATTTAAGAGGCCCCTGAGGCTCCGACACACCACGACTTTATGGGGGGAAAAGTTACTTTAAAACTCCTGACGGTGTTGACTCAGTCACGTCTGCCAGTGTTTCTCTGGACCCACACAAGTACCTTTTCAGGCCGGTTTCGATGCTGTGGCTGCCAACTCGGAGTTGCATGTGATTTCAACAAAAATCGTGTGTTTCCGAGCCTGACTTGGTGTCAGTTATAACTGGATCATCAGGCCACACTCAGGTTATGCAGAATGCTAAGCCTTATTCGAAAATCCTACAGTTTAGTAAAACACAGTGGAGCGTGAGCGTGTACGTGCGCATGTGGGTCCTATTTCATAGCACGTTCCATGAAACAGGAACGCACAGACTTCCACCCCTTATCCCACGCACACCGCGTATGCACTGGTGTGGACTGTCCTCATGTGCGTGTGTAGAGGGGGCAAAGCCCCTCCGGTTTTAGCTGCTGCTTCCAAATCGGCACACTGTCCTTCCCAGTGAATGCCCGTTGGCGACTTCGGGATTGTCCTGCTCTGGGGTCCAGCTGGCCGTGCCCCGTTGCTTCCCTCCACGTCCTCCTGCACGGACACCGACACCAGGTGGGTCTCGTGGCCGTTGGGGGTTGATGTTCAGGAAAAGGCCTTATGCTCCAGTTTTGTTTTCGAAGTCCCTAGGTTTGGGGTTTCCTAGCTTGGTGCTCTGTTTGCACGGGGAGATTTGGGAAGAGCTGAAATCCCTGCTGCCTCCATCTTCCTAGGATGCCACGGGTCAGTTTTGTCATCACAACCTGGAGACCCGCTTGCTCCTGCAGTAGCTCCAATGGGTAGTGATGAGGGTCCGACCCAGAGGCAAAGGGAATGGGGAGGAAGGGGACCGTGAATGACACACTGGGAAGGAAGAACCCAGAGTTCTTGGTGGATGTGCATTGGAGAGACAAGAGGAATGAAATTGAGGGAAAATTAAAACACAGTCTATCACGCATTCGTCCCCTGGGCTCTTTCCGCAAACACTCAAGTGACCGCGGTGTACCAGGTGCTGGGAATGAGGATATAGTTGTAAGCTACACTCGCACAACCACAGCATCTGGGCTGGAGGGGGGGCAGATCCCAGGCAGCAATCATGGTGCAGAATTGCCACGAGGGTCCCGGGGAATGTGACGGGAAGAGCGTAGTCCTGTCGGTGGAAATGGGAAAGTCAAGACAGAGTTTGGCCTGACCAAGAGAGATGTAAATTTACATTTCAAGAGGTTAAGTGACAGTGAGTCATCTAAGAGGAAACTGCCACCAGAGTTAAAAACGCAGTGGGTGCGGGAGGAAGTGAGTGCCGGTGGCCTGGATTTGGAGGCTTCCGCCTGGACTCGGCAGGGGAGGCTATGGAAACCAGTGGAATCTTCGAGGACACCAGGCTGGAAGACCAAATTGTGGATCTTATTTTTTTCTTAATGTTTATTTAATTATTTTCAAAGAGCGAGAGAGAGCGAAAGAGGGGCAGAGAGAGAGAGAGGGAATCCCAAGCAGGCTCTGTACTGTCGACGCAGAGCCCGACGTGGGGCTCAGTCTCACAAACTGTGAGATCATGGCCTAAGCCGAAGCCAAGAGTCGGATGCTTAACCAACTGAGCCACCTGGCTGCCCCAAATCCTGGATCTTGTTAAATGGCTTCCCTGAGAGCAGGGAAGAGAAACTGGAGAAGGCCAAGGAGAGCCGGGTTTTGGAGCACCTGTGTAAATGGACAGACCCACTGGGGGAAAGCGGGGGTGACAATGTCAGATGCCGCGGAGATGCTGAAGCAGGATGGGGACTGGGCAGGGAGGGGGGTCACAGGCAACTTCTGAGTGTGGTGTCAATCAGGGAACACTGGTTGCCAGAAACAGAAACTCCCTGGAAACGAGCTGGGGGATCGGTTGAGAAGACGTAGCTGTGGGCTGTAGCAACTCCTTGTGTCCCGGCTTCTCAGCCAGCACCTACGTCCTTCTGGTCTGAGGGTGGGCTGGTGTCTGCTGGGCTCCTAACCTTGCTCGTCCCTCACATCATCAAGCGCAGCCTCCGGGTCTCTCTGGCACGGATTCCAGCCTCCATTCCTCGTTGCCTTGTGACTCACGCAGCCCCCGTCCCTTGATTGACTTCCAGGGCCCCTATTACATATCAAGAGAGAAAATCTGATTGGCCCACCTTAAGCCAGAATCAACCCCTCGTGCCATCAGCAGTGTCTAGGAGGTGGGTTGGTGGGGGGTAGGGAACGGGGGAGAGTGAGAAACGAGCCATTTTCAGAGCGAAGGCCAATGGCGGGCCTTTGAAATTTCCTCGCTCGAGTGTATGATTCTATGGGAGTGGATATTTTTAAGAATTTTTTCATGTTTATTTTTTATTTTATTTTTGAGAGAGAGAGAGAGAGAGAGAGCAGGGGAAGGGCAGAGAGAGAGGGAGACACAGACTCTGAAGCAGGCTCCAGGCTCCGAGCTGTCAGCCCAGAGCCCGACGCGGGGCTCGAACTCGAGAACTGCGAGATCATGACCAGAGCCGATGTCGGAGGCTCAGCCGACTGAGCCCCCCAGGCGCCCCAATGGGAGTGGACGTTATTGCAGATTGCAAGGATGAGACCCGCCAGCTGCACGCAAGAGTGTGTGCTGAATGGGCCAGGGTGTGCGGGGTGTAAGGCATAACACTGGGGGGCCCGGACAGGTGCAATTCACCACACTGTGAGGTATCGGCCAGTAGAGAACAAAACTCACGATGATGCAACCTTGCTCCAAATCTCCAATTCCCGAGAGTGGAAGCCGAGGTGAGGTGGTCCAACCCCCCACGGGAGGTGGGGCGGGGGTCGGACGCTCCAGGGTGGCAAGACTACAAGGAAGCAGCCATCCCTGCCCAAGGAACGAACACAGGAAGACAACTCTTTGCGGGCTCGTGTGAACGCTTTGAGAGTCACCGGAGGGTCCACAGCCTCGGTCCTACGGCCCTTAGTTCAGCCGTGTTTAGAAGAGATGGACGTCGATGTGTTTCCATACCCCTGGCCTGCTGTGGCTGGTTGGTGTGCGTGTTTCAGTCCCGTGAAATGATGTGGAGAGCAGGAACGGGTCAACCCAGCGGCCACCTTGCCAGGGTTTCATAAATGCCGTCAAGGAGGGTGTTGAAAATTGACCCGGGGCAGAGAGTTGCTGGGACGAGGGAGCGCTCTGAGTTTGTGACCTAAAAAGGGGAAATTCTGCTCCACACGCAAGTCAGGGAACAGCCTCGGCAGAGCCCGGTGCCAGAATTGGTGCCGAAGAACTAGAAAGAGATTAAACCCAGCGACACGGGCCCATGTTGTTCTAGCAAAGGGAGCTAACTTTCTGTAGTCGAGCTGCTCACGTCGGTTCAGGAATGACTAAAGCTGGTTTGTGGGTCAGTTTTCTGGGGCCCCAGAGACATTCCCAGCCCCTACCAAAGGATGGCTTCTCCTCAGAGTAGTTGCCTTTCAGGCTTATCAAATCCAGGGTTGCAAGGCTTAGACCATGGAAGATTCTTTCTCTCTGGTTGTGCTCATTATGTGTGAAGGGGCAGTTGAGGATATGGATGTGGGTGCAGCTGGAGTGATCTTTGTTCTTTAAGTTTATTTATTTTGAGAGAGAGAGAGTAGGGGAGGGGCAGAGAGAGAGAGAGAGAGAGGGAGAGAGAATCCCAATCAGGCCTGCGCGCTGTCCCCAGAGTCCGATAAGGGGCTCGAAGCCACGGACCCTGAGATCATGGTCTGAGCCGAAGTCAAGAGTCGGACGCTTAACCGACTGAGCCACCCAGGCGCCCCTGGAGTGATCACTTTTAAGTGGGGCCAAGGTTGCTCATTTTCAGGGGACATAATTTTGTTGGTCACTCCGGGGGCTCACAAACCGTGCGTTCGTATTTAGTCTTGGTGGTTCAGAAAACAGCTCCGGTGACCATGCTTCTGCTAGAAGTTGATAGTGAGGCTCAAGTTAGGATCTGACGGAGTCATTTTGTGGCTCATATTTCATAGCAAACAGATGAGACGACCAAGCCCCGAGTCCTGATCAGTCACAAGGCCATCCTCTCGTGTGTTCCAGTTCTTTGGAGAACATTTGGTGATGTTATTGTCTACATCACCTGGTGGCAGTTGCGCTCTCCGGCCTTTGGTGGGCGTGCTCCCCTCGCCCCTAGCGCCAGCCTGTCTTCCCGCCCCGGGACTGGTGATGCTTTTGCCAACACCTCTCCCTCGTTTAGCACAAACAAGAAGATTCAGGTTGGCTTGTCTTGGTTAACAGGTGGGGGGGGTGGGGGGGGTGGGCGCAGGGAATGACCTAATCACAGACGCCAACCTTGGAGAAGCAACTAGATGGAGAAGGAACGGTGCCCATGGGCGGTCAGTCATTAGTACCAGACCTTCTTATCAGATGGGCAGATCCTCCTGGGAGGGAATTCAGGAAGTTATCTTTTGGGAGCTGTGTTCATACATGGCAAGATCCGTCCTCAGGCCCACGTTCTGGAAGCCGGGTAGTGCTCAGACTATACGTAGTCCTAGAAACCAAACCAACAGGGGTGAGAGAGAGGGGCTGAGCTGGGGCTTGGGAAGCAACGCTTGGACTGAGGTCCACATCTGAAGTCCAACGAGGAAACGTAATCATTCCGAGAATAGTTGTAGATCAACGAAGGCTTCATTCATTAGCTTCCTTCCAACTTCTCCATTTTTCTTTTTTTTTTAAACTTATTTATTGAGAGACAGAGAGAGAGACAGAGAGAGAGAGAGAGAGAGAGAATCCCAAGCAGGCTTTGCACTGTAAGCACAGAGCCCAGCTCGGGGTTCTGAACTCACAGTGAGATCATGACCTGAGCTGAAATAATGATAATTATTTCTAATAATGTCGGTGCTTAACCGACAGAGCCATCCAGGTGCCCCGGCCACTGTTTGTCTACATTAGTCAGTCTACCTGCGCTTTCCACAAAGATTCGTGGAGGGCAGAGGATGGGCGCATGAGAAGTCACGCTCCTGGGTCGTCTCACTTTCCTCTTGTTACTCAGTTTACTCTGAAGAGTGCTGTTTCACTGTCTCTGCTTTCTTCCTGCCTTCAAGTTATCCTGTTGTTGCACACATTTACTTTCTCTATCTCATGGTTTCATATCTTTTGGGGAGGAAACATGGAGAGACAGGTCGCTACCTCAAAAGTTAATTAAAAAAAGAACACAGGGGGGCGCTTGGGTGGCTCAGTCGGTTAAGCGGCCGACTTCAGAGGAGGTTATGATCTCACTGTTCATGAGTTCAGACCCCACATTAGGCTCTCTGTGCTGACAGCTCAGAGCCTGGAGCCTGCTTCGGATTCCGTGTTTCCCCCTCTCTGCCCCTCCCCCGCTCACGCTCTCTCTCTCTCTCTCTCTCTCTCTCTCAAAAAGTAAGTAAACATTAAAAAAAATTTAAAAAACACACACACACAGGAAAATTTGCTTAAGATGTCCTTCTTGTTCTTGCTGAAAAGAACTATAGTTGGAACAAATGGGACTTAACAAAGCCTCGTTTGTAAGAATTTTTAAATTATATAGTTGTTATTCTCTCCTTAAATTTTTAAAGATAAGCCTACAATAAACTTGTCTGAAGGACAAATGGCTTAAAAAGTGATTCTCTATTTTACATAATAAAATTCCCTGATGGTAGCTGAAACCCTCTCCAAGGCCTAGTAATTGCATTTGCAAAGACTTATTACGTCCTGCAGAAGGCAAATATCTTCAGCTTCTTAGTTCAGCTCTAACATACAGCTCATCAGCATAACATTTTGGCCCTGCCGTAATTGGCACTGATATCTCATCCACACTCAAGATTTCTGTCGTGTCTCATCCCGTCTCCCCCCACCCCCCAACCCTCCCCTGGGCCTGCAGTTCTCAATTATGTTCATACTGTATCTGCTTTCCAAAAATGACAGCACACTTTAGCTTTGGGATTCGACTGATGTCTGAACGTTTGTGGGTTTCAACAGCTTGCTTTTCTAAGCAATATGGTTTTGCCAACACCCAGACTGCTAAGGACTATATAAAGATCGCGAAGAAGGGGAACCTTATATTTAAAGGTGTCATCAAATATCTGTTTTAGCAGGAAGAAAAGAGAAAGAAAAGAGACCTCTTACTGCAAACCAATATATGGCCTCATGTTTCCATTTTAGGCTAAGGGGCCAGGCACTGTTTATAATGTAAACTCAGAGCTTCATCCTCAGAGTGCAGGGATAGTCTGGCATCAGCCACGATGACCCTAGGGGCCACTAGTCAAGGGGCCATGCTTGTAAACTGTCATCTTACCACGGGAGAGGAATATGATCCATCTATCGGTCGTCTGTCACGTGACATCCTTTGTGCTTCAGTGCCCAGATCTTCAGGATGGTTAGTCACAGTTGGGTGTAGGCTGGTGTGAAGGCAAGTTAAATGGGCCCTCTGGGGGGAGATCTTATCAGTTAGCTATTGCCATGAACAAATCACCCCAAAATTTAGGGGTTTAAAACACGAACTCTTTAGGATCTGATCCCGTGGACTGGCGTTTGGGCTGGGCTCGGCGGCTCCTCTGGGTTTTTTCTCTTGGTCTCTCTCGGCTGGGATCCTTCACGGGGCTGTGGCCATCTGTGGGCTGGCTAGTTCTCAGCAACTACTTCTCAGCCATGCAGCTGAAAGTGTGCAGATTCGGTGTGGTTCCAGAGGAAGCTAAATTTAGGGTGGCCCTTGAGGACCGTCTAAGAAGGCGGTCCATAAGATCAGCCACGTTGCCCCTGTTGGTGATCGTGGGTTGCCAGAGCTGGTGGGGAATCCTCACCACATCTTAACTAAAGTCAGAACTGATGAATGGGGGGGAACTCACCTTGTTCATTCATGGAGTGGAACACACGTTTATCGGGTTCCAGAGCAGGGAATCCTGAACCAGGAGAAAGAAGGTCTGGGTTGGAATCCCAACTCTGCCAGCGTAGCAGCCAGTCAAGCCAGAAGACAGAAATGTCCCAGTTATTCTATCAGAGAGAATCTGACACAAAGAATGGCTATCTAAGTAAATGCCGAGGCAGAAAAGCAAACTCAGAGTTGCGACAGAAGGCGGTAGCTACAGGAGGCAGATATCACACTTAGGGCTTATGGGGCACAAAGAAGCTGGAATTATTAAAAAGTCGAAGCTTGGAGGGAACCCCGGACCCCTGTGGAGGGAGGCCCAGCCATGAGGCGAGCCCTGTGGGCATCGGGACAACCGGAGACAGGATCCCAGTGCTACACAGCAGGTGACTGCCCCCCGGGGGTGAAGGCTGCAGGCTGGGTGCTGCTCCCAGGACCGGGAAACAGACAGGGACGGAACGATCTCTCCTTCCTCCTTCCACCTCTGGCCTCTGCCTCCTCCTGCAGGGCCTCCCAGGAGCAGCTGGCAAAGCAGAAGTGGCCTTGCAGAGTCCCCAGCACCGGGAAACAGTAGGTTTGAGGCTGAGAAGCAACAGCTGAATACTGGCCCAGCCTCTCCCCAGGAGCAGGGCTGGGGACGTGGCCTCTGGTCCCCGGGGGGTGAGAGGAGATGTCTGAGTAACTCTCAGTCCTCACGTGCGTGCGTCGAGGCTGCCTTATCCCATCGAAATTTCTCGGTGGCCTCAGAGATGGGCGAGGGAGAACACAGGAGGCTGGGGGAGAGCGGCAAGGAAGAGCCACACGTCCCTCAAACCCCACCAGAGCGGCCAGGTCCCTGCCGGAGCAGAAAGCAGGCAGGCGAGGTCTCGCAACAAATCCCCTTCCCAGGTTACGGCGGTTTGTTTGTATTCAAACAGGAACATGATAACAGAGCTATAAGTAGCGCCACGCTCAGCTGTGCAAAGGAGGGAGTTAGAACAACTGAACTCAGCCACCGGGGGAGGGGGGGAGAAGATGAGGTCTCCCGCCTGCTGGGGCCATCTGTGGGAACAAGCAGCTGCCTGGGGTCACCGGGTGTGGCAAGCGGCCCAAGTCGCTGCTGGTCAGGTGCAGCTGAGCTCACCTTCAATAAGCAAGCCTAACCCGGACTGCTCCGGTCGATGCCTCCCACATCCCCAGCTGGCACAGGACCCGACGGGCTGGATGCCACGTGGCCGGAGGGCAATCAATGCCACGGCAGGGAAGGCGGGTCCTATCTGACCTTGCTGGTCTGGTCCGGAGGTGACTGCAGAGCCTGCAGAGGCCTGCTGGGGAGGGGGCGGGGTTCTGCCTGCTAGAAGCGTGCCTGTCTACATCTGGTCCCAGCCCCTGCTTGCTGGGAGACGAGGGCCGATCTTTTCCTACCCTCTCAGCCTCAGCTTCCCCATCTGCAAAGGGGGTGTTGAAGATGATCCCCAGGTTCCTTCCAGCACTCACAACCCAGCATGCTCAGTGCAAAAGAAAAATCAAAACTTCTTAAGCCTTTAAAACAGATACATTTCTTTTTTTTTTTTTTTTTTTTTTAAGGTTTATTTATTTTTGAGACAGAGAGAGACAGAGCATGAACGGGGGAGGAGCAGAGAGAGAGAGGGAGACACAGAATCTGAAACAGGCTCCAGGCTCTGAGCTGTCAGCACAGAGCCCGACGCGGGGCTCCAACTCACGGACTGTGAGATAGATCATGACCTGAGCCGAAGTCGGACGCTTAACCGACTGAGCCACCCAGGCACCCCAAAACAGATACATTTCTATCACATACAAAAAAGAATTTTTTTTTTTTAAACAAGAGAAGAGAAAACCCCGAATAGAAAACTCGGTACGATGGTGGGATGGATCAGCAGATTCCAAGAGGCTGTTCTCACAGGACAGTGGAGGTTAGTTGCAAAACCTCTCTGAGTCTCCGCGTCGTCACTGAGGCTGGCACGATCTTGTCTCTGATTTCCCAGCTCCCTGCACCTCCCCACCCTGCACGCAGCATATGAAACGGGGCATCGGCCTGACCTGGACATCGCAATCTCGTTCTGAGCTGCGGCCTCCGCCCACAGGCTGCTTCTGCACCCATCAGCTGCTGTGCTGGTTCTCACGTTTCCGTCTCCCCTCCTCCACACTTGGCCCCAGGCTCCATTTCCCCGGTGGTGATCTTGGCTCCTCCCAGCAATGCTCCGCCTACCCAGCCCTGCTAGGCTATCTCGGCCTCTGCAGTAAATCACCTTCCCAAACCTGGCCCTGTCCGCAGATCAGGGAGGGGGTGGCCCAATCAGCCCGGACCCTCCTAACCGGCTCCAGTTGCCAACAGCTAAAAACTCCATGCTCTACCAAAAGTAAATGAGCAGAAAAAGACACGAGAGAAAAAGGCCGTCAACTACCTTTGAACGGCATTGAAGAATCTTCCAAGGTAGTAGCATCACTTCCTTCATGAACGCAGGGTCTGGGGCCACCCATCCTTCCTCTTGCTCTCTGCCGGTCTTTGACCCTGTGACTCGATCCCTCTGGGTTTCGGGTGTTCATCCATAAGAAAAGAAAATACCTACCCCATAGCTCCACTGTAAGTATCAAAGAGAACTCGAACACCCAGTGCTTGGTACACAAAAAAGCTCCGTATTTATAGAACGCGTGAAGAAACAAACGAATGACTCAAAGACCGTCCCATCATGTTCGGGGTCTTTTGCGGCTGTGATGATGGGACACCAATATGCCAGCTGAAAAACGAAAATCCTCCCAAACAATTATCTTTTAAAAATGAATTTTAGGGGCGCCTGGGTGGCTCAGTCAGTTTAAGTGTCTGACTTCAGCTCAGGTCATGATCCTGTGGTCTGTGGGTTCGAGCCCCGCGTCAGGCTCTGGGCTGATGGCTCGGAGCCTGGAGCCTGCTTCCGATTCTGTGTCTCCCTCTCTCTCTGCCCCTCCCCCACTCACGCTCTGTCTCTCTCTCTCAAAAATAAATAAACATTATTTGCCACCATTTGTTTCTTCTAGTGCACAAGTCAGTTCAGCTGAGCTTTTATTGCAGATGTCCCGATTTCTATTGAAAACATTTTTCTATTGAAGAAAAATCTATTGATTTTTATTGAAGGGATAAGAAGAAGGCAATACAAACCTTGTGCCACTGAGGGATTTGCCTACTGGGACTCCAAAGAAACCCACTGCCAATAATAATGTAATAGGCAGCAGTTTCGTGCTTAATCTAGTCTAAGAGCTTTGCTGAAATTAACTCATCACAGCCATGTGAGGAAGGTATTGTTAGGAGTCCCATTTTAGAGATGACAAAACTGAGGTTATAGAAGTTAACTAACTCACTAGCGTTTATACATCAAGTGAGTGGTGAAGCTAGTGTTCACAGTGCAACAGTCTGGCGGCAAGGTCTGGTTCATAATCCCAACCCCCTGCCTCCAAAGGGAGGTTATCCTGGAGATTGATGAGTGAACGTGCACACACCTGTGTTTAGCCATGCGTGGCAGGAAATGGAAATCTGGTTGGTTGCTTAGTGTCCGGGTTGGAAGAAGACAAGCACAAAGAGGGAAGCTGGTCAGCCACGGACCCATGTAGACAGTGGTAAGGCAAGGAGACTGATATCGAGGTCCCATTAGAGTACTGCCTTGGGGAGAGGTAGTCACAGCTAAGGAATGTGGACAGTCGGGATTCCATAGTGCCTGACATCTCAACACGTCCTCTGTGCCTGGGCAATTTATTATAAGAGACGCTTATAAGACATTATAAGAGCACCAGCTTCTGGGGCGGAAGCTGACGTGTTGGTGTATTGATTGGTTCTCTTTCCCACTGACGGTGGCGGCCCCTGGAGCTCAGAGGCGGCCAGGGCAAGTGGTGGTGGGACGGGCATCAGTGATTCTGCCCAGGATCCAGCAGTCATGATGGCGGTGGCCCAGGGACCAACGGTGGCAGCAATAGTGATATCAGCAGCCACCCATGAAGCCCCAGAGTTGACAGAGGTTCATGGAAGCATGGTTCATGGTTCATGGATGGTTCAGCAATTTGCACTGCTGAATGTACACGAGTGAAAATTGAATACTGAACATTCCTTACCTTCAACTCGGGTTCAGTGACTCGGCTATTTTGGTCGGCCATCCTCTCTCCCTCCTCCTCCCCTCTCCTCAGCAGTGTGCCCCCAATCTTCCCCTTCTCTTTCACTGCGTTTGCCCCCCTGTTGAAGAGACTTCTCTTCCTTTCTAATTGGTTCCTCCAAGGCATCTCACTTAAAAAGATTTTCCTCCCTAGAAAACTTCTCCTGTGATTTGAGTGGGGATGAGGAAGAAGAAGGCAAACATTCTTGTTCCTCATCCCACCGATCCTTAACTGGACAGAAACCTGGTGTTTGTCAACGTAAAAGTGACAGTTTTCAAGTGCCGCCTCCCTCCAGGTGGAACGCTTTTTTCAAACAATAGTTCATGCGGAACCCCAAGCTGTGAAAGACCTACGCTTTTAAAACGTGAGCTGAAATTTATACAAGGTAAAACGAACCATTTTCAAGTGAACTGTTGTACTTAACACATTCACAATGCTGTGCAACCACCACCACTATCCGGTTCCAAAATATTTTCATCACAACAAAATCAAACCCTGAACCCATCAAGGAGTTACTCACCCTTCCCCCAGCCCTTGCGAACCATCAGTCTGGTTTCTGTCCCTCTGGACTTGGCTGTTCTAGACTTTTCGTATCAGTGGGATCACACAACGTGGGACCTTTTGTGTCTGACTTTTTTCACTTAGTAAATTTCTGAGGTTCATCCGAGTTGTTACCTGAGTCAGAACTTCGTTCCTTTTTATGGCTGATTAATAGTCCGATGAATGGGCGTACCACAATTTGAGTATCCATTCATTTGTTGAAACAGACACACTTCTGCTCTGTTCGAACCAGAAGTGGGGGCACAGAGATCCCCTCCACATGCGACTTTCCCCTCTGGGAAGCTCCCGACACCCTTCCGAGCTTAATAAGACACGTGGTCCCAGGGAAGCCTTTGAGGAAATGCCAACTTGTCTCCCGGGAGGGGTCGCACCTGTGGCAGGGATAAGGGGCTTCTGCAGAAGGAAAGGCTTCTGGGCGAGAAAAAACAAAACCAAAACCGGCTGCATTCATACAAAAGAATGGCTGCCTGGTCATAACTGGCCAATCCTGGGAGCTCTGGGAGGCTGCTGGGCAAAAGGGTCCCTGGGCGGCTGCCCCTTGGTCCCACTCAAGGGCCCGGGGGCCTCCTCCGCCCCGATGGGCAGGTCTGCCTATCAGGGATCCGGCCAAGCCGGCGGCCTTTTATGACTTCGCTTGTTGAAACTCAAGCCACGCCTCGGTAAGTACATTCTCCACGCCACACACTATAAACAGGTGCCAGACTGGTGGCGTCATCGTTTTCCACAAGTTTTCTCTGTGTTTCCACATTATTTAGGATGGAAAATTTCCAGGTATAAACAGGAAGCCCTTTGAGCATTTTACTCCTTTCTCCAGCGAAAGGTTTGTCCCTGCTCCATTGCGTAAAGGGCGAGCGAGTGATCCGTGGCTCCCTGCTTGCCGGGCAAGGCAGTTCTGATCGCTTAGGTGCAGCCAATCCGGCCACGGGCCCAGTTTTAGTCTGGATAAGCCTTCTCTGAAAGGAGCCCAGCTAATGTAATCACGGGGAAAATCCTCTACGTGAAAGGCCGTAGCCGCGATGGGCGCAGAAACGCTGATTCCACGTTTGTGTGATCACAGAGGCTCCGCACAGCCGCCGCTCAGGTATGAGGCGCAGCTGGTTTGTGTCAGTGTCAGGGGTGGAGACGGGTTGTTTGTCCAACTGCGTGAAGGTGGGCGGATGCCTCGGCTTGGGCCTCACCTGCTTCTGAATGGAGGAGGAGAAAGTCCGATTGCTGAACAGCAGACTTTCCGTGGGCCCGCAGCCTCCCAAGTCGCACAGACCCTCCCCGAATGTAAGTAGCCGGCAAAGCTGTACCCGCCTTCCTTTCTGGTCCTGGGGGAGCCCGAGGGGCTGGCAGTTCTGCAGCTCACGGAGGAGAGAGTTCCAGAAACGGCCAAGCCTTCTCTCTGTGGCTTTGAAATTCACACTGGGCCAGAAGTAGTTGTGCCATTGTCTTTAGTCTGTTTACCTGTGTAAAAAGCTAGTTCAAGCGCTCTGATCTGTCATACAGTTATTCAACTGAATCCTCCGAATGAGTTTCACAAACTAATGTGACATTGGACCGTATGACATTCCGACTGTGTCTGGGTTAAACTGGTCGGCACGAGGATGTGACGGTGATAGATAAGGGCGTAATGATTGTAGCATTCAATGGTATTTGCTAATGAAGCGTCATCATTTTCCAAATGAACATCCAAAACACCCTGAAGCGATCAATTTGAAGCACATGACGATTTTTACATTCTGTGAGTGAGCATTTTATTTTTGGCCCATCTTATAAACAGTGAAGGTCGAGAAAGGGTTAAGGACTTGTATCCTTTTGGCTCAAGGGTTAGGAGTGAGAGAATTGATCACTGCAGTGACATCACTCACAATTTTCTCAGTTTGGGGGGCATTTTATTTGTGCTGCTCAAAATACTTCAATTTGATTTTCCAGTGACGGTTCAGTACGCACAGCGTATGGTAGCTACCCGGTCAGTGTTGGTTGAATGGATGAGCAGATCAATGGACAAATTTTATTTGTAAGTCAATCACTGAGGTTTTCTGACCAAATACTAATGATACCACACTGCTGTGGAAGGAATCTTGAATTCGAAGGCAGGAGACTGAGTTCTATTACCAGCTTTGACTTGTCCCAGCTGGGTCTTTGGCAAGTCCCCTTGCCTTCTCCCATTTCAGTACCCGCCCCCCCATGGAATAGACTGGGAATCTCTAAGGTTCCAGTTCTGAAAGTTTGATATGTTTTACAAGCTTTCTGGGACTTAGTTTCTCCATCTAGAAAAAGGAAGGTAAGAGTCCCCGTCCTGCTGATGTTAGGGGGTCTCCTGGAACTCAGCCGATGTCGGCGCTGACCTGGGCTCAGAAAACACCTCGACAGTGACACTTCTCAAGCTCTCCTTGGCAACTGGGCCCCTTCTGTCACTTCATTTGTAGATACACCTCTGCGTGTACATTGACGTTAAGTCGGAGACTCAGGAACAAACTTATTTTTCTGAGCTGTCTGCCAGCCCCTGGGGTGGGGAGTGAGAACAGCAGCCCGGACAGGGGAAAGAAGTCTGGGTGGCGTATAACAAAAGAAAACCCTTCAAAGGCAAGTTTCCGTGATGTGGCTGCAGAGATCAACATTCCCCATCACCTGGCTTTTGAGTCTGAGTTGATGGGCAGACCAAAAAAGCCTGAGGTCTTCTTCAATTTTATGGATGTGTATACCCTTTTATTTCTTCCAGTTGCTTCTGGTAAAATCCAGAGGGTCGCTGGCACCCTGAATCACCATGGGCAATGAGAACAGCACCTCGGAAAACCAGGTGGGTGTCAGGGAGCTTCCCCCTCAACCTACCCGGATCGCTTGATTGACCTTGACTAGGTTTTTTTTTTCCCCCTGAGCATCTCCCCTCCATCCAGGAAGGAGCAAGCTAAAACACAGATTGGGGCACGTGAGTGGCTCGGTTGGTTAAGCATCCGTCTCTTGATTTTGGCTCAGGTCATGATCTCAGGGTTCGTGGGATCGAGCCCCGCGTCGGGCTCTCCGCTGACAGTCTGCTTGGGATTCTCTCTCTCCCTCTCTCTCTGCCCCTTCCCCGCTCTCTCTCTCTCATTCTCAAAATAAATAAATAAACATTTAAAAAACACAGATTATACCTGGATACATATGGCACATGTATCTGCATAAGTATTTCTTATTCCCATTTTCAGAATTGTTGCATTCAAGCTAGCCCCGATTTTATAAACTGTAAAAAACTACTTTAACGGTTAATTTCTTGCTTTTAACATTGACATACTAAGAGTTTGGCATATTTTTTTCTGGATTGTGCCCACCCATCTGTTCCCTTGTGTGGATGCATCACAGGAGGATGAAATAAAACCTTATCCACACTCCTCCCCAAAATAGTTGTGGCCCTCAAAAAGCGATCTTAAACTCTGTCACTGTTGAGCAGATTAAACGCGAACTGTCATTTCCACGTTAGGTCGGGTTTTCACTTTTAAGGAATGAGTCTTAAGTGCTCAATCGTGCATAAGGCTGGTGTTGTTAAAGTACGTTCAAATTTTACAGCTATCCATTTTAAGTTTGAGAGATTCAATTCAGTGTCCTGGTGAACAAAACCAGGGGGACACTTTCCTATCCATCTCGCACACAGTGGGAATTTTGGATCGATGGTGGTGAGCCTTCCAAACGAGGTAACGGGATCTGAAAGCCAGCGCAAAGCAATCTGTTTTCTCTCTGCTTTTTCCCTCCCTGCAATCTTCTTTTCCCAAGGAGGAACACGGGAATCATCGAGGGCAAAGGCAGCAAACTCCAGTCTTTAGGAGCAGACCAGAAACAGTAATTGTAGTAAATGGCAGGTTAGGAGACAGTAGAGAGAAGGAGGTGCTGTGGCAAACAGGAGGGATCCTGTCCTGTCGTCTGGAGGGGGCACCACCATCACCTCCAGCTGATGGCTGCCATGGCAGGCCCAGTGTTCCAAGACCTTGCAACTTCTTCAACAGAAGTAAAAAACGCGTGTTTTTCTATGAAATCGCAAAATATTTTTAATCAAAGTTTTTCTTTTGAGATAATGGTAGACATGGTAAACAATAGCATGCTATTGCAAGACATCGTACAGAGAGATCCCTGCACCCTTCACCTAGTCCCGCCCAGGGTAACATCTTGCAAAACGTCAGCGCACGTGCAGACTGACATTGATGCAGTCAAGATACAGAGCATTCCCGCCACCTGAAGGATTCCTTTCATTTTCCTTAGATCCACACCCACCGCCCTCCTGTTCCCTTCTCCTAATCCCTGGCGACTCCTAATTTGTTCTCTCTGTCTGTGTCTGGCTTTCTGAGAATGTTATATAAATGGAACCACACGATACGTGACCATTTGGAATTGGCTTTTTTCATTCAACATGGTTTCCTTGAGATTCATCCAGGCTGTTGTGTTAGTTGTTCACTCCTTTTGCTGGCTGAGTGGTGCTCCATGGTATAGAAACATTTGCTGTTGTTTCCAGTTTGGGGTGATTACAAATAGAGCTCTCAGGAACATTTGCATATAGGTTTTTTGTGTGTGTGTGTGTGTGTGTGTGTGTGTGTGTGAACATAAATTTTCATTTCTCTGACACAATTGCCCAAGAGCACAATGGCTGGGTCATGTGTGGTTGTATGTTTAGTTTTTTTGTTTTTGTTTTAAGTTTATTTATTTATTTCTGAGAGAGACAGAGACAACGCAAGTGGGGGAGAGGCAGAGAGAGAGGGAGAGAGAGAATCCCAAGCAGGCTCTGCACTGCCAGCACAGAGCCTAATGTGGGGCTCGAACCAGCAAAGCCTTGAGATCATGACCTGAGCGGAAACCAAGAGTCATATGCTTCAACAACTGAGCCACCCAGGTGCCCCATTTTTTTTTTAAATTAATATTTATTTATTTACATTTTTGAGAGAGAGAGCGCGAGTGGGGGGAGGGGCAGAGAGCGAGGGAGACACAGAATCTAAAGCAGGCTTCAGGCTCCAAGCTGTCAGCGCAGAGCCGCAAGCAGGACTTGAACTCACAAACTGTGAGATCATGACCTGAGCCAAAGTTGGACCCTTAACGGACTGAGCCACCCCGCGTGTTTCGTTTTATAAAGAACAGCCAGTTAGATAGAATCTCTGCACCATTTTACATTCCCACCAGCAACGAGTAATGTATGAGTGATCTAGTTTTTCTGCTGCCTGGCCATCATTTGGTGTTGTCACTGTTAGGTGACACCATTCTGATATGTGTTGTGATATGTCACTAATGTCACTATGGTTTGAACTTGCCTTTCCCTGATGATCGGCCATGCTGACCATCTTTCATGAGCTTGTTGCTGTCCATGGGTTCTCTTTGGTGAGATAGGTGTTCATGTCTTCTAGCCGTTTTCTAGTTGGAGTTTTAAGAAACTATTGAGTGTTGAGTCTTGGTGTAGCCTAGATACTAATCTTTGTCAGATTGTGATTTGGCAATATTTTCTCCCATCCATGGCTTGTCTTTTCATCACCTCAACAGGCTCTTTTACAGAACAAAAGTTTTTATGAGGTACAATTGATCAGTTTTTCCTTTTCCTTTTCTGCCAATTCTAGTGCTTCTGGTGCCAAGTCTAAGAATTCTTTTTCTACCCCTACATCCTGAAAATTTTCTCCTATTATATTATCTTTTCCAAAAGTGTTATAGTTTTACATTTTATATTCAAATCCGTGATCTATTTCGCATCCGTTTTTGCGTAAGGCTTGAGACTCAGGTTGAAGTTCATTTTCTGTTTTTGTCCTGTTTTGTTTCGCCAATGAATGTCCATCTCTCCGGTACCTACCAAGTGTTGAAAACACTATTCTTTGTCCATTAAACTGCTTTTGCACCTTTGTCGAAAACCAGTTGGTCATATTTGTGTGGGTCTATTTCTGGGTTCTCTTTTCTATTCCACTGATCTACATGTCTACTCTTCTGCTGATACCACAGTCTTGATTACTGCTGCTGTATAATAAGTCCCATCCCCCTTTACTATTTTTCAAAATTGTTTTAGCTATTCTAGGGCGTAAAGCTTTCCATATATATTTTAGAATAAGCTTGTCTAGGTCTAAGAATACCTTACTAGGATTTTGATATGGATAATATTAAACCTATAGATATACTGGAGAAATTGACATCTTTAATATGATGAATCTTCCAGTCTGTGAACACACCCAGTGCTTCTCTATTTATATAGGTCCTATTGATTTCTTTATCATCATTTCATAAATTTCAGCATATAGATCCTGTATACGTTTTCAGTTTATGCCTAAGTATTTCATTTTATTTGCAGTGATTATAAATAGTATTTTCATTTTGGTTTCCACACGTTCATTGTCAGTGTATTGATTTTTTGTGTGTTGATTTTGTATCCTGTGACTTTGCTGAACTCACTTATTATTTCCAAAAGTTTTTTTGTAGATTCCTTGGGATTTTCTATGTAGACAATTTGCAAAAAGGGGGGGGTTGCATTTCTTTTTTTCAATTCTGTATGTTTTTTATTTATTTTTCTTGCCTTATTACTGTGGCTAGGAATTCCAATACTATGTTAATTGGAAATGGTCTGAGTGGACATTCTCACCTGCTTTCCGATTGTGAGGGGAAAGCATTCAGTCTTTCCCTGTTAAGTAAGATATTAGCTGCAGGTTTTTATAAATTTTCTCTTTTAAAAACACTCTATCTATCTATCTACCCATCTATCTTGTGAGTAAGCTCTAGGCCCAATGTGGGGCTTGAACTCATGACGTTGAGGGCAAGAATTGCATGCTCTACTGACTAAGCTATAAATTCTCTTTATCAAGTTAAGGAAGATGCTCCTCTATTCCTAGTTTGCTGAGGATATTTTATCATGAATAGGTATTGGATTTTTTCAGATGCTTTTTTTCCTGTATCAATTGATGTAGCCATACGATCTTTCTTCTTTGGGCTGTTGATATATTAGATTACGCTGTTAATTTTCAAATGTTGAACTAGTCTTGGATACCGGAATTAATCCTACTTGGTCGTAGTGTATAATTATTTGTAAAGACTGTTAGACTTGATTTGCTAACATTTTGTTGAAGCTTTTTGTATCTAAATTCATGCTAAATATTGCTTGGTAGTTTTCCTTTTTTACCTGGTTTTGGTATCACGCTAAAGCTAATGTCATAAAATGAGTTGGGGAGTGCTTTCTCCTCTTCTACTTTCTAGAAGAGATTGTTTAAAGAAACTTTACAATTTTTCAAGTGTTGGCAACTAGTTTAAATTATTTTTGAACATTCTGTGAGTCAAAAGGATGCTCCTGGTGGCTGGAGTTGGCTCATGTCCTACCTCTTTGTAGTCTCTAACTTAAAGAAATATTCTTACATTTTATTTATTTATTTATAAATGTTTACTTATTTATAAATGTTTGTTTGTTTGTTTAGTTTTGAGAGAGAGAGAGAGAGAGAGAGAGGGAGAGAGAGAGAGGAAATGGGCATGAAATTGGGGGAAGGGCAGAGAGAGAGGGAGAGAGAGAATCCCAAGCAGAGCCTGATGTGGGACTTGATCCCACGAACTGTGAGATCATGACCTGAGCTGAAATGAAGAGTCAGATGCTCAACTGAGGCATCCACCCAGGCACCCCAACACCCAGCACATTTGTCAATGTCTGAAGGCAGGGTTGGTATCACGTCTCCAGAGTGGAGACACGAGTAGAGGTCAGGGATGCCACTAAATGTTCTCAATGCACGGGGACAACCCCCACAACGAAGAATTATTCTTCTCAAAATGTCAAAGGGGCCAAGGTTGAGAAAACCTAGAATAGAGGAATATTTGTCCTACTGCTTTGAGAACTCCTTGGGGCAGTGGCTGAACTCCTCTAATCCGAGATGAATTTCTACACAAATAGAGGCACATTAAAGTGGCTTATAGTTTTCTTTCATTACCTTTACTAAACTACACTGTTTAGAATCGAAGGCTGGTTTACTGGGCATAGACTCATAGAAATGGAATTTCTAGGTCAAATAAAGGGTG
The DNA here is from genome assembly GCF_022837055.1 of Prionailurus viverrinus. Classification (NCBI taxonomy): domain Eukaryota; kingdom Metazoa; phylum Chordata; class Mammalia; order Carnivora; family Felidae; genus Prionailurus; species Prionailurus viverrinus. Next base: position 78,621,359 of record NC_062571.1, read on the forward strand.
ATTTCAAAACTCTTGCTCTAGATCTAGATCTATCTATAGCTATATTCAAAATACTTTCCAGAAAGGTGATGCCAATTTATACGTTTCTCATCAGGCTATGGGGACGGGGTCCATCTCATTATATCCTTGCAAGCGATGAATATATATATTTCAGTGTTTCAGATCTCACCTCCTGCCAGCCCCAAACCCTGTTCTCCCTCCTCAGTTCCCTTCTGGTTCACATCTCCAACCTCAGCCCCACATGACCCAGCGGGACATGATGGAGTTGCCTTCAGGCTTCCAGGGTCAGAACAAGGTTTGCCTTCCACAGAGAAACAAGTGGAAAGAAAGCACAAGTATATTTGGCTACAGGAATCAGGGCTCCCCCGTGGGGCTGGTGTTCCAGACTTATCTTTCCACTGTCTCCTGGGTGTCTGTACCTGAATGATCCATGGTCACTTCCTGTTCCTCAAACCTGAATTAAGCTCCCCCACCCCAATCGTCTTCTCCTTCTGAATCCCCCCTCCTGGGTACCACGATCTACTCTACCATCCAAGACAGAAATCTGGGGATCACCTCTGACTCCACTCACCCCCCTTGTCCACATTTCATAAATCACTCTATGATTAATAATTAATAAATTAATGGCCCGGCCATTTAGTCTTTTAGATTCCTGTTTAATGGAGACTTTTTTTGGTTGCGAGAGACAGAAACCTGTCTCCAACGACTATAGGCCGAGAAGGATTGTTTGGCTCGTAGGATTAGGAAGTCCAGAGAGAGTCTAGCTGCAGCAGTCACTGAGTCCAGAGGTTCAAAAGAAGATGCTGGAGATCTCCTGTCTCTGGATCTTGCTCTGCTTTCCTCCGTGATGCCCGAGTGCTTAGGGATGTCCCCTCGGCCTGCAGAAACAACAAAACAAAACAAAACAAGCCACCGGCTACTCTAGGCATCCAGGCTTCTTCTTGTTGGCGATCCAGCCTCTGATTAGCACCGTCCAAGGACTGGCCCTGATGGGGTCATGTGCTCTGTCTGGGATCAATCCATGTGCCACTGGCTGTGGACACTCTGATTAGCCCGCCTGAGTCATGCACCCACCCCTGCAGGGGAAAGGTGAGCCCCGGTTGATGACGTCTCCATCAATGCCACTTAGAGCACTTCCTCAAAAGACAAAAAGGTGCCACGTGTCCAAGATGTAGTTTTAGTTTTCCCTCTCCACCCCCACCATCACACCCTCTTACCTCACACCTGGATCAGTCCAGACAGCTCCAAACTAGTTTCTCTGCCTCCACCCTCCCCTCCTCCCATCCCACCGAGGGCCCCCGGCCTCTCCCAGAGGCTCTTTCTCTGTGAAGAGACACTTGGGGGTCCCAGCATTCTGCTTACAAGTGATCTTTTAGAAGGCAAGACCCAGGTCTGAAGGAAGGTCCGGTTCACAGATTAAAGACCTGGCATTGAGGATCAGCCACGTCACCGGGGCAAAGGAGGAGAACAGGCCTGCCCAGTCCCAACCCTTGCCTACTTGCAGGTGCCTTTCCCTCTGGGACAAATGTCCCCTGGTAGCCACGGGCAGGGCGGGAGTACACCCAGCAGGTCAGACCCGGGAGTAGAGACCAGCCAAGACTGTCCCTGTGGTAGTGTGGGGGGTCTTGTTCCCTGTGGCCCATCCTAATGGCGGGACTCCTTTGCTTCCAGCAAGAGAACTCCGGCTTGCATAACGTCATCCTGTGGCCTCCAAACCCCGAGCCTGAGCAGGTACCCGAAGTGTGCTGTGCGTGGTCCGCATCTCAGCCCCCTTCCTAACACCTAGATGTTTGCAGCCTTTGCGTGTGGCACGTTCCCTTACACTTTTAGGTTTGCTGCTCCTCCTCCCATCGCTTCCTTTCATCTACCTCAAGTGAGTTGTAAAACAGTAGAATCTGCAATACATGCTTAAATTTTTTCTAATGTTTATTGATTTTAGAAAGAGAGAGACAGAGAGAGAGAGAGAATGAGCGGGGGGAGAGGCAGAGAGAGAGGAAGACACAGAATCGGAAGCAGGCTCCGGCCGTCAGCACAGAGCCTGATGCGGGGCTCGAACCCACAAACCTCGAGATCATGACCTGAGCTGAAATTGGACGCTTAACCGATTGAGCCACCCGGGTGCCCCGGCAATGTGGGTTTAGATTTTTTAAGATGACATTTTCGTGCGCTATGCTGTGAGATGCTGAAGGAGGCTTATGCTTTCCACGTAACGCAGATGCTGGGAGCCAATACTAACCTTCCACACTCATCGGCTTTGCGTTCCCTTGTCCTGGAGTGCGGCTTTTATGGAGTGGGGGTCCCGTCTACACCACCAGTGGGCAAAACTGATGTGTCGTAGAAAAACAAAAAACAAAAAACAGATTGCATTCTGAGTCCATTGTCAGCGTCGTTGTGCAGCTGGCTGAGTCTCAGAATTTAAGCTCGGGCTGAAGCCTTTGACACCTGCTGGGGAAGACGGCAAGTTCGGGGCCCTGCATCCATTTCAAGGAGATTTTTCCTGGAGAGAATGTCAGGCAAGGTTGGTGTGTGCTTGTGGGCGTGGTCAGTGTGAAGCAATAAAATGCCACCTGCTCTGAAAGCCCATCACACCTAGGGAAGAGGGTTAGGCTCCTAGGGGACAGGTTCCTGGCTTTAAGGAAACAGCAGCTGCACCCTCGAGGGTGGCTGGATGTCCCATCAAACAGGGATGTCGTTGTCGCAAACCGACCTCTGTGCTCCAGAGCCAAAATATAACATGAAGACAGAGTTTGGGGATAAAAAGGAACGAGAGTTTTAAACTGATAAGAACAGATACTACACTTGATCTCAGCCAAAAGGCCGAGAAGAAATGGCAAACGAGAGTTTTTATTACTGTGCCCGGTGAAAGAGGCTGTGGCAGGCTAATGCCTTCAAGACTGCAGACCCGATGGGGCGCCTGGGTGGCGCAGTCGGTTAGGCATCCGACTTCAGCCAGGTCACGATCTCGCGGTCCGTGAGTTCGAGCCCCGCGTCGGGCTCTGGGCTGATGGCTCAGAGCCTGGAGCCTGCTTCGGATTCTGTGTCTCCCTCTCTCTCTGACCCTCCCCCATTCATGCTCTGTCTCTCTCTGTCCCAAAAATAAATAAACGTTGAAAAAAAAAAATTTAAAAAATAAAAAAAAAAAAAAAAAAAAAAAAAAAAGACTGCAGACCCGCCTGGAATAAAGGACTGAGGGGGTTTGTAGGAAAATAGAGGAACTGGGCAGTTTTGATAGGAACGTGGTATGTGCTGCCCGTCCCGTTGGCCACGTCCTTGAGGTGGCACCGGCCACCAGAGTCTTGTTACTGAGCATACACTGAGGTCACCAGATGCCAAGATGGATACTGAGTTCCTGGAGCAAAGGATTCTACACAAAAACAAGTGAAGGAGATGGGTGGGGGTTGGGGGGGGGCTTCAAGAATGAGAAAGGGGAAGATTTGTTGAGTTTAAAGTCAAGCCTTGCTGGAGCCCTAGTGTGTCCATCTTAATTTCCATTCATCTTTATGTTTCTATAGCAGTTTCAGTGTCTGAGGTTGTGACATAATGCGGTCATGTGCGTAGAGCACGGGGGAGCCTTGCCCACATGTGATTTCACCGGGTTCTCATCAAAATCCCGGGAGGTGGGCAGACCAGGCTGCTCACTCTTGCTTTATGGACAAAGGAGCAGGCTCCGAGGTTAATCATTGTGGGTCATCGGGGTGAGTGCAGAGCAGGGATTAGAACCCCGGTCTCCCGGGCATCACAGAGAATGGCAGGTCAGAGTTTTTTGCACTGGGTTCTTCCGTCCAGCTCGGGACTTTCCACAGCACCTTGCTACCGAGCTCAGGATCCCACGGACAGGCTCCCTGATGTGGACGTGATTTTTCATTCACTCACGGGACAATTTTGAAGCCTCTGCTGGGTGGCTGGTACTGGTGTAGGTGCTGTGCATTCAACAAACCATGTCCCTGCCTCCTGGGACTGACATCCAGCTGGGAGTTCGAAAATAAGCAAGTGGGGGGTGCCTGGGTAGCTCAGTCAGTTAAGCATCCGACTTGGGCTCAGGCTCATGAGTTCGAGCCCCATCTCACGGTTCATGAGTTTGAGCCCCATGTCGGGCTCCATGCTGACAGCTCAGAGCCTAGAGCCTGCTTCGGATTCTGTGTCTCCCTCTCTCTCTGCCCCTCCCCTGCTCACGCTCTGTCTTTCTCTCTCAAAGATAAATAACATTAAAAAAATTAAAAAAAAAAAAAAGAAGCAAGTGAGCAAACAGACAAACCAACAAGTAAACAAAATACAATGTTTTTTAAAAAGACTTTATCAAGTGCCTATTGTTTCCCAGGCACTATTCTAGCACTTGAGATCACCAGTGAATAGTTCAGCCATAATCGACTCTGGCACGGCTTCCCCTTCCACAGGGAAAAACAGACAATAAGCCAGCAGGCAAATAAACTCATAATAAATGTTCCAGGGGTAACTGGAATCAGGCGCTAATTTCTTTAAATTTTTTTTAACGTTTATTCATTTTTGAGAGACAGAGTACAAGTGGGGGAGGAGCAGAGAGAGAGGGAGACCCAGAATCCGAAGCAGGCTCCAGGCTCTGAGCTGTCAGCACAGAGACCGACGTGGGGCTCGAACCCACGAACTGGGAGATCTTGACCTGAGCTGAAGTCGGCCGCTCAACCGACTGAGCCACCCAAGTGCCCCATCCAACCCAACCACGTTTAAGTAGAGGGTGGACAGTTCAGTGGTATTAAGCACATCACATTGCTGGGCAAGCATCCCCGCCATCCGTGTCCAGAAAGTTTTCATCTTCCCAAACCGAAATTCTGTGTCCATTAAACAAGAATCCACATTGCCCTCCCCACTCCCAGCCCTTGGCAACCACCATCTTGCTCTCTGTCTCTATCAACTTGACTACACTCGGTACCTCATATAAGTGGAATCATACAGTATCTGTCCTTTAATGACGGATTTATTTCACTGTAACATAATGCCTTCTAAGTCCATCATGTTGCAGCTTTTCTCTTTAGGGCCGAATAGGATTCCGTTATACATATTCTACATTTTATTTATCCATACGTCTGTTGATGGACGCTTGGATGCTGCTGCTATAAACGTGGGCGTACAAATGTGTTGGATTCCATGCTCTCAGTTATTTGGAATATATATCCAAAAGTTGAATGGCTGGATCATATGTTAATGCTATGTTTAATTCTTTGAAAACCACCAAGTTTTTCCACGATGGCTGCACCATTTTACATTCCCATCAACAGTGCACATGGGTTCGAATTTCCCCACAGCCTTGCCACCTCTTGTTATTCTTTTTGGTTTTTGCTTTCGTAGTGGCCATCCTGCGGCGGGGGGGGGGGGGGGGGTGTCTCATTGTGGTTAGAGGCTCTTTTTGATAAGTGGCCAGAGGAGCCCTCTCTGCAGAGACCTGATGTGCCGGGAAGGAGGCAGCCACATAAAGTTCTGGAAAAGGAACGTTCTGGAAAAGGGAAGAGCAACTGTGACATGTCTGGGGGGGATGAGCTTGTGGTATTTCGAGATCAGCAAAGAAGGCCAGTGTGGCTGGAGGAGAGTGGGCGAGATGATGGCAGGATGTGAGACCAGGGAGGTGGGTGAGGGTAAATCTTGAAGATTTACCACCAGATTTCACCAGAGGAGTCACAGGACGTGGTTTGAGATTTTTTTTAATATTTATTTATTCATTTACTTATTTGTTTATTTTGAGAGAGAGAGAGAGAGAGCAAGCACATGAGTGGGGGGAGGGGCAGAGAGAGGGGGAGAGAGAATCCCGAGCAGGCTCCATGCTGCCAGCACAGAACCATGAGATCATGACCTGAGCTGAAATCAAGAGTCAGACGTTTCACTGACTGACCCACCCAGGCGCCCCTGATTTGAAGTTTTAAAAAAGAGCTTTGTGGTTGTTATGTGGAGAATGGTCTTTAAGGGGCGGAGGGAGGAAATGGAGGAGAAACAGTAGTTAGGTGGCCACTGGGAAAAGGGACTCAGGACTAATCCCTGAGATGTCCTTTAATATTTAGATGTGAGCCCAAGGGGAAACGGAGGAGTCTGTGAAGGAGTTGTAGCCAAAGACATAGGATAATGAGGGACCTGGGAGGCCATCAGATACTCCTGAGAAATCAAGGCAGACACTTGCCCAATGATTTGGCGATGTGGGGTCCATAGATGTGAGGGAAACCTCATGTTGCCCTCAAGATCCTTGGTAAGCACTCCCAGTGGAATGACAGGGATGCGGTTTGCGGGGGAGAGGGCTGAAGCCGAAACTGAAGATAAGGAAGAGGGAGTAGAGAGAGGGGTATCCACAATGCAATAAATTTTTCTAGGAAAGGGATCAGAGTATTGGGACAGTAGCTAGTGGAGAGGGTCGTATGAAGGTTTAAAGACTGAAGATCCCAGATGCCTGCATGCTGGTGGGAAGGAGGGAGAGAGGCAGAGGTGGATAGAGGACAGGTGACAGATGGGTGGACCAAAGGAAGGCTGGCCTTGACCGTTGAGAGGCATTGGGATTGGAGCAGTTGTGGGCTTACATCAGGGTTCCCTCCGCCGTTGTGGATGGTGGGGAGAAGATGGAAACAGATACACCTGGGAATCGTGAGGCTCGGGGAGGGGGAGAAGCTCTCCTCTGATGGCTGATTGGGGTGCACACGCGGTGGAGAGTGGGGTCAGATGCGGCAGGGGATGTACTGAACTGCACGGGAGCTGGGGGATGGCAGGTGCCTGGGGGGACCGGACTTTCACGCGGTCACGGAAAGAAGCAGGGATGTGAGGCATGAAAGGACCTCTCGTCATAGTCTCCTGGCAGTGGGCCAGCAAATTAGCTTAATGATTTTTGCTTTTGAAATTTTTTGGCAACAACTGATCGTTGAATTGGTTGGTGACCTTTTAATCTTAACTCAAGAAGTCAAGTTTAATAGCATCACCATGGTCCTGTATCTGGATCCCGCTGACCAGTCAGTTATTTCCTCTTTGATTCACACAAACCCTGCTTAAACTCTGAAATTTAGGAATATGGCCTGGATTTTTTTTCCCCCCTGTGGTCCCAAGAGAGGAGAAGCCATTGGTGGGCAAAGTTCACACAAACAGGCTGGACTGATTCTACCCCTTTACTGAATGAGCTAAGGCCTCTCAGCTCCAGGCCGGCCCCTGGTGGCTGCCCGCTGCTGCCTCCTGGGTCCTAGTTGTCACTCCTGCTCCCTCCCTCCCGTGACTGACTCACTGAAGCCTTGGGGCAGGCAGGGTGATCTCAGGGAGCACAGAGCAGCCCGGTCCCTAACATGCACGGCTGTGACCCACACCCAGACCCCAGGCCTCTCTCTCCTGCCGACGTGTTGGTTGGGAATGAAGAGAAACCACACACAGAACCACAGCTATGGAGGGTGACTCACATGGGGCGGAAGGCACGATCCGGCCAGAGGTCGGCAGAATGTCTAACACCGAGCCAAGCGGAGGCTGCGCTGTCCCTGGGAGTGCCCGGGTCCTAGTCTGCGTGTCCCTCTTTGGGACAGACGTGGAGATGGCATTGTGACAAGAGTAGCCTTGCTGTGGTTTCCTGCGTCAGGACCTGCATGGGGGGATTGATGGTGAAATAAGTCGCTGTGAAAGGTGACCGGCATAGTCATTCAGCGTTCTGTACTCAAGTGTTCACTTTGGGAAGCCCCACAGAAGACCTCTGAGCTCCGGGCCTGTGGATTCCAGAGCAGAAGGGCAGCATTCAACCCACCTGCATTACCACTTTCTGGATTCTTCTTGGGCTCGTCATGATAGCCATTAATGGCTCTGACACTGTGAGGGGGGAGAGAAGAACACACAATTCTATTATTGTAATGGCCTCGCTTAAAAATATATGATCATTTAAAAAACTCTTTCTTTTGCGAGAGAGAGAGACAGAGATGGGGGGGGGGGGGTTGCAGAGAGAGAGGACAGAGAGAATCCCAAGCAGGCTCTGCACCATAAGCACAGAGCCCAGTGCGGGGCTCAAACTCAGGAACCACGAGACCACGACCTGAGCCGAAACCAAGAGTCAGACACTTAACTGACTGAGCCTCCCAGGCGCCCCTAAAAAACCCTTTTAAAGCAATGTCACCCTCTGGATGTTTCTGTAGTTTGAGTCTCAGAGAAAAACGATTTTCAACTATAGAAGCTGAGATCAATGCTATAAGCAAGAAGACAGGTGCAGAGCCGCCTGACCTGACCCTGGGTTCAGGGAAGGCCTCCGGGGGGAGCTGCTGTTTGAGCTCAGAGCTGAGGGAGGAGCAGGAAACAAACAGGATTCAGAGGGCACAGAGCAGGTCGCGGCCCCCAGCCCCCTCTAGTTGGTGGCTCAGCGTCCAAGAGGCAGCCTGGGCCTGAAGTTTGTTCCTGAAGGCGACCTCAGCCGCGTGGCCTCGCGTTCTGGAATTCCCCCACATCCAAGAAGCAGAGGACCAGGAGGACAGGGGACCCCGTGCTACGTGAGCTGACCCCGGGGTCTGGGACCACCCACCAACGTGACTGAGCATGTCTCTGCAGGCTGAGGTTAGCTGTGGCTCAGGCACCACGTGATGATTATTCTGCTTAATAGATAAACGACCCATACGTATGCGCACGTATTGTTTGAAGCGACAAATGCTTGGGGCCCTGGTTTTACTTGGGGAGGGAGTTTCTCTCTTTCCTGCGGGACCCAAGGAACCCAACACCCCGACAGCATTAAACTAGCCCTAGAAGGAACCGCGTCTTCTAATATTCTACTGGCAGCAGGTGGGTATTTGGGATGATTTCGCTGCACTTAATGAGAAAGAAATTGAGGGAAGGGACAGTGAACCAGGATGAACTCAAGTTCATAACAGTGGATTGCTCCTTCAGTGTGACTTGTCTGCTGCCACTGTCCCTTCTCCCAGGGATCCGTTAGGCTTGGTGCTAATTCTCACTGGAGCGGTGGCTCTGGGTTTGGGCCAGATGAATCTTCTGAAGAATCGGATTAACTGCTTTAGCTCCACGCTGTGATAGCCCCTGGGGCTCTTAGTTAATGAGGTTTGAGTCAGTTTCTTCTTTGTAATGGTAATAACTAGCATATAGGAGTATCTTCCATGGTCTAGCCTTATGTTAAGTGCTTCTCATGTATTATGCTATTTAACCTTGAAAACCCTGTAATTATGACCCCCATTTTCCAGATATGGTCCCAGAGGCATAGAGCCCAAAGGCTTACAGCCAAATAAACGGTAAAGCTTGGCTTTTAACCACCGGTAACCACCTTACTCTGGAGCCCGGCTTCATGCTGCTCTCCCTCGAAAATGAGCAAATGGAGGAATCCTAGAGGGGCGAAACAGGGTTTCTGCCTACATTTGAAGTTCAGTTGAGTAAATGTTACAGGACTCGATAGGCTATTCTGACATACCCCACTCTTTGAATGCAGAGCCTCCCCTCCATTTGTGCAGCCCTCTGTCGTACCCACAAGGTTCTCCCATCAACCACTGGGGCAGGCAGCCCGGGTTCGTGGCCCCCATTTTGTAGATAGAGCAACAGCCTCCAAGAAGTGCAACGATTTGGGTTTTCTAAACCGGTCTAGGCTTCTTTAAATTACATCGCTCGTGAAGTATTAAACCCACAGAAGACATCAATATTGGGCAATGTTTTTGACATCTCAAAGGTTTTCTTTCTCTACAGACTAAAGATGTCCCGTAACATGTCAACTCGGGCATCTTGGAGGCTCCTAGGTTCTTTTTGTGTTTTTGTTTGGTTTGTTTTGTTTTGTTTTGTTGGTGACTCTTAGCATTTTGACCCAGTTGCTTTTGGGGAAAGGAAGACAAACATTGTTCACGGAGTGTGCATCTCCCATTCATTCGCTGTGAGGATAGGGACCGCGTCGTTTTTTGTTTGTTGGTTTGTTCCTAATTAAGCCTTTTATGTGGGAAATTTTCAGGTCTGCAGAAAAGTTGCAAAGATAGCACAGAATTCCCACCGACTCCTCCCCCGGCTTCCGCTAAAATTAACATTTCACACCATATCATGGTTTTTGATCTTCGTGTCCACCTAGAACCTAGATTCGACCCTTCCGGACACGAAGGAGAAGCGTCAAAATGCAAACACGACCCTCATTTACCCCGTCTTTTGAGGGAAGAGCGGGGCTTCAAAGCCAGCCCTCTCAGACCCCCAAGCTTGTTCGTGTTTGCTGCCCTCTCATGGTGGAAGACATTCCACCTGGGGAGGCCTAAAAGGCCACTCCTGGGGCCTCCCCGCTCTCGGCCTGACCAAGTGCCTGCCAGGCGAGGCCGGAGGCCCGGGCGACCTCGGCTGCCAGGGTGGGGGAGCCACTTCTATCTTGTGTTTTTGCCCTGAGGTGAAGAAAACGTTTGGGGTGACCCAGCAGAAGTGGCCTGAGCATCCGCCTTCCCTCGACGGGGCAGATGGGCGGCAGCCGGCCCCGCACAGAACCGTGTTCCTCCATATTTGGCAGCCTGGCCATTGTTTCTGAAATCCGATTCCTAGTGCCATGGGGATGACCTTTGGTCTACTTCCCAGCATTCACCTGCAGTCACGCTGCTCCCAAGAAGCTTGCTCAAAGAGGGGGCGAGTTGGCAAGACACTCGGGTCATGATCTAACTGGCTTAATGAAGCCTCCTTGTTGGCATGACCAGTAAAGCCAGAAGGGAGAACATTTAAGAGGTAAGGTCAGGGGATTTTTTTTTTTTTTTTTTTAAATCATAAGACACTTGAGCTCTCGATAAAGCGTCGTTTTTAGAACTGGAAAGTTGCTGTGCCCGCTTGGAGATTGCTTTAAAATAGACCCGGGGCTCTGGAGCATTCTGGGGCCAAAGAAAGGCTGTTTGTTTACTCGAGCGGTGGCAGCAAAGGAGAGATTTGAAGACGCAGCTTGACAAGGCAGTTTGTCATGCCGAGGACCGCCAGTTTTTCCGTCCAGCCTGCCGTTTGGAAGTGGGAGGGAAACTTTAGACATGCGTGCCGTTCTGCGGTGACGCCCGTTGACCCCGCACAGCCTGTGTAGTCCCGTAAGCAGCAGGACTTGGCGTGGGTGGCGGGTGGGGGTGGGGGGCACTGGAAGCGGGGCTCAAAGACGCTGAAGGAAATGTGGCAGACGAGTGAGCTCCAAGGGCCGAGTGTGCCTCTCCCGGTCTTGCAGAAGGGCCTGCCAGACGAGACGGGAATCGTCTATTTTTCGTACACTCAACAAATATTTATGAGGTGCCCCTCTGGGCCAGGTGCTATTCTGGGCAATGAATTGAGGCTGGTACAGACCACCTTATTCATAAGTGTCTGGTTGTTTTCGTTACTTGGCGCGTGGCAGGAAGTTGGCAGGGATCAGAGGCAACTGCTTCCGTGTCTGGTGAGGCAACATAAGGTAAGGTTCGAGAGCAGAGGCTGGGGCTGAGTCCTGGCTCCATCGCTTTCAAGCTGTGTGACCCGGTGCAAGTGGCTGAACCTCTCTGTGCTAGGTGTTCTTATCTGGAAAATAGGGTTGTGAGGATTGAATGAGTTGGAATAGGTAGCACGTAGAAGAGCGGAACTTGGCACGCGGAAAGTGTTTGTAGTAATAAGTTTGCTGTTACTGTTACAGCAGAAAAAAAGGGCTGTGCTGGCGTTGGGTGTTACTGCTATTGTGGAAAGGGCATCGGACTTCAAGGAAGAAGACCTGGCCAAGCCATTGGACAATCTGTTTGCCGTCTGAGAAATGGGAAACGGTTTCCCTTCCTGGTTAGCTCGCAGGGATTCTGTAAGAATCTGATGGACGTCGACGCACTTTGGAAAGTGCAATGCGACATTCCCATCAACAGCACTGGCACTTTTGTTTCGAGTCCCTCCAGATATGTTTTGTTTGGAGGGAGATGGTATTCTTCTCGCAGATTAGTTCTCTGTTAGGAGGAGGGATGGGGCTGAAGAGGCAGAGAGGCAGAACGTCTTTCTCGGCCTTAAAAGACGAACCTGAGTCCTCGTTATATTACCTTTGCCCGAGGAAAGTTAACACGTGGTCCCTTATCCCCCTTAGTTAGAGCAGAGATCTGTCCCCTTACACCATCTGTTGTTTGCATCTGTCTGGGCCGTTAGACATGTCAGCGTCTTTCCAGAATTACCTTAAAGTAACCTTGATCATGAGATAAAGGGCTGGAGATTTATCTGTCAAATTATTTGCAGAATAAGTCACTGCAGATAATGTGGTGATTGAAGGGGAAGCCTGGCCATAGAAGGTGTTTGGAGCCGAGGCCCATGTCGCAGTCCGACACGCAGGAATTGGGTTACAACCTTAAAACTTCAGGACTAAGATGAAAATGTCATGCCCTCTGTATTGGCATTCTTGAGTTATCATAGTCAACATTTTTTTTTTCAACGTTTATTTGTTTTTGGGACAGAGAGAGACAGAGCATGAACGGGGGAGGGGCAGAGAGAGAGGGAGACACAGAATCGGAAACAGGCTCCAGGCTCTGAGCCATCAGCCCAGAGCCCGACGCAGGGCTCGAACTCACGGACCGCGAGATCGTGACCTGGCTGAAGTCGGACGCTTAACCGACTGCGCCACCCAGGCGCCCTTTAGTAAACATTTTTAACTCATGCACCCGAAGGTAGTAGTCTTATATAGATAAAGAACATTCTAGAAGGGTCAGAAATACTTTGGAGTCTGAATTTACAGCAATGTAAAGTTTGGACTGGTTTGATACTGTCCAATAGGGACGATGGTCATCTTGGTTCACAGATCAGGAGACTGAGGCCTGTAGGACAGGAAGGAGCTCTCATTTCAGGAAATGGTTCAGCCATCACGTACGTCAAGCCAGCAGGGGGGTCAGCAGCCCTTTTTTAGTCAAGGGATCAGCCCCAGCTCTCTCTACCTGCTTCAACACGTCCCCATTAGAGGGATAGAACAAAAATGCCTTTTTCCTGGCGCTGGGGTCAGAGAGAAATGGGTCCACTTAGACTCCACTGTTGTGAGATCATGGCCAAACACTTGCCCTCTGCAAACCTCAGCTCTAAAACAAGGACACGAATAGTACTTGGCTCTTAAGGTTGTTGTCAAGATTCAATGACACGGTTCATAGAGACTACTGGCCCGGTGCCTGGTACTTAGTAAGTGCTCAATAAACACGAGTTATTGTTATTTCCCCCCACATTCGGTCTCAGCAAAAGTGAATGGAGAGTTTCTAATTATAGTATCGTGTGAGCACTAGAATGTGCGGCCCCTGAGAGTTGAGGCATCTTATATATTTTACCTTTGGACCCAATTGCGTGAACACAGCAGCCAACACCTAAAACGCATGCCTTAGCTGGGGGAAACAGAGCCAAAGTTAACTTGTTCCTCAGGCTGTGTATGAAGGTCAGAGACACCACCCATCCAACACAAGATTCAAGGTCTCAAGAAAATCCCAGGTTCAGACTGCACAGATGATTTGCACCCAGATGTCCAACAGAAGCTCCAAAAATTGATTCACAACAGTCCTGGCCTGGAGGTTGATAGAGGTTTTGGTGGGGGGGGGGGGATCCTCCTTTCCTGGAAGGACTGGGTCTCCCCCTTGGGTGGCCCTGTGTTCATACCTCTGTGGTCACAGCACAGGGGTCTGTCTCCCTAGTCTGTGAACAACTCCAGGGCAGGGACCGAATCTCAGTGATTTTTGTAGCCCCCACTTCTAGCACTGGTTCTGGCACGTGCTAGGGTTTCCATGAATGTATCTAAGATAATTGAATGAATCAACAAATCGGTAAATACTTTCTGGAAGGTCTGGGTGAAGGGAGAAATTTAACAGATGATGTGGCTGCATCAGTGCCTGTGGTCACAGTTGGTGAATTGGCAGGCTTAGGAGAGGACTTTTGTCTTTCCAGTTGCTCTCTTTGTTGAGCAGGGCTGGGCTGGGTCTCTCTCTGGGTCTCACCTGTGAGGGGTAAGAGAAGATTCATAGCGACAAGGAGCAGGCAGCCACAGGGAGCCCCGGCAAGTCCGGAGAAGCCCTTCTTGCCTATCTCCTGGTGCCTCACCTCCACTGCCTCCCCTGGGACGGGACCTGGGGCTCACCATGCCCGGTTTCTCCCAAACACCCAACAAGCCAAATGCCTAGGTCTGAGCTGCAACCGCTGGAGGAAAGGGAAGCTGTTTCGAATTCACATGAAGGCGCGCACCTGCCCAGAGCAGCGCCACCTTCCAGTTTTCACGAAGGCGCCCCCACCTCCCCCAGGTGAGGGGCTGCCCCGCCCTGTGGACTTGGATCACGTGCCAGATTTAGGCACCGTGAAAAGAAGTGAGGTCTTGTGCTAAGACCTAAGAGCACTAGCTCTATGAGATGGTAACAGGTGGCACGTGAACAGAGGATGCTGTGGTCAAGAAACTTGGGGAAACTGAGCTAGAGTACAATGTGTTATTTTACCACAGAACTTCTCAGACCTTTCCCTAGGCTCTATTTTTCTTTCTTTTTTTTTTTTTTTTTTGAGAGAGAGAGAGAGTGAGCATGCGAGCGAAGGAGAGGGGGAGGGGGGGCAGAGAGAGAGAGGGAGAGAGAGAATCTCAAGCAAGCTCCATGCCAGGCATGGGGCCCAACTTGGGGCTGGATCTCATGACCATGAGATCGTGACTTGAGCTGAGATCAAGAGTCAGATGCTTAACCCAATGAGCCACCCAGGCGCCCTTGCACTGTCAATGTCTTTAAAAACATTTTTTTTAATGTTTATTTTTTAGAGAGAGAGAGGCAGAGCGTGAGCAGGGGAGGAGCAGAGAGAGAGGGAGATACAGAATCTGAAGCAGACTCCAGGCTCTGAGCTGTCAGCACAGAGCCCTACATGGGGCTGGAATTCACGAACCTCGAGATCATGACCTGAGCCCAAGTCGGACACTTAACTGACTGAGCCACCCAGGCGCCCCTGCACTGTGAATTTCCAAAAAAGGGCTAGATAATGAGCCCTTCTTAAACTTATCTGACACAGAACACTTTGTTTCCTTCAAAGCTGGTCTGATCTCTTATGGAATGTATTTTTTTGGTTGCAAGTGACAGAAACGCAACTTGTGCCAGTGAAGGCAAATGAGGACTCAAGATCTTGTGTAATCGTTGGTTGAAGAGGGCAGAACGGGCTGGACCCCAGGACCAGCTGGAACCAAGGCCTCCACAGCCCTGGGACCTCTGCCCTCTGTCCCTCGTCTCGGCCTCTCTCTGCCTGCTGGCAGTGGTCTCTCGCTGCAGGCCGCCTTCTTCCACAGCGGCTAGAAACAGGCTGCCGGTGACCCTTGCACGCGTGTCCTACAGAACCCCCACCAGGTTCCCGTCCCTCTGGTTCTGTGGGGGGTCCTGCTGAGGACCTGGTTGACCCAAGTCTTGCATGCACCCCAACGGGCAGGGCTGTGGGGCCTTCCTGGGAAGATGAGCTCAAAGACAACCACTGCTTTGGGAAACACTGCTTGGGGTTTAAAAAAAAAAAAAAAGCCCTTTTTCCATTTCTGACATTTATATTATACTTTAATGAGCATTCTTTGAATTGAATTCTAAAAAACATTAAAAAAAAATTTTTTTTAACGTTTATTTATTTTTGAGACAGAGAGAGACAGACCATGAACGGGGGAGGGTCGGAGAGAGGGAGACACAGAATCGGAAACAGGCTCCAGGCTCTGAGCTGTCAGCACAGAGCCTGACACGAGGCTCAAACCCACAAACTGTGAGACCATGACCTGAGCCGAAGTCTGATGCTTAACCGACTGATCCACCCAGGCGCCCCTAAAAAACATTTTTTTAATGTTTATTTATTTTTGAAAGACAGAGAGAGAGAGAGAGAGAGGGAGACACAGAATCCGAAGTAGGAAGCAGGCTCTGAGCTGTCAGCACTGAGCCCGATGTGGGATTCGAACTCACGAGCTGTGAGATCATGACCTGAGCCAAAGTCAGACGCTTAACTGAGCCACCCAGGTGCCCCTACATTGGGTTTTTAAAAACCTCTCGTCTCTTTCCATCCCATGATTTGAAATTTGGACTGTCCCTTATATGTTTTGTATCTTGGTCTTAAAAATTGATTCCCCAGCAGATGAACTTATTGTAGAAGTGAAGGAAAAGGCAACCGCCTCTCAGACTGGTTAGGGCTTTGAACAGGTGGCCCCAGGTTTCCATGGACTCATCATTTTTTCTGTTCGGTGTTTTCCCCCACGTTTCTGGCTGGATTCTGGTTCACAAAGTCATGGGGAGGGGGTGGAGAAATATCTCCCATCTAGGTGTTGCCACAAGCCAGTTGGGCACTTGAAGATTTTAGATCAGATATCCTCGCTTTCTCCAGGGGAGCAGATGACCCCCAAAGTCCGGTACGTGTCCCCAGTCATCCTGGGGCGCCTGGGTGGTTCAGTTGGTTAAGCGTCTGACTCTTGATTTCGGCTCAGGTCAGGATCTTGCGGCTTCGTGAGTTGTAGCCCCGCGTCAGGCTTTGCGCTGGCAATGCAGAGCCTGCTTGGGATTCTCTCTCTCTCTCATCCTCTGTCTCCGCCCCTCCCCCACTTGTGCTGCCTCTCTCTCAAAATAAATAAATAAACTAAAAAAAAAAAATAATGAAACAGTCGTCCTACTCAGCTGGAATCTTGTGTGTAATTGTTTCTTCTCCATCGGATGGGAGCAGGGGTCACCATATATCTCGGTGTATCACTCGGTGCCAGGACATGGGCATTGCTCAGCCCGATGACAAAGCAAGTGAACAACCTGACACTTCAAATTATTTTTTTTAACATTTATTTGTTTTTGAAAGACAGCGAGAGAGCGTGAGCAGGGCAGGGGCGGAGAGCGAGGGAGACACAGAATCCGAAGCAGACTCCAGCTCTGAGCCGTCAGCACAGAGCGCGACGCGGGGCTCGAACCCACGAGCCGTGAGATCATGACCTGAGCCAAAGTCAGATGCTTAACCGACTGAGCCACCCAGGCGCCCCCAACCTGGCACTTCAATATGCGGCCAGTGGCCAATTGAGAAATGCTCTTGTGTCTTCAGGGACTCCTATTTGACTTCTCCAATTTCTCTTTCTTCTGGCACAGAGAACTTCGTCGGCTCAGAGTCCAGGGTCTGTGCAACCACCCGGGAACGGTCAGAACATAAAAAGGAACCTGGAGGAGAAGTCCGGAAGCAGTGACCATGGGGACTCGCACAGGTAGGAGCCAGGTTCAGAGGACTGACCCGGCCCCCTGCGTGGCCAGCTCACTGCCTGCCTAGCATTTGCTCTGCTCCATTTGCTTTGGAACATTTACCCTAAAACCCATGACGTGGTCCTCAGTGGTGAGATGGTCAGAGCAGTGGCTCATAGACTGCTTTGTGATTGCCTTGACCTGCATGGTTAGAGAATCGTTATGTTTCTCTGCCCAATGAAACTAGCCATTATAGTTCCTTTCCAGCAAGACTCCGGGCTGTTTATCCTCATTATCAGAACTTAAAAAGATCAAGGCTACTGAAGGGTGTCTGATGTGTGGTGAGACGAGGACTATATTCCAGCATGGTAGCCAATGAGGGCACCGGCCGTTGAGACAGGATTCACAAACTAGTACTAAAGTGGCCAGGACCCTCGGTCCCAGGGAGGCTGGTGGATGAATTCCAGGCATCGCGAAGGCCACATTGGTGCAGGGATACAAGGCCAGTGCGGGGTCAGTCGTTGCTTATTATGACCCAGAGTGGGTCCCGATTTCCCTGCCATGGCCGATGGGAAGAAACCCAATGGACTCTTCCCATGCAGCCTTTGGCACCCACCGTTTTGGAGGCATTCACAAGCAGAGAGCCAGCAGACGTGAACATTCAGTCCCCAGAACCGCCTGGGGACAAGAGCCCTGGAGGCAGTTACTAATCGTCTGTGGTGGGTTCAGTGCGTGATCTGGTTCGGTGCAGCCCAGCTTCCGGGAGGCTAGAATTACTGGTCTTGAAGAAATAAATCAACAGGAGCTCCAAGGAACAAAAATGAACAATTGAAAGGTAGACACCCCTTCTTCCCCATCACAGGCAGTAGACAATGAAATCTGAGGTCATGAATGCTTTGTGGTGTCTTTTTACCAAAGAGTTTAAGCCTTAAACTATGGAGGGTCGTGGGTGAGTAAGAGCGACCCCTGGTGGCAGGAATTTCCACACCTGACTGGTATTACTTTCTGGGGGAGGGCTCTGGCTATGGGGTTTCCAGACGAACCACTTTGAACTTCTTGGCCTGAACATTAGATTTCTTTAGGGAAATGGTGGCGCACAGTGTTCTTTTTTGCTGAGGGAATCACAGAATATGCCTTGAACGGCACCTCTGACCCCTGTTTTCTGTAAAAGGGAGGCCTCCTTTGCCTCCTCGACCCCCATGGCTATTTCGTTTTCATGAACTTTGTATCAGGATAACTGGACGGAGATTTTAATATTTGACTCTAATGAGACCAGATGACCTGTCTAAATTGGCTCTGGGTGATCATGAAGCTAATGGGAGAGACCCATCTTTTCTGGACTTCTATGCAGGGGAAATCCCTGTAGGCGGAGATCCAAGATCCGGCTCTCCCCTCCCCTTCTTTGTGAGGTCCCGGGATCTCTCGAGAGGCTTGGGAAATATCTGGGGCCGGGGTCTCAGCTACACTGAAGAGTAACAGCAGCTCAAAAGGCTCTTGTTTCTTGTTCCTCAGCTTTAGTCCATTATTATTTCTCCCTCTGTTCTTATTGTCATGAGCATAAAGGAGGTGCCTTCTAAGAGCAAGCCCAAAGAAGCCACTTCCTGTTCACAATTAGAAACATAGATTCTCCTCCACAAACGCGTGAATGTCTGGGGTGCAGGGCTCTGGACTAACCCACAAACCATCAAG
Source organism: Prionailurus viverrinus (assembly GCF_022837055.1). Classification (NCBI taxonomy): domain Eukaryota; kingdom Metazoa; phylum Chordata; class Mammalia; order Carnivora; family Felidae; genus Prionailurus; species Prionailurus viverrinus. The sequence goes on from NC_062571.1 coordinate 78,640,105, forward strand.
AGGGGCGCGGGCTCCTGGAGTCAGGCCATTTGTAGGAAGAGAGGGCAAGAGCTGGCTCCGTGGGTACTGGTCTGGTGGCACACCCAGCCCTCGGCATCCACGACGATGCTAATAACCGCGTTTCGTGTTCATTTTGCGGATGGGCACCCAACACCACGCCAAACACTCTGTGCGCACAAAGTGAACTTTAATTTTCTTTAAATCAATTCATTTCCGATTCCGCGTCCTTACTCTGCCAGGCTGGTGGGCATGCCCGTGTCAGCCGTCCTTGCAAGGCCCTCCTCCCCACCTGCTCTGTTGAGGCGGTCGTCTGTCCCCTCGCCACCGTGGTGCCCGTGATCCAGGCCACGCTGTCCCTCAGGCCCTAGGAGTGCGCTGCTTACATGATGCTCTTGGCACTGGGGAGTCTTTGGTGAGGCCGGGAGGACACAGTCAGGGAGCAGGGAGGGACTCTCAGACATTCCTCACTTTCTAAGACTTTCCTCTGCTCTCTTGTTTTGCTCCAATGCATTTATCTCTCCCTTTGCCACATTGGACAATCGGCATTTTCTCTTCACAGGCGAGATGATAGGTTTTTACAAAAGACCGAAGAAACCATTGGCCTCATGCTGTGTTTTCTCATTGGAAAAACTCCAGAGAGAAAACACAGAAAGGCTTGCAGGGGTTCCCACTGGACCTGGAGACAAGGGAAGAATGTAGGGGGAAAGGCATATGTTAATATTGCCTAACGTCCCTCCACACAGCGTTCTCTCCACTCTACAGATGGGGAAACTGAGGCTTGGAGCCCTATGTCATCTACGATTTAGTAGTAGAAAGTCCATTGTCTCTGCCTTAAGCGTTTTCCTCCCTCTGAATGACACAAGGATGGGGCTCCTACATCCCCGAAGGGGTTAAGTTTTCCATCCGACTGAGTCACGTCAATTCATCCGCCTTGCGTTCCCATCGCCACGTGGTGTCGCTGTTGCAACTTCGCCCCGCTTTGCTCGGAGCCCTGCAGAGGCTGGGAGGCACCTCCCTTGTGCCCATCGCTGCCCAAGTCCCTGCCTCCTGAGGGAGGATGAGCCCGCGCTCCTAGGACAAAGCCGGGGTGCCCCTCTTACTGCTCAGCAACGTCCACCCTCGAGCATGACTACCCTGGGTACCTGCGCCCAGTTCGGGGTCCACCGCCCACCGTCTCACGAGCCTTCCTTTCGCTCCTTGGGTACCGCCAGCCAGGGATGGCAGCCCTTTCTTTTTAAACACTCAAAACACAATGAATCTTACCATACAACTTCTCCCCAGAGAGTAGAGCTATTAGGTTGCACCAGAGGAAATGACTGTTTTGCAGGAAAAACTGCTGAGTAGTAGCTGTTTCCTGTCCTCTCGCATCCTACCTGCTCACGCTTCCAAGGAGGGCCACAGGCAGTAGTTCAGAGCTGACTGACATTTCTCAGGCAGAGGCCCTAAGCGAGTCCTAAGTGAGTTTCTGGCACCTTTGTCACTGAAGAAGAGGGGCTAGAAACTCAACAGCCTAGAGTCTTTAAAAAAAAAAATTTTTTTTTTAATGTTTATTTATTTTTGAGAGACAGAGTGTGCGTGGGGGAGGGGCAGAGAGAGAGAGGGAGACACAGAATCCCAAGCAGGCTCCAGGCTCCGAGCTGTCGGCACAGAGCCTGACAGCCCGACGCGGGTCTCGAACTCACAGACCCCGAGATCATGACCTGAGCTGGACTTGGACGCTTAACTAACTGAGCCACCCAGGTGCCCCTCAATAGCCAGGAGTCTTAACCATTATCCACTGGTTCTCAAACGTGAGCAGGCCACAGGATCACCCTGCCAGGCTGGTTAAAACATAGATCGCTGGGTTTCTTTTCCAGAGATTCTGATTCAGTAGGTGTGGCCCAAGGCCTAAGGATGAGCGTTTCTAACCGGTTCCCAAGTGATGCTGATGCTGCTGGTTGGTCCAAGGTCCACACTTGAGAACCACTGCATTATTCCCTGGAGCCGTGTGATGCCATAGGCTCAGTGCTGTTGGGGTTCAGGAGAAGAAGGCTTCTCTGAGGGCTGGGGTGGACAAGGAGAGTCTCCTGGCAGGGGTGGGGGGTGAACTAAAGGGGACAGCTCTAGAGGCCATCCCAGGTGGGGCAGAATTCCTGAATTGGGTCTCTTTGTGGCTGAGTAGGACGTGAGCCCTGACGGAGGGGGTGAGTGTTCACTAAAAACAAGGCAGAAGGAGTGAGGTCAGATGGAGGAGAATGTGGAGGTCAGGTGAGGGGTTGAGATCTTATCCTGCCAGTAACAGGAAGCTGGAGGAGGGCTTTGTGGTTTGTTTGTTTATATTTAAATAAAGATTTATGCATGTGAGGACAGAGTTCAGAGGATGAATTTAGGGGCTTGGACTGGTGCGCTGGAGGGGGAGGCTGGAAGGACATAAGGGAGGTCCCTGTAGCAGCAGAATGGTCCCCAGGAAACCATCCCAAGGCAGAACCCACAGAACCTGGTGACTGCCTGGGTGTGGGCAGAGGAAGTGGAGACAAAGAAGGTTTCTGGAACCTGCTAAGGTTCTGGAACAAGAACCCAAAAGAAGGACCCACCATCAGAGCGAAGGATGTCTAAAGGGATACCTACTATAGGGAAATTATGAACAATTCTGGACACATTGAAAGAAAGACCATAGGAGTCTCCTGGGAACCCTAGCTTTTATTTAAGCTGGCCCCTAGTGTGGGGAGGGGTGATAGTTTAATCGAGCATTGTGGCCCCCAATTCTATAATATCCTCATGGTGGTTCACACGTTAGTCTCAGGTGGGGTAGTTCATTCCACTGCTCTTATTTTCATGACTTTAAAACTGTACCTAAGAGCATAGGACAAGGTCAGGGTGGGGGTGAAGGATAGTAAATGAAATCATCTAGGGTGGTATTTCCCAGTCTCCCCAGATCATAAGGCTTACCTGGGTGTTTGTAAAATATATAAATTCCTAGAGCCACCCTAGTCCTTCTGAATCAAATCACTACATGTGGAACTTAGGACTCTGTGGGTTTTTTGGGGTGTGTGTGTGTGTGTGTTTAAGCTTATTTATTTCTTTTGAGAGAGATAAGAGCACAAGTAGGTGCGGGGCAGAGAGAGAGAGAGAGAGAGAGAGAGAGAGAGAGAATCCCAAGCAGGTTCTGCACAATCAGCACAGAGCCCAATGCGGGGCTCAAACTCACAAACCACAAGATCATGACCTGAGCCAAAGTTGGACACTTAACTGACTGAGCCACCCAGGCACCCCTAGTTGTTGTTGTTGTTTTTAAGTTTATTCATTTATTTTGAGAGAGAGAGAAGGAGTGCCAGTAGGGGAGGGGCAGAGAGAGAGAGAGAGAGAGAGAGAGAGAGAGAGAGAGGGAGGGAGAATCCCAAGCAGGTTCCACATGGTCAGCACAGAGCCCAATGTGGGGCTCAAACTCACGAACCACGAGATCATGACCTGAGCTGAAGCCAGACGCTTAACCGACTGAACCACCCACATGCCCCAGGAATCTGTGTTTAATAAACATCCTAGGTGATTCTCATGAGTGGGGGAATTTCTGAAATACTCATCTATTGCCAGGTCCAACTTATAAGTATTAAAAATACCCCATTTCCTGACCTCTCCCATGAAGAGTCTGATACAGTAGATTTGGGGTGAGGCCCAACAATCTGTTTTTAATGAAACACCCATGTGATCTTTATGACAAAGTCTTAGCATACGGCCCAAGGTGCTACCCTCAGGCCAATAACAATACCAACTTGCTTGTGCTTCTGTAAACTTTCATGTTACGGCACAGAATTTGGGGATAATTCGTGTACATTAAGCCTCTGCCCTCTCCCCTCTTCTATTTTTTTCCTCCCACAAATATCTACTGGGCCACCGTTCTGGGCCCGATGCTGTGCTAGGTGGTGGGGACACAGCTGTCAGCCAGAGCCCTGGAGTCTCTCTGCCCCACTGGGTAAGTAGGTTGTAGTGAGGAAGTCGGACATTAAACAAGGAAACAAAAGGAAGACAGACACTTTCAGGTAATATCAGGGCTCCAAAAGGCACCAAATGGGGCGCTGGGGTCGACGGCCACAGACAGGGAGTGGCTAGTTCAGATTCAGTCGTGGTTCTCAAAGTGAAGTCCAGATTGGCAGGCTCAACATCCCCTGCAAACCTGACAGAAATTCAGTCTTAGGTCAGACTCTCTGAATCAACGCTAGAGGTGGGCCCCAGGGATCTGTGTTTAACAAGGCCTCCAGGTGATTCTGATGCACCCCAAGGTTTGATGCACCTGACGTTGAGAACCCTACAGTTTGATACTCTGGATTAGATGCTCAGAGAAGGAGGTGATGTATGAACTGAGTCTGGAATGGCAAAAAGGAGGCCAGGCATGGGGGGCACCTGGATGGCTCAGTCAGTTGAGTGTCTGACTCTTTGATTTTGACTAAGGTCACGATCTCACGGTTCGTAGGACTGAGCCTGATGTGTAAGGCTCCGTGCTGACAGTGAGGAACTTGCTTGGGATTCCCTCTCTCCTCTCTCTCTCTGCCTCTCCCCCAATCTCTCACACATGCACGTGCTCTCTCTCTCTCTCTCTCTCAAAAATAAATAAACTTAAAAAAAAAAGAAAGGCAGGCAGAGGAAGATCCAGGTCAAGGGACAGGCAGTGGAAAGGACATAAGGGGCAAATGAATTTGGTTTGTTAGAGAAACAGAAGGAGGCTGATGGGGTAGGAAGAGGTGGGGAGGAGGACAGGGTCCAGATTGGCCAGACTAGGGCCCGAAGGCCATGGTAAGAGATCTAGATTTAGGTGACATGAATGGATTTATTTTTTTTTTTATTTATTTATTTTTTAATGGATTTTAGTTATTTATTTTTAATTTAATTTTATTTTTTAATTAATTTATTTATTTACTTAGAGGGAGAAAGCAGAAGCAGGGAAGGGGAAGAGAGAGAGAGAGAGAGAGAGAGAGAGAGAATCCCAAGTAGGCTCTGTGTTGTCAATGCAGAGCCTGACTCTGGGCTGGACCCCACAAACTGTGAGATCATGACCTGGGCTGAGATCAAGACTCAGACGCTTAACCAACTGAGCCACTCAGGTGCCCCTGATTTAGGTTTTAATAGAACCTCTCTGACTGCTGTGTGGAGAATGCAAGGGGGCCAGACTGGAGGCCGGGAGGTCAGAGAAGGAAGCATGAGCGGGGGAGTTCTGAAATACTCAGGACCCTGGCAGGATCCAGCGTGCCTCGAAGGAGGCAGGGATCACAATCATGGTTTCATTATCTCCCTCTGTCCTGCTACAGGAAACTTCCTAGACAGTTTGTTCCTAATTGCCTTCTCCTCCCCAAGAACTCTCCATTAGGCACATTGTATATGTATTGTGGTCTTTGGATTCCGTATTGGACCAGCTATGACCTTGTAATTGCACTGTAATATCTAAGATGTTTTCCCCTCCCGAGAGTCAATGTTCACCCCTCTGGGGAGGATCCTGAGCACAGCGGGACTGAGGTGATTACGGTGACAATGGAGAAACAGACACAGCTCTGATATTTTGGGTATTCGGGAGCTGAGAGACAGGACCTGTTGATGGATTGGATCTGGAAGGAGGGAGGGAACAGTCAAGGAAGATTCCTTTAACTTTGGCTTGAGCAATTGGGCGATGAGCACCCTTTGCTGAGAAGTGAAAAAGTGGCCAATCAGGTATATTCGCCGAGTTCCACAGTCGCAGACCCAGTGTCCAGTATTGGGTGAAGCTGGCCAAAAAGTGAGCTGTCACAGTCCTCGTCTCACGGGGCCACCCAGGATAGACCTCCATCTTTGGGAGAAAAGCAGGGCTCTCTTTGGTACTTCAGGGATAGCCCACTTCCTGCTGTACACCCAGCCCCTTAAACACCTGAACAGACCTCATCCTTTTTGGGGGGGATGGGGAGCAGATTCCGTATTCCATTTAGCGAACGTGGGTCCGCAGCTCACCACAGGCCGAGCTCTGAGCTGGAGGCCAGAGGCGGAAGAGACCAACGGGACGTATTGGTCCAGTTGTAGAGAGAGGCATGTAAACAAAGCATTCTAGAAAAACTAAATGCTACAGGCAGGCTCTGTGGGAGCACCAGGGTGGGAGAGAGGGCCCGGCTCTGCTGAGGGAAGGGAGAGAGTCCTCCACAGGGAGCACCCTTGCTGCTGGGTCTTTGAAACCAAATAGAAATAGGGATTTGTGGGGAAAGAAGATGGTTTCACGCAGAGGGAACGCTGTAATTATTGTGGATCTATAGGAAACAGACTTTAGGAAAGACTGGACTTACTGGGCTCTTTAAAAAAAATATCCTTTTTAATGTTTATTTTTGAGAGAGAGAGTGCAAACTGGACAGGGGCAGAGAGACAGGGAGACACAGAATCCAAAGCAGGATCCAGGCTCTGAGCTGTCAGCACAGAGCCCGATGCGGGGCTCGAACTCACAAACCGTGAGATCGTGACCTGAGCCGAAGTCAGACGCTTAACTGACTGAGCCACACAGATGCCCCCAGACTTACTAGGCTCTTCAATAGAGAACTCCAGACCCTCTTTAAGTCTGGGAAATAGAAGATGTGGCAGATTCATTAAGCTCAACCCCTTGACTTTTTCAAATATAGACTTACTTAGAACAAAAATTCTTGGTGTTTGGGTAGCAGCAGCTTAGGGAAGGGTAGAAAAATGGTTTGAGACATGAAAGGGTGGACTTGAAATGACAGGCCAGAATGTCCCCTTGTGCCTTGCCACTGAGTCACCTGCATGCAGGGCAGGGGACCCAGGGCCCAAACACACACCTCACCCGCCGCTCAGAATGGACACACGCAGATGACCGGAAGGCCACGAGGAAATCGAGGCTCGGAGAGGTTAAGAAACTCGTCCCCACACAGACAAAATGTGGCGTGGTGGGGACCACAGTCCAGCTCGGTCTGGTGCCTCTGGAAGCCGGGGCTCAGACCCATTATTGCTGAGCTCTCCCGGGGGGTCTGAAAACATTTGTGTTGTGGTCTCCATAATTAGAAGGAAACCCGGGTCTGTCCTTCAATTTAATTTCCCTATAAACAAGGTCCATTCGCAGACCCAGAAAAAAGAAAAATGAAAAAGATCTGTTTGATGAGCAGGGGCTGGGCCAGCTCTTCATGACCGAGCCCCGTGTTTCCTAGGCAGTAGTAATCTCCTCCTTGCAAACAAACTTCTGCAAAGTCCCAGATCTACTCCCAAGCTCCTGCCAAGGCTGGGTGTGTCAGGCGGAGCCCGGGGCAGCCTCCGCCCCGCCCCACCAGTCCCCAGTCCTGCTTCTGACTCATTATTTATCTCTGGCAGGAAGTAAACACAGAGAGGGGGGTGGGGGCGGGGAGTGAGCTCCCGACTTGAGATACAGGCTGAGAAAGAAGGTCACGCGCTGAATTAGGTGTGTGTCTGCTTTCTGCTCATCTGGTTTCAACAGGGCATTTAAAAAGAGGAGAGGAGGAGTATTTTTCCATCCTGAGATCATCTCCCATGTATTGCAACAATTTGGAAAATAGAGAAAAGTGACAAGTGAGGGGGAAAAAAATCACCAATGCACTCACCTTCTATAGACAATTGCTCTTAAAATATTATTGCTTCCCTCAAGCTTTTCACATTTTCCTCATTCTTTATTGATTGTGGTGGCTGTGTGTGTATGTGTATATATTTTCATGTATTTAAATATTTAAATATCTTCAAACAATATATTTATTGATATAAATATTTATGTAATCTATTTAAACAATAATTATGTAATATATTTAAACAATAATATTTATGTAATATATTTAAATAATATATTGACACACATATATAATTTTTAAATATTTTAAAATGTTAACATACATATTAACACAACATACACATACATATATTATGCATAATATACTTAAATATTTAAACAATATACTAATACAGGTATTTATATGCTACATACTTAAATAATTAATAGATTATATTTTAGAGCAGTTTCAGGTTTACAGAAAAATTGAGCCCTACAGAGAATTCTTATATACCCCCCTTCCTCCTATACAGTTTACCTTATTATTAACATTTTGCATTAGTGTGGTATATTTGTTACAGCTAATGAACCAATATTGATACATTATTAACTAAGATCTACAGTTTATATCAAGCTCTGCTCTGTACAGTCTATGGATTTGGCAAATCCATAACACAATATCATACAGGTATTCGTTGCAATATCTTACAGAATAGTTTTACTGCCTTAAAAAGTTTCCTGTGCTGTACCTTTTCATTCCTCCCTCCCACCCCTACCAACCCCTGGTAACCATTGATCATTTTACTGTCTCCATAGTTGTGTGTGTGTGTGTGTGTGTGTGTGTGTGTGTGTATGTGTGTGTTTACTGGTATAAAATACATTCTGTAAGAGTATGAAGTGAGAGCTTGATGAATGTTTACACTCACGTGTAATCAAGCCTCCCCTAGATCTAAATCATTCCCGTCACCCCAGGACATTCTCTCTTGTCCCCTCCCAGTCAATACACTGCCCAAGAATAACAACCATTCTGACTTCTGCCAGGTCTTGAACTTCATATAAAGGGGGATTAAACATCATTTATACTTTGGTGTCTGGCTCCTTAAAAAATATATATATATATAAATATATATATGTATATATATATATTTATATATATTTATGTATCCAATATATATCCATATATATATAACCCTAACCCTAACTCTAACCCTAACTCTAATCATATATGTATGTTTTTTATTAAGTTTATTTATTTTGAGAGAGAGAGAGCATAAGGAGGGGCAGAAAGAGAGGGGCAGAGAGAATCCCAAGCAGGCTCTATGCTGAGAGTGCAGAGCCTGACGTGGGACTCAATCTCACGACCGTGAGATCATGACCTGAGCTGAAACCAAGAGTCAGATGCTTAACCAGCTGAGCCACCCAGGTTCCCCATGTGTGTTCTAATTTTCATTTGGTTCAAGTATTGGTTCAAATACTTTCTAATTTTCCTTTTAATTTCTTCCTTGACTCATGGGCTATTAGAAGTGTATTATTTAATATCCAAATAGTTGGGGACTTTCCAGATATCTTTCTGTTATTAATTTATAATTTAATTCCACTGTAGCCAGATGATATGCTTTGGATAATTTGAATCTTTTTAAATTTATTGAGACTTTTTAAAATGGGTAGAATATAGTCTCTCTTCTAAATGTACCATTTGTACTTGAAAAGAATATAATTCTGCCACTGATGGGTAGTGTTTAGCAATTGGATCAAGTTGGTTGATAGTGTTGCTCCGGTCTTTTATATCTGTGCTGATTTTCTATCTACTTGTTTAATCAATTTTTTTTAAATTTTTTTTATGTTTTATTTTATATTTGAGAGAAAGAGAATGAGAGAGCACAAGCAGGAAAGGGGCAGAGAGACAGAGACAGAATCAGAGGCAGGCTCCAGGCTCCAGGCTCCGAGCTGTCAGCACAGAGCCTGACGCGGGGCTGGAACCCACGAGCAGTGAGATCATGACCTGAGCTAAAGACGCTTAACTGACTGAGCCACCCAGGCGCCCCTTGTTCAATCAATTATTGAGAAAAGGGTATGGAACTATCACTTTATAACCGGGGATTTGGCCATTTCTTTTCTTTTTCTTTCTTTCTTTTTTTTTTTTTTTTGATCAGGTTTTGCTTTGTGTATTTTGAAGCTCTATTATTAAATAAACTTAAAAAATGTTTATTTATTTATTTTGAGAGAAAGAGAAAGAATGTGGTGGGAGAGTGGAAAGAGAGGGAGAGAGAGAATCCCAAGCAGGCTCCACATGCTTTCAGCACAGAGCTCATCATGGGGCTTGATCCCACAAACCATGAGATCATGACCTGAACCAAAATCAAGAGTCAGACGCTTAATGGAGTGAGCTACCTAGGCGCCCCTGTTATTAAATAGACTTTTAGAATGTTTATGTCCTATTGATGAATTGAACCTTTTATCATTAGGATGATCTTCCTTATGCCTGGTAATATTCCTTGCTCCAAAATCTGTTTTGTCTGATATAATACAGACACAGCAGCTTTCTTTTCATTAACATTTTCACAGTATAGTTTCCCCCTGCCTTTCATTCTCTTACTTTTAATCTATTTGTATTTTTAAGCAAAGTTTGAAGTGCTTTTTCTGTAGACAGCATATAGTTGGGTCTTTCTTTTGCCATCCACTCTGAATATTACTGCCTTTTAACAGAAGTGTTTATTACATTTATATTTAATGTGATTATCGATATGGTTGGTTTAAATCTACAGTCTTATTTGTTTTCTCCATCTCTTTTCTGTGCCTTTTACCCTACTTTTTGGCTTCTTTTGAAAAAAAGTCATTATTTTAATGATTCTATTTTATTTCCCTTTTAACTTATTAGCCATAACTATTTGTGTTATGTAGGTGGTTGCTTTAGGATCTATACTATACATCTTTGATGTGATGCATTTCAAGTGTTATTACACCATTTCATGTACATTTAGTAGAGTCTTACAACAATATATTTTTATTTCTCCCCTTCGGGCCTTTGTGTTTTGTTGTCATATATTTTATTTCTATGTATGTTTCAAATCCCACGACATATGTTATTTTTGCTTGACATAGCCAACTATCTCTTAAAGGAGATTTAAATAATGAGGAAAAAAGAACTTATATTTGCCTGCAGAGTCACCATTCCTGCTGTTACTTATTCTTTTGTGTAGGTACCGATGGCCATCTGGTATTGTTTTCTTTTGGTTTGTGGGACTTCCTTCAACAGTTTTTGAAAGATAGGTCTGCTGGTACTTAATTCTCTTGGCTTTTAAATGTCTGAAAAAAAACCTTCTTTTCACCCATGTTTTAGGAAGCTGTTTTTGCTAGGCAAAGAGTTCTTGATCGACAGTTCTTTTCTCTTGTACTACTTGAAATTGATTGCCCCCCTGCACTCTAGCGTGCGTGGTTTCCAACAAAAACTCCTGCCATCCTTTCTTTTGTTCTTCTGTCTTTCCTTCTCTGGCTGCTCTTAATATTTTGTTATGTTTTTACTGGTTTTAAGCAATTTGGTTATGATATACTTTGGTGTAAGTTCCTTCTTGTTTCTTGTGCTGAGAGTTAGATTCTTATATCTATGGGTTTATAGTTTACATCATTTTTGGTAAGTTTTGCAACCATTATTTCTTCAAAGAGTTTTTAAAAATCTCCCTCCCTCCTTTGGGGACTCTAATTACATACATATTTGGCTGCTTCAATTGTCTCAGAACTCACTGATGCTCAGTTTTTAAAAATTCTTGTCTTTTTCTCTGCGTGTTTCATTTTGGACTCTTTCTACTGCTCTGTCTTCGAGTTCACTAGTCTTTTTCTCTGTAAGGACTAATCTGTTACTAATCCCACCCACTATGTTTTTCATTTTAGATATTAGAGTTTTCTTCTTGACACACTTGATTGGGATTTTTTTTTAAGATTTTAGTTTTAAGTAATCCCTACATCCAACATGGGGCTCAAACTCACAACCCCGAGATCAAGAGTCACATACTCCACTGACTGAGCCAGTCAGGTGCCCCTAATTGGGATCTTTTTTATGTCTTCCACATCTGTACTTAACATGCTCAATCTTCCCTCTAGCCTCCTGAACATATGGAACACAGTTATAATACTTTTTAAAAAGTCCTTGTGTAAGTAAACTTAGAAAAAAAATTTTTAAAGGGGGGGCACCTGGGTGTCTCGGTTCATCATCCGACTTCAGCTCAGGTCATGATCTCATGGTTCCAGGGTTCGAGCCCCGCTTCAGGCTCTGTGATGACAGTGTGGAGTCTGCTTGGGATTCTCTCTCTCTCCCCCCCTCTATCTGCCCCTTCCTGACTCATATTTTCTCTCTCTCTCTCTCTCAAAATAAATAAATAAACTTAAAAAAAAATTTTTTTAAGTCCTTGTGTACTAATTCTATCATCTGCATAATTTCTGGGTTGGTTTTGATTAACTGAGTTTTATTTTCATTGTGGGTCATATTTTCCTGCTTCTTTGCATTCCAGATACTGTGGGGCCTTATGCTTTTGGATTCTGGATATTTTTGTATTCTTATAAATATTCCTGAACTTTGCTCTGGGATGCAGTTAAGTTATTTGGAACAGCCTAATCCTTTTAGGGCTTCATTAGATGGGATCAGAGCAGTATTTAGCCCAGGATTCATTTTTTTCCACCACTGAGGCAAGACACTTCTTCGTGCTTTAACAGACGTCCCATGAATTATGGGGTTTTCCACTGTGGCTGGTGGGAACAGGAGCTTTTCCCAGCCCTGTGTTAGCTTTAAGGATTCTTCCCCATAAACCTTCCTGATGGTCTGAACCTAGTGTCAGGTTCATATACATATACATGCTAATCAGCACTTGGATATCCCCAGAGTTCTCTCTTTGTCCAAGTTTCTTTTCTCTGGCACTCAGATGCCCAGCTCCATCTCAGCAAGCCCAAGAGACCGATGGACTCCCTGGGCCACATCCTTCAGGACTTAGCTGGGGTAAGAGGAGCACTTACTCTGTTGCTTTCCATCTCTGGGGATCACAGGCTTCTGTCTCCCATGTCTCCTCTAGTGGCCAAATCCCCATTAGTCCAAACCCCTGTTGTTGTTAACAATTCTTTATATGACACTTTCCAACCCAAGCTCTCTGAAAAGACCAAAAAGTCACTGTATCAAGTTTCTTTCTCTAGTTTTAAATGGAAGTGCAGCAAAACACCTGGCATTTATTTTGGGAGTGGTAGGGAGATGTTTCCAGAAGAAAAAGAATAATAAGAGAGAGGATACCATGGGCAAGAGTTGTTTTTCTTTCCTTTTCAAGAGCAGCTTATTTTGCATACACTTGTAATCTTTTTTCTGTTTGTGGTCTCAAATGCCAACCTTGACAGGAGTTAATCTTCCCAAATCATCACCACAGCTGTGTTAATGTTGGGAAGGAGCCTGGGATGGTTTTTATGTCTTCAACATGGAACTGGCTTGGCCTCTGGTGATGTTGACTCATCAACTCCCCCCACCCCACACACATTTAGGCCGGTGGAATTATAGAGAGGAAAATCTCAACAAAATAGGCTGGTGACTGGGACATGTTCTAGAAAAAAAACCCTTCTTCACAGTTTTTAGCTCAGTACACATGGGTTCAGCCTCACATGGTGACATTGGTAACATCTTTTTGTTCAGGGAATGCCCCAAATTCTCTGAAAGATTTTTCAATCATCAAGGGAAGATTCCAATGCTTTGTACTTTTCTTGTGTTGACAAAGGCAGGAAAATGATTTTAATACACTTTAGAAGTCTTATCAAGAAGGAATGTTAGCAAAAATATGTTTACCGCTATTTGTTGTTTCTTGATGTCAAAACAAAATAAACACCCTGGCCGCCTTCCTGCCCCCCACAAAAAAAATAAATAAATAAAAATAAAAATACCCGCATGATCCAAGCACACAAACAAAACAGTTGCTTGCATTTTCCCGTGGATAATTAGTAGGATTTAAATTAAAATTAAGAAAATATTCCTACCAAATATTCCACCAAATTCCTTGATTTGGGCGTATTAAAGTCTCAAAGACCTTTCTCTATTATGAATAAAAAAGATATCCTCTCTAATGGGATAGTAGTTTTATTTTTGGTATTTGAACATTAGGAAATGTCTGAACAATCAGAACTAATTATTATGTCAGAAACGCATTTCAATGAATTGGGGTCTGATCATGACTTATCTAGATGCATTGGAAGGACAACGATAGATGTGAGTGACACACAGAGACATGGGTTTGTGCCAGCGATGGTGAGCTCGTGTGTGCAACAATCCATCAGCCCTTCCAGCAATCAGTCTGGGAAGCACAAAATTGGGTCATTTCGCTGTCTTTTGGACGCTACGAGAAAGATGCTGAAAAAATTGGTTAGAAGATCATTTTTGAATTTTCCTTGGAATTCAGTTGCCGAGTTTCCTCCCTATGCTATGCCGAATGATGGATTCCCACAAGCAGACTGACACCGACCATGACCTTGAAGTCATGTAACAGTTCATGTGGCAGAGTGCAGATGAAATAGTAAGGAAAACACCCTCTCACACACACACCCTTCTCCCCCATAACTCTTTAGAACCTAACAATATTTTCCTTCCCCCTATTGCATGGGCTGCTCAAGCATTGTGGTCTTTGTTTTTTCTATCACAGAATGAGCGTAAGAAAGAGTTAAAACTGGATTAAAAATACAAAGCTGAGTCTGACAAGGCTGCTAAGGTCAGTGGGCTCCTAGGCCTCAGTGCAGGAAGCACTGTTTGGACAAGTTAAGATCGTGTGTGTAGATTGGACTTAATCTGCTGGAATCGCAAAGAATTTTCTGAGGGGGTGGCTTTCTCCATGAAATACCATGTTTAATTGTTTTTTTGTTTGTTTTGTTTTTTGAAGTTTACTTATTTTGAGAAAGAGAGAGAGTGCTTGCATGAGCAGTGAAGGGGCAGAGAGAGAAGGAGAGAGAAAAAGAGAGAGAGAGAGAGAGAGAGAGAGAGAGTGAGAGAGAAGCCCAAGCAGGCTCCATGCTGCCAATGCAGAGCCTGATGCAAGGCTCAAACTCATGAACATGTGAGATCATGACCTGCGCCAAAATCAGGAGTCAGATGCTTAACTGACTCAGCCATGTTCCAGCCATGTTTAGTTGTTGGGACTTGACAATTTCCCTCTCTTTATTAACCTGAGAATTCTTTCCTCCGCACAAATCACTTAGAACAGAAATCCTATCCCAAACTCCCTGGAATAGGGATCCATCTCACAGTATGGGAGTTAACTCAAGTAAGCAGGTTTTTATGTCAGTGAACAAAATTATTCCTCATTTATAGACTCATTCCATCATTCCACGATTCATTCGGCAGAGTACGTATGGGTGCTAGACCGAGATATAAAAACAAATGAGATGAATTCCCTTTGGCCTCCAGGAGGTCATACCCAGCAGGAAAATAAGTGAGCAAACAAATAGGACAGCGTGTAGGTACTGAGCGAGAGTCTGCACACAGGCTTTAGGAGAATAGAAAAGGGAGCATATGCATCCCAGGGAGGGGTCCCTCCATGGAGGGAGGCGGAGGGGGGGTTCCTACCACAGAGCCCGGTGAGAGTGTCTGCACTGTTCCGGAGAGTAAGGGGGTCTTACCATGGAGGAGGGGAATCAGGGAAGCAAGTCAGAATGGCTGGTCCCAATACTGCCCCCTGAACTAACCCCCCACACCCAGTGCCAGGCTGTGTACAAGTGCAGGGGGCCACAAAGGCTGGGGAGGGCCAGCCCCAGAGAGGTTGTCACATGGCAGGCAGCTGGGGGAAGAGAAGGGTACCTATGGGGGCTGCTTTCTCCAAGTCACCAAGCAGAGGAGTCTCACCTCCTCCCGAGAGATTACGCTAAGGGAGAATAGGGCAGAAGTGTCATACTTCTCTGAGAGCTCAGCTGTGTCAGAAAAACACCAAATTGGTGGGTTGAGGCAGGAACGCACATAGCCGAGGACCGTCCCTAGCCCCGGGCCCCCTCATCACCACCCCGGCTGCCACGACTGGGGATAGTGTATTAGGATTGGTGGTTCCCAGGGGCTGCAGTCGAACTCACAGGATCTCTCTTTACTCCTTGCTTTTCTTTTCTAGAAAGAACATTGGAATGCAGTGAGTAACAGTGATGATGTGATGTGGGGAATTTACACTAATTTATGAAAATAATAAATCGTTCACAGACTTCTGTACTTTATAATTAGTAACAAATTTCTTGCAGCACACCCCCTAGTTCATCAGACCCACCAGTGTGCATAGGGCCTTAACCTCACTTCTTTGGAAGAAGCATTTAAACAAAAATGTGTTGCCTTTTCTGAGCCTCATTTCCCTCATCTGTAAAATGAAGTGTTTGGACTAAACAGGTTACTAGAATGCTAGGGTTGCCTGGAAGAAAAGAGCATTCCTAACGTTCAAGTCAAACAACTGTGATTTGGGAGCATTTCTGTATATTTAGAATCCTTGTTTTGGGTTTATTTGTACCTGCCCATCCACCCATCCACCTACCCAGCTGTCCATCCACTCAACCATCCATTCATTCACCCATCCATTTACCCAACCGTCCACCTACCCAATCATCCATCCACCAACCATCCATCCACCAACCATCCATCCACCAATCATTCATTTATCCATCCATCCATCCATCCAACCGTCCATCTACCAATCACCCATCCATCTACCCAACCATCTATCCACCCAATGTTCCATCCGCCCAAGCATTCATCCAATCACCCATCCATCTACTCATACATTCATATATTCAATGTTTGCTATACCCTACATACTGAGGATACAATATTGAAAAGAGAAAAGACTCAGTCTTCATTATCCTCCAGTGGAGGGAATGGTCGTCAATCCATGTTGATGGCAACTGTGACTACAGCCATCACTAGGTGGGCCTGTGAAAGAAGATCTGATCCCAGAGGCCAGGAAGGCTTTGTTGACAAGTGATGAGTGGAACTGAGACCTGCTGGGGAAGAGTAGGAGGGCCCTGGGCTCTGGGCTCCAGGCAGATGCATGGATGGGGAGCTCCGAGTGGGATGGGACAGGAAAGGCAGGCTGGGGCCACAGCTGATTGCAAAATGAAGCCATCGGAGAGTCTTCCCATGAGGCTGATGGGATCAGGCTTTTATTTCTAAGCCATCGCTCTGGCTGCAGACTGGAAGACAGACTAATGCAGCCAGAGTGAATGGGAGAAGCGGTGCCCGTGCAGAAGAGGTGAGGCCAGCAAGCACAGGGAAGCGGGAGGTGTCAGGGCCCTGGAGCCAGGCGGTGCGGGGCTTGATCTTGCTTCGCATCAGGAGCTCCGAGACCCTGAGTCCAGTCTTAAACCTCTCTGGGAATATTTCTACATGTGGGCAGTAAGGGCTATCCATTCTGCAGGGCTACCGGTTGCATTAAACACAGTCATAACTGAAAAGGGCTTAGCGTGGGCCTGGCCTTGATAAATGCTCAGTATGTGGCCAACTCTCCATCGTGACAGTGATGCTTCATGGTTTTGCTGGTTCCCTTCAACCCTGGTAGTTCAGGGGCCACGCTTGTTTTTTCTCAAACGGCCTCCTTCTCTGAACATTCCTGAGTGGCTCAAGCGTATGTCTTCAGAACTGTGTATTTAGGAGCCCATCTGGATGTGATTGTCTCCAGCCAGGATAGTGGGGACGGCCTTTTCTGCACCTCTGTTGTCTGCTCCGAATTTTGCTGCAGGAAATCACCTCTTAGCCCACGCTTCTCCGTTTGTTGTGCTGGGGGCCTCTAGTCTGCACCAAGGGGACTGCATCAGGCCTCATCCTGCAACTTGCACTCAACGGCAGCGCCCCCTTCGGGCTGCAAAGCCCCCATTGAGAGGTCTACGCTGCCCAGCGCTCAAGAGCCAGCCTTTGGATTCTGAGCTGGATGGCCGTGCCACACATGCTGATACAATCTTGAAGCATAAAAGGACATTATGTAACCTTCAGTTACTGAAGAGCCCTCACAGATCGGTTCTCAGAATTTTTCCTGCCCTTGGGCAAATCTGCTTCTGACAAGTGGCTTTAATCTGGTTTTAAAAATTGCTTCAGATGGATAATCAAAGAAATTGCTGGTGCTTAGCTTATGCTAAATAACCCAAGCAGGGCTTTTATTAGAGGAGGGAGGCGGGGGAGCCGTGTGTCCCACGCGCGGTGGGAATTTGCTCCCGGTGGTTGTCTGATAAGACTCACAGGTTTTCAAGGTGCCCAAGTTGAGTGCATCTATCATCTTGTCCCTCAGTCCACCTGAAGGGAAGCCACACACTCCCTCTAAGCTGGCAGCTCCTGTCAGAGGCGGGGACAAGGAAGTGGTTTTATTTGTGTCATTACCGGTGTGTTGGGGGCGGGGGGCTGTGTTCTGTGCTTCTGGATCAATCAGACGTATGGAGGAGTGCTTCATTTCCAAATTACACACCACTGATCCCATTAACTTCTAAATGGTGAGACCCCTCGTTTGTGGGTGGGGGACACAAAATGCAAAGTGCTCGTTAAAAGGAAGCTGGCCAGATGTGGAGTGCAGAGTTGTTGGTTCCAGAACAATCCATGAGCCAACAGCCCTGTGGCTTGTGAGCCCTCTGAGCCTAGTGCTTCCTGAGGTAGAGAGAGTCAACGCTGGGCCAGGGCTTTCTGGGCGCAGCTGTCCGTGTGACCAGCTGAGGATTACAGGGGTCTGGACAACTCACCTCCTGGGTTTTCTCTTTTTGCCCTTGTCAGTCCTGAAGGGGTCTGAAAACATGAATCTCGTTGAGACAGTAGCCAACTCTTTCTTGGGCCCATCTTAAATATTTTCAGCACACCATTCCTGTGTTATATGTGTGGGAACAGGCATTAAATAAGAATTAGTGGTGCTGTGATGGTGTATACATACCCCCTTCGAAGATGTCAAGCACATTTCATAGGTGAGGGGCCTGGGGAGAGGCTGGAATAGAGTCAGGGAAAGAGACTAGGGGCGTAAACAACAGGTATTGGTTGATCACGGTTCTGGAGGCAGGATATCCAACATCAAGGGGCGAGCAGATTCCGTCTGCTGAGAGCCTGCTTCCTGGTTCACGGATGGACGTTTTTTCACTGCGTCCTCACAAGACCGAAGGGACAAGGGAGCTCTCTGGGGACTCGTTCATAAGGCCACTAATCCCATTCATGGGGGCTCCAGAATCAGGACCAAGTCACGTCCCAAAGGCCCCACCTCCCAATACCATCACCTTGGGGATCAGGTTTCGACACATGAACTGGGGGGACACAAACATTCAGGTTCCCTTTTGGAGAAGTTTTTATTCCTGGGGGCAGCGTACATTATGTTCCCAACTTCTCAGCTGGGAAAATTGGAAACCTCAAAATGTGGCAAGGATAGTACGATAAATACCCGAATGCCTGTTGTATTGGTCGGCTTACACTGCCACAGATTGAGGGGCTTTGGCAGAAGAAATTTATTTTCTCACTGTTCTAGGAGCTGGAATTGCAAGGGTAGGGGTGGTGGTTTCAGATGAGACCTTTCTTCTCGGCCTGCAGGCGGTGGCTCCTGGCTGTGTCCTCTCGTGGCCTCTTGTCTGTGTGACGCACTCCTGGTGTCTCTTCCTTTTGTGATAAGAACACCACCCATGTTGGATTAGGACTCGGCTCGTGTGACTTTATTTAACCTTAGTGACCCTATCCCCAAATACAGTCACCTTGGGGGTTAGAGCCCCAATATATGGATTTTGCAATTTCTAAATTTTAGGACACATTGCAATTTCTAAATTTTAACAGGAATGTTTTCCACCTTGCCACTGTGTGTGTCCCTGATAAATGAATGTATATGCATTGCCTTGCATTGCAAAGCTGGAATTTTGGAAGTGAGCATGTAGAGTAGAATCTTTCCTCTGGTCACATTCAAAACACTGTGGGTGTGGGGGGGGCGCCTGGGTGGTTCAGAGCCTCTGACTTTGGCTCAGGTCATGATCTCGCAGTTTGTGAGTTCGAGCCCCATGTCAGGCTCTCTGCTGTCAGCACAGAGCCCACTTCAGATCCTCTGTCCCCCTCTCTCTCTTCCCCTCCCCTGCTCACATGCATTTACTCTCTCTCTCTCTCTCAATAAAATAAAATAAACATTTTTAAAAAAAGCAAAGCACTGTGGGTGTATGAATACATGAATGTGTATATATATAACACTTACAAAGCCATTCCCTAGATCTTTCTCCCTATAATAATTTTTAAAAACATGGTAAAAGCCCTGGAAAAACCATACTTCTATTAACTTTGTCTTGAGCAATTTCTCTTGGCAGTGAAAGGTATGTGATCATAACAAGTACACAGAATCACAGCTATGTCAGAATAACAAAACTGCATCCTTTAAAAACTTGTGTAGGGGGGCGCCTGGGTGGCGCAGTCGGTTAAGCGTCCAACTTCAGCCAGGTCACAATCTCGCAGTCCGGGAGTTCGAGCCCCGCGTCGGGCTCTGGGCTGATGGCTCGGAGCCTGGAGCCTGCTTCCGATTCTGTGTCTCCCTCTCTCTCTGCCCCTCCCCCGTTCATGCTCTGTCTCTCTCTGTCTCAAAAATAAATAAACGTTGGAAAAAAAAAAAAAAACTTGTGTAGGAAGAAAAGGAAATTCGCCAGAACACTCCAAGTGGCAAGCATGTGGGAGACATTTTTCCTACATTTTCAAAATTTTGTATTGGCCATGTATTATTTTAAAAAATTAAAAAAAATTTTTTTTTCAACGTTTATTTATTTTTGGGACAGAGAGAGACAGAGCATGAACGGGGGAGGGGCAGAGAGAGAGGGAGACACAGAATCAGAAACAGGCTCCAGGCTCTGAGCCATCAGCCCAGAGCCTGATGCAGGGCTCGAACTCCCGGACCGTGAGATCGTGACCTGGCTGAAGTCGGACGCTTAACCAACTACGCCACCCAGGCGCCCCAAAAATTTTTAAATGTGCTTAATAAAAACCACGTAGAATTGAAAAGCCCAGTCCAGATATGGCAGGTGATGAACTAATTTACAGTAACCCGATAGCTGGATACCTACAGCAAATCCATCATTCTGAGCCACGTTCCCCCAAGTTGCCTGCAGGGTTCACATGCTGTCCAGCAAAGTAAGTTCAAGTTAGGACAGATATGGGTATGAAGGTAATTCAGCTTTTAGTTTTATATATAGGTCACAGGCAGAAACTGCAGACCTAAGCAGAATTGATGTTTGGATTATGCCCCTCACAGTACCGCATGTTGAATTTAAGAATCGAGTCAACTTTTTTGGGGCGCCTGGGTGGCTCAGTCGGTTGAGCATCCGACTTCGGCTCAGGTCATGATCTCACAGCTCATGAGTTCGAGCCCCACATCGGGCTCTGTGCTGACAGCTCGGAGCCTGGAGCCTGCTTCCGATTCTGTGTCTCGCTCTCTCTCTGCCCCTAACCCACTCTCTCTGCCCCTAACCCACTCGCGTTCTGTCTCTGTCTCTCTCAAAAATAAATAAACATTAAAAAAAAATTTTTAAGAAGAATCAAGTCAACCTTTATTAAGAATAACCCTTTATCTCTCTTTTTTTAAGTTTATGTATTTATGTATGTATTTATTTATTTAGAGTGCAAGTGGGGGAGAGGGGCAGAGAGAGAGGGAGAGATTGAGAATCCCAAAAGCGGGCTCTGTGCTGTCAGCATGGAGCCCAACTCAGGGCTTAAACTCACAGACCACAAGATCATGACCTGAGCCAAATTGAAGAGTCAGAGGCTTCACCGACTGAGCCACCCAGGTGACCCAAGAATACTTCTTTATTTCAAAGCATGGCTTTGCCCACTTGTGCCTTTTTCCTGAACATCTAAGGGTTCACATATGTACTTAGGACTGACCTTGTAAGTTACATGGAACTGGTTCAAACCCTCCATTAGGGTTTATACATACTAAAAACTTTCATTCTCCTGCGTTTTGGACTACTGGGATTTTGTTTTCATATTTCCCTATTCGCAGCCGAGCAACACGGAAAGCTCCAAGCTGCATGTGTGTGATGCCCCTGAATTGATTTTTGGAGAAAGCGAAGGCTTGTGTGATGGTTATGGGAGGGGGAGGACTGGGGAGCGAGGTCTCTTCGTGGCGAGGAGTGAGCTGCACGGGGATGGTGGGCTTTGTGGTCTTTAGTGGGAGAAAAGGTGGGGGTGGGGGTGATTCTGCTTGTGATGTGGCTCTGGCCTCACATCCATGAGAATGAATGAAACATCAAATGTTTTCATTGTTGGCAGTGCTGGGCTCCGAAGCTCCTGTCCCACTTCTGAAGGTGCTGCCAGCCTGGATCCGTGCTTCCTGTCCCCAGAAGTGACAGGGCCGAGCA
The DNA here is from genome assembly GCF_022837055.1 of Prionailurus viverrinus. Classification (NCBI taxonomy): domain Eukaryota; kingdom Metazoa; phylum Chordata; class Mammalia; order Carnivora; family Felidae; genus Prionailurus; species Prionailurus viverrinus. The sequence continues at coordinate 78,661,910 of NC_062571.1, forward strand.
AATGCCCACAGGAAGCCAGAGGCCCAGAAGGTTCTCCACTGCTCTGGCCACCAGTGCCCTGGGAGTTTGAGTGCCCCCCAGCCTCCACGCCCATTGCCGAGGGCCCCCCGGAAGGTTGCCTGCCAAGCCCCGGAGCAGCACCTGAAGACTGGCCCCTAATTCAACACCCCAGGAAGGAACCTTCCCCAGATGCCCATGGGGATGTCCCAACAGCGTTTGTCCCTAAAGGGGACAGTTCTACTCAGTGCAGTGTGGGTGCCATCGTCCCCAGTGCCCAGGGCAGAGGGGGACATCTGAAGGAAGAGGGACGTAAAGTATCTTCCTCCGGGAGCACTGACCAGTTGCCAGCAATTTTAGCAGCACCTCCTCAAGAGCTGATGAAGGGACAGCTTTGTGGAGAAGACGGCCAGCCTGGCGGCTCCGAGTCCCAAGGGAAAGAGGTGGCAGGTGGCCTTCCCCTCGCAGAGTCCAGGCAGGGGGCGGCTTCTGGACCAGCGGCCCCGAAGGCCCCAGCTGCAGCTCAACCAGACGGGGAGAGCTCAGCTGGCCTGGAAGAGCCCCCCACAAAGCCCGAGACCCCGACTCCACAAGATCCAGCGCCCAGAGCCTTAGACAGAGAAACCTGCCAAGTGGAGGCACTGCCTCAGGCTTTAGCTGATGACTCGGGACTCCTCGGGGTCTGCCGTCCCACTGGGAACAACTCAGGGGCTGCCCGAGAGGCCGGCACCAATTCCTGGGAAAGCTGCCAGCAGCAAGTGGGAGCACATCTGGAGCACGCGGAGCTGCCCTGGGATTCACCGAGTCCCGTGCTGGCACCCGGGCCCGGGGACTCTCGGAAGGAGACCGTGGATGCCAGCTGTGCTCCGGGACACTCGGAGACAGCGGGAATGGGAGGCGATCCCAGTATAGCTGTCTGTGCTGCTGCAGGCAACCGACCCGCAGGGGCTTCGCTTGTGAGTGCCGAGCCTTCCCCACAGGCCCCGATGGAGGATGCACATCCACCTTCAGTCTCCGCTTTGCAGCCCGCTGCCGGGGCCTCGGCTGCTGCAGAAGAGCCCGGCTGGTCGACCAGAGAGATGGTTTCCGGGGCTGCGATGCCAGTTCTTACAGATCTGGCCGAAGGGCTGGCAGACGCAGGGTTGACGGGACTGGAGAAGCACACATCAGATCTCAGAAATGAGGGAGAAGGTCTAGAAGGGAGCCCTGGAGAGGGTCCTGACCCTGTGACCCAGGAGGACAGGGGAGAGCTCTCAGCGAGGGACCATGAAGTCCAACAAGGGGTACCACCCCCCGCCCCACCCAGTGCATCAGATGAAAGTGCCAGAAAGTCACTGGGGCCAAAGGATGAAGCCATGACCCCGGAAAGCCCAGCAGTGGCTGAGGAGGAGAGCAGACCACCTGGGGCCAACTCTAGGGGACAGGAAGAAGTCACACAGCCACTGGACAGTAGAGATCTTGAGAACCCATGGGGAGAGCAACCCGGGGCCTTCCGCCGCAAGCCCGACCCAGAGGTAGAAAAAGACGAGGTTTCGAAGCTAAGCCATGACGTAGAGAGCAGAGCGCATTCCAGCGCAGACTCAGCACAGCCCCTCAAGAAGGAGGGTCCTGGGCACCCCGACAGGCCTGGCTCTCCATCAAAAGATGCAGCTGGGAGCTCGGTGGCCTGTGGGATGATGGGAGAAGCCCGCGCGGTCCATGCCTCTGGCTCCCTGCGCAAGCTCCCTGGGAAGGATCTCCTCCTGCCCCCTGGGCCGGATGGAACTGGTGAACACATTCTTCCCAAAGAAGCCGTCTGGGAGGGGCCAGGGTTGCAGACCCAGTGTCCCGACACCCTTCAGGACGTGGGGGGGTTGGAAAGAATGGACTATCTTCCTGCTTTAGAATCTGAGAAATCAGATTTCCTGTCAGCTCCTGCTGCAGAGGTCAACCCCAAAGCCCAGGAGGCGGAGAGCACTTCGGAGACAAAGATGAGGAGCCCCCCATCTGCGCCGAGGCCCGGCAGCTGTGACGGGGAGGCTTTGCTGACATCCTGGGGCCAGCCTTGTGGGCTGGGGCGTGAGGCAGCTGGTCAGGAAGTCCATGCTGATGGGCCACCCCCCGAGGGGGAGAATTTGGCAGTGGACTCTGGGCTTGCGATGCTTAGCCTGGAGCAAGGTCGGCAGGGAGAGCCGCCCTGCCTGGGGGACCCCCGGATACAAGGAGCTGCTTCTGAGGGGCCCTCGGTGTCTTCTGAGACCCCTCTCCAGCCCTTGCAATCAGACCCAGAAGCATCCATCTTTGACCTGCTCAGGGAGAAGCCCCAGCACGGTGAACGTGAGAAGGAGACTTACCCAGGGGGTCTAGGTTTTAGGAACGTGGGCTCAGATGCTCCTCAAATACCTGCGGGGCCTCCGGAGGATGCGTGCTTGCCTCCGTATGGAACAGAGGAGCAGGCTTCCAGATCAGAGCTTCAACGTGCGCTCCCCAAAGATGGTCTGTGTGATGCTCCAAGTTCAGCTCCCAGGGACATGGTTCCAGAAAGTCCTGCCACCGAGCAGCCAGAGTCATCAGCACCAACGGGACTGGGGTTGCCCGTGGTAGGGCAGGGTGAGCAAGAGGAAGCATGCGGTAGCAGTCTGCCCGCCGGGGACTCACCTCCGGCGGGTCTCTTGAGCGGAAGGGAGAATTGCTGTGCCGAGCAGGGGCTGAACAAGTCCCAGCAGGAGCCGGCAGGTGTGTTGAAAGCCAGCAGTCAGCATGAAGAAGCATGTCTCAGTGATGCAGGAGCTTCAGAAGCCGCGGAAGCTCAGCCCCCGCTCCGGGGGTTGGGTGAGACGGAGCAGGCAAGTGGGAACACAGTGGGGACCCCACCTTGTTGGCCTGACTCAGTAGCTCTCCTGGATGCAGCTCGCGGGCCGCCGGCCGCCCTTGGAGTCACACCCACCCGGGATGCCCCGGACAGAGAGGCGAATGGTGAAACCCAGGCGGACAGGCAGCAACCAGCGCCGGCCCCACCAAAGGGAATGGAGCTCCCCGTAACCTTGGATGCAGAGGCCCAACGGTTTCTTGGAAGGTTCCCCGCGGCTCAGGATCAAGGTGCTGATGGTGGGGCTGCTGAGGCCGGAGGGCACGCTGAGGAGGGAGACCTGGGGGTCCAGCGGGCTCTGGAGGGGCCAGCGGAAGCTGCTGTGTGGGGCGGCTGCCTTCAGACTGAGCAGTGCACCTCCCCTGGGAAGCAAGCCTCTACCTTTGCCCTCGCTGAGCCCTGCCGAGCAGAACAGCTTTCGGCCAGCTCCCGGGATGCCTTGCTCGCAGCCAGAGACCTGGGTGCCATTCCCGGGAGCAAGGTGGATATTTCTGCAGCCCAGGCTGTCGGCAGCCCAAAGAAACCTCTGCCACCGGGGCCACCAGAAGAGGCTGCGCCCGGCACTCCCTACCTGGATATTGATGGTGCTGCTGGGAAGGGGGCAGAACCTTGTGCCATAGAAGAGTCTCCACTTGCCTTGGAGGATGCTACCCCCAGGAAGATTTCTGCCGGCTTGCTGGCCTCGCTCTCACAACCAGGAGCAGGTGGCGAAATCTCTGCGGTGCAAGTCGGCAGCGGAAGCCCCAAAGCCAGAAACTTTGAGGGACCTGCGGGCTCCGTCCCCTACCTGGACAGGATGCCGCTTCTGACTGAGAGTAAGCAGGTGACAGGGGAGGAGGGGGCAAGAGCGCCCGGCGCAGGCACCAAGCCCGGGGAGATGCCAGCATGCCCTGCCAGTGAGGGAAGCGTGGCAGGTGATGCAAGGGAGACGGAAGGCAGCGGGGAGAAGATGGTAGAACCTTCCAAGGATCCAAGGAGAGGTGTGTCAGGTGGCGTGGACGCAAGCCCCAAGCAGACCGGCATGATCGCTGGGCTCCCTGACTTCAGGGAGCACATCACCAAGATCTTTGAGAAGTCTGTGCTCAGAGCCCTGACCGCCGATCGGCCCCAGAGTGCAGCGGGAGAAAAGGCAGGAGCCGAGGGGAGTGTGCGGGGTGAGGACCTCGCAGGGCCACGCCCAGAGAGGCCTCCAGACGGGACTCAAGGAGCAGTCATCGCCCCTCTCCCCGCCCTTCCTGCTGGACTCGGGGTGGGCACAAGGGAAAAGAAACAAGAGCTGCCTACGGAGGCTGAGATCCCCCGCCTGGTCCCCCAGGACCCCGCTCCAGGAAAGCTGCAGGGTCTGGCGACACCAGCCGCAGAGCAGAACCTGCCCGGTGCCAGCGTGGGGAAGGAAATGGCTGGTGTCCCACAGATGGTGGAGGACAGTGAGAAGCCAGAGGGGGCTGGGGAAGCCAAGCCGGGGCTTGGGGGCCAGGCCCACTCACAGCAGGGCGGGGCCCAGAGGGAATTAGCTTCGGGTCTCTCCTCTCCGGGAGCAGTACCGCACACGCCCGTGGAAAAGGCTGCTGACTTCCAGGTGGTTCCCCAGAGCCACGGAGGAGGGGCCTCAGCTCCAGACGACAGAATTCCTCCTGGATTGTACCACCAAGAAGCGGCCACCGGCAACAGTCAGCCTGGAGAGGATGACGGTGCCTGGGGCTTTGCTCACACAGGGGGTCCAAGTGGCATGCCCGTGTTCACCTGTACCCTGGGAGCGTCTTCTCCCCGTGGGGAGATTGTGGCCGAGGCCATCGGTGCACCCTGGCCCCCCTACGCGCTTGGGGGTGAGCAGAGGCATGGGGGTGGTGCCGGGATCTCAGAAACGCAAAATGCCCCAGAGCCACAGGCTGGAGAAGCATCAGCCACTCCCCTGGAGCCCAGCGCCGTGGCAGGAGCTGCTGGGGAAGCAGAGGGTGACGTCACTCTGAGCACAGCAGAGACCAGGGCACGTGTGTCTGGTGACCCGCCCGAGACAGGTGCTCCAAGGATGCTCTCGGGTGCTGCTCCTGGGCCAGCGCTGCCAGGAACCGGCGGGGCCCCGGGCTGCTCTGATGGGGCCCCGGGCACGGAGGACAGCCCGGACAGCCCGTCTGTGCACCAGCAGGCTGAGGAGTGGCCGGGCCCTGAGCCCCTCATCGCTGCTGGGGGTGGGAAGCTACAAGTCTCCTCACCTCCAGAGCCTGAGGGACCTCGGGACCCGCAGCTGCAAAACCAGGCCCCGGGAGCGCTCCACGCTGAAAGGTACAGATGAGGACAAACTCCCAGGGGAATGTGGGGCCAGCTTCTGGAGCGATTCCCACCCCGGGTTTTTAAGAGTCAGTGAAATAGACGGGTGTTTTTTTTAAAAAGCTAAGTTGTCCGTACTTAACTGTTTAAGTTTACTCGCTTGCCACCTCTGGGCGTGCAGCGATTTTCAAAAATGTGAGCAAAATGGTGGAAGCAGGGAGCTGTTTGTTCCCAGTGTTCCATTCCCGGTACGTGACCTTCCGTTTGCTTAACGAAAACTGTCTGAAGAGCGTGAAATGTTTACTGGTTAGCAGCACGCTCTTGGGTCAGAGGTTGGAGTCAATCATATGTTTTCCTGGAGCCCAGATGCATTTGCTTTTGAATCTGGATTTATTTATACAGAGAGGCCCAAGTGATCCCAAAGCATCTCCAAGCCGTTGACTTGCCGGAAGGTGATTTTTGTCTAGGATTTGGGGGTAGTACCACTTACAGCTTTAATTGGGAAATGGGCTTTTTCAGTAGGATGTGGAGACAGATACCCTTCTTACATCGATTGCTTTCTCTGCCTTATCCCAGAAAGAGCCCCAGGCCCGATCCATCCACCTTACTTTCAGTTCCCGAGAAGGAGGCTCCAAACGTCCCGGGCAACGTCGTTTCAGACGAGGCCAGAAGTGTGGGAGGAGCAGAAAGGTCAGTAAAAAGGTATCAGCCTTTGGAGAACCAAGAGGCCTTGCTTTGGCAGACACATTGGGTGTTTTGCAGAGGAGAGATCTGCTGACACACGAGTCCTTATATAAGAAAGAAGCAAACAGCCTTTCCCATTCCTTATACAGGTGAAACGGTGCCCAAGATGACTGAGGGCTGCATTGCTATGAACGGGATGGAGTGAATTTCACATCTGAGTTTAGTACCTTAAAAACAACAACAACAACAACAGCGTTATTGAGATGTAATGCACATTCGCTCATTTGAACTGTACATTTCGGTGGCTTTTAGTTAATTCACAGAGTTATGCAACCATCACACCAGTCAATCTTAGAACATTGTCACCCCCCCCAAAGAAACCCTGCACCCCTTAGACATCACACGCCACCCCCCAACCCCAGCCCTAGACAGCCACTCATCTGGCTTATTGCCTTTTGAGGCAGATGGGTTCAACGGTGATTTAATCTCTGAGGCTGGAATGTCTACTCACCAACCCCAGTCATACTCCATAGAGATCTTGAGATTAGGGGGCAGATGAAGGGGTCACTGTGAATCCTGGACCCTCACACTTGTGGGACATGCCCCTGCCAGCTCTTTCCTCTGTGAAATGCCACCTGTGGTTATAGAAAACCTACTGCTCAGAAGTTTCACCCTTCCGGGGAAATGTGACCATCCTGGGACATTTGGCTGTTCTGGTGCTCTGTGTGTGTGTGTGTGTGTGTGTGTGTGTGTGTGTGTGTGTGTAGCAGGGTGGACTTTAAATTAGTACCTGTGGCAGCCCAGCGTGTCCTCCCAAACAGCTGCAAGCATTTTATAAATGATTTGATTCATATTTCACACATGCGGAAAGAATGCACAATCACCTGTTTTTCGAGTCTGAGCACTTCTGCCGACACCCAGCTGCCTTCCCTGCCCCACAAGGGCACCTCTTAGAACGCTGGGCCGGCGAGAAGCAGGCACGTGCTGCCCTGGGCAGATGTAAGTGTCATCTGCACTGGGCACTTGTCTCTGCTGCTGACGTAGCACGTAACCCCCCACCCCCACCCCAGTCCTGGCCTGTGTGTATTTTTGACACTCCCAGTTAAAGTGCAGGAGAAATATCTAACTAGGAAAATCCTCTCCCTCCCCACAAATGATATATTAGCACCCTTCTCCATGTCCCTGGAGGTTTTATCACCTTCTTGGAGAACTTAGGGCCAGACATATGGTAGCTCAAGAAATATTTATGGTTCGTTGTTATAATCATTGAAACATTTAAAATCATAATTTCTCAATTAATATTGGAAAAGCATAAAGAATAAGAGAAAGCTCCACAACCACACCCCTTAAAGATCACTGTTACTTATTATTTTGTGTATTTTTTTAAATGTTTATTTATTTTTGAGAGAGAGAGAGAGAGACAGAGTGTGAGCCGGGGAGGGGAAGAGAGAGAGAGACAGAGGGAGACACAGAATCCAAAGTAGGGTCCAGGCTCAGGGCTATCAGCACAGAACCCGACGAGGGGCTCGAACTCACAAACCGTGAGATCATGACCTGAACAAAAGTCGGACACTTAATTGGCTGAGCCACCCAGGTGCCCCTTATTTTGCGTATTTTTATCCCGTTTTTTTCTTTTTAAACATTTTGTAGTGTTTTGCCCCTGCCATCAAAACGCTGCGAACGTATCTTAGTGGCTGAAGTTGTATGACTCTATCACAGTTTATTGAGCAATGACATTTAGGTGAGAACAGTGTTTCTGTTCCCTTTGCTCTGATGGAGGGTCTGACGGGTGGTAGACTTTTAGAATCTCTTGGAGGTGTAGCATCTGATTTGACAGCCGTTTGTCACATGTGAATGGTGATGTGCTGTGAGTGTAAAATACGAACTGGTGGGCACCTGAGTGGCTCAGTCGGTTAAGCATCCGACTTCAGTGCAGGTCATGATCTCGCAGTCCGTGAGTTCGAGCCCCACATCAGGCTCTGTGCTGACAGCTCAGAGCCTAGACCTGCTTTGGATTCGTTGTCTCCCTCTCTCTGCCTGCCCCTTCCCCGCTCGTGCACTCTCTCTCCCTCTCTCTCTTTCTCAAAAATAAATGAACATTAAAAAAATTAAAATACATACCGGATGTTGAAGGTTTCATGTGAAAACAAAACCAAAATACATCATTAATGATTTTTATGTTGATATATATTAAGATAATAATATTTTTGATGTATTGGGTTATTATTATTAAGTTTTCTTTCATGTATTTCTTCTTCCTATTTCTAATGTGGCTACCAAAACTTTTTAAATTACATATGTGGCCTTTTGCGTTCTTGGCTTGCATGTGTGGCTCACAGTCTATTTCTGTTTAGATCATTTGGCTCCAGAACCTGCCTTGTCCTTGTCCTTGAAGGAAATGAGGAGGAGGGCTGGTTTTCCTGTACTTTGGGTTCTTGGGGAAAAGGCCTATCCCTATTTCATTGGCTGAGGGTTTCCAGAAAGAATTCTGATGGGCCCTCACCTCCATCCTGCCAGGTGGGGTGACCTCGCGCCCCACCGCCCCCCGCCCCCACGGGGAATCGGGAACAACAACATCTGAGCAAATAGTTTATGACAGATTCCAACTTAAGCTTAGCAGGACCATCAGAGGTCTCCGGAAGATAGAGACCAGCTCTTTCCAACAGAAATAGGACACAGGCCACAGATGTAATCTTAAATTTTCTACTAGCCGCATCCGAAACTAAAAAGAACCAGGTACCATGGGTTTCACTAATATAGTTTGCTTAACCCAATATATCACAAATATTATCATTTTAACATGTGATTGATACAAAGATGATTGATTTGATGGTCTGCATTCTCGTTTTCATACTAAGTCTTTGAAAGCTGGTGTGTATTTTAGCGCCACAACACACAATTTGGACCAGCCACATTCCAAGCGTTCAACGGCCACATGCTGTCCTACTGGACACGGCCCACAGCCCCTCCCAGAGCTCTGACACCTGTCGACAATGATCCAGAAGTCCAAAAATTCCCACGGGGACCCCAAACGCCCACATCTCTCTGCCCAGCAACCTCGTTCCTACGAGGTTTTTTTATTTTTATTTATTTTTAATTTTTTTTAATGTTTATTATTGAGAGACGGAGAGACACAGAGCGTGAGCAGGGCAGGGGTAGAAAGAGGGGGAGACACAGAATCTGAAGTAGGCTCCAGGCTCTGAGTTGTCAGCACAGAGCCCGACGCGGGGCTTGAACTCACAAACTGCGAGATCATGACCTGAGCCGAAGTTGGTTGCTTAACCCACTGAGCCACCCAGGTGCCCCCCTCCGAGGTTTTTTAAAAGGTGATGGATTCATTTTGAGAAACAGAGTATGTGTGTAGGGAAAGGGCAGAGAGAGGGAGAGAGAGTCCCAAGTAGGTTCTGCACCGGCAGGGCAGAGTCCCCCGTGGGGCTTGAACCCACAAACTGCGAGATCACGACCTGAGCCGAAATCGAGAGTCAGACGCTCAATCGACTAAGCCACCTGCCCCGCCCCCATTCCTACAATTTTAATACAAACGTTAGAAACACTTCTTTGCCTTGAGGAGGAGGCTCAGTGCCTCTGGTGAATCCTTTTGCCACCAGGGAGCCGTGCTGTGGATCTGGGCAGGCCTCAGAGAAAGTTCCGCCGAGGCCAGGGGGCGCACACCCCGGGCAGAGCAGGTGTGGCACGCAAAGGTGACATTCAGTGGCAGTCTGGGGCAAGTGGGGTGGCCACACCACAGCAGACGCTACCAGGAGCTGGGGTGGTGATCAAGTTTGGAGCAGGGGCCCCAGATTCACACCCCAGCTCTGCCCCTTAGTTACGTACATAAGCTCACTTTTCCCATCTGTAGAATGGGGAGGACAACCGTGCCTGCCTCGTGGAGTTGCTGTGAGGGCTGAAATCACAGATTCCAGCGACATACTGGTACATTCTGCTGCTCAGTGGCTGTCAGGTTCCCTGTTACCTCTCTCTGTGGGGTGGCCTTTCCTCGTGCAGTGAACTGAACGGCCCCCGTTTCTTCCCATGCAGACTGTTCTCCTAAAGTTGACGTTCCAACCTGGCTATCTTTCTTTTCTAGTACTGGATTCTTTGTCTGCTAAAATATCTTAATGCCTGAACAGAGTGAATTCTTTCTCACCCCTACTGTGTAGCCCACAGGGCTCTGCTTCAACTTGGATGTTTTTGGGACGGTATGTGATTGCCAAACCTTATGAGTATCTTTCACCGTGTACCATGCTGTATTGTATTCCAATTTAAAAAATCTAACGTTTCGAGTTGCTACGGTAAGAGCGAGGCAAATCAAAACCAAATTTTCTAACTCTCTCGTTGGTCATCGGGTGACGTGCTTCTGTTGAATGGATTGAATTTTGAAGATTTTGTAGACTTGAAAAGAGCGATACCGTGATCAGGTTCAGTGTCTTAGAAATGTCTCTTTTCTGTCTCAGTGACAGGATGGTTTGATACCCCAACCCCATACCTATGTAGATGTCAGGAGCACAGGTATGGTTATCACTTTATTTCCCACATTTTGAAGCCTTATGGGCACTGCGGGTGGGTGTGCTTTGGGTATCCTGTGGCTTTGCCATCACCCCACGCCTGAGGGGTCCGTGGGCACCCGGTTCTGAGAAGCAGGAGTTGATTCCTACCCTTGTGTGGTCTCTGCCTGTGGGAGAGTGTGGCGCCCACAGACAGCCTCACTTCATCTTTAGATTACTCTACACAAGGTGCTTCAATTTGATTTCAACTTTGTACACACCTGACTCTCTTCCTCGTGGCTGGAAAATCGAGATTCTGACATTTTGATGACATACCGCTGATGGCCAGGTATGTAGTTCTGGAAGACTAAATCCAACTCTACCCAGCTCGGGAAACTAAATCCAAAAACATCTTGGATATCACCAAGCTTGCTTTTTGCTGAATATTTATTTACAAGGGTCTTTTTCTTTTCCATTTGGGGGAAACAGTTGGAAAGCTATCATTTCCAATTATTAGTGTGTGTTGAGAGAATTAAATGATTCCCAGATGCTCAGGGTCCTAGAGCAAACCTAGGCTAGTCTGCGAAGGGCAGTCGGGTTGAAAAGTTGAGGGAGGTCAGGAGGGGGAAGGGAGGGAGACGGCTGGCATTGTGCCGAGGAAGTCCTAGCTGGCCTGACCGTGGGCTTGGAGCTGGTTTTTACCCTTCCTCCCACCCTCGCTTCCCACTTGGTCTCCCTTTCTTCCTTCTCTCTCCTCCTCCTCCTTCTAAAATTACCAGCTGTGACACCGTGTTTTCGAGTTTAAGAATAAGGTTTTGAGGATGGCTGCAGCTGTGTAAATTAAGGAAGAGAGAGAGAGAGAAAAAAAAAGAATTCGAGCATAGTTCTCTTAGGAGATAAAGCCAGGACAACAGATCCCTCTCTCTGCTGAGATCCTTCTGGGTTCGGGTTTGTGTTACTTTGGTTCTGTTATTTTAAACTTCCTTTTGAGAAGGGTCGGGCTGTTACAGACTTGCTCTGGCACTCCTTTTTACTTGGAGCTCTGCTCTTCCCAAACAGGAGACAGTAGAGCGAGACACGCCCGTTCACATCCCAGCGGCCTCTTACTGGTCGTGTGGCCTTGGATGCACTGCTTAGCTTTTCAATCTTCTCATACCTATCAAATGGGGGGGGGGGGGGAACAACCCAAAAAAACACTTTTCTGTTAGGGTTGGAGTTAGGATAAAATTAGACAGTGTCTTAAAAAAAAAAAAAAAAAAAAAAGAATGTTTCTAAACCATCTGGCATGACGCCTCGTATATGGTAAGAAACCACATAATAAATAAATAATGGTAATGAAAACGGGAACCGCGATTATAATTTTCTATGTATTTATTCAAAAGCATCCCGGCAATTAAGCAAAAGGAAAATGTGACCACGGTCACATTTCGTGGAATAGTGAGTGACACGCTGTGTGGAATTCCACAATATGTGCGATAGAGACCGCCCCAGCCCCTGCAGACACGGGGAGTCTGACACTGGAGAAGAGTCGTTTCCAGCTGTCCGGCCTGTCTACGCCCTCCGCGTCTATCGTGTCTGACACCACTTGGCTCACAGGGGGCTTGGTGCGTGGTTCAAAGGTCCATAGGATCTGAGGACTCTACAAATGACGTGCATTTATAGTAGCATCCACAACTTCAGTCATTGTGAGCCATCACATATAAAAGTCACAGGACCTTTTACAATGTAGCCTTTCTATTGTGAAGCCTTTGTGTTGCATAATTAAAATGCATTTTCCTGGAGGTGAAGCTTTGGAGAAACGCCAGGTCGCTTCGGAAAGCTGGCTTGTGGGGCGCCCACAGGGGAGCCTCCTCGGCCACAGCGGGCTGGCTCTGCTGCCTCGGCCTCTGGCTGTTCTGGGTTTCTGAGCCCCTCTGCCGGGTGGCCTCTGTCATGCGGCACCTGGACCCAAGACGGGGAAGAGCCGCTCACCGCCGCTTGAAAAACCAGGGTCAATTTCGGGGCTGGGCGGTGATTTTCCAAATGAATGTGTCCACAGTGGCCTGGCTGCTCTTCCTGGAACCTCTCATTACTGCCATGGGCAGAAGCCCCACTGCACGACCTGGATGCCGCAGGGATGGAGAAACGGATATTTTATTTATTTTTTTTATGTTTATTTATTTTGACAGAATGAGAAGGGGGGGGAGGGTGAGAAAGCAGGAGCAGGGAAGGAGCAGAGAGAAAGGGAGACAGATAATCCCAAGTGGGCTCTATGCTGTTAGTGAAGAGCCTGGCTCGGGGCTTGATCTCACAAACCGTGAGATGAGCCGCAATCAAGAGTTGGACGCTTAACTGACTGAGCCGCTCAGGCGGCCCAAGAAATGGACATTTTAGATTCTGGCTGATTGTTGCTGGAAGGGAACCCGAGGGCTCAAAACAGGGAAGGGAGAAGAAGCTAACTGGCAGAGTGCTGGTACCAGATTCTGGGCCCTGCTGGCCTCTGATGGCACATTCCCCCCCCCCCCCCCCGCCCATGCCTGAACTGAGCCAAGGACCCCTCCCCAGGGGAGGGGGGCTGTGTTTCCCAGAAATGCCAGCCACCCCCAAAATCTGCTTCTAGGTCTGGGAGAGAAGAGTTCTCTCTGTTCTAGCATGGACAAGCACAGGCCTCAAAGTGGACAGACCTCAAGGTCCAGCTCAAGTTCTAGCTCTCTGACCTTGGGGGCAGCATCCTCTGAACCTGTTCACTCCCCTGTAAAACAGGAGCACATAGCACTCCCTGCATTGTTAGGATTGCATGAGCCACTCTGTTTGGAGTGTCTGACCCCAAACAAGAACTCAGTATGAGTCTCCTCTCACTTATTCCTCCCTCTGGGCCCAAGTACCTTCGCGTCCAGCATCTTCTTTCTCTGACAGCTCAACCCTCAGTAGGTGCTGTTTGTAGACGCCTGTCGCAGAGGAGGAAGTGGAGGCTCAGAGAGATGACACGGCTTGCTCAAGGTCAGAGAGCTAATGAGACCCGAAGCTGGGACCAGAACCTCTTTTCTGGAAAGTTTTCCATGCGTGAGCTTAGATCCCGAATCGTTCACTTATTGGCCAGGTGGGATCTGGGAGAAGTTCCTCTCTACGTCGGCGCTGTCCACAAGAACTTTCTACAAGGATGGAAGGGTCCTCTGTCTCCGCTGTCCGGGATGGCGGATGCTAGCCACAGGTGGCTACTGAGCACCTGGAATGAGGTCACCTGAAAATCGAGGGTCAGTTTCAGGGCAAGGTGTTCAGGGCCACTGAGGAACCGAACGGTGAATTGTACTCAACTTTGCTTACTGAAAATTGAAGCTGGGAGGAGCCAAGTGGGGCTAGTGGCTTCTGGGTGGGGCGGCCCAACTTTAAGACATACTTTCTTCCTGTACACGGAAGAGACTGTCACCGTGAGAGCCGGTGTGGATTCCGTGAGGTTCTGTGCGTGAAGCCCTGCCCGGTGGCGGGGCGCCTGGTGGTGGTGAGTGAGCGTTAGTTTCCTTCTTGCTGCCCTGGGCTCTGCAAGTGGGAAAGCCAGGCGGCCCTGTCTGCAGAGTGGAGACTCGGGCATAGCCACACGCAACCGCCCGGCAACACTGATCAGCAGAAGGCTCTAGCCCCTGAGCCAAGGAGGTTTGCCGCTGGGCCAGCCAGAGGCCTCGGCTTGGCCAGTGTGACTCACGCCCCAGCCTGATGAGGGGGCCTCAGGTAACCGAGGCTAACAGTGGCACTTAACCTAGAACCCTCCCTGCCCACCCAGCCCCACTGGCCACACCCATGAGGGACCAGAAATAGGCTCAGGGCAGAGATGGGTCTTGCTTTTGTGTCTCTGCATTGTCCTCGTCCTGAGAAAGTGGCAGGTAGGGGAGGCTTCCCGTGGGTGTGCGGGGGCAGCAGCCCCAGCCAACCGCCCCTCGGCCTCCCGTTTCTGCACAGGGCCTGTTAAGTGGCCCCGGCGTTAAATATTTTAGCAGCCCGCTGATTCAGACACTGACTGTGAAAGTGTTTCTGTTTCCAGGGAAGGCGCTGGCACCCGTCTGGGTACTGATACTTTTAATGGCCTTTCCTTTTGCAAAGCGGGCAGAGGGTGGTTGGGAATAGAAACCTCAGGGGAGGGGTGCCTCTATGCCCTGGGAGCGGGTCAGGTGAGCCACGGTGCCTGGCGGACGTGGGTCAGCGGTGAGTTCTCAGGCCAGGACCCCCCCCACCCCCACCATCCTGGGGAAGGAGGAGAGCAGGGCCTCCGAGGCTGCCCCAGGCCAGCCTGGAGGGCCAGAGGAGGAGGGGCCGGAAGTGAGGCTGAAAATGAAATCAGACCGGAGGGAGGGGGCACGTTAGGCCACCTGAGTTCAAATGCAGATCTTTACTCTCAGGGCCCAGATGGTTGGTCTTGCGACTGCTCCCAGCCTTGGCTTCTTCACAGGTAAATGGGGCCACCGATGTCTCCTGGGACTTAAAGGGGCATTTAAATGGGGATTGCAGGAAGCAAGACACAGAGTACTCTGCACCAAGCCAGCTTTCAATAGCTGGTGGCTATGACTAGTATAGAGCTGGGGCCTGTTGGCTCCTAGAGAGCTCATGAACAAGGTCCCTGAGCTGCAGGGAACCCCGCAGACAGCTCCACCCCCCACAAGTGGCTCAGCAGTCACCCCACAAACGTGCACCCAGGCCGGGTGCTTAGAAGGGAAGCCAAAGTCTCCGCACACAGGCTCTGCCACTGGAAAGAGGGCTGGGGTAAATTGGTAGTTGGGTTGACCGGCTGCAGGTGAGTAGCACAGCGATTTATTGACTCTTAGCTCAGTGCTCACCCACTCCGGAGGGATCAGGGTGTTCACCAGCTCCTGTCTCCTCACTAGTGCTTTCCAGGGGTCTGTACCTCGTCCCTCCTCCAGCACGGGATCAGGAGTTGGGTTATGATTCTGAATTCTCTGTTTAGGGGTGCTTGCTCAGATACGTGCTTGGTGGTCGTCTTGAGAGAGAGGGGAGTCTTGGCCTGTGGCCGAGAGAGTAAGTCGCGAGCTTGTTTCTTTGGGAATGTGAGCCTCGCAGACGAGGCTCTTGGTTATTCAGCACCTGATACTCGGCATGGCACACAGTGGGCACTCCATAAGTGCTTGCTGAATAATTCAACCCAACTGGCTATCAGGTGAGTTGGAGGCTTCCTGTCCTGGAAAATCGAGTCAGACGGGACTTAGAGGCAGATGCTGGCTCTCACTTTGGGCTCTGACATTAGACTCTTAGCCTCAAAGCAATTTCCTTAGCCACACTGAGCCTCAGTTTCCTTGCCTGTAAAGTGTGTATGATGCTAGGGCCTCCCACATGGAGATATTACAGAGATTACATGAAAATAATATATGTAAAGAGCTTAGCAGAGTTCCTGCCTGGCACACAGTAAGCACTTAAATATCAGGGGTAATTGTTTTTATTATTACTATCATTATTATGTCCATCATAATTTGAATGACTGTAATACTATTATTTTTTAAATGTGTATTTTTGAGAGAGAGAGAAAGGGAGAGCGAGTGTGCCGTGGGGGAGGGGCAGGGAAAGAGGGAGACAGAGAATCCCAAGCAGGCTCTAGGCTCTGAGCTGTCAGTGCAGAGCCTGACGCGAGACTGGAAGCCGCGAACCCATGAGATCAGGACCTGAGCCGAAGTCGGACGTTTAACTGACTAAGCCACCCAGTGCCCGGTGATAACACTATTATTAAGGCAGGTTACTTGGCAACACGGGTTCATTGACACATGAACTAGCAGAGATGTGCTGCAGTTCATTTGCATCTGCCTTGGATTCTTTAGACCACGGCCGTCACTACCCTCTAAAGATTCTTCTCCTCCCTCAGCCACCAGCCTCCCCACCGGGGTGGCTTCAATGTTGCAACATTCTATTTGACGCAAGGTCAGGCCATTCAGCTCACACACGGAATGCATTCTTTTCCTTGGGGAACTAGGGCTTTGGGGTTAACCTCTTGCCAAGAGTGGCTGTAAAGTAGCTGAAACCTAACATTTGCGGGAGGGAGGGAGCGCCTGTGTGGGTGAGCCCGGCTGGGGCTACACCAGCAGAACGCATCTCCGAGTGCATCTTATGGGACAGATTGCCCCGACTATTCTGGCACATCGTTTTGAGCTGCTGGCCCATCCCAAACCTCCTAGAGGAAGGGGCGGGGCTGAAAGTTGTCTGTCCTTGCCTAACTGCCAGACATCAATAGCACAATGGCTGCAGGAGGAGACCCTTCCTGGCAAGTGACCGAGCACCTGGTGTTTGAACATGCATGGCCAGAGTTGGCAGAAAACGAGACTTTGGGGGCGGGGTGGGAGGGCGGGGAGTACCAAGCCTGGGCGTGAGGTCTCAGCTCTAGGCCAGACGGCCTTTCCGGGCCACCTGGGAAGCCAGCTCCTCTGGGTAGCAGGGATGCTCAGCCTTTGAGACAGGCACCGCCTCACGCCTGGCTCAGAGATTCATAGTCACGAAATATCACAACCGGAAGGACTGCCGGACCTTCAGCTCCCTTGTTTTACAGTCGAGACGCTTAAGACCCAGAGAAGGTGTGTGACTTCCCTAAGGGCACACAGCTTGTCGGGGGGGCCACTGGTCCGACTTGTTTTGAATACGGTTCTTCTGGCCTCAAGACCATGCTCTTTGCAACCCCTGGCACTGGAGTGAGCAAGCATTGACTCTGCCAAGTGCAGCAAGCCACCCAGGTGAGCCTGGTACCAACGGATGTTCCAGATTGTTTTCTGCAGAGGGGTGGAAGTGGTGGGAAGTGATCTTGTCCTTGGATCACGTCTGAGAAAACCACATATGCCAGCTTACTTTAGCTTTTACTTGCAAAAACAAGTTACGTCGCGGCCTCTGTGTCCTGCTGGCTCTGGCTTTTCCTTCGCTTGTGGCCGGTGGCATTTGCAGGCAGATTGCAGAAAACCCGCTGCGCCACGCGAGCTGGAGGAACGCTCATGGATTCTCTAATTGGCCACAACTTGGGGAGCGTGCGGATGCTGATGGGGAGGGCAGTCTCGGGCGAGAGTTCTAGAGGAAGCTCTGTCGAAACTTGAGCTTCGTCTCCTTCTCGCTGACTGTGTCTGTGTGAGCAGTTTACTAGAAAACCCTCAGAGTGGTTTCTCTACAAGTTTTCTTTACAAACAGTTGGGCCCTGAGGTCTTGGGACGTAAAACCTTCTTAACGATCATTGCAGGGTTTAGTTTTGTTTTTGCACGAAGATAGGAAGCTTGTCTGGTAGAAACCGCCAGGCTCCGTGTGGAGTTGATGTTTATACCTCTTATTTTGTTCCTATTTTATCTTCGGCGGAGAGTAATTATTGGGTCCAGATGGCTCCCCATGGGGGGCACGTTTTGCTTTTCAGGAGCTCCCCTCACGTTCTGGGGTTGGGAGCTCTAACTGACCTGACGGGGGGAGGTGGTGACACTTTTTGGCTCCTTCCCCCAGTTCTGAAAAGCCATCGGCTCTACAAGTCCAGTGAAGGATATTCTGTGCCTTCCCTTCTAAATCTCTTCTCGTTTGACATAAAAATGTGGAGAAAGGTGTAAATATATACAGAGGCAGATCCAGACTTTACAGGTTTGAGGCAGGAACTTCAGCGCGGCTCAGAGATGCTGAGCAGAATCACAAGCCCTTGTCCCCAGGGTGACCCTCTGCCTCCCCCTCCCCCTCCTCATCAGCCCTCTCGGGACCACTTTCCTGTTCAAGACCAAATGTGGGGCTTGTGAAGCTCTCTCAACCCCCCAGCTCTGCAGGAGTCCCTCCCTCCTACCCCCTACCCAAGCATCAACAGTCTTTTCTGTAACCTGACCACGATTTTAAGACCGGGACAAATAGATTACAGTTTCCCATATAGGAGTTCATCCTTTACGGAAGAGCGTGGGTGTCTGAGCCAGACGGACCTGGGTTCAAATCTGGCACTTATTTGGGACGGGGACTCAGGGACTCAGTCGGGTTGCTGAATCACTTGAAACCTCAGTTTCCTCATCTATAAAATGGTTATGAAGTTAGTCCCTACCTCTCAAGGATTCAGCGGGATAGTGAGTGGGAAGTGCTTGCTCGGGGCTGGCCCTTTTAAGAGTGAGCGACAAGGTGTGGGCCTGGTCTTATTTTTTTAGCACAGTAGGCTGCGCATAGTAGGCCCTCAACGGATGTTTGTAGATCGATTGTATCCTGTCCAGCGGGTAGATGGTGTGTCTACATCCCTCGAAAGCTATCTGTTGACAAGGTTAGTTCCACTAAACAACAAAATCACGGTGGCGATAAGCCATTCGCTCGTGCCTTTATTCCCTCCCTCCAGCCGAGGGCCTCCTACATAGAGGTCCTGTGCTAGGCGATGGGGGGCAGGGACTCTCATCCTCGGCACCATCGACGTCGGGGCCTGGGTAGTTGTTGCGGAGGGCCATCCTGCACCCGGTAGGATATTTAAGCAGCACTAGATGCCAGAAACATCTTCCAAGTCAGACGATGGAAAATGTCCCCAGCTAACTGCCAAATGTCCCCCAGTGGGCAAGGCTGGCCCCAGAGAACCACTGCTCTAGGGCTGTGCTCTTCCCAATGTGGCTCCCTAAACTCACAGCCTCAGCATCACCCAGGAGCCTGTTGGACAGGCAGAAACTCTCAGGTCCTACCCCAGGCCTGCTGAGTCAGAATCAGCATCATACAAGGTGTTGGGTGACTTATTCACACATCAGAGTTCAAGACGCTGCTAAGTTCACGGGCCGCCCTGCGAGTGGCAAGGATCTAGGGCACTGGCTTCAACCTTGGCTGCACACAGAAATCTCCTAGAGAGCTGTAAAAAATATTGATGCTTGGGTGGGGCTCCCAGAGTTTCTGATTTAATCGATATAGGGGTGTGGCTGGGGCACAGGGCACTTTGAGAGTTCCCCAGGTGATTCGATTGTGTGGCAAAGTTTGAGAACCTTTGAGCTGGTCTAAGGAGTATAGAGACCAATCAAAGACTCGGGCTGCAGATGCTGATGTTGTCTGGGGGGGAAAATGAGACATCTGTGTAGACTGAACCGCACCCTGTAACCACCCCTCACTCCCAGCCCTCCGGGCCCTCACAACACCACAGCTGTTCATCAAATGTCTTATTTTTTAACCATTATGCCGATATCACACCGATACTGGACTCTGACTCCTGAAGAAGATTACTTTTCTGCCCAGGAAGACAGTCTAGCAGGCAAAGCTTTCCTTCCCATTTGGTCAGTGACTCACACAAAATTAGGACAAGGCCAAGTTCAAATGCGGGCCGAGCTGAGCACAGGTTCTGGCAACGTGGGTTTTGTGTGCACTCAAGGAAAATTCCAAGGCCCTGTCTAGAAATTCTCGACGAGGTCAAGGAGTCCTGTGGAAAGCTGCCCCATACATTTCCTGCACGTCTTTTGAGTTCAGACTGACATTTCATTTTAGCATGGGCGGAGGTAATGGCTGAATTTTTTGTAGGCCTTACAAATATTTCTCTCCGCCCATACAGCTAAGTTTTGATGGGTTGCAGTTCAGGAATGTACCTCGCCGCTTGGACAGCCCTTTGTGGAATGCGAGGACTTCTCTGAGAAGCCCAGAGCTGTGATTCCTTCTAGAAAAAACTGACAAACAAATAACAACGACAGAACTTCCTCAGAGTTCACTATGAAGTACATCTTATTCTATTAGCATGATGGCTGAACTCACATGACAGGGCCGGGCACTGGTCCTGGGTTCCTCATGGCATATTTTCAGCTGACAGGTTCAGAGCATATACAAGTAACTTAGGGATGCCTGGCTGGGTGGCTCAGTTTGTTAAGCCTCCGACTTCAGCTCAGGTCATGATCTCACGGTTCATGGGTTCAAGCCCAGTGCCAGGCTCTGTGCTGACAGCTCAGAGCCGGGAACCTGCTTCAGATTCTGTGTCTTCCTCTCTCTCTCTGCCCCTCCCCTGGTCGCACTCTGTCTCTGTCTCAAAAATAAATTAAAAAAATTTTTTTTTAAATAACTTGAAGCTTAGCTCTTGGTCAGTGTGGACTGGTTAGGGGTTTGGGTTCATAAACACACAGCCTGTGTGTGAACGTAGTTCTGCTGGATGCCAGCTGGGATAGAGACCCCCAGGTCCGTTTTCTCCTTTGTCAGCTAAGGACAATAGCCACAAAGCCTCATAGGAGCATTAAAGGAGAGAAGAGACAAAAGCCACTTAGCAGAGTGCCAGCTGGGTAGCAAAATGCTCGCAAATGTTAACGAGTACTATAGTTTTAAAAAAGTTTTTCAGCTGCCTTTTTGGTTTCCTTTATCTGATTGTTGAGTGGGGAAGGCGGAGAGCAAGCCGTCACGTGGGGGGTATCTTTGCCACCTTTCCCAGCTGGCAGCTGAGGGGATCACCTGTTAGGTGAGCGTGCTTTTTTGGGTTGGGTCTCTGGTGGCCGGGGGAAGCCTTGAGATCTGTCTTGCTGCAGAAGAAGGACATTAAGGTGCCGTGAGGTCCTAGCTGGAAAGGCTGAGGGAGGCTGGTCCTGGGGGAGGGGACCCTTCTGCCAGGAGAGGGGGAAGGTGGCAGGGATGAGCCCTGGGCCGACAGTCAGCACAGCAGGGACAAAGCCCGTGCAGGGGCAGCACTGGGGGAGACTAGGTTTTCTGCCCGCAAGCCGACCACCCTCTGGTTCAAGAGACAGCACACAGGCATTAGAAGACAAAAACAGCTCAAGGCCCTAGTCATCTTTGCCTTTCGTTTGGCAATTGATGTAGGTGGCCACCAGCCCGGATCCCGAAGGTATTCTCCGCGAGGCAGGGGGTTTGTCACTTCTGTCCACGCCTGTCTGCCAGCACTTAGGAGGACCTAACCCATTGAAGGTGCTCAAGAAATCTTTGTTGAATGAGCTAATAGACTTCGTTATCACAAAACGTTCCTCGGTAGATTCAAGAATAGGTTTCATGCTCACTACCTGGAGCATTCTATGTTTCTTCTCCTGCCCCCTTTCCTTCTTTTCTTAGCTCAACATTTCAGCAATGTCATTTAGTGATGTACCACCTTGAAGACTTACCTTATCTATAGACCACTCGTATCACTATCTGCTTACTGTTTGTCTTCCTACTGCTCCATTTGTATTTCCTTGTATTATTTTGTTCTGTCCCGGGGAATCTCTGGGAAGTTAGAGGTTTGGTGTGCTAATTACGTTTCTTTCGTAATATGCTTTAAGTGCATAACTATTAAAATATCCCCAGAGGAGTAATCTTAATACGGTAACACCTTTTTATACTCTACAACTCACCTTAAGTATTCCCTCTTCTGGAAAATCTCCCCGGACCTCTTGCAGGGCTGATGAAATATTCCCTTTTTGCCCCTATCGTGTAGTAGCCATTCCCTCGTCTGACCTTAGGAGTGAGCACAGAGACCTTGCACGGGGCCCCAACATAGCAGGTACTCAATAAGTGATTTTGATGGGCTGAATGAAACTCCTTGAGTGCATCCAAGTTTACAACGTCTGGCTACACGTAGGTGCCCCGACCAGAGGCCCTGTTATTCCATGAGGACAACATTCGGGGGCTCAGTGTTCCTGAGCTCCTATTCGGGTGCCCGCCAGCAAGTCAGATACATGAACTTCCATTGAGACCCACACCCCCAGCAAAGAGCGAGTGTGTTCTCTGTGCAGGGAGATACCACGTACTCCCCATTGGTTAACCAGCCAGCCCTGTGTATTTCTAGTGTCCTGCCTTATTTCCCAGATTTCTCCGCGTATCCGATTGTGGCATTGGCAGTCCAGGGGGGGCCCTTGGTCCAGTGGGGCAGAAGCAAGTCTTGGGATAGAATGGAAGTTCCTTTCAGCCTACTGAAATAACTTCAGTTGTATTTACTGACGTAACCTCTACACCCCACGTGGGGCTTGAACTCACAACCCCAACCGAGCTCAAGAGTTGTATGCTCTTCCCAGTGAACCAGCCAGGTGCCCGTAAAAAATGACTCCTAGTATATGCACTGTACCCTCTCCTTCTTCAGGCACAAATGCCAGTTACCCCTGGGGTCGGTTGGTGTTCCTGGTTCCACGCTCCTGCTTCTTGCCTCTCCAGCTTGAGCCTATCTTTCCAGGCAGGGTCCTGCCTTATACGGTTTTGTCCCCCCCGTGGACACCCGGGACAGTGATTGCAGATGCTCAGGGAATATTTTATTAGTTTGCAGGTATTTTTGTGTCGGGCAAGTTTGGGCACAGGTTTCTAGCCTGGCTCCCCATGTTCGTGTGGCTTGTCACTTCTCAGCCACAGCAAAATACCGTTGCCACAACAGAATATTAAAGGAAACTGCAAACAGGTAGCCAAACCTTCTTTAGTGGACAGGGCAGGGGTGTTTCCTAGGCACCAATTTGCCTTTTGTAGTCCAGAAGTCTCCCTTGGCAAATGGTCTTTCATTTGCTTTATTGTGGCTTGCCATCCCTTTCTGCAGCCTTAGGTTTGGTATCTACCAAATGAGCACTTCTCAACATCACTGAAGTTGATCGTTCCGTCAGGATGCTTTTCAGGATGCAAGTAACAGATGGCCCGATACAAGAAAACCTCGGCCATAATAGGTCCATCCCCTCGCCTGCAGGGAGTCCAGAGGCAGGGCACTGTTAAGGTCGAGTAATTCATTAGCTCATTTCATCTCCCCTTCTACCCACATGTGGTCCGTTGGCTGATGTCCTCCTGGTCACCGTTTCAAGCTGGCTGCGGCAACACCAAGCATGAGCCCTCGAGACCACGTCAAGAGTCAGGAGGACATCTGGGTGGGAGATACACCATCTTGCGTCTTCTCTGAAGACTCAGGACAGTGTCTCCATAAGCCCAGCTGACTTCCCTTTCTGTCTCACTGGCCGAGGGTCACATGTCACGTGTGTCACGATTATTGGAACATAAGCAAGTCCGTAAATAGGGAGAGGGAACCTCACTTTTGGAGACCACCAGTGACCCGCGCCGCCAAACTTTGCTTCAGAGTTTCTCGCAGTGTGGTTTGGAAAGCGTCTCTGCCCAGAACATGCTTGCTAACATGCACATTCTTGAGCCCCGCCCCCTTCCCTGACCTGCTGAACCAGAATCTCTGGGAGCATTTTAACAATAGTCCAGTGAGTCTCACGGGCACTGAGTTTCAGACGATAGGTCTGGTGTTTGTGGTGGTCTCATTGACAGACCGTAGGCAATCCTTCGGCAATGCTGATCCCTTTGCGGGGAGGCCGAGAGAGCAAAAGGAAGGAAGAGTTAGGCTTCAAAATTTCCCTTCCCAGTCCTTGCCTTTTGGAGATTCAAACAGAAATATTAACTGATGCAGGGGCCCCTGGGTGGCTCAGTCGGTTGAGCATCCGACTTCAGCTCAGGTCATGATCTCGCGGTCCGTGAGTTCGAGCCCCGCGTCGGGCTCTGTGCTGACAGCTCGGAGCCCGGAGCCTGTTTCGGATTCTGCGTCTCCTTCTCTCTCTGCCCCTTCCTCACTCATGCTCTGTCTCTCTGTCTCTCAAAAATGAATAAATGTTAAAAAAATTTTTTTAAAAAGAAATATTAACAGATGCAATGTTGATATCTAGGATTTGCTTCGAAAATAATCTGGGTAGCAACGGGGAAGTGAGCATGGGAACAAAACAGCAATGGCCATGACTTGATAATACTGAAATCGGGTAAGATACATATCATTATACCGTTCTACTTACATTTAAAAAAAAAAAAATCTCCTTCCGGGAAACCTGCCCAGTCCCGGTGCAGCCTTTGACCTTGGGTGTCACTCTCCTTCTTGAGACTCAGGTGGGATGCCAGGATTCCAAAAGCAATGGTTCTTTTCTATAAAGCAGTGTTGGCACATTTTATCCCCCCCACCCCTGCCCCCCAGCTTCTCTCCAAACGAACCTTCTCTCCAAACAAAATCTTGTGTGGAACCCAAAGATAATGACAAATAACAGTGGGAGAGCTCTGGTCATAGGTACTATGGGTGCCTCCCGGGCAGCCTTTAAGGTAACCCCAGAAACACTAGAAGAGAGATTAGCAGCGGCTGCACTGCAGCAGCCGAAACAGTGCTGAAAACACTCATACAGACAGCATTTCTGCGGAGGCCTTGGCCCTGTACTTAGACCCAAGAAATCCTTCGGATGTGAAGATTCAGTCCTGGATGCAGTTACTAAGGCACGTGCTTCCTGCCTGCGATTCCATCTTTTTCTATAGTCTCCGGGTATCCCAAGGCCCAAGGCACAAGCACACATCTTTCCTCCTCTGTACCAGCAGGAGGAGACAGGGAGTGCACGTTCACCATAGCTTCAGCTTTGCGGGCTGGGCAGCATGTCTGGCTGTGGCTGGGACCAGAACCGTGTGGGCCGGCTGAGAATTTCTGGTGTGGGTCAACTCCATTGGGTGGTGGGATTTGAATCTCAATTTCCTGTGATATACAGAGCTCTTGACTTCATCTTTTTTTTTAATGTTTATTTATTTATTTTAAGAGAGAGAGAGAGTGGGGGAGGGGCAGAGACAGAAGGAGAGAGAGAGAGAGAGAGAGAGAGAGAATGAATCCCAAGCAGGCTCCACACTGTCAGCACCAAGCCTGATGCGGGGCTCAATCTCATGACTGTGAGGTCATAACCTGAGCTGAAATCAAGAGCCTGAAATCAAGTTGGCTCAACCGACTAAGCCACCCAGGCTCCCCTTGACTTCATCTTCTTTTTTAAAAAAAAATTTTAATGTTTGTTTTTGAGAGAGAGCACAAGCAGGGGAGGGGAAGAAAGAGAGGGAGACACACGACCCAAAGCAGGCTCCAGGCTCTGAGCTGTCAGCACAGAGCCCGATGCAGGGCTCGAACCCACAAACTGCGAGATCATGACCTGAGCCAAAGTCGGACGCTTAAGTGACTGAGCCACCCAGGTGCCCTTTTGACTTCGTCTTCTAATGAGTATATCCTACACTGGACCATGGCTCTGTCTGGCTGCCGGCTGCCTAACACCACAGCACTGTTTGAGCGTGGAGATGCCTTGGAGGAGTGCTAGGGACAAGCCTTGCTCAGCCAGAGTGATCTCCTGCAGTGAGTAATGTTAGACGCTAGAAACATTCCTAGAATTCAAGATACTTTCATAAAATCCTTCAACAAAGAGTAAATCACAATAACAACCAGATACCTACCGCCTTGGTTTCCTATTGCTGTTGTAATAAATTACCACAAAATTAGTGGCTTAAGACAATATAAATTTATTTTCTTACAGTTCTGCAGGTAAAAACGTCTGACACGGGTCTTAGCTGCATTCAAATTACGGTGTCTGTAGGCGTGTGTTCCTTTCTGGAAGCCTAGGGAAAAATCTACTTCCTTGCTTTTCTGCAACCACATCCATTGGCTCACGGTGCCCTTCAAAGCTAGCATAGCATCTTCGTGTCTGTCTGTCTGTGCTTCCATTGTCACCCTTCTTTCCCTGACCTCTCTTCTTCCCCCCTCCTTCACTTCCAAGGACCCTTGTGATTACTTGGGGTTCACCTGGATAATCTAGGATAATCTCCCTATTTTAAGGTCTGGTGATTAGCGACCTTAATTCCATCTACAATCTTAATTCCCCTTTGCCATGTAAATTCACGTATTCATAGACCGTGGGGCTTAAGATGTGGACATTCTCAGTGCAGGGACATCAGTTGGCTGACCACACCAGTGGGTTTTCAAAGCCCAGTGGTATCTTCCTTTGTCATGAAAGAGATGCATCCAGCAGGTTTCACGTGGAAGGGACAGCTCCTCAAATTCGTCTTAGCTCTTTGCCTAATTGGAATGCTTGAGCTTAACAAGGTAGAGAGTGGGGTTTTTTGTTTGTTTGTTTTGCCATAAATGGGTATGACCTGGAATTAAGGCACAAGGACACAGAAGACTGGGCATTACAATTCCCGCTTTTCCAATAGTGGATGGTATACACTGAAACAAATTAGAAGATTTTGGTCTCGGTTACCACATTTGTGAAATGGGTACATTAATACCCATTGTGAACAAGGAGTCTATTTAAAATTTTGTTTGTTCACTTATTTATTTTGAAAGAGAGAGTGTGAGCAGGGGAGGAGCAGAGAGAGAGGGAGACAGAGAATCCCAAGCAGGCTCCGCGCTGTCAGCCTAGAGCCCCACAAGGGGCTCCATCCCACAAACCGTGAGATCATAACCTGAGCCAAAAACAAGAGTCAGACACTTAACGGACTGAGACACCTGGGTGCCACCTAGGTGTCTGTAACAAGGAATCGATTTAAATTTCCATCAGAAATGTGGCTCTTAGAAGCATGGTGTTAAAATTTTTTTTTTTTTTTTTTTAGTGGAAGGTGATAAAAGTCTATTTCTTTATTCTACATGGAATTCTCATTCAGGGCCATCAAGCCTTGGGCATCTGTTTGTTTGTTTGTTTGTTTCTTTTTTCAATATATGATATTTATTGTCCAATTGGTTTCCATACAACCCCAGTGCTCATCCCAAAGGGCATCTGTTTCTTTAAGAGGAGGAAAGGAAGCGTTGAGTCATTTGTGAGTCTCTTGCCCTTTGGTCCCTGCATATGAAATATAGCAATGCTTTCTTGAAACTGAACTTAAAATAGGAAGCTTGGCATCCACATATAGCCACAGACTCTTAATTCTTTTCCTTCTTTCTGCCTCGCTGCAGAAATAGCCAGAGGAAGGGTGAGCCTTCAGGGCGGTACAGGCAGGTAAGCGCCACTTCTGGGTATGAGGTCGAGGTTAGCGCAGGAGTTGCTCTGGGGCCCTATAAGGGAAAAAAATTACAACCAACAAGTCGCAAATGGAAACACAGGCTCCCTGGAAATACCGGGAAGCGGCTTGGCTTTAGTCTCTGCCTACTTCGGAGGGCAACCGCCCAGGAGAAGGCAATCAAGTTTGGCAAACTGTAGAGCACAGTGCACTCTAAAGCATCTGTGGTCGGGCAGGGTTATTCGGTCTCCGCAGATGAAAAAAGAAGAGCCAGAATTTGGCTCCAAGGAACAAGCGAGGCACCATTTCATCCCCACCTTCTTTTTCCGGGGCCTGCTCCCGGCTCCCCAGCTGTGTGCCGATCGCAGGGTTGGGACCCAGGGCCCGCCCTTGGCCTCAGGCATTTCGCACGGTGCCTTCCCCGCCTTTGCCAGGCGTAGTGGAAAGCGCCGTGGAAAAACTCAGACCCGTAACAAGTGGTCATGACTCAAAGGCTCCTGGAAGTAGCCTGCGGTGCGTTCGGGAGCCGCGTCCGGGCCGCGCCGCGTCCGTCCGGCTGCGCCCGTCCCCCGCTCGCTCTGCGGCCGCCGGGGCCCCGGGGCTCCCGGGCGCGCCGCCGCCGGCCCCGCGCATTCCTGGCCCGGGAGGAGAGCGCGGCGGGCGCCCTGCGCGAGCAGCTGGCCGCGCGCGGGCCGCTCGGAGCGCCGAGAGCTGGGGGAGGAGCCTGGGCCGGCCGCCGCCGCGCTCCCAGTCATTGGCCTTTTGTGCTGCAACTTTGCCCGACCCTCGGGGGGCCGCGCCGCCCCCGCGCCCGCCCCGCGCCGTTGCCCCGGGAAAGTTTGCGTCGCCGGGCCGGGCCGTGGGGACTCCGCGCGCCGCCGCTCGGCTCGGGAAAGTCAGCCGCGTCCCCGAAGGAAGGCGACTCCGCGC
The DNA here is from genome assembly GCF_022837055.1 of Prionailurus viverrinus. Classification (NCBI taxonomy): domain Eukaryota; kingdom Metazoa; phylum Chordata; class Mammalia; order Carnivora; family Felidae; genus Prionailurus; species Prionailurus viverrinus. The sequence continues at coordinate 78,689,747 of NC_062571.1, forward strand.
GAGTCATCCGCGATCGCCCCGGGCGGGTAAGTGCGCCGCGGCCACGGGCGGGCGCCCGGGGTCAGGGAGGAGACGGGCGTCCCCAGGACCTTGGCCGCCAGACAAAGGCGTGCTGGAAGTGGTAGCCGAAGCTCGCCCCGCTTTCCCCAGGAGGCACTGGCTGCGGGCAGGAAAGAGGCGAAGCACGCATTTGTGGCCCCTGCTGGCAGAGGAGTGTGTCTGCGGGGCGGCCGGCGGGTCCCGGGAGTGTGCCCGGGAGGCTCGCTCCGGCGCTGAGACCGCTCGGGGTGCGCGCCCGCGGCCGGGGTCCCCGCCCAGGGTCGAGGTCTCCGCCCGCGGTCGGAGTGCGCGCGCGTGGCCGGGTCCTCGCCCGCGGTTGGGGTGCGTGCCCGGGGCCGCGGTTCCCGCCCATAGGTGGAGTCCCCGCTTGCAGTTGGGGTCCGGGACCGGGGTCAGCGCCCGCAGTGGGGTCCCCGCCGGGAGGGGTCCCCGCGGGGGCTCCTCCCGAGTTCGAGCGGTGCCACCCGGTCGCGCGGGGTCACCCCCGGCGGGCCACGGCGGCGCGTGGATTAGCCATAAAACTGCACTGCATTTCCTCCGAGTTGGGGACTTTTAAATTCTCGAATAGTTACGTCAGCGGGGCCGAGCGCACTTCAGGGCTCCGGCGAACACGTGACCCGCGGAGCTTCCCTCGGGCGTCCTTGACTCCCGGGCCCCCGCGGCGTGAGTCTTCCTTGGCCTCTGGACGTCCTCGAAAGGCGACTTCGAGAGTCCTGATTCCCCGCACTGGCCGAGGGCGCTTTCTGCAGCACGCTGTTGCCTTGGAGCTCAGGCCGTGTTCGTTGTCCTTCTCAGTGGTGGTCTCTCCTTAAAATGGCATCATCATCGTCATCGTCAGAGGGTTATCCTTGTTGTTCTTATCTGCTAGCTCTGCCAGATGCTGGGACAGGACCTTGTGGCCATGGGTTAAATACAACCGAGATAGTGCGAGAAAGGGTGACTCCAGGCAAGGGTGGACTGGGGAGGTGGAAATAGGAGCTCAGTGTCAGGAAGGGCCCCCCAGGGGGCTCGGTTGCCGCTGAGACAGTGTGCAGGGGTGGGGGGTGAGGTTTACCACCGTCCCAAGCCTCTTACCAGCCCCGTACTGGAGATTCAAGGGTCCTGGTGCTGTTTTCTGTCTTATGCCAGAAGAGGGCGGAGATTTGTTAGAAGGCAAAGAACTCTGTGTTCTTCTTTCTCTGGGATTCTCTATGAGGCCACATTTCAAAAGCTGTTTTCATTGTAGTATTTGGAAGTGACTTTGGAAATGTCTGGGGCCATGTCCCGAGGCTGGGTTTCATCTGTGGTTTCGTCCATTCCTAATCACTTAACATGTTTCAGAGTCGAGTCTTCACGATTGTTTTCAGGGGCCCTGTTGAAGTTGGTGTAGCTGGAACTGGAAGGAAGGGTTTGCTGGGGATTGGGGAGTGGACTACGACAGTGAACTTTGATCAGGAGCTCAGGCTGTGAGGTCTTGGAGAGAACAGGACCGGTTGTGCTGTGCAGGTGAGTCCCCTGGGGCTCCTGCTCACAGGCTCTGCCCTGGGCTCAGGCATTCTCCTCGGAGGAGAGCGGGAGCAGGAAATAGGTCAGGAGCTGCCCTCCTTGTGTAGATGCCACGGCCGGACTCTCGGGTGCCCGGTGCGTCCTGTTCGTCTCGTGCATTGTTGCTAGTCCCTCATTGCAAGTTACTTGCCGAGCCTCAGGTAGGCCAGGCACCCTAGAGCCCGACCCACCACAGGCTTCACCCGCTTATGGAGATCCACTGAGCAAATGCGCCCCGTCTGGGAAACCTGGACAGAAGCTGCTCCCGGTCCCTCTGTTCACCTCCTTCCTCTTTGTCTCTAAGTTTGAGCCCTTAACATTGATTATAGCTGGAGGAAAACTGGATGATCCAAGCTGCATTTTACAGGTGCCCAAAGGGAAAGTCGGACAAGTCCAGAGTCACATGCAAAGGTGGGACTCAAACCCAGGACCCCAGACACCTGGCGTGGTGTGCCTTCAGCCAAGTCCTGCGGCCTCTTTGGTCTCATCCTGCTTTGTACTGTGGTTATTTATGTTTGTCATTTCTATGGAGACAGACACTACTCGAGGGAGGACCTACCTAGTTTGTAGTACACCCTGCAGGAGTGACACGGGCCTGGAAAGGGGGGGGGGGGTCAGTGGTGGTTGAAGTGAGTAAGACACAGCCCCTGCTTTCAAGGAGCAGTGTGTGTGTGAGAGAGAGATACTCCTGAACATACACCCGCTGGTCAGGCTTTACGAGGAGGCTAGTGCCCAGTAGGGGATGTCTGGAAATGTACGAGGGTGTTTTGCTTGTCACTGTGACCAGAGAGGCCACCACTGATATCTCTCTGGTGAGGGTCTGGGATGCTGTGCATGGGATATTCCTGTACAACCAAAAACTGTCTCGTCCACAATGCCAATAGCACCCCCTAGAGAGGACCCTGCAAGGGTCAAGGGTTTGGGGAATTGGGAGAGACCAATTCTACTAGAAGATGCATGATGGGGGTCTATGGGCTTTTGAGGCCCCAGGCTGCAGGTGTAGATGAGGCTGGGAGAGACCGAGGGCTGAGTTTAGAGCACGTGTGTGTGTGTGTGTGTGTGTGTGTGTGTGTGTTTTCTTTGGAGGTTCAGTTCCACAGCCAAAAGCAAATGGTTCGTGGATGAACTGTGGTTTGGGTTTATAGGCCCTGGTACCTTTTGCTCAATCAGGAGAAGGTCTAGGAGGCTGGTGATCGAGTCTCTGACTCTCCCCTCGCAGAGGAGCAAAGCGAAGAAGGAGAAGGCTGCAGAACTGGGTGCCCTGGTCTCGCCCACTGTGACGCATGTGAAATCTGGCTCGGTGGCTGGGTTTTGTCTCCCTGTCCCTCACCGAGGTCACGGTCCTTTGTCTATAACCTCGATAATCATTTCCACAGCAACTCACTGGGATGACAGAGCGGCCCAAGGGTTACGGAACCGTTCAGGACAAAGGAAAAGGCATGAAAAAAAGAAGACCCGGGGAAACAAAGCTCCCAGTTTAGAGACTGAGCTCCTATATTTGAGTCTCTGCCCCACTCTTGCCAACAGTGTGCCCTCGGGGAGGTCACTAACCGTTTCTGAGTCCCCATTTCCGTCTCCTCGTGGTGGGGACACATACCCCTGCCCGCCTGGCTCCATGGAACTGTGGGGGCAAGTGCCATCATGTGTCCGCAAATACCCGGCAAACTGTGACGTGCTGTGCAAACAGGAATTCCTGGTTCTGTTTCTCACCTGGTTATGATTCAGTCCCTAATACCTCCAAGAGCTGATTTTTATTGTTATTATTTTTATTTTATTTATTTTTTAAAGGTTTATTTATTTGAGAGGGAGGAGAGAGAGAGGGAGCGGGCGAGCACAAGCGATGAAGGGGCAGAGGGAGGGAGAGAGAATATCAAGCAGGCTGTGCGATGTCAGCACGGAGCCCGTGGTGAGGCTTGAGCCCACGAATTGTGAGATCGCGACCTAAGCCACAATCAAGAGCCGATGCTCAACCGACTGAGCCATGCAGGCTGCCCTCCGAGAGCTTAGTTTTACTCTTAGGATTTTTAGGTGGGAATGAGACGGTGTGCTAGTCAATATCGTTCTCTTATTTGGAAGCCGCTCCGCTAGCCTCCGGTTTTGTCTGTCCTCCCGTTTCATTGGTCATTTCTATTTTGCCCAGAAAACAAGTAAAAATAACAGAATAGGAAACTCACTTCAGCTCTACCCACAGAGAGCAAATCTGGGGAGAAAAATGGAAAGAAAAAGCAGCTGCTGCATGGGCTCATATGCAGGTGTGGCTGTTTCCAGCCACCCTCATCCCTTTCCCTGTGCACCTGTGGCCACGTGGGCCCCACCCCCCACCCCCTGCCATCTGTGTCATTTACAGCCATGGCTTCTGGCCAGCAGTCCCAGCTTCCAGCTCCCGAGGGCAGGGGCTTGGTTCACATCACGATGGTTCCCCCAACGGGAGCCCCGTTCCAAAGAGAAGAGGCTGTAAGATGTTGGCTCGTGTCGGCATCAGGAACATCTTCTCCTTCCATCTTTTATCCTTCTGACTCTCGGCTTCCCATGGCTGCCTGCCCTCCAGCTGCCTCCTTCCTGCTAAAAAAGGAGAAGGTTCGGTATCTTGCGTGTGCCTTCAATGCAGCTCGCCCAGGAACCTGCATTCGACAGCTCCCTGCGTCGAGCTCCCAGGGTATCTGGCGGTCAGCCATGTGCCAGGGTCTCCCTCATCGAGGGCTGACCAGACCCCGCCTCATGTCTCCCGCCCTCCCCTCTGGAACTGCGGGTAGATGCCTTTGTTCCTTGCAGAGGGTCTAGGCTTCACTGCATTCTGTGTGCGTAGGGAGAGCTGTCCCGGGTATTTGTGCTACTTGTGTGGTTTTGGAACCAGGGGGAAAGCAATCCGTGACCGTCAGAAGAAACTGAGGATTCAGCAAGGTTTACAAACACCAACAGGTAAACTTTGGCCTTGTCTGTGTAAAAACACTCAAGGCATTCGTTCAAACTCCGGCGTGCGAGCTGAGATGCCCGCTCTTACGCTCGAAGAGGTTAGAGAGGAAGCCGGCCCTGGTCTGAATTAAGTGGCAGCGGGGGCACTCTGGTGGCAGCGGCTGATAACATCTCTCTGTTATTGCTACTTTGCATGCAAACATATCGTCAGCAAATATCTATTGAGCCCCTGTGATGTGATTGACACCATGCTTTACACATGCTTCGTGCTCTTATGTCTTTCAACAATCTTTTCAAGTTATACAGTTTGTCCCCATTTCACAGGGTCAGAGACTGAGGCTCCAAGACGTTAACAAACTTGCCCAGGGCCAACATGGCTAGTAAATGGCAGAGCTGGACTCAGGCTCGGATCTACCCTCTCCAGAGCCTGGGCCGTCTGGTACTCAGACTCGCTACCCACCTACCCGCCCTGTGGACGAGTCCGTTTGATTTCTGTGCCAGTGTTTCGGTGGAAATGAGTTCGGCTCCATGCACTGGCTTTCGGGAGAAGTAGGCACCCGGGGCCAGGATCTTGACCCCAGAAGTGCTGGCCCGTTTGGCAGGTGTCTTGTCTCGGCCTTGTCCCTTTGATTCGGGGGACAACTGCATCATCACTCCCCTGAGCGTGTGGCTTTTCCCGGCACCTGGGTGGGATAAGTTCATTGTCCCTTGAAAAGAACAGTGGGCACCGCCTCCTTGCCTCGTCCTCCTGGAATGACTTCCTCCCCTTTGGCTTGTCATCAACCCCCGTTCTTGCGCCCATTAACCCCAAGGGGTGTGGGAATGGCAGCCCGATTTTAAGGCATGATTAAGTTGTAGACGAGAAAAACGTCTCCTTCCGCACCTCCTCCCTACCACCAGGCCTCCTGGGAGCTGGAGCCCTGAGTCACCAGGTCACCCCCTCCCTCCCGTCCTTAAGTCCTAACCAGGAACCTGGCCCCTGGCCAACGGGGCACTGTCCAGGCCTTCCCCCAAGCCAGGCCAGGGGCTGAACCTCTGGAGCCTCAGGGTTTGCAGGTCAGAAAATCACTGGGCTGGAAGGGAGCAGAGACGACGAACTGTCCAAACCTCCTCTTCTGGAGGGGGCGCCCACAGCCCGAGGAGGGAAAGGGTTCGCCCAGCTCGCCTGTGCCGGCTGCTCACCTGTTTTCCTGGGGGAGGCAGACCCCGCCCGGCAGCTTCCCCCGTCACTGTTCACGGCTCATCCTGGAGAGAGATGCTGCTTGGGGCCGCGTGACCCGTCTGCCCGCGAGGCCTGGGGTCAGAGCAACCAGGATGGTGCTCGTCTCAGGGTGGCTTTGGGTAGAGTGACTTCCCTGCCCAGAGGCTCCATTTGCTCTTGGTGAAATGGGCTGTCGCGTTGCTTCAAGTGACAAATGGCCTGCATAGTGCCTGGCACACAGTGGATGTTCATGAACATTGATTCCCTTTGCTGCCACCTGGATCCCTTCCCGTCCCATGACGTGTGCTGGCCCTCACATGGAGCCAGGGGTTTGTGCGGTGTGCCCACACCTGGGGGCACACACCTGGGCAGGGGAGGGGGGGGCGTGCAGACTGGGACTGCGACAAAGCGCTTCCTTCCGGGGTGTTCTGTGGGGAAGGCCGTGCCCCCTGTTGTGTTTGTATTCGTGATGCGGAGCGTGTCCCAGGTGCCGGGTCCTTTGCCAGAGAAAAGTTCTGTGACTGGGCTCCACCCTCGCCACTCCCTGTTCAGACAGGGGCCAGCCACTGCCTGCTTTGGCAGATGGGGAAACTGAGGCTCTGAGGAGTCTTTCCGCAGGGTCACGCAGCTCTTTATTGCTGGAGTGGGTCCAGCTCCTGCCTTCTAGCCCCACTCTGGCCTCCTGCCACCTGCCCCGGGGAAGTGGGGGAGGGGTCTTACTCATCAGCAGAGGCCCAGAGCCTTCCTTTCAGGGAACGCGCCACAAATGTTCGACACCTTAAAAATTTGGCCCCCAAATATGAAAAGCACAGCTCATAACTGAAACGGACAAATGTTCAATTTTGAGTGTCTATAAAGTGTCGCGTAGTATGACCCACGTTGTTGGAGCTCATTTACCTCTTCGATGCCGCTGGCTTGCCTCCCTGTGGCTCTGTCTCTAGTGGCTCATTCACCCCCGGAAGCGTTTTCCTTGCTGACTCTGGGCCGGGAAGCTAGCAGGGAACACGGTAGATTGTCCTTTCCCTGTTGCTGGAGCCGTGATCCCCCTGCTGGCCTGTCCCCTCTTCCTGCCCCACAGTGCCCCTCCCCACCCCAGCCCCACCCCGTTGGCCCTGCCACCCCAGGGGCCTCCACGTGCAGCTGAACTGTGACATGCCCGCTGGAGGAAGGACCTGGGACACAGCAAGTCGTGGGGACAGGCTCAGCGGCAGAAGGCCTGCGCTGTCGCCACTGTGTCTCTTTGCCAAGTTACTTCGTTCCTTGAGCCTCAGTCTCCTTTTGTGGAAAAGAAGTTTTCTGCCAGCTGCATAGGGGTGATGGAAACAAAGCCTTTGGGGAAAGTCTCAGGTGCCGTACAAATATAAGTAGCTGTGTGTTTTCTCAAGTTGTTTTTGAAGATGTTTAGTATTTTTTTTTTTTTAAGCGAAGGCTAAATCTTTAGATTGCTGGACTTTCGTATCGGGGAGTAGAAAATCTCTCTTCTCCCTGACGTGGGCTCTAGGATCTCACAGGCAAGTTGCTTTGCTTGGAGTCGTGTGGGAGCTTCTGCCTGTTCCTAGCTCGAGCCAGGCCCCCCACGCTGTGGGGTTGCCCGGATCCTGTGCTTTGGGACTTGGGCTCAAATTCTGACCACTCCTCACCCCTTCTAAGGACTGGATGAGCAAGCGTGTGCATAGTTCTTCCCTCCGTGGCAGATAAAAGCACTTAACGATGCTCTCTTATGACTATTGTCATTATCAAGCCTTTGATTGTAATTACTTAAATTTGTTACAACATTTAGTACATGCTAAAATACTGTCGTCGACAGTAGGAACAGTGCCCTTGAGACCTTGGGCAGGCCCCTCATCTGTCAGGGTCGGCTTCCTCCTCTGCTCCCGGGCACAGTGGGACTCTGGTTTTAGGAATCCTATTATCTATTCGGCCCCACTCCTGTACCTGGCCTTCAGGATTGCCAGGTCATATCCTTCTCACCTCATCGTTTCCCAGATCAGAAAAAGGACAAGTCGTTCTCCATAGGGGCTGAAAAAAGAAAGCAAAGCATTGCTTGTCCTGAGCAGGTGCCAGGACCACAGAGCTGGATACCTGTGAGCACAATTTCTCAGGCTAAAGCCGAAGCAGAGCACAGGTGCATCCTGCCCCTCAGGCCAGAGGACGAAGGTTTCGTCTCCAAATGCCAACGGGGAGATCCGCAAAGGATGCGCGTGTGTGCTCCATATGTTATGTGCCGTGGCTGTGGCGCCTGGCCTTCGCCAGCTGGGTCATGCCTGGCGCGCAACGGGCCAACAGCTCGTGAAGATGTGAGATTTCAGAAGATTCCATTTTGCTGATTGACGACCGGCTTTGCTTCTCTGTCTGAAACGGGAGTGAGCAGATGTGAGCCGCAGGGGCTCTGTTTCAGCTGTGTTGGTGAGAGCTGCGCCGACGTTTTCCAGAGCGCAGCGCACGGCGTCGAGGGGGCCTTGCCCCGAGCTTGGGTGCTGCCTGGTCCTGATATGACCTATCTGTTACTCTCTCTGTATTAGAAAAAAGGAAAGGTAGCGCATCAAAACCACATTTGTTTTCTTTCAAGGCTTTCTTTCGATGCTTATTTATTTATTTGGAGAGATTGAGAGACAGAGCTGGGGAGGGGCAGGGAGAGAGACTCCGAAGCAGATTCCGCACTGTCGGTTCAAAGCCCGACGCGGGGGCGAGATCACGACCTGAGTGGAAATCAAGAGTCAAGATGCTTAACTGACTGAACCACCCAGGTGCCCCAGAATATTCTTTTAAACTGAACAGCTGACTTCACTGAAAGATAAGTCTTAAGTAGATAATAGTACAGTAGGTCTAAGGTATTAAGTGCAAGGTGTGAAGTTACTAACCAATTAGATATTCAGAATGCAAATCACTTTTGATTCCTCCCTGTGGCACCCGCACATGCCTGGTGCTGGGCAGACGTCACGAAGCCTGTGGCACGGCGGGCCCCAGCTCCTCTGCAGGTGCCAGGGTTCCATCCAACGTTGACCGGGCACCTGAACTGCTCTGCGGCCTTGCTTGCATTTCTTCTCCCTTCGACGTATTCCCCACGCTGGTACATAGCGCCACCTCCCGAATATTCTGCTGCGGGGCACCTGGGTGGCTCAGTCGGTTGGGCCGAATATTCTGCTGCTCCCCTGCTCGTAAATCTCGGATGCTCCCCATCGCCCCCCAGCCAGCAGATTCTTGGCCCGACTTTTGAGGCCTTCTCCAAGCTGGCCTGGGCCCCGGCTGCCCAGATGAGCGTCCACGGCTCCCCTCCTGGGCGGCCCCATCACTTGCCACGGTGTGTCCTCTAGGACCCAAACTGAGTCCCGGGACACTGGGGTGTGGCCGTTTGCCCGCGTGCCTTTGCCCAAGTAGTTGTCGTTACTGAAATAATTTTCAACTTACGGAAAAGCCACAAGAAGAGTAGAAAACTCCCATATTCCCTTTGCCCGGATGCCTCCGTTGTTGATGCTTCACCACATGTGCTTGGTCACTCCCCTGTATTAGCCTGTCTCTTTTTCTGGATCATTCGAGAGCCAGGTGCAGACACGACTGTGCCACCCTCCAAAATACAAACCAAAATAGACACTCCAGTGTTCGCCTCCCCCGGAACAAGGACGCTCCAGCATCACGCCAATGCAGCCATCCAACTGGGAAATAGATGCGCTGTGTGACCGTATCACCCAGGCATCAGGACCCATTCAGACTCACCAGCTCGTCCCCTTTTCCATCTGATCCCGAATTCAGTCCAAAAGCATGTGTCCTACTTGACGTAAGCTTGCGGACTCTCTTCAGTCTGGGAGAATTCCTCAGTCTCCCCTTGTCTTTCATGACCTTGAAGAGTACGGGTCTTTCATTCTGGAAAAATCCAACCTGTGTCTATCCATAGTTTTCTCATGACCAGACTCTGGCTGGCCGTTCTGGCCAGTCATCCCACGGAAGTGATGCTGTGCTCTTCCCAGGGGGGGGTCATGTCCCAGAGCACAGCGTGATGACCGTCCCTCCGCCAGGGATGGTGATCCTGGTTGACGCCTGGCCAAGTTGGTGCCCACCAGGTTTCTCCACCAGTAAGTGGATCCAAGAGCACACGATATCCTTTCCTTCTTTAAACCACCCGCCTGCCTTAGCGACCTTTGAGGGCTGCCCGAATTGACCACCGCCCAGATGGTTCTGCAATGGTGACTTAGCTTCCATCATTCCTCCTATGCTCTTGACAAGTTGCCCTTGTACTGGAGAGAGGAACTTTCCCTTCTCCCCTTTTTGTGCATTTGTTTGTGTCTTTGTATCTGTGTGGACTCATGGATTATTACTTTACTGGATGGCTTAGAACCCATTAGTATTTGTATTCTTTTATGCCCGAATGCTCCCAGATTTGGCCAGCGGCAGCCCCTTGGAGGTGATTCTTAACGTCCTTTTGACCTCTCTGGGCAGAGGGAGCTGGGAAGTAGAGGTATGTGTATGTGAGTGCACACACGCGCACACACACACACACACACACACACACACACACACACTCACACACTGCCACACCCAGTTCTGTGTTTATCTCATGCCTCTGATTGCAACACTGCTCGAGAGTGCTTTAGAGCCTAATCACCTTTTGTATACGCAAGTGCTCTGTGAGAACCTGGCTCCCATTACCCTTGATGTGGTTCTTTTTCTGCTGCTCCCCCTGTCCCTTCTCCTGTGACCTTCCTTGCCCTGTCCGAGGGAAGGGAAGGGAAGCTTAGTGGCTTTCCTCCCAAACCTTCCGAGAGAGAGAGAGAAAGAGGGAGAAGATTCTCTTTTTAATCCGGAAACCCTTTTGCACTCGTCTGTCTGCCAAGCACTTTGCTTGCCCCGTTCCAGATCGCCCCACCTGAGAGAGCCCTGGTTTTCAACCACGGTTTGTTCTGTTACCACCCTCCCCGGTTCTCTTTATTTTAGACTTTGAACTCCCCGTGCTCTTGATCGGCCTGTCAACTCCGGAGTGTGCGATCCCCATTTCCTTTTGACACTGCTCTGCTGAGGCATGATTGGCACATAAAAAGCTGTGCATTTTGAATGCCCGCGACTCGCTGAGTTTGGGGATGAGAACACACCTGGGAGAGCTTCATCACCATCAAGACGTAAACGTGTCCATCATCTCCCAAAGTTTCCTTCCACTCCCGCTATTAGTATTAATTATTGTTATTATCTAGTGATCCCCATTGGATTCAGCCCGGGGCCCTTCTCAGGGCACAGGTCCCTCGCGTGTGCGTAGAGCTGAGGTGCAGGCTTTTTAGACCAGAATGTGACTGTCTTCCTTTCTGAAGCAGAGTCCTCTCTGCCTCAGTGTCTAAAGGGCGGGTGACTCATGGCCCTCCGGAGGAGCACTTGTTGAGGCCAGGGCCCCTCCCTGACATTCCAGCGGGAAATCAACCCTTTGCTGGCCTGACTAAATTTATAGTGGGCTGGTCCTGGCAGCTGGGGACAGCAGCTGGTGGTTAAAATCTCTGACAGATTTTTTTTTTTTTCCCTCCGAAAAATGTTTCGGTCGCTCTAGTCCGAGCACCACCACGGGGAGAACTTAGAAGCCATTTATAGCCTCTTGCAGTTGGCCCAAGAAAAGCTGCTTCATGAGAATCCCTCCACTTCCCCAGAAGCCAGCTCTCCCCCATTCTCAGCCATCCGGAACATAACTGGGTCACTAGGAAGACACAAAGGCCTCGGAGCTGCTGGTACAATGTGAATTTGACAATTTTTTTTTTTTTTAGTAATTTCTTGTGGTTCAAGCTAATGTATATATGTGTATACACACATACACTTTTATTTTAAAATTATTATAGTTGTGTTGTACAGGAGGTTTGTAAGCCTGTATCAGTGCCTATTAACTCTTGATCTACACACTATTCTAACACCCCGAGCTTTGTGTCTTAGTCTGCACATGAGAAGCAGAGAACTGAAGGCGTAAAGTGGAGGAGAGTCAGGTGGGTTAGCAGAGGTGCTGGCTGACGGCCTGCGAGTGAGGGGCGAGGCTGAGTTGGGAGAGTCCTTGGTGCCGGTGCAGCCCAGGGCCTTTGCTTTTACAGATGGAGCAGTCACCTGGCTGAGATCCCAAGGTGGGGCCGGTCTAGAATCCAGCCCTCTTGACTTCATGTACAATTGTGCTTTTAGTGCCCCGGCATACTTCCTCACTGACATCATAGTGACTCAAGATGCTGATTGTGTGTCATTGAGAAAACATTTCATTATGTTCGAGATTCTCTGTTCAGAAAAATCGGAGAAGTGTCCGATAGGCTTTGAAACATAATTCCTCCCAAAGAGTTAAAGTAACGATGCCATCCCACGGAATATGCAGACAGATATCTCTTCCTCACCAGATCCTCCACTGGAACCTTCATTTTTCCCAGTGGTGCCTGACGAGCGAGGCGTGGCTGCGTTTGTGCCTTGGGACGAGGCCGACAAGCCCGTGGAAAATGTCAGCACAGAAGTGGGGACTTGACTCTGATTGTCCCATCGCTTCAAACTTTCGCTGAGTTATGTACAAACCGAAGTTGCTCCCTGGCACTCGAAACTGTCCTTAAATATGTTTTCTTATTTATTTTGCTTGTAAAAGCCGTGCATAGTCAGCACAGAACTAGAAAACAGAGACAAGTTCGACGGGAAAAAGTACTCATGGGGCACCTGGCTGGCACAGTCCATGGAGCAGGGGATTCTTGATCTCAGGGTTGTGAGTTCAAGCCTCACATTGGGCATAGAGATGACTTAAAACCATAAAAAAAAAAAACCCCACTCATAATTGTACTACTGAAAGAAAATTACTATTAACACTTTGGCACGCATCTGCTTGGTGCTTGTTCACTCTGCTGCACGTTTCCTGCGTGTGTGTTTGTATATACGTGTACATATCTACATGTATACACACGGATATATAAACACTGATATACACGTGCACATGAGATCTGGATCGTGCTACTGACATATTTATTTATTTATTTATTTACTTATTTATTTTGAGAGGCAGAAAGAGAGAGGGAGAGAGAGAATCTTAAGCTGGCTCTGCGCTGTCAGGACTGAGCCCCGATGCAGGGCTCAGTCCCACGAAGCATGAGATCATGACCTGAGCCAAAATCAAGACTCAGATGCTCAACCAACTGAGCCTCCCAGGCGCCCCCATGCTACTGACAGTTTTAAAAACATTTCTTTAGTTAGTGATGGACGTAATTACCTCTAGGGATGTGGAGATCTACCTTATTTTTTTAAACAGCTGCCAATAAGTCGGTTCTACAGCTTTGCCTTAATATGATTAACTGTCTCCTACTGTGGGACGTTTTGGTTGTTTCCCGTTTTTTTGTTTTGTTTGGGGGGGGGTTGCTATTATGGTCACAGATGTGATCGGCATCTTTGTTCGAACCCTTAATCATCGTATCATCGTAAAATAAATTCTTGGAAGTACAGTGGCTGGTTGAAGGGAACAAAGTCTTTTCTGGCTTTCCGTGTGTATTGCCAAAGCTCCTGGGTGATGTTTTTCCATTCAGGTTTTTTTTTTTAATTTTTATTATTTTTATTTTTTTTTATGACTTTGGAAAGTCGCTAATGCCGGTATTTTAGGATTCTCTGAATTGTGATCCAGAATCCCTGCCATCGTCCCGCCTCCAAGCTGGCTCCTTCCTTTTCCCCTTGTACCCATTTCTCTCTGACTCCTTGGGCCTGGTCGCAGGGCTCCGAGATCGAGTTCTGGGGCATTTGGAACGGTGGGTGGGAACCGTGGAGGAAGAAGGGAATGTCACAAGGCCCATGGGAATAAATAGTAAGGTGTGGTCATGGGCATGTGCTGGTCTCATCACATTTAAAACATAGTTTCCGGAAATTCACCCTGGGCCCCCCTGCCTCTCATTCATTTCAATGCCAAAGGCAGCACTTTGTGGCAGAGCCTTGGATAGAAGTTTGGGGCTGATTCCTTGGCTTAGGATCTAGTTCCAGTCCCTTGACCTGGCCTTGGGACCTGGCTCCCGTCCACCCCTGCCCTTCCCAGTCTCCGCCATCCACACTCCCGCCACACTGACCTTGTGTGTTCATTGCTCTAGAATGACCGACTCCTTCCTGGTTCGGCGCTTTCAGATATGTGGCTGCAGACCCTCTGTCTTTCTCTGACTCTTCAACCTTTGGGACACGGCCTAGAGTGGTGGTTAAAAACATTGCCCCTCGAGTCAGGCTTGGGTTTATATCCTGCTTCTGCCCCTTACCAGCTGTGCAACCAGGGACAAGTTATTCAGCCTCTCTGCGCCTTAGTTCCCATATCTGTAAAAACCCCATTACCATGAGGTTAATGATGGTACCCACCTCACAGGGTTGTCGTGAAGATCATATGTGGTGATATCTATGAGGACTTAGACTGGCAGTTCCTGGCACACAATACACGTTAGTGAACATTCATTATCGCCAAGCCGACCGGGTGGCCTCACCCTACCCCCTAAACAAGGAAATGTTCCCTGTCTCCCGGCTGGGACCTCCTGGGTTTATCTCCCACAGCCTTCTGTATCTTTCCTTCTTGGTGGTGACTGCGATTGGTACTAAACAAGCATTTCAACAAATGTCTGACTCTTGCCTAAGACTGTAAACTCCATGAGGACGGGGCCCGCCTCTTCCTCGTTTACGACGCAAGAGTCAGGCTGCAATCCGTGCCTGCTCATGGAACAAAAGTGAGGGCCCTGCTCCTCACTGCCCAGAGCCAAGTTCATCAGAAAGAAACACTCGTGGACCTCCGTGATGAACTAGTAAGATGTACCCGATTATGGAAGGGGGTTCCCAGCAGAGTGAGCTGTTGTGTTGACCAGACTGTGACGGTGACCTGTGTCCCTCTGCACTTTCAAAGCCCGCTGCTCTTGGAGGCTGTCTGGTATCCACCTTCTCAGTGGATGAGGGGCCAGTGTGGCTTTTAAAAGTTTCTAAGGCATATAGTTCAAAACTTAAAAAAACAAACAAACAAACAAACAAAACCGATTAAATGAATTACTAGGAAATGGAAATGATACCCGGCCAGGATTTCTCGTTCCTGAGCACTATTGACACTCTGGGCCAGATAATTCTTTGTGGTGGGGCTGTCCTGGGCATTGTAGGATGTTTAGCAGCGTCCTGACTTTTATTATTAGATTCACAGACAAAATTACTCTGTCAAGTCGCCCTGCAGGCTTCTAAAAACTCAGTTTCTGTGTTTTCTCCTCCTGGGCCAGCGCCACCTGTGGGCCACACTTGGAGTAGCAGCAGATCCTTCCTGAAAGGGCCTGCTGGGGGTCCAGATAAACTGTGCTGTTCAAACACATTGAAAACTTCAAGGAACATTTCTGAGCCTGGGCTTTTTTCCTCTCCTCTCCCTAGGTCACCTGTAGCGGATGATGTCATCCAGCCGGCTGCCCTCGAGGACCTTGAAAACCCACTGTTAGCCACCTCTCCCCACCGGAGTGAAGCCATCAGCCAGGTCTCCGGGGACCTGACAGCCCAGAGGTACCGTGGGGGCTGAGCCTGCGTCTGGTGGTGGGACCCCGGGGCCCAGTCTCTGAGGCTGCCTCCCTCCACTCCCCTCCCCTCCCCTGAACGCCACCCCTACGTAGGTTTGCACGCCTCTGCTGCACAGGGCTGGGGACTCTTCTTGGGGCCTTAGGGACCTAAGGGGACACCAAGAAGACCCCGCCCCAATGAGCGATTTAGAGATCTGTTCCCTTGTGATCTTCAGGGGCCCCTATTTAAAATAGAAGTCCTCTGGGAGAGAGGACGTGCTATTTATACCTCTCCAAGGAATGACTCAGTTGACTGCCTCTGACCTCCCAGGACACGAGCTGGGTTAGCAGAGAGCTGTGGTCAGAGGAGAGGGGAGCCAGCAGCACCATGGGGAAAGGGACCGGGTCCTTGTGCCTTTGCTTGGCAGACGGGTTTTGCCGGGGGGCAGGGGCGGGGGTTCTTCCCTCACCTGCACTACGTGCCTCGGCAACCCCACAGCAATTGCAGATGTCCAGGTGCACTGTGCATAACCCCACTGGCACTTGATTTCCAAGAGGCTTGCCCAGCATCAGCCTCAGGACTTGGCTCAGATGCCAGTACACACACACACACACACACACACACACCTATCTCTCTCTATACACATGCTCCTCCCCACCCCCCCCCCCGTATATATACATATAGGTTTATTTAATACACACACACACACACACACACACACACACACGCTTCCATTTTTGAGATTTAAGTCACATATGACGTTGCATAAGTTTAAGGTGTTATACACAGATATTTTAATGTATGTTTATATCAGTAAAGCAGCCCCAGTGAGTGACCCCGCATGGCAGCAGGGAGAGCGTGCTGAACAGGCGCTCCCATGGACCCCGAGCTGGGAAGCTGGTGGGGCACACCCATCCATCCAACCCTCCCCCACCCCCCGGCCATTTTACGGGAGGGACCCAGAGGGGCAAGCGGAAGCTCTCTGAGCGCTGGATGCAGGACGACTTAGCTGTGTGGTTCTGTGGCTCCCAGAAGAGCTCACGTGTCTTTGGGTCTTGTCCGTGTTTCTGAAGTTCCCTCCCAGCCCTGAGACCGTATTTTATTTTTTTTCATTTTTATTTGTTTTTTAATATTTTTTAATGTTTATTTAGACAGAGGAGAGAGGCAGAGTGCAAGCAGAGGAGGGGCAGAGAGAGACAGAGACAGAATCGGAAGCAGGCCCCAGGCTCTGAGCTGTCAGCACAGAGCCCAATGTGGGGCTCGACCTCACAGACCGCGAGATCATGACCTGAGCCGAAGTCAGACGCTTAACCGACGGAGCCACCCAGACGCCCCCCCCGAGACTGTATTTTAAATGATTTGTCCCGGACCGCACAGTAGGCAGTGATAACTGCTCTTAAAGCTTGCTCTGAAGGCCCCTGCTGTGCCCCAGGCACCGCACTTGAGTATGTCACATTGAGTGTCTCTGTAAATCCTCCGAATACCCCTAGGAGGTGAGGGATTCTCTTAGGAACCCCTTAGCCATTTTACGTATGAGCAGACTGAGGCTCGGTTCCGTTAACGTGTTCAAGGACACGTAGCTGGAGAGTGGTGGAACTGGGATTCCAAGCAGGTCCTGCCGGCCTGCCGGCCTGTGTTCGGCTGCGGGGAGAGCCAGTTTCCGCCTCCCACAGTGCACGGGGTTCCGCCTACATCACTGGCCCCTTTCAAGTCCAAGGAAGATGACGCACTGTAGGGCTGTGTCACCTCTGACCGTGACCAAGAGTGATCACAGGATGCAGGAAGGAACCAGTGGTCAAGTACAGATTTTATCTGTGCTGAGAACTTGGCCAGCTTTCTGGCTTTATTTCCCAGTAGAAGGGTGCAGGTAGAGTCCAATGAGCAACTTTGGTGCCTGGCCAGCGTTATTGAACATTTGTCTGGGGTCTCATTTTCTTGGTTTTACTGGAAATCAGTAGAAAAGAGGCAGTGCTGATAGGAGCAAGGGTTGGTCTGGCTTTGGTCACCAGCTGCTTCCACAGAATACTCATTATTCACTGATTCCATATTTGTGAATTTGCCCCTTCCTAAGATTTATTTGTAACCCCGAGACCAACGCTCATGGCTTGTGGTCATTTGTGAACATGTGCAGAGCAGCAAAAATCTGAGCTGCCTGGGGCCCTTGTTCCCAGCGGGGGTGGAGGAAGACGCCCTGTCTTCTTATTGTAGCTCTCCTCCTGGAAACAGGTTTCTGCACGGTATATTTAGGGCCATGGCTTTTGTAATTTTGTGCTTTTTTGTTCATGATCTTGCTGCTTAAAATGGCCCCCAAGGGGGGCGCCTGGGTGGCTCTGTCGGTTAAGCGTCTGACTTCGGCTCAGGTCATGATCTCACGGTCTATGAGTTTGAGCCCCACATCGGGCTGTGTGCTGATGGCTCAGAGCCTGGAGCCTGCTTCAGATTCCCTGTCTCCCTCTCTCTCTGCCCCTCCCCTGCTCACGCTATGTCTGTCTCTCTCTCAAAAATAAAAAAGATTAAAAAAAATTTTTTTAATGGCCCCCAAGGTAGTGCTGAAGTGCTGTGAAGCATATTTAAGCCCAAGAAGGCTGTGGTATGCCTTCCGTAGAAAATATTCATGTTAGATAAGCTTCATTCATGTTAGATGAGCTTCCTTCAGGTGTGAGTTATAATGCTGTTGGCTATAAATTCAATGTTAATGAATCCATGATATCTATTAAATAAGATGTTTTCACACAGAAATGCACAGAAAACAAGGTTACGTAGTGATGGGTTGACAAAAATGTTGTGACCAGGGGCTTAGAGGAACCTAACCCAGCTTACCTGCTGGGAACGGTGGTTCACAGTTCAGCTCCCGGAACAACTTGATAGAATGTAACTACTCTGAGTAACAGGAATCAGCTGTACCTGACCTTGCCGATCCCAGAGAATAACCACGAAGGGCATTCTAGGTGGGCACTGGTTGCTTTTTAACCTCAGAAATGGCCCTGCCGCCCCACCCCACCTGTCTTACCTGCTGGGGCTGCTGTGACAAAGGACCACAGACCGAGGGCCTTATAAACAGCAGAAATGTATTGTTCATAGTTCTGGAATCTGGACGTCTGTCAGGGTGGTCAGGTGAGGATCCCCTTCCCTGCTGCAGACTTCTTGCTGCAGACTTCAAATTAATTAATTAATTTGAGAGAGAGAGAGAGAGAGAGAGAGAGAGCACAATAGGAGCAGAGTGGGGGGTGGGGGTGGGGAGACAGAGAGAGAGAGGGAGAATCTCAAGCAGGCTCCGCACCGCCAGTGAGGAGCCAGTCTTGGGGCCTGAGCTTAGGACCTGGGAGATTATGGCTTGAGCTGAAATCAAGAGCTGCATGCTCCACCAACTGAGCCACTCAGGCACCCCCTGTGGGGTCTCTTATAAGGGCACTAATCCCGTTTGTGGGGGCTCTCAGGACATACTCATATCCCCAAGGCGCCATCTCCTATTTCCAGCACATTGGGAGTTAGGATTCCAACATGTGAACTGAGGGAGGACACACATATTCAAACCACAGCACCACCCTCGGAACCCCTCGCGGGTCGTGTCCCGCGCAGGGTAGGGACAGGGGAGGCAGAGGGGAAGAAAACAGGGCAGAGAAGGCTGAGACGGTGCACTCTAGAGGTTTGCTCCCCCTAGGAGTAGGTTGGTACTTTAAGTTTCAAAATTAAATTTAAATTTAAATTAAAAAAAATTTTTTTTTTTTGGCATGGACCTGGAGAGTTTGCTTTAAGCCACCTTTCTGCCTCTCTCTCGATTACCTATTGGTTCTTTGGTGCCACATCTTTCCCTTACAAGACGTCTTCTTTCTGAATTGGGAAAAAAGGCACCCCCATCTCTGAGGCAGTTCTCAAATACAATGAAAGGCATTCGCACGCCCCCCTTCTTCTCTGTCAAAGCCGTCGGAGGACATCAAACCTTGCTTCTTCCCCAGGGAAGAGCCTCCGAACCTGCTCTAAACCGGTCGAGCTTCCCTTTTTGCCGTTGGCATCCCTGGGCCCAGACCTTCGAGAACATTCTGCAAATGACTACACTGTCCATGGCCCATCTGTTTAGTATTTTCAAGACCGTTTTTAAAGCAGCAGAACTTGTTTTTTAAATAAAACCACACTTATTAAACAGAGTAAAACGGGGCACTCTGGTTACATCCTGGAAGTTCCTTTAGCCAGGAATCCAAACAGAGGGGTCTCTTTAGACCTTGAGGGCTCTCCTTTGGACACAGCTGGAAAGCCACTCACCTGACTCCTGTCCAGGGAGGCCAGACTCTAGTGTGCATCCAGATAACCCAGTTAGAGCACACATTGCTGCCCCGCCCCTGGAATTTCTGACTCAGGAGGCCTGAGGAGCAGCCCAGGACTCTGCATTCCTAAAAGATCCCAGGTGACGGTGCTGCTGGTCTGGGGTCCACAGCTGGAGAGCCACGAGGTAAGGCAGTGCCGTTCTCAACCTGTCTGGCTATCTGCAGCTCTTCAGGATTGGAGACATCTGCCCCTAGCAGCTGGTGGCTCGAGTTTCTGATTCCCACTGTCAGACGAGAGAGCCAGGAGTGGGCATAGCTCCAGCCAGTGTCATAGCCTCGCTATGGAGTTACCACAGTCGGAAACTTCAGAATTTTCTGAAGTTGAAAGACAGGGAATTCATGCTGATTTACAGCTTCTGTTTGTCCTCTTGCTCCCGAGCCATGCGTTTATTTTGGGGGCAGCCGTTTGCACCAAAAGATTTTCAGCTGTGGGTATGCATGAGCGGGTTCAACTGCCTCGCCAAGTTTAACCGGACTTTTATTTAAGCAAGCACCGTATCGTAAAAACTGCATGGCAAAGTGAACGTATTATTGTTGCTGTTGTTGTTTTTAATTTAGAATAGGGATCACGCAAAAATCTCTCAATTCCAAAAACAATTGATATAAAATAAATAAGTGACAGAATTCCTTTATGCCATTTAAAAGGTATGTGTTGGGGTGCCTGGTGGCTTAGTCAGTTAAGCATCCCAGTTCTTGATCTTGGCTCAGGTCGTGATCCCAGGGTTGTGGGATCAGACCCTGTGTTGGGCTCCATGCTGAACGTGAAGCCTGCTTAAGATTCTCTCTCTCTCCTTCTGCCCCCTCCCCTGCTCGCGCACTCACATTCTCCCTCTCTCTCTGTCTCTCTCTTAAATAAATAGATAAATGGTATGTTAAAGGTCCATGTTTACGAATCCAGTTGATGTAGCCAGTACCCAGTTGGCTGAGTAAATTGGGGTGCATCTGAATGCTCGGACAGGGCCTTTGAGTTTCCAAGTAGCTGGCTACTATTACATGCAAGCTTATAACTTGCCATGTTGGCAGGGTTCAAATATTGCCAATTTCGTATCTCAGACGAACACGTGACCTTGTCCTTGTTTTGGTTTTCCGTGCATCTTGAGCAAATTTATCTGTGTAGGTAGATTTTTCCCTTCTGGATAAATCGCTACATCTTGGCCACCTGAGATCAGTTTCCTCCGTCCTCTTCATGCCCCTCTCTGCAGTCTCTGTAACTCCAGAGCCATTGGCCACTGGGGGGGGGGATTCATGACCCAGATCAAAGGCCCTCAGATGGCGTTGGGGTGGTGTTTATGGCCTTTCCTCTAGTTTATTAACTAGCCTGAGTTCTGCTTGGGTCAAGCTCAAAAGCAGTTTCCCTTCTCTGAACATAGGTTGTTTGCTTTGTGGAGGGACACAGGGTAAGAATGTTCTGGGAAGGAACTGATAAGCCAGTTCAGGGTTAACTGTGTGGAGCCAGCCCCCCTTGTTGAACGTGTGAAGGTCAGGATGTTTAGGGCCTGTTCACACTCTCGCATGGGCTGAGTTTCACATGCTGGTTTATCTCGAGAGAGAGACTAGAAATAGCTTGAGGGGCCTGCCTTGGAGCTTCCAGCCAGTTTGCAAGCCTGTCTGGGCACCTTGGGACTCAGGCTTTGCAGCAGCTGCATCTCCGAGGAGTGTATCTCCCATTGCTGAGACTGTCTTATGGAGGGAAGCACAGACCTCTGCTGGCCTGCTGTCCGGGGCCCCGACTGGCCGAGCTTAGCTCTCCAGAGCAACAGTGTCAAAGTGCTTTCTTCCCTCTAGCTTGTATCTGGCTTTCCATCTGAATCGAGTCTTTGGCCGTAGCCTTTGCCCTATTACGTGATTGTGTGCACTTGGGAATTCAAGAAGGAAAAAAATCAAGAGCCTGTGAGGAAAGCCTGTTGTGCTAATACCTTCCAGATGGCGATACGAAATGGGAGATAAGGTGGTGTCGCCCATCTGGCCCGACAGGACGTGCTGTGTTCTGCCCGGGGTTTGGGGGATATTATCGCCCTCCGTGACAGCCAGGTCACTCTGGTGTCTGTCTTTGGACAGGGGCTTAGCTTGGCACCTCCGGCCGATCTCCGAAATGCAGTTCGCTATCAGGTCAGTGGGGGATCTGCCGGGAAGGACTCAAAAGCCGGGAACAGGCAATCAAAAGGTAACAGCTACCTGGCAGCATCTCGCCATGGCTGAACTCACAGGCCTGTCAGGCTGAATGCAAGCCCTGAATGGACATCGTCCGTGTTTCTCTGGTTCCTGTGTGGGGCGGAAACTGCATCCGAATGGTTAGGAGACCAGTTGTTGTTTGTGGGGACCTGGGTGAGGCACTGAATCGGAGATGGCGAAGTCTGGCCATTAGCCATGGCTCGCCATCTGCGTTAGGAAGGATTCTAAGGTCTTGTCCACCTGAGCCTAGCAGGAAAGAGTGCCATGATCAGTAAGTCATGTCTGTCTGCTGGAAGGAGGTGTGGTGGCTCATGTGGCCTCTTCTTGTTAACTCTTCTCTTGAACAAAAAAGGCTTAAATTAAATCAACATTTCCTTCATCTTCCGAAAAGATAAACATGCTGTGAATGTGAATTCAGCTTCTTTGTTATTCCACTAAGGCTTGGAAAACATTAATTCCTTATATGAGAAAAGGGAGCTCAGAGTTTTATTAAAAAGGCCTTCAGACACCCTACCCCCGGCCCATTTTATAGAAGTCGAGGCAAGAGAAAGTTAGTACCGCGCAGAAATGAAATGAGAATTCACGTGTGAGGCCTGCATCGGGGTGCCCTGGCCTCCTCTGTGCCGGCTCGGTGGCCGTCCGGGAGTTCCCGCTGAGGGCTGGCAGGGGTGCTGGCCACTGCCAAGGGCCCGGCTCCCTGACCGCGATGTCTGAGGACGAGCCCCTGCTGGTCAGGGAGGCTTGGGTACAGACAGAAGCTGGCACAGAGGGGCTGAACTGTCCCCACCTTGTCTAGCAACGCTGTCCCCCGGGGCAGCTCAGGCTCGGGGTGGGGTGGGGGGCGGTACAGGGACCCTGTGTAAGTTCCTGCTTGGCATCTAGAACCAGGGCTGGCCCTGTGGGCAGGCCACCCAGACAGTCGCCCAGGGCCCTGTGCTTATTTCAATGGTGTGCTGTCACCATCCTGAGATTCTTGATCCTTCTGGAATGCGGCGCTCTGCATTTTCACTTTGCATTCCATTTTGCCCTCGAGTCAGGTTACTGGTCCTGCCTCAGATTGGGATTCCAAGAAGATTGCACAGGTGTCCTGCTGTCGGTGGCCTATGTGTTGGGGACGCAGGGAAGGAGCTGTCCTGTGTTGAGCACTGTTCACGTGCCAGGCTCTGTGCTGGGGGCTGGAGAGGCCACAGTGGCTGAGACTTTAGTAGGGGAGCAGGACACCTTAGCTGAAAACGAGGTGCTCAGAGGTGGGGCCGGGCCCAGCCTGGCCATGCAGGATGGGCACATTACCCCCACCTGGGGAGGGGGTAGTTTGGTGGCCCCTCAGGATGATTATGGGGTGGGTGGGCGGGGGCGAGAGACATAGGCATTCAGGGGCACGGTCTGCTTGAGCCAAGGCACAGAAGCAGCCTGGAGCGTCAGGGGGCCAGCTTGGTGGGGTTGGAGCAGAGAGAGGGAGAGGACAAACCTGGGCGGGGACAGGGACAGAGATGGGGTGTGGCAGGCCAGGGAGTTTTTTTCACCTGGGTTCCTAAGGCTGCAGAAAGTTGGGGAGGCTTTCAGGTAGGGCAAGGAAGGACCTTATCAGAACTCGAGCTGGGTTATCCTGGTGACCGTGGGGGTAGGTGTGAGGGGACAGAGGAGGCAGGCAGAGCGGGACGTGCAGGAGCCCTGCTCGGAGAGGTCGTAGCCGTCGTCACCAGCAGAGGTGGCTGGGACAGAGAGGTTCCGGAAGGAGAAGGAGGTGACTCAGCAGGAAGGGGTGATGGAGAGATGAGGACAATCCCAGCTTCTGGCGCTGGTCTGAGTCACTGAGCGCTTCCCTGTTGGGGCCTGACCCCCCGACCCCTGGCAATGGGCCAGCAGCCAGCTGGAGGCGGGGAGGGAGGGGGGGCTCTGTTCTTAACAGAGCAGTTGATTCATTTGTCTGGTACCTTTGGCTCAGAGAGCCTGGTGCGGGAAGGGTGTGGCCCTGGTGGTGGGCCAGCAGGAGGGAGGGTGAAGGGCGCAGGCTCCATGGCCTCCAGGCTAGATCCGAGGGGACCCCCAGTGTTCCCAGGGCAGGGAAGTACCTGTCACCTGTGGGCACGCTCCTCAGCGGAGTGTGACTGTCAGTGCTCTTCGCCCATGGATTTGGCTTTGCTCTGGGGCCACAGATCCCAGGCCGCGTCTCCCACTCTCTCCGCCAGCGTTTTCAAAGACGGAAACCTTCCCCTGCCCTTCCCCTGCCCAGAGTTTTCTGGAAACAGCAGAACCACGGTCTGTATCGCCTTCCTCCAGCTCACATTAAATCAAACCAGATCTTTACGGGGCTTGCCGAGGAGGGAGCACTGTCACTCCCGTAGGAACCGAAATCGGGGACTAGTAAATTTCTGTCCACTTGTGCACTGGCCTTGCTCCAGGCTTACCCATGGTCGTTACGCTCTGGTCTCTGTTTTTCTCCTCATTACACGGGGGAAGAAGGCATCCTGGGCTCCCGCTCTGCCTCTGTTCCTGACACCCGGCCTGGTCGTGCCCAGTTGGGACACTCCATCTCTCCCTGTCCCTCTGCCTGTTAATCCAGTGCTCACTGCGGGCGGCCTGGCTACATGTTGCGACTATATGACTTCGGCTGAGCGACCTCAACTCTCTGCGCCTCAGTTTCCTTCCTTCTTTGTAAAGTGGGGGGTGGTGACATTTGCCTCAAAGGGTTGTTGTGAGGGTTATTCGAGGTCCAATGCGTAAAGTGTTTGGCACAGGACCAGATACCCGGCGCCGGACATGCTGGACCGGCCACCTACCGTAAGGTACCAGGGACAGGGTGCACGGGACCAGGCACACCAGACCGAGCTCCCAGTGGGGTTGAGCTTCTGCTGTTTTTGTGGCTGTCGATTAGTAATGCCCAAGCCGGGGCGCGGAGGCTGAGGGATTGCTGGCTTGGGGAAGGGCTGCGAGTCCAGGAACAGCCCAGGCGGCGCGTGTTGTAGGCGCTGAGGGAGGCCGGCCTGGTGGGAGCAGAGCACGTGAGGGCCAGGACGGTGGAACCGGGGGTTGAGGCCGAGGCGGACCCCGTAGTACCTGCTAAGCAGCGACGGGGAATTGGAGCGAGAGTGCGCGGGGTGTGAGGGCGCCCCTGGCAGCTGTGCTCCGCACCAGGAGGCCAACCACGTAGGTGGAGCTGGTGGAGATGGATGGAAATTAGCAGAACATTCTTGACACTGAGACCCAGGGGTCCTGTATTTCTGCCATCCGGGGGGCTTCCTGCAGGGGTTCCCACCCAGAGGGAAGAAATGAGCCCTCTACCAGAGGCTCGGAAACCTCAGACCCTGGCTCCAACCTCAGGCCTGGTTTCAGGCCCTTGGTGCTGACTTACATAATTGTAACTGGGCCGCCTTCGGCCCTGCCAGCTTCCCTGTGGGCAGCAGAGTGGACGGCTGGAGGGAGGCTGGGAGGGCCGACCCCCCCCCTCCCCGAAAACTGTTCCCAAGCTTTAGTCTGTGGATGGCACCGCAAGCCTTGCTTTTTGCCAGAGTTGAAAATCAAACCTGTTTTGAGCTCTTTGCTTGAGGGTGTGTTTGCAGGTGGATACCCAGGGGCCCTCTCTGCACTCCGGGTATTTCCCTGGATGTCCAGCAGAGGGCGCTCACCCACTGAATGTGGGATGCCGCTCTGTTATAGATCTCTGAGCACCCCCCCCCCCCCCCCCCACCTCTCAAAGGGTCCCCACAGGTCCCTGGTGCAGGTTCCTTGGTTACCTGTCAGCCTTTTGGCCTTGACTTTTATCAGCCTCGGATTTTAGGGGGTGTATCCCAGGGCGTTTGCAAAGCTGTATCGTAGTCCTCGATTCACAGAATTCACTGCCTATAAAAAATGATTCGAAATGATCATACAAAAGTCCCCTCCCCAGAAGAAAAATCACACAAGACAACTCACAGAGTGTCCTGAGCACCCGCACTGCCTCCATCAAGGAAACACCAGGTTCTGCTGAAACCTCACACACGAGGTATCCACGCCTGACCAGAGGGCTGTGGCACCGGAGGGTGCCACCACTGTGTCTAAGCAAAGGCCCCGGGGAACCGGGCCTGGGATTGAGGGAAGCCTTGTGCTGGGTCTTTAAACAGCCCATCCCACATGTGTGGGGTGAATTGGGTGGGGTGAGGGGGCCTGATGAATGTGCCATTAATGAGCCAAGTTCCACTGGGAATAATTCTCCCTTTGTGTCCCCAGCACCTCCCCAGCTGCTGCCTGTGCGGATCTCACTCCCCGAGCCTCAGAACATGTGTCTTTGCCTTCTGCCCCAGCTGGTGATGGAGTAGAAGCTTCCACTCTCTCCTGCCAGGGTCTGGCCAAGGACTTAAGCAGGTATTGTACTAAACTTTCCCTCCACGGTTGCTGGAGCAGAGGGGCCTGGTGGTCTCTTCCCCCTAGGCCTTGGACTCAGCTGCCATCGGGGATGGCACCAGCAAGATGTTGACAATCTGGATCTGTGATGCCATGAATTTGGGCTGTAGCCGATGTGGAGTTTACCCCTGCAGGCAGGTGTCTGTGTCACCATGGGGATGTCCTTCGTGAGTGAGTGTATTATCAGGGGTCTCCAGAGAAACAGACCCAATAGGAGATATATATACATACAGACAGAGAAACGTATGTTAAGGACTTGGCTCATGTGAATCTGGGGAACTGGCAAGTCTAAAATCTTCAGGGGGCGGGGGGTGGTAGGGGCAGCAGGCTGGAGAGCCAGGGAAGAGCCAAAGCTGTAGCTCAAGTCTGAAGGCCATCTGCTGGCAGAATCCCTCTTCCTTGGGGGACCTCAGTTCCCATTTACTGATTTATTGACTCATTTATTTCTATCAATGTGGACTTGGGGTTATCTATTTTATACTTTGGGTTATAATAAAATAACACTTTATTCTTTTTTTTGGCCCAAAGTATCTTAGCTTTGGCCATTGGGCCATTCGTTGGCTCCCAGGGCTTTATGTTGAGGGGGTCCAGCAGCCCTGAGGCAGGATAGAGATACAATCAGATGTGCATTTTTGTTTTTATTTTTTTTAATGTTTACTTATTTTTGAGAGGTAGAACATGAGCAGGGGAGGGGCAGAGAGAGAGGGAGACACAGAATCGGAAGCAGGCTCCAGGCTCCGAGCTGTCAGCACAGAGCCTGACGCGGGGCTCGAACTCACAGACCGTGAGATCATGATCTGAGCTGAAATCGGACACTCAAACTGACTGAACCACCCAGGCGCCCCAAATTTGCATTTTTAAAGGCTCTCTCTCTAGCTGCCTGGCAGGGCAGGACTGGATTCTGCACTGACCAAGACTGTCCTGAGGCTCTGTGTCCTGCCCAGGGCCGAGACGAGACCAGGCGTGGCTGCGGTTAAAAACACCCTCCACTGCACCTGCAGACTTTGCTAAGTCCTCTCTCTCCCTGGCTGCTTTTAGCCACGGGGCTGTGGCCTCGATCCAGGGATCCAAATAAAACTTGTCTTTTCCCCTCTGGTGTGGGTCCCGGAGGTTCTCGACTTAAGTTTCAAAAACGCCCAGATGAAAATTTCATTTTGCTGAAATGGAAGTTGTTTACGAGCCTGGGCCGGAGAGTCTGAGGTCCTCGTTGGTCTCATGGTTTGGAGATACATCGTGCATCTGTTCCCATTTGCAGCCAGGCTTCTCTTGCTGGAGCTGGCGCGCCTTCTTTGTGTTTTCGCCGTGCACACGCGTGGTGCAGTCTCTCCCCGCTCCCCCCCACCTCTGTGGTTTTGTCTTTTCCTCTTTGGGCTTGGAGGGGAGTGGCGGGGCAGTGAGGCCTGGTGTCTTGACAAAGAAGGCCCGGGGCACATCTTATTACCGAACGGACAGATGTTCTGTTCTTGCAAGCATGCTGGGCGGCTTCCTGCTGCCTCGTCCTGCTTCTAATGGCTGCTGTGGAAATGATGACACAACCCCACGTTTCCAGCGCA
Source organism: Prionailurus viverrinus (assembly GCF_022837055.1). NCBI lineage: Eukaryota > Metazoa > Chordata > Mammalia > Carnivora > Felidae > Prionailurus > Prionailurus viverrinus. The sequence goes on from NC_062571.1 coordinate 78,717,334, forward strand.
AATGGCTTTTCTCTGGGAATTTTCACACCCCCTCCCTTCCCCCATCCCCGTTGGTAATCATTAGGGCACAAGCCTTTGGGAGAACAGATGTGACTTTGAGAGAGGCCACGGGGAGGAGAGAGGGCTCCGTGTGCAACCCTGCCTGAAGCAAAGGGCTTGTCCTGGGAGGGACCCTGTCCACCGGTGGCTGGGCTTCTGGCCTTCCCTTCGCCTCCAGCCCTGCCCTCTGCAGCCTCCACACTCAGCAGACCCCCTGACCCATAAGAGCATTCTAGACAGCATCCTGTAGTGGTGAGCTCTAAGAGGCTGCAGCCAGGCAGAGACTCAATGATAAAGAATTTCTAGCAATACAAGTCCAAAGCCCTCACTCATGCCAAGGCAGCTACAGCTGACCACGGATTTTTGGAGCCTCTGGAGGCTTGTGGTAAAGAGCCTGGTATGTTGGTACCTGGGCCGGTGGGGGAAGAGGGGTGAACCTGAGCAAACAACATCCCTGTTCAGAACTGACTGACCTGCCTGTCGGCCTGCCTGGGACAGCTGTCCCGCAGGACTGGTAACTTGGAAGCCTGGCCAAGGGCTGCCTGGAAAGACCTGGAAGAAATGAGATTAAGAAGCAGCTTCCTGCAAGGAGGAAGTGATCCCATGCTGATGCAGGAGGCCCAGGGCATAACACCCCTGAGAAATGCCACCCCAAACTGCAGCCTGGGATTGGGGAGGGGGGGACAGGCAGGTGGCCTTGGTGAGATGTCCCCCGGGCCCTGCCTGCATCGGGCAGCCCCAGATTTCTCCACACTTCTCCCGGAATTGAGGGATTTTCCTGGCAGGAGCTGGACTGCGTGTCTCCCTCACCCCACCCGGGGTGGTACCCTCTTCCCCCAGGTTAGAGACGTGAACCCCTTCAAAAGTGTTCCACGCCCTCGCCCTCAGAGCCAGCACATGTGCGAGCTCCCAGCTCAGTGGTTAATTCTGCAGGTGGGGTCGGGACCATCCTCTGTGTTTTAAAGATGTCGGGTTGCTGAGGCTGAGGCTCTCTGGCAACAGGAGCTTCCCCGAGCGGACTCGGGTCTGACCCAGCTCGTTCCTTATTTACATATGCCACCTGTCATTACAGTCATTCTCCTGCCTGAAAGACCCACTTCTTCCAGGGCAGACCAGGCACGGGTATGCTGTAGAGCGTCACCCTCCTGGCGGGACCAGCACAAGCCATCCGAGTGGGGCTTCGGGCCGCTGGCCCGTCTCAGGAATGGGAACCGGGGTGGGGGCAGCTGGGCGGGCTTGTCCGGAAGCTGTACCCTGCTGGCTTCGGCCGAGGAGCACAGTGGAGGGAGGCCGCTTCTTCCCCAGGGGAGTAGGTAGAAGTTGGCCGCCTCCGTCTGGGCAGAGCAGGTGTGGAGGGGTGGGGCCAGAGACCCTAGCCCCATAGTTCTTTTTCCCTCTTCTGGAAAGGAGGGGTGGGCAGCCAGGCGGGGCTTCTCTGGAGTGCCCCCGGAGGAAGTGCAGAGCATCAGCTTTGTGACCCCAGCCGGACTGGAGTCCCGGGACCCCTAGGGCAGCCTGGAAGGGAGTCCGACCTGACGTGGGGTTCGGTGAGGAGCCAGTGAGGGCGTGGCCGGGGGTGCCCAGCACAGCTCCCAGAAGGTGGAGGGTTTCAGGGCAGCGGGGTCTGGGAGCTCCCCCTCCATTCCTGGTAACCCCCTTGGTCCCATGTTATGTTGGCTGCCGTGTGCTAGTTTTCGAGTTTGGCTTTTCTTCCAAGCCAAGCGTATGCCTTGGAGCCTCCAGCCCCAGCTGGAGGTGGGAAGAGAGGGGTTGCCAGCAGCAGGCCGGTCAGGGACTGCCCGAGGGGAGGTGGAGAAATAGACCCGAAATCCAAGACAGGGCCCCAGGGAGGTGGGGTGGAGGAAGGGCTTCTCACCAGCACAGGCCTGGCTCAGGGCCCTTCCCCGCCTAGCATGGCTCCTGCCAGTGTCAGTTAGTCAGCTTCTCTTATTCTTTAGCTCGTGAGATGCAGTCACAGGCCTGCTACAGCAGCTGCAGGAAGTGATGAGTGCTGTCAGTCTAAGTGGATCATATAGTGGGGTCTTCTGCTTTATTTATTCGCCATATGTCCATCCATCCACCCGTCCATCCATCCTCCCGCTCGGCATACACGTCCTGGGTTGATTCTGAGCCATATCCCGCGTGTGATGTGGTGCGGGGGGAGGAGCATAAAGCTGCAGAGACTTGCCTCTGGTCCGTTAATGAGCTGTGTGACCTTCGACAAGTTTCTTGACCTCTCTGAGCCGTCGTTTGCCCATCTTTAAAACCAGGCTAGTAGTACCCACATCTTGGAGGTAATTGTGAGGAGAAAATGAGGTATGTGAAGAATGTAGCTCAGGGCTTGACAAATGGGAGGCATTTAATTAATGCGGGCTCTCCCCTGACATCCATCAGTGCTGGGAGTGCTGGGGGAGAGGAGACGACACAGCAGTGATCCAGCACGTAAACTCTCCAACTGGCTGAGAACAGAAGAGCCAGAACAGAGTCTCCTCTGCCTAGAGGAGTCGGGGAAGCTTCCAAGTGGGGGGAGCCGTGTTTTCATGGGTTTTCCAGGTGTTTGCTGAGGGTGAAGAAGGAAAAGGTACTTCAGGGAGGGGGAGCTCTGTGTACCGCAGCCTCGGGGGGAGGTGGTGATGCCCAGCAGACTTAGGCAGCGGGTCAGGAGAGGCCTGGATGGACTGGAGGGGGCAACACAGGTGGTTGTGGGCCGAGTAGTGAGGTTAGCGGGAAGGGACACAGGCATGGCGGGCGGTGGCCAGGTTTGGGGGTGAGCCTGTAGCCAGACTGAGGAGTCTGCTGGGACCCACAGTGTGAAAGATTGTTTCCCCGGTATTTTTTTTAAATTTTTTAACGTTTATTAATTTTTGAGAGACAGAGTGCAAGTGGGGGAGGGGCAGTGAGAAAGAGAGAGAGAGAGAGAGACACAGACTCCGAAGCGGGCTCTAGGCTCTGAGCTGTCAGCCCAGAGCCTGACACGGGGCCTGAACCCACGGACCGTGAGATCATGACCTGAGCTGAAGTTGGATACCCACCGACTGAGCCACCCAGGAGCCCCAGATTGTTTCCCCTTTAAAGCAGGGGAGAGTCAGGACTGAGTTTGGGGGTGGGGAAAATCCCTGATGGCCAAGGGGAACCTGGATGGTGAGAAGAGGCTGGAGGTCACGGGGCCAGTGGAGGTTGGTACTGTGGCCGAGGTGGGAGGCGATGGTGGACTGAACTAGGGCAGTGGCTGTGGGGCCTGAGAGGCTCTGAATCTGTCTTTGCGGCTTTCATTCCCCCCTTCCTTCCTTCCTTTTATCCTTCCTTCCTCCTTCCCTCCTTCCTTCCCTCCCTCCTTCCCTCCCTTTCTTCCTTCTTTCTTTCCTCCCTCCCTCCCTCATGTTTGTTGAGCTTCTGTTCTGTGCAGGCCTCACAAGCTGTTGCTGGGGATACAGTATTGACCCTGCAGACATGGGCCATACTTCTGAGGGGACTCTGCAGGGACAGCGATTCCTGGGCTGGGCTATGGTTCCAGGCGGGGGCTCCCAGGACCTTGGGCTTAGCACCGGCATTTCCTCCCTGTGCAGCCCAAGGCTGGGGCTCAGGAGGGCAGGGGTGCAATTCCCCATGGGGCTCAGGAGGGCAGGGGTGTAATTCCCCATGGAGCTCAGGAGGGCAGGGGTGTAATTCTCCATGGGGCTCAGGAGGGCAGGGGTGTAACTCCCCATGCAGTTCCACCCAGCATGCAGTCCCAGCTTTTCATGTCCTGGCTACAAGGCAGAGGACGGCCGGCTCTTTGGGGATGCCTTGCCCACTTTGTGCCCCGAAATAGTGCCCCTTCTCCTGACTTTAAAAATCCATCTCATTGAGCATCCTTGCCTGGTGGCTTTGCAAACCATAGGATCCTGTGACCTTTCTCAGGTTTAGAAAGATGGGGGCTTCCCTCCCTCCCCCTTTTTATTGTCCCCATTTTAAAGATGGGAAAACTGAGGCCCAGTGAGGTCAGGACCTTGCCTGAGATTACAAGGTCTGAGAGCAAAGTTGTGGTGGGAACCGTTTGGGTCAGGTGTCTCAGCAGACTCCTCCTCCAGGGAGCCTGCCCAGCTTCTAACTCCTCCTCCTGAACGAGAAGCTCTGGGCTTGGTATCCCTGGATGCTGTGAGAGTCGGTGAGGCAGGGACACTGAGTACTCCCCGGGACAGAATGACTTCTTGCTGTTCCGTGAAACAGCACAGCAGCAGCCGCAGCTGACGTGTATTGAGCGCTTGCTGTATGCCTGGCATTGCTATACTAAGAACATTTTGTATGTTATTTCACTTACACCTTGCAATATCCCCGTTGGTGGGCAGGTCCTGTTGATTTTTACTGCACAAATGAGGAAACTGAGGATCAGAGGGGTTCAGTAACTTCTCTGAGTCAGTTTAAGGATTCAGGCAAATAAGAAATTTCCCCTATTATCCATTAATCTTTCTGGATTAGGTGAGTGAGGAAGTGAGTTTAATTCAAACCTCATTCCTGGGCACCCCACCCTCCCCTCCCCACCAAAATCACACACGCGCAAAGCAAGACTTGTCGATGGGGGGGATGGGGGGTGGTGGAGCTGAGGTCGGGAAGCTGAGGGGTGTGGCTCTGGGCTTTGCATGTGACAGCAGTGGGAAGACCTAGGCTCATTTCCGTGATTCTCCGTAAGCTCTGGCCTCAGTTGGAGAGAATTTCAGTTTTGGTCTCTCTCTGTGCCCCTGATTTCGGGTCTGTCCACCCAGATATCCACCCATCCCTGTGTCCGCATAGTGGCCAAGAGCCTCCCATGTGCCCAGCTATGGGCTAAGCACTGGGCATTCCGTGGGGCATATGGGAGTTGTGGCCTCAGCCCTCCAGGAGCCCACCTTGCCCAAACTTGTTTCCTAAGGAGAAACCGGATGCTAAGGACGCTGGGGGGCGGGGGGGGGGGGGGTTGCTACCCTGGGGTGAAGGGGTGAGAGCAGGCCCCTCTGGTCAGCTGCTGACCTCCCAGAAACAAAGGAGCCACACCGTGTTGGAGAGCAGAGGCATGTTCCCAGGCTGGGCAGTCGCTGCACCGTGGAAATGCTCATGCGAAGGAGAAACCCTTCATCTCTTTGTGGATTAGTAACTTCAAGAGATGCAAAACCATGTAAATATAGCGGGCGCGTATTCTGCGTCAAAACTGAATACGTACCCGGCCTCTGAAAGCTGGCTAGGAAACCCAGTGGTACCTCTCACACGTGCTTCCTTAAAGTCAGCGGATGAGGCAGGAATTGGGTCGGTCTGTTGTCAGGGAAAGATTGTCTTCACGTGGACAAATCAGTTCCTGAAAATCTGAGTATGTCGGGAAAATAATCCCTTATCTTCAGACACAGTTACAGGCTAATTGCATCCAGCGACGACTAGACAGGGTGTGGATGGAATTACACCGACAGGCCCGCTGGGAAGGTTATGAAAAGAGGGAATTATTGTTAGGGCTTGGTAACGCACACACGCGCGTGCACACACACACACACACACACGTCTGTGCACACTCACACACACACACAGCGCACAGCACACGCCTCAGACGCTATGCTAATTATGCTATCAGTAGGTGCTCACGATGCTATTTCTGGCCCAGCCGTTCTGGATTCTGTTCTGTCACGGAGCCTTGAGTCAGCAGTTCTGGTCCTCGGCGCCTGGCTTTGGCTGCACCGCTCACCATGAGGGCAGCCCCATGGCAGGCTCCGTGTCACTGCTCCTCAGGCACGGAGAGTCGTGCCCCCTCGGGCCAGCCGCCCTGTGCCCTGCCTAGCGAGGGGAGCTGCTGCTGGGGAGCCACGAGGACCCACTCTCTGCTCACAGTGAGAGAAGAAGCGAGGCACTTGGAGCTTCTGGCTGCACCCGTTTGTGTTTTCATCTTGGGAGCATTTCCACCCCGGCCGGCCTCTTCGGAGCCCCGGGCAGGACCCCTCTCCTGCTGCAGGTGGCGGGGCCTGAAGTTCGCAACCTCTCTCACCAGTCTGGCTTCAGAAACCAGCCTGCTGCTGATTTGGGCAGCTGGGAGATCCCTGCTCTGCTTGCAACTGAATGTTTCTCTTCAAAGGCCTCTCTTCCCTGGTACCAAGTAACCTCTAAAACCTTAAGCTTAAGCTCTAGAGGAACTCAGTGGATTAACACATCAGCATTCAAACCAAGTACAGTATTTACTCTCTCTTAACAGGCACTGAAAAGTGCTTATGGAATTTTCCGTTCTTGGAAAGATTTCCCCGAGAAGGAGGAGGGGTAGCACTGGTGATGTTCTTGATCTGGAGCAGAGGCAGTCACCTCTGGCCCAGGCAAGTCCACCGTTTCTCTCTTCCCGGGTCTGAGCGAAACTTGACGTGGTGTCTGAGGGCGGGCTTGAACTTTGGAGGTCAGAGTTGTATTTGGCCCGATGGCCACCTTGGGCCACCCTGTTTGTTTTTGCCTGTGATCTTAAGCCTAGCGTATACCGGCAGTTATAGGAGCAACCTGGATTATCTAAAGACAACTGTTACCTGAGAAAGGCCACCTAAAACGCGGGGAAAAGGCTTAATTGCGACTTTACCTTGAAAAAAAAAAAACACGTGAAAAATTAAGAAAATGGCTTATTTTATATTTAACAAGGTGTAGGCTTTCCTTTTTTTTTTAAGATGTAGGCTTTCATGATAGTCATATGTTAATATTTAGAATGAACAAAGAGTTCTGCCCCTATTATTCTGACAGGTTTTCGGGGCTGTGTTCTCACCTCACGTTTGACTCTCGCTGCTGAAGCCGAGACCCTTCTCTGTAAATACGCAGGGGCTTCAACAGTTTTCTGAAGGGCTCCTCTCAGCTCCTTGATCTTGACATTGCCTCTCTGAAGCCGCCTTCTTCACCTTCCTGAGTGTCTCTTCTTCAGTCGTTCACAGAGTGCCGTTTGTCACGGCTTCAGGTGGCTTTTGAGCACTTCCGCGGAATCGGGCTCAGTGACTTCACGGTGTCCTGCATGTTTTGCTACATTTACGGCTTCCTCCGCGCTTGGTGGCATCGTGCTCGCACCGACAGTCACTGAGAGACGAGCCACACAGGCTCCCTTCCCTCTTTGAGGGGGGATTGAGGCTCCAAGGCATTGTTTCGTTGGCGGAACACCCTCGTAACGCTGACCTTTGCTTCCGCTTCTAGAACCGTGTTGCCGTGACAACATGGATGGTGGGGACCCTCTCCGAGGGATGGGGCAACTTGAAACATATCCTCTGCGAACCTCTTCGCTTTCTGATGTTCCCGATTGCTGGGGCGGGGGAAGCCGAGTAGCTGCTGCTTTGCTCGTGGAAGCAGGCTTTGAAATTGGAGGGGTGTTGTTGAAGGCGTGGGCCACCATATTCATGGGCTCTTGGCAGAGGACCCACAGGAAAGAATATGTTGAGAGTGTCAGTCATAGAAACACCTGCTCATCCGCGGAGTGACTTTTGTTTTTTTGAACTTAGTGGGTGTTGTGAATTATGTAACGGATCGTGATCATTTCCCTTTTTGCTTTGGCTGTTGGGAGACTGCAACTTATTCCAACAAGGGCTTCTGGAATAACCTTACCCCCTCTGGCTTTTCTACCCCTTTTCCACCTGAGTTTTTTCTTCCTCCCACCTTTCCTTTTCTTTCTTTCTTGAGTGGGGGGGAGCAGGGGAGGGGCAGAGAGAGAAGGAGAGAGAATCCCAAGCAGGTCTTGCACTGCCAGCACGGAGTACTATGTGGGGCTCAAACCCACGAACTGTGAGATCATGACCTGAGCTGAAACCAAGAGTTGGACGCTTAACCAGCTGAGCCACCCAGGTGCCCCTCTTTTTTGCTCCCTTGAATTGGAAGCTTAAATCCTTTTTGAAATTAGGTAGAGCGGGCACCAGGGTGGCTCGGTCGGTTAAGCATCTGACTCTTGATTTCAACTCAGGTCACGATCGCACGGTTTGTGAGTTTGAGTTCTGCATCCTGCTGGCTCTGTGCTAACAGTGCTGAGCCTGCTCGGGATCTTCTCTCTCTCCCTCTCTGTTCCCCCCTGCTTGTGTTCTCTCTCTCTTTCAAAATAAATAAACTTAAAATTAATTGTTTTTAAATTACGTAGGGTATATTTTCCAGAAAGTTTATCTCAGGAGCATCTCCTACGACTTCCATCTCAAAAGAGCTGAATGGATTTGGTAAAGGAAGAAAGGTGTTTTTGGCTCTTATTTCGTCGTCTTGGATGTGCATTGTTTGCCACTAATTCCTTTCTCATGTGATGAGACTTCTTGGCACTAACTTAAGTTTTTCATAGCCCCCGAGGTTTCCCCCATCAGCCTGCCTTCCTTCTTGTAGGAACCAAAGATTAAAATTGCAACCTGCATTCTTCATTTAGAAACAAAAGTGAGTCCCCTCTCTCTTGAGCGATTTCTAGCTCATTTTGGGTTGCCTCTTTGGGCATAACAGTAAAACCCACAGCCTCCATTTTCTGTCGTGACAGAATTGAAAGAATGTTCCCCATGAAGAGTAGTCTTTGGAACTTCTCTGTTTGAAAGGAACTCTGGAAGGTCTCATGCGGATATGGTGAAGATGGTGAGGAAGACATATAGTAGAGCAGCCCTTTCCAAGAAGAACGCGAGAGAACTTTCTGGAAGGGATGGGATTTTTACCTGAGCTTGCGCTTCAGCCCAAGAAAACCACTCAGGCTCCCGAGGGTGAGCATGTGGGGTTGAATGTTGGAGTCTAGAAGATTGATAGAACCCATCAGTCTTCTCCCCCTTCTCTATTCATCAAACGATTGAAGACGTTTGCCAGGACCTTTGCCCATGCCCTCTGAGGTGTCACGCCGCATGTGTTTATGGAGCCCTGGCTGTACGTAGGGCACACCGTGTGGCTGGAGAGCAGAGTGCAGGTGCAGATACACGGATAAAGTGGGATGGGACAAGGATGCACCAAGGCTCCCACCTGCCAGCGGTCGAGAGAAGTCTGAGGGCCGGCTGGGACTGACCCTTCCAGGAGCTGGCCCAGGGCTGCGGCTTGATACCTGGGAGGCATTGAGAGAGCTGGGGAAGGTGGGGAGGTCGCCTGCTCGGCAGCGAGGTCACAGGGAGGACCCTGGCCCTGCTCAAGTACAGGGTGGAGCGTGTCACAGGATCAAGGCCAGGATATGGAATTGGGACTTCTTCCCGAAGGCAGTGGTCAGCTTTTGGAGCAAGGTCGTGTGACATCCAAGCTGTGTCTCCCACGCCCGGGGACGAGGATCCCGGATCTGTGGGGAATGTGCCACTGGTGGGGAATGTGCCAGCAGGGTGCCATTCGTGCCCGCACCTGGTCCTGTTTGCTGGCCGGATGTGCTGGTCTCGGGCTCACGCTCGCGTGTGGTCGCTGAACTTGGGCCACACGCAAGGGCTGAAATGGAACAGCTCCCAGCAACTGGAACCTTAGGGAGACGTCGGCGAGCACAGAGTGGTGTGACGTGGGTTGGACTTTGGGGGCCTCAGACGGAGGAGCAAGACGCAAGCAGGCGGTGGTAGTACGGTCAGAGCCGGCTCCCTAAAGAGAAGGTTCACGCGGTTTGGGGCAGCGGCCCGCAGCCCCCACCACGGTGTACTGGATGGCGGTGAAGGCCAGCAACTTGAAGAAACAGGACCTGGGCCTTCTCCATCTGTGTTTACATTCTTAGCGTTCCCCAGATGGAATTTTCTGTGATCTGACCTACTTTTCTTTAGCATGTGTGCTTGGGCTAATTAGCAGTGCAGGGGTCCATCGGTCCTGTTTGGAGAGCATGGCTGCTATGGCAACTGGAGACATCTCCGCGGCCGCAGGCGAAGGGAGAGCGGCCCAAGTTTGTTTCTCTTGCAGTCTCAGAGGTGTTTCAACTTGCTCCCCCACCTTGACTGTGGCCCAGTGGGATTTAAAAGTCTCTAGCACATAGTTAGATTATCTCTCAGGTACAGAGATTTGGCAGGTCGGCCGATCTTTCTGGTATGGGTCAGTAAGTAACTTGAGGACAGACTTGTCTTACTCAACGTTTATAGGCCAGGTACATGGCAAGGGTGTTAATATGTGTTGAATTGCTAATTGTTTTAGAAATCATGGGTGCATCCCTCGATTTATCCAGGTTTCGAGGGTGTCTTGGGGACATGACTAGGAGGGTCGGCAGTGGGGCCGGTCGAAGGGGACTTAGCTTGCCAGCAGGGTCCCGGAATATGTGTGCGGTGATCCAGAGGGCCCAAGAGGGGCTGAGTTCACGGTTTCATTGCAGCCATTGCTAGAAGCTTCAGGGATCACTGGTTTGCTGTAGAGGGGACACGCTGTGCCTGGGGCAGGGAAAAGTCTGGAGAACCAGCTGGGAATGAAGAGATGGGAAGGAAGGCAGCACCTCCAGAAGAAAGATCAGGAGTAAGCAGAGGGGAACCGTGCACGGCGTCTGTAGGCTCAGCTGCAGACAATAGCGTGGCCGGGTGGGTGCTCACTGCAGGTGTGGATAGCTGAGGGAGTGAGTGCTTGGAGCGCTAACCGCTGGCATTTTAGTAATTTCAGATGGAATCTGTGCTTTCTCGCTGTGCGAACCCACGATTTAACCTTTGCGGAACGATTTGGGGTGGGACGGGGTGAGGGAGGGAGGGGGGTGAGGCAGGAGTGGGGTGTGGGGGGTGGTGTCTGTGTTATATGCAGTTCTCGTGATAAACCATGACCCGGGGCTGGGTCTACAGAGCATTGACGCTGGGTCGGATGATGGCTCTGGACTGCTGTTGTTTTGAGTTTCCTTGGTCTGGCTTGAATGGTTTGTCTATCTTTTCGCTTTTTTCTTTTAAGTTTATTTATTTTTGAGAGAGAGAGAGAGAGAGAGAGTGCGCGCGCGCAGGAGGGGCAGAGAGAGAGAGAGAGAGAGGGAGAGAGAAAATCCCAAGCAGGTTCTGCATTGCCTGCACGGAGCCTGACGTGGGGCTCAAACTCACAAACCGTGAGATCATGACCGAACCGAAATCAGAGGGGGAGAGAGAGAGAGAGGTAGAGAGGGGAGCGTGAGCGCCTGAACAGCAGCAGGCCCTTGTGGCCCTTGTGGCCCTTGTCCCCTGGAGTCGCTCTCCCTCCCCTGCTTTTTTTAGTTTGACGTTTTCTGTCCGCTGAATTACTAGGTAACCAAATTTGTTTTAATCATGTGCCAGCTGAGCATCAAGAGGCCCTAAACGAAGATGTCAGAAGTTCTTCTGTAAGCACACAACACAAGACTCGTGACGTTTGGACTTCCGTGGCATCCACCTCACCGGTGCCCACATCGTATTTGTTTTTCCCCGCGTTCTTGGTGGCGTTTTTGGCATCACTAAGTCGGTGGCAGCCTGCTAAGTGAAGTGTCACTGTGTCATGACATTTGAGTTGTTGGGATTCCACATAAGAGGATCTCATTTTATCGCCTCCTTATTTCCTTAAGGGCACTCTAGTTTAGGGGAAGATGCTTCTCATCAAGAAGGAAAGAAAGTTAACACTGCCTGGCACCAGTCAGGGGCCTGGTCCTGGGACCCTATATATATACGCACACATACATAAAATTTTCTTTAATTTCCCAATACCTTGCAAAGTCCACACTTTCCCTCCTCTGCCAGCTGAGGAAGCAGGGCTCAGGATGGTTAAGGGGTTGGCTGCAGCCTATACCGCAAATGAAGAAGATGCCAGGCTTTGAATTCTGGTCTCATTTCAAAGGCCTCTCCTGTTTGCCCTCACCTGCTGAGGGTGAGGACCTTTGGATGGTTCTCTGCTTTCTCGTGTCATGAACCAAAAAGCTGATGAGTTCTGACTGTGGTTCTTCATTTTATTTTTTTTAACGCTTATTTATTTTTGGGACAGAGAGAGACAGAGCATGAACAGGGGAGGGTCAGAGAGAGGGAGATACAGAATCCGAAACAGGCTCCAGGCTCTGAGCTGTCAGGACAGAGCCCGATGCAGGGCTCGAACTCACGGACCGCGAGATCATGACCTGAGTCGAAGTCAGCTGCTTAACCGACTGAGCCACCCAGGCGCCCCTGGTTCTTCATTTTTGTAGCGCTGAGTTTGGCTAAAGCCCATACCCTTGGTGCCCAGGGAAGGGGTCGCTTTCCTCAAAATCTTGTCTAGGTTAGTGCTTATGAAATTTTTCAGCTCCAAGCAGTAAGGTTGCTTGGACTCCCAAGTGTACATGGGGCCCAAGAGATCTGCTTTCCGGCGGGAAACAAACCCTCAGGGTACCGGAGGCGAACAAATTGCGGGATCTTTGCCCCTAGATGACACCCTGCGCCGACAGTGAGTGACGGCTGCCCAGGACGTGCTTTCCAGAGCAAGCCTCATCGGGCCACCCAGACAGTTACCCTGCCTGAGAGATTGACATTAGCTGCCTTCATCGAAACGCAAAAGTACACCTCCTCCGGGTTTCCTGCAAATTTCATGTTGTTCTGGGAAACAGTTTTGATTCTCTGGCGTTTTGTTTGACAATAATCTTAAGCAGGCACAGGAGAAAGCCAGTCGGCCACGAAGTCTAGAACTATCCTGACGTTATGAGCGGCAACCTCAAAAGTCCCTGGCCAAACATCCTTGCCACAGCTTCAGAAAACACTCAGGGTATTGGAGGAAATTTCTAAATGCTTTGAGCAGTTCTGTGTTCGTTTTATTTTTCTTTTGGCCACAGTTTAGATGCATTTTAAGCTTACTGTGCCATGGGGTGAAGACATGCCGGGCAAGTGTAGAGGGGTTTTCAGCTTATCATCAGGGGCTCGCTTTAATTCGGTTGCCAGCCTGTGTTTGGAGCGCACAGTGCAGTTGCATTGAAAGTAGAGCCGGGGCAAATGGTCAGGCTCCCAGGAGTGCCCCAAACTTTCGAACCTGTGAGAGATGGAACCCTTCTCTAGTAGCTTTTCGTGAGAAGGTCCCGGAGCCCAAGCCTTGAGCCTTTCTGAGCTAGCTGGAGCCAGGTGGGGGACCTGGCAAGCTGGGCATTGTTGCCCTAGCCAGGGCGGGGGCCGCGGTGATGGGGTGTGTTTGGAATCACAGAGTGGGGCCCTTTGGTTGTAGGTCACAGCAGGCTGTCTTTTCCCTGGTCACCCTGTGGCTTTCAGGGCTTGACACGGGCCTGTCAGCTTGCCTGGCCTCTGGTTAGGGGGAGCACCTGCTCAGGGCTTCTCCGTGGAGAACTCACCTGGTGGCCAAAGGTGGGGTTGCAGACCTTGTGGCAGGCCGTCGGCTTCTTTCTCTCCACCTTGCCCACCCCCTACCAATTGTGTGAGCGAATGGGAGGCGGGACCGGGTTGCCTGTGAGCAGGGAGCCAGGCCCTGGGATCTCCCTGGTACAAGCCTCATCGGGCTCCGGGTCTGGCCACCGGCCTTAAGGAGGCAGAAGGGGACAGTTGGAAAACCGCACACGTCTTGCACATTTCCCGCCGCAGCCTGTTTACCTGCCCTCTCTCCCTCCACACACACACTGGTGCGAGGAAAGTCTATTCCCCTCCTTCTGGAGGGATGAGCCAGCCGGGGGGCGGGGTGGGGGAGGGGCGGTGGAGAATACCCCTACTTCTCCCTGCGGTCAGCTCGGCGGAGACCACCACGCCCCTCCCTCCTTGGGGCCGCGGGCTCCCCAGCCCGCAGTGTATTTGCATTTCAAAGCCACACAATGCGGTCGGTCGGGGCGAGGCAGGGGAGGCTGGGGGAGGCGGCGCGCACGCAGAGGGAGGGTCTTCGCGCTCCCTCCCCCGGCCCCGTTTCCGGAGCCTGCGCCGGAGCTTTGTGAAGATGCAGGCGTCGGGGCCGCTCGGCGATGATGACATCACCGTGTCACACACCGAAGCCGGGCTGCCGGGGGGTTTAGGAGCAGCTCCACTCGGACCACACCGGCGCTCACGCTCACACTCGCGCGCCCCGGGCAGAGCCGCGCGCGCCGGCCACACTCGCGCACACTCTTAGGCGCGCGCCGGGCACACTCGCGCGCACACTTCCGCGGCGCTCGCTCCCCGGGCTCCGGCTTCGGCCCTAAGCCGCAGCTCCCCGCCGCCGCCGCCGCCACCGCCACGGATGCCAGCAGCTGCTCCTATCTGCAGTGCAGCAGCCCCGGCCGCCGGCCGGTCCGTCCCGGCTCCCGGCTGGAGGAATCGCGCCAGGACGCTGGCCCCGCTCGCGGCTAGTCTGCTCGCCAGGGCGCAGCGAGGATGGGAGGGTCGCAGTCCCTGCAGCCAGTCCCAACCAGCGACCCGAACCTGGAGGCTTCCGAGGCAATGTAAGTGCTCCGCGGGGCCGCCCGGAGGGCCCCCCCCCGCCCCCTACCCCGGGAGGAGGAGAAGCTGCCTGGGCTTTGTTAGTGTCGCCTCTCCAGATGCCCGTGCAGCCTGGAGCCCGGGCTGGCCCAGGGTTCTCGGCAGCCTTACATGGCTTTGCCTGGTGGCTGCTCCTTTTAGCATTTAGTCCTCCCTCTGGAATGAGCATCTGGCAGCCCTAGGACTGCCCCCGCCTGCCCCCCACCCGGCAGAAATGACCCTCTGGCATTCGATTTCAGTTGTTCAGCGGCCCAGTGCATGTTCCGGGGCTCCTGCCATGAGCATCTTAACTCTGCACCCCCAGCACAGTGGTATTTCCTGCAACGGAACAGCCGGGCATCAACAAGGGCCTCTTGGGAAGAACCCTTGAGTGTGGCAGCTTGGTGCCCATGGAGACAGACCAGTTTAGGGGCAGCCAGTCGGCTGGCCAGGCAGATGGTGTGGATCATGGCTTGTAGACGTTCAGTCCTGTTAGCTTAAGCATCCGTATACTCACTCTGGTGAGCATTGTGGAGGACAAGGCTGCTTGCTATTATTAGTCAAGCCAGAGGAAGTCTTGTCATTGGTCCATTGGTCAAGGCAGGGTTTGACTGCATTGATTCAGGAATCCAATCTTTTCTCCAAACCACAGAGCTGATGTGCTCAGAAGAGGCCTTTATCCTGGAATCCTTAGTATTGCCATTTCTGTATGGTCGTATCCATTTCCTTCCCAGGCATGTCTGGAGGATGGGGCTTATTGGGTAGATCTGGCTGCCGGGCACATTTCAGCAGGTCAGGCCGGCATCCGAGGTGGGCCTCCACATCCCAGGCTTACCTGCTCTACTTTCCCGAAAAGAAGAATGTGTTTCAGAAAAGAGTATTTTCTGGGCATCTGGGGGTGGGGCGGTAGGTAAAGTGATTGCTTCCTGAGAGCCACTGATGTGTAGATTAAAAGATTAGCAGGGATTGGTCTGGGTGTTGTAGTAGGGACAGGGTGCCATGTGGGGCTTCCTCACTGGTCCCCACGCCTGGGCTTCAATGAGGAGCTAGCTCAGCGCGGTGATGTAATGCTAGGCTGAGCCTCATGGTTTTCTAAGGCCCCGTCTCTTTAGCAGTGAACCATACTTAGGAGCAGGTGTGCACTGATCATTTGTCTTCCTCCTTGTAGCTTGGGAAAGCGTCATCTTACAACGGGAGGCACATCAAGGTGGAGACTTTTTTTTTTTTTTAATGCTGTGAGCCTTGTACTACGCCTACCCTGTTTTTTGTCCCTGTGTCGTGTTGTTAGACGCTTGGAAATACGTATCACCAGAAAAGACTGCAGCCTAGGCAGGAGAGAACAACTTCAACCTATTTTTTAAAAGTCTGTAACTGGAAATCAGTTCATCAGTGCTAATCACTAACTAATTGGTATCAGGACTCACGCCTGTCAAAGAGCCACAAGAGGCTTGGAAAAGACAATGTGACCGCATGCTTGGGAAAATATGCGCCTCAGCCATTGGAAATTCAGCTCACCGGTCCCCAACATCCCCGCCCTCTTTCCCCGTTGAGTTAATAAATGACCAGTATTCTGTTGGCTGAGGGCTGAGTTTGGGGAGATTCAATTAGGCAGAAGCTGCCTTTTGGATAAGGCCCCTACAGGTTGGTTCTGCCCTGTGGGGATAGTGGCGTTTGGGTACAACTCCAGGCTGATCGGCCACATTGTGCTGAAGTCTGCTTATCAATATTGCATGGTTGAGGTCGTTCCTGTGCGCCAGCCTGAGGCATCTCTCCCCGGAACTGCTACTTCTGCAGTCTCTAAATGGAGATCTTGAGGATAGTACGGATGCTCATTCACAGATCCCACCCTCCACCCCCTACTCTTTTTTTGTTTTTAAAAATGAAGAGAGGGGACATATTTGGGGCTGGTACCATTCCCAACAGTTATTTTTCTCTAAAACCCCATCTCTGCTGTCTGAATAACGAGGGGCTATTTTGCTACTGCCGAGTTGCTCGTTTCCAGTCTAGAGGTTTTAAGAAGTGTGTTAAGGGAGCGCCCCTCTTCCGTTCAGGCACAAGCCTTGCACGATGGTGTGTATTTCCCTGCGCCTCAAACCGCACGCACAAGACAGTGCGGCACATGGTCCGTGGCGAAGAAGCTGCTGCTGCTCCTGCCGGGGTTGCTGGGGTGGAGGTGAACTTGGGGTGGACTTCTGCTGTAAGACCGTCCGTGACAACCGGAATCTAGAGTAAACCTTTGTCTGTTTTTCTCTGCCGAAAGATGGGCCGGAGTTGGGCACCCCCGAGGAAGAGTGAAACCAAAAGACAGAGGGAGGCAGGATGAGGTGGAAATGCATGCAGGAATTTTTTTAGCTTCAGGATTTCTTTCTTGCTTTCTGCTTTCAGGTGCCGGGTGCCTTTGGGCAGCGTTTGTAGCCCTGCCTGGTAGCTTCACGCTGTACAGAGCGCGGTAGGGTACGCAGGTGGGGGGTGGGGTAAGATCCAGAGTCCTGGGTCTCCCTCTTGGCTGGTAGAAACTTAAATCCTGGAGGGGCAGGAGGGCATGTGGGGCTGGGTGGGAGCCGGGGCGGGCGGGTGGAGGCTCAAGCATCGACCCTTCCCTTGCTCCTCCCAGGGTGGTCCCCAAACTGCTGCCTCGCCTTCTCCGAGGGGCTTGTTAACAAATGCACGGCCCCAGGCCCCTCCCCAGACCGGCCGAAGCAGACTCTCCATTTGAGCCAGAGATCTGTCGAGATGCCCGCTGAGCTGTCGACGAGAAAGTTTGAGAAGCCCTGAGCTAGCTCAGTGTCTCCATCCTGGTCGGTGAGGAAGTCTGGCCACTTCTCTGGCTGCTTCTTTCCTGTGTGGGAAAGAAGTTCCGGTAGCAACAGCGGCCACTGTTTCCAAACAGAACAGGGGAAGCTGGGAGAGGAGAAATCTGCTGCAGAAAACACTCGCTAACCAGCGCAGCCACGCTGGGAAGTGCAGGGAAAGGACAGGAAGTGCTACAGTTAAGTGTGGTCTCGGCTATTGATCAGACTTGCTTGTTCCTGCCTGTGCCTTCCTCCCGCGGCGGCGGCCCCTTGTGGCCCTGCTGCTGCTGCTGCTGCTGAACGAAGCGGCACGGAGTCCTTTATCTTATGTTTAATTGGAGCTCCCACCCCCACCCCGTCCCGGGGGCTCCCGATCAGCTAGGGGGACCCATGCCCCCGTAGAGCAAAGTAGAAAGGCCAGGCTGGGTGGAGAGGGGCAGGATGGTGGCACACTCACCATGGAGGTTTTCTGCTCCCACCAAGAGAAGGAAGTGGCATCTGCCGGGGAGGAGAGAACTGGATTGGGAGCACCCTGGGGGAAAGCTGATGGGCTTGGGCCGGGATTTGACAAGCAGGTGGGGACAAGACTGATAGTTGAGAGAGTGCCCAAGGCCAGAGGCTCTGGTTCTGCCCCGCCTGCCTCGAGGGTTTCCCCAGGTGAGGTACCCTGTCTGTAAAGACTCAGAAGACGAAAGCACCCGCCCGTGGCCAAAGTGGGTACACTGTGTGCCTGAAGTTTGCCGGCGTTTCAGTAGCTCAGAAGGCCAGAAAGGGCTGCTGGGGCTGCTGGTAGGCATCTATCTGACTGGAGGCCTCACCGGATCTCTTTCAAAGCCTTGTTTCTCGAGGTGACCCTTGGCTAAGTCATTGCCTCACGCGACCGCATCCCTGATGTGGGCTGCAGACAGCTTCTCGGTTCCAGGAAGCCGATTGCACTTTGGATGTTATCGTTGGACAGAATCAGTTGAGTTTTGTGCCCCCTAAAATGGAATGAGCTCCAAAGTTAGCTGTACAGTGGGAGTTGCCTGAGTCCCGAGGGAACCTCTTGGGTGCTGTCTTGATTCAGGTTGCTATGACAAAATACCACAGATCGGGGAGCTTAAGCAACAGACATTTGTCTCCAGACAGTTCTGGAGGCTGCAAGTCCCACATCAGGGTGCTGGCAGATTTGGGGTCTGGTGAGGACCCACTTCCAGGTTTAGAGATGGTTGTCTTCTCCATGCATCCCTGGCCATAGAAGAGAAAGCAGAGATTTGATCCTTTTGGGGTGGGGGGGGGGAAGAGAGAGAGAGAGGGAGGAGGACGGAGAAGGGAGTATGGGGGTGGGAGGGAGGAAAGAGAGCGAGATGTGTCTTCATTTTTTTTTAAAACGTTTATTTATTTTGAGAGAGAGAGAGAAAGCACACACGAGCAGGGGCAGCATAGAGAGAGAGGGAGAGAGAGAAGCCCAAGCAGGCTCCACTCTGTCAGTGCAGAGCCTGATGCGGGGCTCGAACTCATGAACCACGAGATCACGACCTGAGCCAAAATCAAGAGTCAGACGCTTAACCGACTAAGCCACCAGTCGCCCTTGTGTCTTCTTTTAAGGGCACTGATACCATTCACGAGGGCTCCACCCTCATGGCCTAATTTCTTCCCAAAGGCCCTACCTCCAGATATCACCGCCCCGGGGGTTAGAGTTTCAACATACAGATTTTGGGGGGACACACACATTGAGGGCGAAAGCAAGCGCTTTTCCTCCGCCATCATTCCTCGGTGTCTCCAGCACGGCCCCTGCGGTCCTTTACTGCTTTCTCTGTGGGACTTACTTGCAGCCTTTCGCTAAGGTGAGCTGAAGGCAGGAACCTTCCGGGGCCCTCCAGGGAGCTGCCAGTTGTCCAGGGAGTCATGCCATCCCTTTCTGCTGGGGCAGTGGGATGGAGCGCCCAGTCGTTACAGGGTGAGCAGACATGGCTGGCATATTTATTGGGTGAGTATGGGTACGTGTTACATCTGGGTCGGTGGAGTCCGGGCCACTCTCTCCCCATAGGCCCCGTGCCCCCATCCCCCTGTTTCTTTCCACCATCTGTGGCCTGTATTTTCTGTGGCTGTATCTTTGGTTGCCTAGGACCTACTTTAGCCTGACATCTGATTGGCTGTTCTTGCCAGATGGATTGCCCAGCGTTCCTGGGTGAGCAAAGGATATTGAATAATTCCATCCTTTCCCCCTTAAGATTGATGACGAGGACTTAGGCATTGGAAACAGTGGCTCCGTGAAAACCAATTGTTCATGGACTAATGCTTGTATTTCAGATTGGACAGGAAGGAGTCTGGGGAGGACCGGTTAGCCACAAAGAGCTGGCTTAGTCAGAACTGCTCATACACACCCATCCCGCATCGGAAGCAGTGGCTCAGATGAACCCTGGTTCCGTTTATATTTACAGATTCCCTTTAGCCGTTGTTTCTGGAGAGCAGTTGTGTGCTGTTTGCGTCGCCGGACGTGGAAACGTATCTGGATTTTGCAGCGTGAAAGCCAAGAGTGCAAAGTTCTGCGGCCCTGAGTAGACTAGATTTAGCAGAAACTTCTGTGTTCTGGATGTTTTCCATTGTGGAAATATATGGCATCCATTAATCCTATGAGGCAGGCACTTCCAGCCCCATTTTAGAGGTGAGGAAACTGAGGCCTCTGGATGGCTTACAGCAAGGGCTCAGCAAACATTTTCCATAAAGGGCTGGGTAGTAAGTATTTTAGACTTTGCAGGCCATATGGTCTTTGTTGCAAGAACTCAGCTCTGCTGTTCAAGTGTGAAAGCAGTCCTAGACAATTAGGAAAACCGGTGTTCCAGTAAAGCTTTACTTACAAAAACAGGCGGTGGGTTGTAGCGGGCCGACCCCCTGGTCACACAGCTGGCCGGGACAGCGCTGGGATCCGTGCCCCCTACCTTCACGACTGTTTATGAGCACAGGGGTCCTCAGGTCTTTGGCCTGGGCCACATGCTTTGTCTCTCTGTGCTCTCTGCAAGCTGTCGCATGGGCTTAAATACTGTCACGTACTGAGAACCCCCTGGCTGATGCCCTTCCCCTTTCTCTGAGCACCCTGCTTGCCCAGCTGCTCACTTCGTATCTCTCAGGTTTCTGATGGAGGACCCAGGCTTAATGTGTCCCAGACTGAACCGATGGCCTTCCTCCTCTCAAACACAAAAAAATCTATATACAAACCAACCCAGTCCCAGCCCAGCTCCCCATATCAGCACGTGGCACCCCATCCAGCCAGCTGCTGCACCCAGAAAGTCTGGTTTCCTCCTCTTCCCGCTCCTTCCTTCTTCCTTAAACAGACTGATCAGGGCCCTTCCCCCTGTCTGCTTCCCACTGGTTTCCGCCTGAAGTCCCGCCTTCCCTGTGGGGGCCCCCGGGTCTGGCTTCCCGCCTCCCCTTACCAGCTGTTCTCCGGCCACACTGGTCACCTGTCAGCTCTTTGAACGTGCAGTGCTCAAGTGCCTCAGAGCCTTTGCACGTGCTATGGGTCGTCCAGAAGGCATTCCGCACCGTGCCAGCCTGGCGGACACCATCTCCAGCTTCAAATCTTGACAGCTTTTCCTGCCGTTACTCTCCAGTGCTGTCCGATAGAACCTTCTGGGATGATGGAAAGTTCTGTCATCTGCACTTCCCAGTATGATAGCCACCTAGCCCCTGTGGCTGTTGAGCACTTGAAGTGTGGATAGTGCATGCAAGCAATTGCATTTTTTTTTTTTTAAATTTTTTTTTTTCAACGTTTATTTATTTTTGGGACAGAGAGAGACAGAGCATGAACAGGGGAGGGGCAGAGAGAGAGAGGGAGACACAGAATCGGAAACAGGCTCCAGGCTCCAAGCCATCAGCCCAGAGCCTGACGCGGGGCTCGAACTCACGGACCGTGAGATCGTGACCTGGCTGAAGTCGGACGCTTAACCGACTGCGCCACCCAGGCGCCCCAAGCAATTGCATTTTATTTTATTTTGAATCTATTGTTGTTTAAGCTTATTTATTTATTTTGGGGAGGAGGGGCAGAGAGAGGGAGAGAGAGAGAGAAACCCAAGCAGGCTCCGTGCTGTCAGCACAGAGCTCGACGTGGGGCCTGATCTCACGAACTGCGAGATCATAACCCGAGCTGAAATCAGAAGTCACGTAATTAACCGACTGCCCCACCCAGGCACCCCCAAGAAATTGAATGTTGTTTGTTTGTTTATTTATTTATTTATTTTTAATTTTTTTTAATGTTTGTTTATTTTTGAGACAGAAAATGCCCTGGGCTGTGCAGAGAGGAAGGCTATGTTCCCACTGCCACGCTTTTTCCAAAGTCCTTGCTGGCTCCTTTCCTTGTACCGCGTCTCCCTGGACACAGTCCAGCTAATCGGGACACAGTCCAGCTAACCCCACTGCGTTCCGTCCTTTGCATCTTGGACCTAGATAGGCTTGGGAGGGCGTGCTTAACGGATCTGGGAAGGCCCCTGGCGTCCCCAGCAGCGAGGTTGGGCTCTGCTCTTCAGGCTTCAGAGAGAGAGACAGAGCACCAGTGGGGTAGGGTAGAGAGACAGGGAGACACAGGCTCCGAAGCAGGCTCTATGAGCTGTCAGCACAGAGCCCGACGCGGGGCTCGAACTCACAAGCTGTGAGATCACGACGTGAGCCGAAGTCGGACATTCAACCGCCTGAGCCACCCACCCAGGGGCCCCAAGAAATTGAATTTTGGGTTTTAATTAAAATAGTCACGCATGGCAAGAGGCGATTGATTGTATTGAACACCGCAGCTCTATATCATTCTGTTGTATGAGTTCTTCAGGATGCTCTGCAAAATATGTAGTTATTGATTTGTCTCTTGTTTTTATTTAAAAACTTTTTTTTAACGTTTATTTTTGAAAGAGAGGCAGAGTGTGAGTAGGAGAGGGGCAGAGAGAGAGGGAGACACAGAATCTGAAGCAGGTTCTAGGCTCCGAGCTGTCAGCACAGAGCCCGATGCAGGGCTCACTCTCATGAACCGTGAGATCATGACCTGAGCCAAAACCAAGAGTTGGACACCTAACTGACTGAGCCACCCAGGTTACCCTGATTGGTCTCTTTGAACTGTTCTTTATCAGAGTGGAAGCAACCTGAGGGCGTTGTATTTATTGTGCTTGTCCCCAGTATCTAGCACAGTGCTGAGCACGTAGTACGCACTCAGTAAATAGCTTGTTGAATGAATAAATGCATGAAGAGATGGATAGTCTTACTGGCAGAAACAATCCTAGGCACGTCTGCTCCACACTGAGCTGTGCTGAGGGGCCCTGCAGCCGGGGACTTGGAGGGGCAGGAGAGGCTTGGCTCGACCTCGGGTGTTAAGGTTCTGCGGGCCCCACGTGAGGACGGGAACCCACTGCCACGAGGATGGCCGGTTCAGTGCTCTGCCTGCCTGTCTCCCCTACGTGACTCTGCCTCGATGCCCTTGCCCAGAGCATCCCAAGCAAGGGCACTGCAGGCTGCAGCGGATGGCAGGTCACTCAGTGACAGGTCATGGCCCTGCTGTCTCCCCCTCTCTCCTCCTGGATGGTTTGCTCTTCTTAGAGGACTGTGCACTCAGCCCTCTCCGTTCTGCCGTGTCTTTTGGCCGTGGCTCGGCTGGTGTCTCTTGCCTGCCTTCCTCTCCATCCACCTGAGGACGCTGCTCCTCCTGGAGGGGGGAGGGGGACAGGGCGGCTGCCGCCCGAGCTGCAGAGGCTTACAAGGAGACTGGGGGGGCAGCAGCGCATTACCTTTGCTTCTGCCTTCTTCGCCCTTGCAAAGGAGAGCAGCTCCTGGGGCCAGGAAGGTGCATGCCCCCACCCCCGGCCCCGCCACTGTGAAGTAAAGAACCCTTTGGGGCGGTGGGCTTCTCGGAGCTCTTTTTGCACCTGCGAGCGCTCCTTACTTAGAACGGTTGTTTCTGGGTTGGCCACTTCCATGGTTTACTCTGCTTTGTCCTTAAATGGAAGCAGCAGCAGCCTCTGGCTCTGGGCAGAGCATTGGGAGCTGGAGGTGGGGGCAGGGGTGGGGGGTAGGGGTGGGGGCTGGGGTAGGGAGGTAGAGGTGGGAGCTGGGGATGGGGGCAGGGGTGGGGGGTAGGGGTAGGGGTGGGAGCTGGGGGTAGGGGCTGGGGGTAAGGAGGTAGAGGTGGGAGCTGGAGGTGGGGGCAGGGGTGGGGGGTAGGGGTAGGGGTGGGAGCTGGGGGTGGGGGCTGGGGGTAAGGAGGTAGAGGTGGGAGCTGGGGATGGGGGCAGGGGTGGGGGGTAGGGGTAGGGGTGGGGGCTGGGGGTAGGGTGGTAGAGGTGGGAGCTGGGGATGGGGGCAGGGGTGGGGGCAGGAGTAGGGGGGGCAGGAGTAGGGGCAGAGGTGGGGAGGCCCCATCCTCAGTTTGCTCTGTGTCCTTGTACAGCTGACGCTGACGACTCAGGCTGTTGGGTCCAGTTTGCCGTGGGCATCTGGGCTTCACTTACTCCGGGGTGTTTGTGGAGACTCGGAGTCTGAGAACTTTATAGCTGAGCCATCAGGGCCTGAGAAGTCACAGGGGGCTTATTCTTAATGCAACCTTGTTTCAAATTCCACAAGCACATCATTGGTGAAACACCACTCAGGCCTTTCTTGCTGGTCTTTTCTTTTTTTTTGATAGAGAGCTTGAGTGCCAGTGTGTGCACCTGCCGGGGAGGGGCAGAGAGAGAGAGAAATGGTGCCTGACTTGGGGCTCGATCTCCCCAACTGTGAGATCATGACCTGAGCTGAAATTAAGAGTCGGACGCTTACCTGACTGAGCCATCCAGGGCCTGCTGGTCTTTATTGAGCATGACTCAGGTAGTCAAAATTTTTAATCTCTTCCCATTAACTTCCAGTTTGCTAAAAAAATATATGCATTTATTTTTATTATTATTATTTTTAATGTTTGTTTATTTTTGAGAGGGAGAGAGAGTGTGAGTGAGGGAGGGGCACAGAGAGGGGGAGACACAGAATCTGAAGCAGGCTCCAGCCTCAGAGCTGTCAGCACAGAGCCCACAGTTAGCGTGCGTCTTTGCTCTAAACTGTCATTTTTCTTTTTTTGGTTTTCTGATTCCTCCCCTCTCCTCAGGGAGGTTCTAAAGATAAGTTTCCAAGAAAGGTGGCTGTTTATTTATTCTGTTCATCCTGAGTGAGCAGTGGCTACAGATACGGCATTTGTCGAGGTTGAAGCTTGACACTTGTTAAAGCTAGGGCTGCTCTCTGTCTGGGCTGGGGGAGAAAGTCCAGTGGAAGAGAGTGTCACAGTGAGACTTGCCACCCTGTGTGTGGCGGGTCGCCGTGTCTCCTGGAGCTCTCCCGTGCAAGCACCACCTTTAATGGGGATCAGATCTGGGTCTCGGGACCTTCAGGAACAGTCTGATCAAAGGGGCTCCAGCATCTGAGAATTACTCCTCTTTGCCATTCACCAGGGCCCTGGTGGAAGTTGCTGGTGGCTAATTGTTCTACTTTGGAGGGACATGCCTGGCGTGCCCTGTGAGTATTTTCCAGGAAGAAGGCGGAGAGGCTGGCCTGGCTTTAGGGAAAACATCTGTAGACTTGTAGGTTGTGTGTGGGATTTCCTGGCCCAGCCTCGTTCGGAAGTGGGTCCTGTGACTGTGTTCATTTCCCTTAATGTTCGAGGGGAGAAAGAGTGGCCCCAAGACACTGAAGGGCAGGGCTGGGGGGAAGAGGCCATCACAGCATCAGTGTCCGAGGGACTCTGCTCTTGGGGAAGGAGGAGGAGGGGCCGGAGGGCAGAGTGTGTGTGAGGCAGCGGGGCGGGAGCGTAATGCCAGCCCGGCCCGCGGGGCACTACCGCCCGAGTCTAGTCGGCATCGAGTTTCGCTTCCTCCTAAACCAGTGACTGGCAAAGTCTCTAAGTCTAAGCGGAAAGTTTTATGACCAGGAACACAGGGTCTGAGGGGCTGTCCCTGGGCGGAGGTGCACCCAGAACGTTCCTTCCTCAGAAGGGCTCTGCCTGTGGACTTAGCCGGGTACCTTGGGTGGAAGGCACAAAAACCATGTGAAGTAACTTAAAGACGAGAGAACGTATGTGTCCTATGACTGACAGGTAGGGTTCTTCCAGCAGTGATTATCAAGATGGCTTTGGAAAAAAGGACCCCTCTCCCCCACAAAAACAAACAAACAAACAAAACTGAGAAAAACCCCAGAACAACCTAGAGCAATAGAGTTGGTGGCCTTTAGAATCACTTTCTTTGAGGGGCACCTGGGTGGCTCAGTTGGTTGAGCGTCCGACTTCGGCTCAGGTCATGATCTCGCGGTCTGTGAGTTCGAGCCCCACGTCGGGCTCTGTGCTGCCAGCTCAGAGCCTGGAGCCTACTTTAGATTCTGTCACCCCCTCTCTCTTTGCCCCTCCCCCGCTTGTGCTCTGTCTCTCTCTCTCTCTCTCTGTCAAAAATAAAATAAACATTAAAAAAAAATGAAAAAAAAAGAATCACTTTCTTTGATGTACGGCAGGGGACCTACACCTGGGGCTGCCTCGGGCTCCCTCTCTGACCTGAGGCTGCAGCTGCTGGGGGAGCTGAGTGCCACGGCCTCTGGGACTGTCTGCACGGACCTAGAGCCACATCGGGGAGGCGAGGAACCTGGGGAGCACTGGGGTGCTTGGCTGGCCTCTGGACTGGTCTTGAACAGCTCAGCTCGTGTCTCCTGCCCTCACTGGGGTGTCGTGGGAGGCGAGCCTGCTCCTGGGACAGCTCTTAGGTGTTTTGACACCTGTAGGGAATATCTTAAGTCACCAGACTGGAGATACGTGACCTAAAGCAGAGGGAAGGGGAAGGGGAAGGGGCAGGAGGAGGGCCGTCGGGCCTGGCTGGAAGCTTCCGGCAGTGTTCCCCCAGGATTTTTGCTGTTGATGGTATCTGATGCTAGACAGAAGTGGAGTCAGTGGGAAAGGGCTCCAGGTAAGAAAGGACAAGGCGTACCTTGGTGGCAGATGGTACCTGGAGGTGCTGTCTATGAGGATGAGGGAAAGCAGGGCTTGAGAAGTGGAGAGGTGTTTGTTCCTGATGTCTGTCACGTCCATTTGTTCTAGTGACAGATGAGACAAGGGTGTGTTGGCGCCCACCCCTCTCTGGGGGGTAGCTCTTAGCACCCAGTCTAACTGCACGGTCCTGGGGCTGCCCCCAGACTCCAGAGTCACGGCGAGGTCGAGCCAGGGCCCTGTGGTCACCAGCCATCTGCTCCCATGCACAGGACAGTGGGCAGGTGGCTGAGCGGAGGCTGTAGCCAGCAGTGTTCTTCTGGCCACTTTCTCCCTCCCTCATGTAGGCCCTGAGCCCTGGCCCTTCACGTGACCTCGGTGGACCAGAGGAGGGTTCTTTCTCCTTACTGGAAGACCGTGTGACTGTGGGTCCCTGTCTGTGACCAGCATATCGTACATGGACCAGAGAGCTGGGTGGCATTGGACTGAGGGGGTGCCTGATGAACTGACCTACTGCTCCCAAGAAAAAGCGGGGAGAGCCTGCGCGGGTCATCACCGGCCAGCCCAGCTCCACTGTTGGGAACAGTATAAAGCTCGACAAATTCCACCTTTAGAAAGCTAGTGGGCCACAGCACTGGCTCAGTGCAAAGCTGTCCTGGGTTCCTGGGCGTGTGGCATTGCGGGTCCACGCGGTGCCCTTGGAGGCTCAGTTACGACATCCGTGAAATGGGGCCGATACCCCATCCCCCTCTCTGTTGAGTCTACAGATAAAAAAGAATGCATGCTCATGTTGGGGACTCTGGAGAAGAAATGACAAATAAAATGTTTGAGTACTGTGCCTGTGGCTTTTAGTTTTAGTTTTAGTTTTTTATATATAGCATCATTCCTAGTGAAGTCTGCTGAAGAAACCCTGAAATGTTGCCGCTTTGTGCCAAAGGATGCATTAGTGTCACTCTTCAAGGAAACCCCTTAGTGCCTGTGAAGTGGAAAAGGTGCTGAACCTCAGAAACCAGTTTGCTCAGATGGGCTTTCTCGAATAACACACTTTCCGCCCTGTGTTCACTCTCCTGGCTTTATGCTGTGCATTTCCCAATCTATGCTTGAAATATATATTGTATTAATTATATTACACCATATTACATCATATTTATTATATTATATTATATTATATTATATTACTTATATTATATCGTATCATATCATACAATGCTATACTATGTTGTGTTATATTCATAATCTCCTGAAAACTGGTTTTCTCCAACCTCTCCAAATGTAACCATCTCTTCTAAAGCTCAGGGCTTGGGGCGTCTGGGTGGCTCAGTCGGTTAAGCGGCCGACTTCGGCTCAGGTCACGATCTCGCGGTCCGTGAGTTCGAGCCCCGCGTCGGGCTCTGTGCTGACAGCTCAGAGCCTGGAGCCTGTTTCAGATTCTGTGCCTCCTTCTCTCTCTGACCTTCCCCCATTCATGCTCTGTCTCTCTCAAAAATGAATAAACAAAAAAAAATTTTTTTTTAATAAAAAAAATAATAAAAGTCAGGGATTAAATTAATCCTGGCATGGTGTGTGGAAGGGAACCAGGGGTATGGGGGTGATTGGGTACAGGCTTTCCTGGAGACGGTATAAATTGCCCGACACTCAGGGGCCCTGGGCAGTATTTCCCTCATACTCAGATGTAATATTTCACTGGTAAACGTTCAGCGGGGATAAAATAATGGAGGGCTGCATGGAGGAGGGGACACTTCCGCTGAGCCTTTCTGAGCAGGTCTCTGTTGGGCAGGAAGAAGCAGCGAGAGAAAGCGCAGAGGAGCTGGAAAGGCCTGGGGGACTGGTGGAGGGCAGGGTGTGGGGTTTGGCTTGAGTGCACAGAGCAAGAGCGGGAGGCGGGATCAGAGGAAAACGTCAGGGGCCAAGTCGTGGAAGGCCTCGTGAGGCGCGGAGGAATTCGGACAGCCTCTGAAGGAGTTAAGAGGGGCGTCACGTGACCAGATTTGGGTTTAGGTTCGAAGAGAAAAGGAGAAAACAGCTCACCTTTGTTTCTTCATCTTGGTCTGTGTCACACAAGTGACTAGAATTCGGAGTTTCCAGATGTGTTACTTGAGACACTGGGTGGGGGCACCTGGGTGGCTCAGTCGGTTAAAGCATCAACTTCAGCTCAGGTCATGATCTTGCGGTCCAGGAGTTTGAGCCCCGCGTCGGGCTCTGTGCTGGCAGCTCGGAGCCTGGAGCCTGCTTCGGATTCTGTGTCTCCCTCTCTCTCTGACCTTCCCCCCATTCATGCTGTCTCTGTCTCAAAAATAAATAAACGTTAAAAAAAAAAAAAAGACACTGGGTGGCCTCTGTATGGGTCCTTCTTTATAGAATTAAAAGCCAGCCTAGGGTCTGACCCTAGGAAGCCAGAATGTGTGTGCAGGCAGGCGGAGCCGGTTAGCTAACAAGGAAGGCAGTAGGAACCTAAGGATTTTGTTTTTTAAATTTTATTATTATAGTTTTCATATTTATTTTTGAGAAAATGAGACAGAGCACAAGTAGGGGAGGGGCAGAGAGAGAGAGGGAGACACAGAATTTGAAGCAGGCTCCAGGCTCTGAGCTATCAGCACAGAGCCTGATGTGGGGCTTGAACTCATGAACCGTGAGATCATGACCTGGGCCGAAGTCGGACGCTCAACAGACTGAGCCACCCAGGCGCCCCCCTTTTTTTTTAATGTTTGTTTATTTTTGAGAATGGGGGAGGGGCAGAGAGAGATGGAGACAGAGGATCCGAGATGGGCTCTGCACTGACAGCAGAGAGAGTCTGACGCGGGGCTCGAACTCACGAACCGTGAGGTCATGACCTGAGTGGAAGTTGGAATCTCAGTGGACTGAGCCACCCAGGCACCCCAGGAACCTAAGGATTTTGGAAAGAGCGGCGTGTCGGGAGGCTGAAAGGGAGAGAAAGGCAACCCCGAGAGGAAGATGCAGCTGTAGGAGGTGATGAGGGGTCTGTGCCCGGGACCCTCTGAAACTAGAAAGGGACGGGAGGCTCCCCACTGAGGTTTTCTAAGCAGAGAGGACAATGAAATGGGGAAAGGCTAAGGCCCAGGCCTGGTGAGCTGTGACCAAGCCAGTGGGATTCTTCTGCAGCAGGAAGAAGGGATTTGGGGGGTGGTGTGGACGCGAGGGTGTCCAGGCTCCAGGCTCCTGTGGGAGCTCCAGACCCGGACTGCGCACTCAGAATTCTCCGGGTAGACGAAGGAGCAGCATCTCAGTCTTTGAGAGGCCCCCCAAGCCCTGAGTTTACCTGGGGCACACGCATCAGGAAGCAGTCTGCATTTCCTCTTCTCTGGGACCTGGAAAGAGCTAAGCTGGAAAACTTGATGCACGGGGGTAGGAGGGGTCGGCTCACCTCTGGACGTCCACAGAAGGGCACCCTCTACCTGCTGAGAATCCCTTGCTCTGAGTGACGTGGGTTCTCTCCTCGTCTCTCTCCTTCCTTCTCTTTCTGAGGCATTGCTTCCACGTCCCGGGGTGAAAATTGGTGTCTAGGCGAAAAAACCGAGGATTTGTGGGGCCTCCATCTTGAAAGGGTGCCTGGGGAATGAGTGGCTGGTTATTTTTCTGTATCTCAGTATTTTAGTATTGGCAGAAATGCTGGTTTTCCATCACTGATGTCTTTGCTGTGGGTTTTCTATTGACTTAAGTTTAGAGGCTGTGGAATGATGATTTGGTCGATGGATTTCCATCATCGAGTCTGATCTTGAGCTGGCCAATCCTTTCAGTGTTGTGTTGAACTTTACCACCTAAACCAAGCAGATGAATCCCACCCCCACCCCCCCCCATGGGGTTGGCTTTTGAAGGAAGCGTGATGTGGAAATGTCAAGAGTCAGACCTTTTCCATCTTCGTTTTGGGCAAAAATTGTCAGCTTCTCCATTTGCGTCGAGCACATGCGCTCACCACCTCCTCCCAGCCGTGGGAGCCCAAACCGAGGTGAACTCCTTGATTCCTTCCTTTTCTTCTATGGCTTGATCTGTCAACGTGGCCTGCGACAAATAAAGGAAGAGATAAACCCCTAATTATCTAAGTCAGCTTTCATTAAGATGCCAACTGGAGCCAGAAGCATGACTCTTAAAAATCGTAGGAACCTTGAGATAAGGGAAAACTTTGAGCCTTTGATGCAAGAGATGTGAGAAAACAAAGCACAAAGCGGCCCTTGTCCTAAAAAGGAGAGAGAGAGAAGTCTGGTGCTGGTTTAGAAGTCAGAGGGCTTGAAAGGCCTGAGGAATAGAAATAGGCAGGTGCCATTGTCCGATTTCTACCTCATTCTGTTCCTTTTATCATCAAATTGAGTAGTATAGTGGCAGGAAGGTCAGCTCTGAGGGTCTGTTTTAAGTCAATTGGGTTATTGTCACCAAACCCTTAACCTTGAGGCAGTTTGCCTGTTGGATGTGGGAAATTGGATCCATTCGATGGAGCATCGTCATATGTAATTGGAATCTGAGGTTCCTTATCAGCCTTGTCATATTTAAACCACTGATTAGGGCTCTGATACTTTCGTTATTGAATTGGCCAGTGTAAGAGCTGACTCTTGGAGTCCAGAAAAACAATCTTCTTGCTTGCATCCATAGTACTGACAGTAAAAAAGTAAATACTTATTATTTTAGCCAAAACTTTTTGAAAGCACACTTGGGATCTCAGCTTTCTCCTTAACCTTCCACGTGTGTCTCGAGTATGACTGCTCCTCACCTTGACTGCCGCTGCTGGTCTAGTGCACGGCCCCACCTTTTGTCTCTGGACTCCTGTCCCCTCGATGATCGGATGGGCTCTGCCCTAGTCCCCCACTGCTGCCCTAATGCTGTCATGGTGGCCTTTGAAGACCATACATCTGGGGGAGTCCTTCCCCCTTTGAAGCCCTCTGCTGGCTTTCCAGCTCCTCATGGCAGACTTCCTCCTCCTGGGTCTCTCCTCCTCCTGGGGGCCATAACTAAGGCTGCCTCTTGCACCTGGTAAGCTCCTTCCCACCTCAGGGCCCTTCATCCTGTGGTTCCCTCTGCCTGGAACCTTCTTTCTCCAGCTCTGTGATTACCGGCTCCTCCTTCCTTCTTCATGTCCGTCTTCTTTGACGGAATGCAAGAGAGAGAAACTCTAGGTGCACCCCGGAGCCCAGAACAAACTAAGTCAGCACACCATCTACTTTGCTGATTAGAATTTCTGCCAAAGTGGCTGTGAATTAATTCGGTAAATACTCGAGTGAAATTTATTGCTTGATTTTACAATTCCTCGCCCACAGCCTTTTTAGCAGCGTGTGTGTGTGTGTGTGTGTGTGTGTGTGTGTGAAAGAGAGCCGGGGGAGGGGGGTGTTGGGTGTGTAGGAGGAGCAAGAAAATCATAATCTTTTCTCCTTGCTCATGAATCATTGGTAGAGCTGTCCCCTGACTACAGGGGGCTTTAAAGAAAGTAGGGCTATGCTTTATGTTTCTCTGGTTCTGTTCGGGTGAAAGGTACAATAATCTTGGTTATAGAATTTTAACACACTAAGGACCGGAGAGAGTGAACGCTTTCTAGATGCCTGGCATTGTGTGAGTACAGAGTCACTTCTCATAGCAACCTCGTGTGGCCGGTGGTACTCCCACTGGATAGAGGAGGAGCTGGGCCCATGGTCAAGGTTGTGTGAAGGAACCTGTCCGAAGTTGCCCCCCTCACAAGTGGCAGAGCATGAGGTTTTGGAGCCAGATCTGTAAATGCTCATTTTTATATTTTGTAAATATTGTGCTGTCTTCTACAAAATTAACGGATTCAGATAATTTAGATATTATATATGAAGAGCATGCTCTACTTCAGACTTTATCTGTTCAGAATTTCTTTAATAGCATGTCAAAGACTGAGCATTGTTGCTGCATTGCATATGAGAGAATGGCGTGAAAAATATCCTGATGCAGGCAATGCCTTAGGAATGCATGTTTGCAAGGCGTTGAACAATACTTCTCTGCAACTGGCATGCTATTTACAAGCCATTATTTTCCTTTTGGTTCTGTAAAGCGATTGGAAGGAAGGGACAAAAGATTTAAGTGCTCCTTCTTTATTGTACAAAAGCACTGTTTGCAGACATTGATAGAAAAAGGGTTTTTAAAACTTTCTAAACGATGGGCTTTACTAAAGTACTACAGCCATCCCAAGGCCAGGTTCGTACATTTTGTTTCTAGTTGCAACATCGTGGTTGAGACTCAGGGTGGACTGCACATTGCCATTTATTTAGCAGAGCCGGGGAAGAATTTTTAGGGGAGAGTTTGTCTTTGTGATTCGCGGAGAGAGGCTGTGGGGGGTATTGGTTGAATATCACCTCCGGGCAGGACCCAGAGAATTACTGATTTTTAGGTAAATGAAATCTAACAATAACTAAAGCCTCTCTGAGTTTAGTTCTCTTAGTTAGCAAAGCTTCAGGGTCTCCGGAGGCTGGCTCAAAGTCAGCAGTCTCAGCAGGAGGGTGTGATGCTGTGATTTATAATCCCAGCTGCTTGGATCTCACAAGGAGCTCACAAGGCTTCCTGGGCTGCTCAGGGCTTAACAAAGTGGTTGAAATCTACCCGTATGGTGCGTAGAGCTGATCCTAGAACAACACGGGTTTGTGCTGTGTGGCCCCATATACATGTGGTGGTGGTGGTGGTTGTTGTTTGATGCAGTTTGGTGCTATAAACATATTTTCTCTTCTTTATGATTTACTTAATATTTTCTTTCCTCTAGTTTACTTTCCTGTAAGAATATGGCATGTAATACATACAACATACAAAACATGTGATAACCAGCTGTTTATGTTACCAGTAAACCTCCTGGTCAACAGTAGGCTATTAGTGGTCAAGTTTTTGGAGAGTCAAAAGTTATACTTGGATTTTGATTGCAT
This sequence comes from Prionailurus viverrinus, assembly GCF_022837055.1. Classification (NCBI taxonomy): domain Eukaryota; kingdom Metazoa; phylum Chordata; class Mammalia; order Carnivora; family Felidae; genus Prionailurus; species Prionailurus viverrinus. The sequence continues at coordinate 78,750,185 of NC_062571.1, forward strand.
GTGGGAGTCAGTGCCCCTAACCCCAGCATTGTTCATTGGGTCAACTGTATGTATTTGTTAAAAGCAACCTTGGTGTGACTCAGTAATGAATTTACGCTGAAACATTAGGAAGAGAGGACTCTAGGGATGTTAATGTCCAATGCAGCAAAAGCCCTCAAATCCTTTGTCCATTGCTATTATTTTATTTTTAAAGAAGCATCATGCTTTTTTTTTTCCTAAGGTTTTTTTTGTTTTTCTTTTTTTTTTTGCAGGGGTTGGGTGGGGAGAAGTGGGAGAGAGGCAGGGAGAGAAGGCGAGAGGGAATCCCAAGCAGGCTCTGCACTGTCCGCTCAGAGCCTGATGTGGGGCTGAAACCCATGAACTGCAAGATCATGAGCTGAGCCAAAAACAACAGATACTTAACCGACTGAGCCACCCAGGCACCCCTCCATTGCTATCGTTAATAATAACTTGCAAGGCTTTAAAAGACCACTCTAAAGGCAAAATTTTAAATGATGAATTACAAAGTCAAAACACATGAGCTTTAATTATTGATAGAAAGGGCACGATTCAGATAAGCAGGACAGCCTCCAAATATGCTTTTCCGCCTTTTGACTAGAAACAGGGAGGGAAACGGGGAGGTAAGAGGTGACGGCGTGTGCATGCGTGCTCACACACAAACACACACACACACACACACTCACACAGGGGGAGGGGAGGGCAGAGGAGAGAGAGGCAACCCTTGAGACAGAGACTCCAGAGCAGATGGAGGCCCAGCCGGATTCAGAGTCTGAGACAGAGGCACACAGAGATAGACACGGAGACAGACAGACAGACACTTAGGTGAGGCCACTTTAGACGTGAAGAACTGAGGAGCCGGGAATGCTGAGGCCGGAGCCACCCTTGCTCTGCTGAGTGGAAATCAAATCGTGGCCCCTTTGAAAGACTCTGCTTTGAGCTTAGTCAGCACTTGAGTCTCCCTTGACCCCATGATGCTATGGCCTTTGGTCCAAGGTGTGAATCAGTACGGGCAGCAGAATTCAGGGGCTGACCCAACCGCCCTGCAGAGGGCATGTGGCCAACCCCAGGGGTCTGGGTGGCCCACAACCTCCCCTGTTACCCAAAGTAGATTGTAGGAACTCAAACGGTTATAGTCAGGAGGGCAGGGCTGGGGCCTCTTGGATGCGCACTCGATGGCCAAATGAGGGGACAGGTTAAGGTGTGGCTGAGGAACAGGGGGGCAGGAGTGAGGAGGGCAGAGGGCAGGAGACCCAGGCTGGCCTGGCTGGCTGCCCCCATGGGGCGGTTGTGGATCTAGATGCCAAAACCCCGTTTGATCCATCACCCTGGAGCTGAGGATGCCCTGGAAACCGACGGCACCCAAATGTACTGGAGACTGAGTTGCAGACCAGCCATTGGGACGCAGAGGAAGCTGCTTCGTTTGGGACAAGGAGCACAAGACACGTGCTTTCGTCTCAGCTCTGCCCCTGCCGGGCTCTGAGCGCCTTCTTGAGTCACTGGGCCCTTTGGCTCCGGATTCTCTTCCTCAGGACCCAGAAGGATGTGAGCGTCTTGTGAGCAGGTAGCTGCTGTGTCTGACGCGGCTGCCCACGTGCTCGGCTCGGGATAGGTGACAGACAAGTCCTGCTGAAATTGTCTTAGAATGGTGTCCACATGCCTCACCTGTTGTGAGGGTCAGATGGGAGGAGGGGTGAGGAAGCTGAGGAACAAAGTGTAAAATTGGCTGGGGTGGGCAGTCCTTGGTTGAGGCGCCCCCATCCTGGTGCCCAGGTACTGCCTGGGAAACCACCCTGAAATCAGAAGGATGCTTGTGTGTGGAAGGTGAGCCAGGGAGGCAGAATGGGTGCTTCTTGGGGCACCTGGGTGGCTCAGTCGGTTAAGCGTCCAACTTCGGCTCAGGTCATGATCTCGCAGTTTGTGGGTTCGAGCCCCGCATCGGGCTCTGTGCTGGCGGCTCTGAGAGCCTGGAGCCTGCTTCAGGTTTTGTTTCCTTCTCTCTGCCCCTCCTCCACTTGTGCTCGCTCGCGCGCTCTCTGTCTCTCTCTCTCTCTCAAAAATAAAGTAAAAAAAAAAAACCAGAATAGATGCTTCTCACTGGGTGTGGGAGCACGTGAAGGGGCAGGTCCCTGGTGGGTGCGTCTGCCCTGGGCTGTTCAGAGAGGAAGGCTGTGTTCCCACTGCCACGCTTTTTCCAAAGTCCTTGCTGGCTCCTTTCCTTGTACCGCGTCTCCCTGGACATAGTCCAGCTAATCGGGCCCCCACTGCGTTCCGTTCTTTGCATCTTGGACCTAGATAGGCTTGGGAGGGCGTGCTTAACGGATCTGGGAAGGCCCCTGGTGTCCCCAGCAGCGAGGTTGGGCTCTGCCCTCTTCAGGCCAGCATCTGCCCTTTTACCAAGGCAAACACATAATTGTGCTGAGATACCTTTTTCTGAATCCAAAAACAACATATATGTTGCCTATATGTGCATATATTTCTGTCTCTACATAGGTATATATGTGTTATGTAAGTGGGCCTATGTGTTTATGTATACTTCTTTGTGTTTATACATAATTATGATGTCCCAGATCAGTTCCTACTGTATGCAATTCCTTAATTTGCTGTTTTTCCTACTTATTACTTGGAGCTCTCCTGACGGTACATGTGAACCCAGCATGCCCGCGTCATCAGTATGCGGTGCTGAGGGAGGGGCTGTTACCTGCCAGGTGCTGGGGAAACCCTAGGGGCTGACCAGACATTACAGTTCCTTCTGAGTACTTGCATCTTCTTTCATGGTTTTTCTATGTCATGGATCACTCAGTCTTGATAGATGCTCTCTGTGCACCTATCTTCTCTGCCCCTCTGACTTGCTTTGGTTTCAGAAACTAGGTACCAAACTGTCTGCGTCTGTTAAGGCTGATATAACAAAAGTGCCACATGGGGCGCCTGGGTGGCTCGGTCGGTGAAGCACCCGACTTCGGCTCAGGTCGTGATCTCGCGGTTCGTGGGTTCGAGCCCCGCGTCGGGCTCTGTGCTGACGGCTCAGAGCCCGGAGCCTGCTTCGGATTCTGTGTCTCCCTCTCTCTCTTCACCTCCCTTGCTCGTTCTCTGTCTCTCAAAAATAAATAAAAAGGTAAAAAAAAAAATTTCAAAAGTGCCACAGATGAGATGGCTTTAACGGTACCCATTTATTCCCCACAGTTCTGGAGGCTGGGAAATTCAAAATCAAGGCCCCAACAGATTTGGTGACTGGCAAGAGCCTGATTCCTTGTTCATAGATGGTCGTGTTCTTACGGTAAAGTCACGTGGCCGAAGGGGACAAGGCAGTTCTCTGGGGTTTCTTTTTCTAAGAGGGCCCTACTCCTGTTCTAATCCCATTAGAAATTAGGTTTCAATGTGAATTTTGGGGACATTTACACATGCACATTGAATCATAGTGCAAACCCGTTAGGATAGTATATAAAAGAAGGAAAAGTATGTTTTTGGACAAGACCAGAAGAGCTTTCCACTGAGTACCATACAGGATTTTCAGCGTGCTTGGTTGAACAGATATTTATGTGTTTACTTGGGTGCTGGTTGTGTCTCACCTGGGTGAGATACTGTTTGCTTGTTAACGGTCTGACTAGGTAGGATGGTCTGGAGTTGTTCCTAGAGAAAAGGGAAGGCCTCTTGGTGATGATCTATTGGAAGCTCCTTTCTTTTTAAGTTTATGGTATTTTTTGAGAGAGAGAGAGCAAACAGAGGAAGGGCAGAGAGAGAAGGCGAGAGAGGATCCCAAGCAGACCCTGCACGGTCCACACAGAGCCTGATGTGGGGTTCGAACCCATGAACCATGAGATCATGACCTGAGCCAAAATCAAGAGTCAGATGCTTAACTGACTAAGCCACCCAGGCGCCTCTCAGAGGCTCCCTCAATTCTGTGTGTTCTATTTTTTTTCTAGCTAGCCTCCATAAATATCTTATTTCCAGTTAGATTTTTCAGAATCTGAGTTTAACGATTCCAACTAAAGTCACCCAAGCCAAGAGTTCAGCTACAAAGATGAGATGTCAGGGATATCATTGCAGAAGGCAAGGGAATTAAAGGGTAGCCGAGTCTCCCTTCTTTCTTTATTTCTCCTGAGACTCGATTGGCATTCTGGCATCTCTCCAGCATCCGCTTACAAACAGGTGGAATCCGCAGCCTGGGGCTGCTGACTCAGCCTGCATTCACACCGCCTGCAGGAAGGCGCTCAGCCACTGGAGAGCCTCTCTTGCTCAGCGCCTGGTATCATTGCACATAAGTCCGTTTTAAAACTAAGTGTGTGGGGATGGGATGTTCCCTTGGGCACCTGTGTGTGCACCCACACACGCACAATGCCGCACCGAGCCTCCCCCATTCTGGAAACACTCCCCTGACCCTGGAGTTTATGGGTTGTGTACACCTCGAAGGAAGGATAGAGTCCAGATCGGCGTGACTTTCAGAGTCCCTGCGTCCTCCGGGACCCACTTCTGTCCACAGACGGTCTGGCAGGACGGCCCTCCCACGTCGTGCGTAAGCTCCAGCTTCCCCTCCATGCCCAAATCGGTAGCTGTGATGAAATAAAAGAGAAGACGCAGTTTGCTAGCAAATTACACTTCCCCGAGTTTCTTTCTTTCTTTTTTTTTAATGCGGGGCTCGAACCGTGGGATCGTGACCTGAGCCAAAACCAAGAATTGGATGCTTAACCGACTGAGCCACCCGGGCGCCCCCATTTCCCCAAATTTCTAATGGCGCGTGACATAGCTGGAAAGAATTCCGTGGCAGACGTTCATTGCTTGTGGGTCTCCTGACCGCCTTTCGGGGGATTCTGTCTGCCTCCCCCATCTATTCCATGGGATCTGGGTGGGTTGTTTATTTATGTGTGCTTTTGTGCCTCACCATGCCACTTCCCTCGCCGGGGATGCTATCTAACCTCGAAACGGCCAATGTGTTGATTGCCAATATCCCTTGAGCCCTGATGGTATCCCTAAGTAGCCAAGTGACAGCTACTTGTATCCGAAGATGGGAGCTGTCTCATAAACCCCACAGACGCTACGTGCTGGGAATCTTGGGAGAAGTGTGCTGTCACCTGCTTTGATTTTCCCTGGAGTGTGAGCCTGGAAGACTCTAGCAGCAGCCCGGCTTGCCAGACCCAGCGCTGTGTTCATGGAAGACGGCACCTGACTCAGTCACCCGACAGTCCAGGAAGGGTGTTAGCTCTTGGTTGTGTTGAAATAATGTTCTCCCTTGACTTAAATGTTAAGGAGTGATATTGCAGAGCAAATCCCTTTTTTCTTTTCTTTTTTTTAATGTTTATTTTTGAGAGAGAGAGACAGAGAGAGACATCCAGTGCAAGTGGGGGAGGGGCAGAGAGAGAGGGAGACACAGAATCTGAAGCAGGCTCCAGACTGAGCTGTCAGAACAGAGCCCGATGCGGCTTGAACTCAAGAAATACGAGTTCGTGACCCGAGCCGAAGCTAGATGCTTAACCAACTGAGCCACTCAGGCGCCCCACAAAATCCTTTTCTATATGCATGATAGGCACATTAAAGTGAAAGACCCTGTTCAGTCAGCCCCAAAAAATTACCAGTCAAGTTGTTTTAGGCAGGAGGGAAGTGTGTGTGTGTGTGTGTGTGTGTGTGTGTGTGTGTGTGTGTGTGAGAGAGAGAGAGAGAGAGAGAGCAAGAGAGAGAGTATGCACACGTGTTCCTGCAAGGACCGCATTTCTTGACAAGCCTGTCTAAAGTGGAATATTTTGATGAATAGAATTTAGTGGAGAGCAGTCTCACAAACACCCTGTCACTCACAAATCCATCAGACTCTTAGATGCAGAGATGAAGGAGGTGATCTGATCTGCCGAGAGCTCCGTTTTTGTTTCTGGAAGATCTCCCCCACTTCAGGGATGGCCGGTGGTCTTTGGGGCTGGAGGACGTGAGCCTCCTATGGATGCAGGGCTTTGGGCCAGCACTGTTGCCTCTCCCTGGGTTTGGTCAGGGGGAGGGAGGCTGGGGGGCACTTGCACCACTCGCTCAGGTGGGCCCCCCCCCCTCCAGAACCTGAGAGGGTGGGGCTTATGTCAGAGGAAGCTCCCCGCCTCTAGAGTGCTGGTGCTGGGACCATTCACTCTTTTTTTTTTTTTTTTTTAATTTTTTTTCAACGTTTTTTATTTATTTTTGGGACAGAGAGAGACAGAGCATGAACGGGGGAGGGGCAGAGAGAGAGGGAGACATAGAATTGGAAGCAGGCTCCAGGCTCCGAGCCATCAGCCCAGAGCCCGACGCGGGCCTCGAACTCTCTCGAACACCGCCAGATCGTGACCTGGCTGAAGTCGGACGCTTAACCGACTGCGCCACCCAGGCGCCCCTGGGACCATTCACTCTTGCTGGGTGGTCACAAAATCCTCTATCCCCAGGCTCACTTTCACAAGAATTCTGAGAAATTGCTATAGAGATAGGTAACTTTCTAGGAGAACTTTCCTTTAGCAATGTTTAAGAATGAACTGTTTCTTGGACGCCTGGGTGGCTCAGTCGGTTAAGCTTCTGACTCTGGGTCAGGTCATGATCTGGCGGTTCATGGGTTTGAGCCCCACGTCGGGCTCTGTGCTGACAGCTCGGAGCCTGGAGCCTGCTTCGGATTCTGTGTCTGTCTCTCTTTTTGCCCCAACCCCACTCATGCTCTGTCTCTCTCAAAAATAAATAAACATTTGGGGCGCCTGGGTGGCGCAGTCGGTTAAGCGTCCGACTTCAGCCAGGTCATGATCTCGCGGTCCAGGAGTTCGAGCCCCGCGTCGGGCTCTGGGCTGATGGCTCAGAGCCTGGAGCCTGTTTCCGATTCTGTGTCTCCCTCTCTCTCTGCCCCTCCCCGTTCATGCTCTGTCTCTCTCTGTCCCAAAAATAAATAAACGTTGAAAATAAATAAATAAATAAATAAATAAATAAATAAACGTTGAAAATAAATAAATAAATAAACAAACAAACAAACAAACAAATAAATAAACATTTAAAAAATTTTTTTAAAAAAAGAACAAACTGTTTCTTGATAATCAGATAACATGTAAGTATAGGTAACTTTAGATTTCCAGGTGGGGGGCGGGCACTGAGGTTAGGAAGGAGTCTCTTATTGACGAAAAGCAGGCTGGTTCTATGGAATGTCGTGTCGTGTCCTTGCTGGAAAGGGCTGGTTACTTTGGGAAGTCACTGCAGCTCTCCTGGCCTCAGTTTCCTTGCCTGTTTATTTTATTTTATTTTTTGAAGTTTATTTATTTATTTTTCAGAGAGCACGCATGCAAGTAGGGGAGGGGCAGAGAGAGACAGAGAATCCCAAGCAGGCTCTGTGCTGTCGGCACAGACCCTGACGTGGGGATCCAACTCATAAACCATGAGATCGTGACCTGAGCTGAAATCAAGAGTCAGACATCACACCCATGCGTCCCTCCTTGCCTGTTTCAAAGGATGTGATAAGCATGTTGGAATGGGAAATTTTCTTCCGTCTTCAGGGTTGGAAGATTCAGTCTGTGGTGTTTGAGATTTATTTCCCCAAACCCTTGAATTACCTCCAGTGCAACTTGAGCAAAACATAATCATTTAATAAGCTGAAAAACTACATTCGTATCACCTCTTTATAAAGAGAGACCCGTGTTTTGTTTATACACATAGACATTCACACATACTTTTGTGTATATGTGTATGTACGTGTTATTATACTAACTTCATTTTATATCGTGCTAACCTATATTACATTAACTAATTGGTGTGTGGGTGCTGATCTTTTACTATTTTGTTGTTATAGTTCATGGAAGTAAAACATGAAAATATTTAAAGTAAAAACAGAGGCCAACAGGCCCTGGGGTTCTACACTTTGCCAGCTGTCCTGCTTTGGGGACAGTTTGCATAAGTCTCTGTTTTAACACAGTGTGTTATCTGTGGAGGGACTGATTCCTTCATTGCGTGGAGCAGAGTTTTCGAACTGTGCTCAGTGGAACTTCAGAACTATCGAGAGATTCTCTGAAATCTGAGAAAATGTTTGAAAAAATACTTTATAACTCTACGAACACACACCCGGGGAACTTGACAGGTTTAGTTTCGGTGGCTAGCACAGTCTCTCTGTACTTGGGATTATACGTTTCTATCTTTCCTTCCCTTCTGTGCACACCACACTGGGTGGCATTGGAGACCGCCAGCATATTGCCTTGTGCTGATGGATTAATTTAGTTTTGTTCTTCGGTAGCTCTTCTGCCCTGTCTGCCTTATTAAAGAATACAGGGCAAGCTGTTAAAAAACAGGTGTTGGTTGTAATCACTCATCAGGTTGCATCAGGACTTTTCCTGATAATGTGCAACCAGGGGAGAAATCGGTAGACAGAGCTCATGTTGCAATTAGCATCCCCAACCCCTAGTGTCAAATTTTCAGGTTTGTCAAATAGCTTTATTGTTCCCAATGATAGACTGTGTAGTAAGAATATAGTATAAATTGAGCTTATAAAATAAACGCAACTTTTCTCTATGCATAGGATTCATTTGGAAGAATAGTTCTGCTGTTGAAAATATTGGGGAGCCACTGAGACAGGGAAAAGAACACAGATTTTATAGGCAGACGGTTCTAGATTTGAGCCCAACTTCCGTAGCTTACTAACTAGATGGCCAAGGGCAAAGTACTTTGCTTCCCATAGTAATGCCATCTGTAAATTGGGCTTGCTCACCGCCAGGCAGGATATTTTTGAAGATTACAGAGAAATGCGCAAATGGACCTAACCCGTGACCTGACACATTACAAAAAGTTCAGCATATGATAACTATTACCAAGGTTTTCGTGCTGGGCCATATTTCATGCCTGGCCGTTAAGAGCTACCTTTTACACTATGGAAAGACATTCTCTCGGTTTATTTGCATGTATTTGCATATTGACTTATATGGTGAACATAGCATATGCATATCCTGGTAAATACATTTTCGTATAATTTAGAGACGTTTTGGCAGACTGGAGTGGCGCGTTCTTTCTGATGCATCTTTGCAGCATTAAGTTAATTTCCTTTTCTTTCATTTTGAAAGTCTGTGGAGCCTTAACCGAAGAATTTATTGTACTTTAGTTTTTTCTAGTAGAAAAAAAAATCAAACAGCCGATGGGAACTGCTTTTATGCATTGGGGCTCCAAAGTGCTGCTTTATTTTTGTGTACAGGCTCTTTGTGGGTGGACTGCAGAAATCCCTGCTCTTGGAAATGTTTCTGAGCCCTCTGGGAAACTGAACAGGGAAAAAAGAGCTAATTAAAAAAGCTGCCGTCCGCCTCCTCTAATTAACTTGCTCTCTGCTCCTGGGAGAGGGTACGGAAATGTGAAAATAACACAGGCATCACCGGAAGTGAATGCCATTCTTGTGGTGCTCCGGTCGGTCGCCCGGTGGTGTTGTGATGCAGAAATGGTTCATGGCAAACAGGCAGGGAATCACAAAGGGGCTCCATGTGCCCTCTGCCTCCCTCACTGGGCAGTGGTGAATGGGGGTTCCTTCTGAGCAGGTGTTCCGGCCATCCGGGCAGCTGCAGCAGGAGAGACCTCATTGGAATTCAGCAGCTTGAGCCCAAGAGTATCCGGCCCTCCCTGTTGCTTGCCTGTGCTGTTAGGGAAGAGCAGGGGCCCTCTGCGCTCTAAAGCCGCACATCGCCCGGGCCCAGGGTTGCAGAAGCCAGGGGAAGAGCTCTCAGCCTCTCGCCCCCTGTCTCTGCTGCACTTTGGAGAAGCTCGCAGCATCCGTGACTGGCGGTGCTGCTAACTTCTTCCTGACATCTTGGGCAGATTAAGATCCCAGAGACAACGGCAAGGGAATCAGGGGTGGGCATTTAGGGGACAGAGGCCGTCCTTCAGCCGAGATGGCTTTGGCCTCCTGGCGGATGTGGCCTCTGGTGGAATGGGCCCAGTGGATGTGGACAGCAGTGACTAGCCGTGGAGACTCCAGTCTGATGGCCCTCCAAGGAAGTTCTGGAAAGAGGCAAGTTGGCTTTGTGTGTCTTGTCAGTGCTGCCCCTGCCACATTCCGTGCTGGGGGGCAGGGTGACTTCCGGGACCCCCCAGGGTGATCCAGACTCTTATTCCTCTTTGATATTCCATTGTGTAACTTCCTTGTGTTTTTCATGCCCGTCAGCAGACTCTGCAAAGCTCAGGTACCTCGATCTGTCGTTGTCCAAGCGTGTATCTTCACTTCCCTACACAAAAGCGAAGGCCTTTAAATATTAATGTGTGTTTGTAAAAGGTCTGCATGGCCCCCATCCTGTTTGTGTGGAGTAAGTCTTTACTCAGGAAATTTGATAGTGTGCAGGCTTCAGCTCGTTGGATCTCATCAAAAGCAGATCCTATGTTTCTGTTCATCTCTTTGGGTCCCCTGAGGGCTTTGTGGCTTTGCTGGAGGAGCCAGGGTTCTTGGGGATGGGGGAGGGGGGTCTTTGGCACTGACAAAATGAGCCACTAACGAGTTGTAAAAACATCAATGTAGATTTTTCTGAAGGAGAACTCACCAAATGGCTCTTTTTCCCTGTGCCGGCAGACGGTGGAGGGATTGGCTTGGTTCCTGGCTCTCTCTGCCCGCTGGCAAGACAGTCGTTGAAAGAGGCTGCCCTCTGCCGAGGTCACTAGTCCTCTGACCCTTGCAGAGCTCAGCAGTGTGAGCACCTCGTGCTCCGATGCTCACCTGGTCCGTCACCCTCTGATTCCACGTCTTCACCCAGATTGACCCGCTGGGCCACGGTGTCAGCCCGGAACTTAAGTAGCTGCCCTCTTGATAATTACCTTTCTTGTTGCAAATGAGTAAGCGGCCTTTTGGTGTATTTAAAAGATCTTGAGATGGGCATCAGCCCAGGTGATGCTCTGCTTCTTGGGCACTGGCATCCTCAGAGCAAGCTTGGGCCAGGACCGTGGACTGCTGGGCACTTGAGCAAGGGCCTCAGGGCACATGCCTGGCTCCACCATCTGGGGACGCCTCATTCTTTCTGGCTTAAAATGGAGCCCCCAGGAGAAGGGGCGTGATGAAGAAGGGCCATCTACTCTGGGTTTTCTGGAGCCCAGGACAAGGCTTTAGTTTGTTGAGCAGCTCCCCACCCTTCCCCCCCCCCCATTACTGGGAAGGGCATCCTCTGGGTGGAATTTTGGGCCAGTTCTCTGGGTGAGACCATCCTGCTGAGCAGTGAGGGTCATTATCATATCATTGGGGTCAGCAGGCTGTGTTTTCTGTCTCCCGCTGGCACATCCTCCAGTGAGCTAGCTAGCTTGCTTTCCTTCTTTCTTTTCTTTTCTTTTCTTTTCTTTTCTTTTCTTTTCCTTTCTTTTCTGTTCTTTCTTTCTTTCTTTCTTTCTTTCCCTTTACCTCTTTCCCTCCTTTATTTTTCTTTCTTCCTTCCTCCCTTCCTCCCTCCTTTCTTTCTTTCTTTCTTTCTTTCTTTCTTTCATCCTTCCTTCCTCCCTCCCTCCTTCCTTTTTCTTTCTTCCTTCCTTCCTTCCTCCCCCTCCTCCTTCCCTCCTTTCTTTCTTTCTCTTTCATTCTTCCTTCCTCCCTCCTTTCTTTTTCTTTCTTTCTTTTCCTTCCTTCCTTCCTCCCTCCCTCCCTCCTTTCTTTCTTTCTTTCTCCCTCCCTCCTTTCTTTTTCTTTCTTTCTTTCTTTTTTTCTTTCTTTCTTTCTTTCTTTCTTTCTTTCTTTCTTTCTATTCTTCCTTCCTCCCTCCCTTCCTCCTTTCTTTTCTCTTTCTTTCTCCCTCCCTCTCTCTTTTTTTCTTTCTTTTCTTCCTTCCTTCCTCCCTCTCTCCCTCCCTCCTTTCTTTTTCTTTCTTTCTCCCTTCCTCCCTCCTTTCTTTTTCTTTCTTTCTTTCTTTCTTTCTTTCTTTCTTTCTTTCTCTCTTTCTTTCAGTCAACAGATGTTTATTCACTGCCTTTTGGCTTCAGCTCAGAAATGCTGTGAGAAACCAGATTGGCTGCCATCATGGCCTTGAAGCTCAGTAGATGAGAGAGACAATTAACACAATTAGAAGGTGAATAAATCCATAATAAGTTGTGAGAAGCTCTGGGAAGGAAGGGCAGCAGGAGAGAATGACGGGGCGGAGAAAGGCCATATGAGATTTGGTTTCATGGAGTGGGGATCCTACAGCGTGTTGGAATCATGGCATCGAAATGCGTTCCTGGGAATATCAGTTTGAGTGAATTGGCGTCAGGGTTGACCAAAAGATTCCCCTGTGTTTGTATTTGCCACTAAGGCCAGAAATAGGAATTTTTCTTAGAGCTAAGTTTCAAAGCATATATCATTTGGGCACAAAGCTGGTGATAATGAGATTCCCTCTTGGGAATCATGAGGGGAAATGATTTTGCTCACGTCTGTCCTGGAACAGTCGAATTGGGTGAGCCTGATTCTGGCAGTGCCGGGTGGGGGGGTCAAAGTGCCGCACATCCTCAGCAGCACTGACCCCTGGCCCCTCAGAGCAGACTCAGCCCTGGCCCCCACCTAACCTTGCGTTTCTCCTCTCTTCTCTGCATCAGGAGTTCTGACTCTGAAGAAGCATTCGAGACCCCTGAGTCGACGACTCCTGTGAAAGCCCCACCAGCCCCACCTCCGCCGCCCCCCGAAGTCACTCCAGAACCTGAGATCAGCACACAGCCTCCTGTGGAAGAACCAGGTAACCAAGGTCAGGTGCTCCCCAGGGGAGTTTGGGGGCAGCCCTGGGCTGGTGCAGCTGGAGGAGGGCACCCACTCCAGGGGGCCGTCACTGGGGCTCTTTAGACACTCCCAGCCTCTGGGGCCTCTGCTCTGGGCTGTGTTTTGTGAATGAAAACTGAGAGTGAGCAGATATAGTGGATTATATGTATGGGGGAGGCCTGTGGAGAAACCACCTGACATCCAGAATTGGATTTGATGGGCCAAGCGGGTCTGGGAGGTTTCTGTTTGGGATTCTATCTTGGGTTCTAGTATGTGGCCCTTGGGCCCTGTAAGAACACTGGTTCTGTCTGGACAGCCCGCATGAACCTGCATTTTTATTAAAGACCATAGCCCCCATGGGCTTGGGAATAGAGATAAGCGGTAAATGGGAAAGAAGAGAAAGCCATAGATAGCCAAACCCGCTCGTGGATGGATCATTATTCCTCGCTAATCACAAGTTACCTGATTTCATATCACTTTCTTCCCTAGTGTGACTTCAAACATAGACCTTTCCGTGCCTTTCAAATGTGGTTCCTAGAGGTGGTGGGGGCGGGGGGACGACATAGCTCATTCCCCAGCCTGCCCACCTAGCTGGTGCTCTCTGCATACATCCTCCAGTTATACTGCAGGGGTGGGACCACCTCCAGCCTGAAGGTTTAACACGAGACCTGGAAGGAGATGGGGACTGCCAGAAATGGCCCCACAGGCTGGTCAGGGGCCAAGTGGTCCCAGAAGTATGGCCCCCTAGCCTGGTCAGTGGGCCAAGTGGTCCCAGAACCGATTCTACAGGCTGGTCAGGAGTCAGGTGGTTCCAGAAATGGCCCAGCAGGCTGGTCAGGGGGCCAGGTGGTACCGTCCCGAAACCTGGACTACCTATCTGCTTTGGGCCCTGTAGTTTAGACGGCCTCACTCTGGCTTTCCTCCAGCCACAGCCCTTGCTATGTGGTGGGGCTGCATGGCCAACCTCCCCTTACACCACATTGTGGATACCTGGGGCAGCCACTTCCTGGGCCCGCCTAGTCCCCTTCTCATGGCCCATCTTCCCAGGGCTGACTGTACCCATGTTTGTACCTCTCCGCCAAGGAGGAACCAAGGATGGGCCTGGGGCCTGCAGGTGGGGTGTCCACATACCTGTGCTCAAGGCCACCCCAGGTGAGGGATGGGGCTTGGGTGAGTGGAGAAGGAACAGGCTGATGGCCGGGCCTCTGTTCATACTCTTGCCCTGGCCAGGAACCAGGTGAACTGTAAAATAAAATGACATTTTGATCTTGATGTTGGTTTTACAAAGAAATGGGTAGAGTTCTTTATACCTGCGTGGGTTCAAACAGACCCTTACTTTAGAAAGGGTTGACACTCCAGGGCTGATCCGCAAGCAAATACACTCCCTTGCCCTGGGGGGAAAGGGTTAGGACCATTTTTAGGGAGGGCAGATGTCTTTGCTGCTGTCTGGCAAGTACAGTTTTCAGATTCTCCCGTCTTGGACAGCTCATCAGTTAGTAGCGTCTGATTCTGTATGGCCAGTTCTAGGTGCTGGACCCGAAAAGGGGAATTCTTGTAATTTATTTGATTTTGAGGTGGAGAAGGAGCCAGGCCTGCTGAGTCTTAAGCATTACCATTTTTTCTTCCATACTGGAAAGCATATAAAAATTCTCTTCCTATAATATTGTAAAAACTAATCATGGATGACAAATAGATTATAATTCCTAGGTCAAACGTGTGCATAGGAATAAATCATTCTTTTTTTGTGTGGGTACAAGTCATGCCCATAATGTGTGGGGCACTTTAGGAAAGAATTTGGCAGAAAATGATGGTGTATTGCAGCGCACAGACCATCCCCACGCACCAGGGAGTGACCAGGGAAGGCCATTGCTGTGAGCAACCGTGCACCTTCCAGAATTTCCAGCCACGTATCCTCGCTGCGTCTGGGGATGGTTTGCTGCTTCTTTTCTTTCTGCGGCCTGCCCTTGTTCCTGCTGCCTGGCTTGCTTTTCAACAAAGCAAAGAACAGTCTGCATCCTTAAAAACAAACTCACACACACAGCACCCGCCTCTTTCTGAGACGCCAGTTTCTGAAAGAATGAGCATTGTAGGGGATTAAGAGATAACCCCCACCCGGAAGGGGTTGGAGCTGGTAATTGCCACGAGTCACAGCCCCACGGAACTTTTGATCCCACCAGTTGGAGTCTTTGAACAGGGACTTTACGCTTCTCCTTCTCAGAAAATTCCAGCGGAGCTAAATATATGTGGATTACACAATACGGACTCTTACGGTTGGGATTGTGACTGCTTAACGCCCCCCCCTGGCTTGGGCTGTACAGAGATCCATTTGCTTTCCTTCAGTTATTAGAAAAGTCTGCTTGTCCATTCTGCAGACAGCATGGGGCACAGCAGAGGCCTGAGAAGGCGGAAGTGCCTGCTTTCAGAGGTGGCTAGAGGGGGAGAAACGTTCCTTCGGAGAACCACAGGAAAGAAAGGGCAGAGGGGGGATGTCTGTTGTTTGGTTTGCCTCCGCAGAGTGCCTGGGATATTGCTAAAGGGGCCGGAAGAGCCACATGAAATAATAGACTAGACCCTCGGCTGTGAATAAAGACATGATTTGCGCTCCTGGAAATCCACATTGTACAAAACAATCAGCTACCTTACCCTGGGTCCTGCCAGCTGTTTGTGCCCCCTGGGACAGAAGATTGGGAGATACCGTGTGCCCACCTGTATCTGGCCCTCTTTGGGGCTGGGCCAGAATGAAGCTTGTCTGAGCCCAGTTTTCTTGTCCGGAAGAACCTCCTTCCCTTTCTGACCTTCCCTGGTTCTAAGATTGCAGCGCGTGGCTGCTGTATGTTGGCCAAAGCCGGTCAACGAGGGACATAAGTGAATGCCACATAATTAAGTAATAGCACCCGCTTAAGCGTCCACTGTGTGCTGGGCCGACGCTGGGTCCTTTGTGCATTTCATCTCCCACTCAGCCGAGACTCATCCCCTGCACTCACAGCATCTCTGCGCGTCTGGTAACAACCACCTGCTTCCCCAGTGAGATGCGGGGCTTCCAGACCACGCCTTCCATCTCACAGCACACGAGGGGCTCTGGGATCGGAACCCAGACCTCTTGACTCCCTTCCGTTTGGGGACAGGGCTGCTCTCCACCGGTGGACTGAGCTGGTGCATTTAAGTACCCCGAGGCAGGGGATGGGCAAGCAGTTGTGAGGTGAGCAGCAGGCAGATGGCCAGTGAAGGAAGCACTTCCATGATACCAGAGGTGGACTCCTCCCGTGGTTGTCCTCCCTTCGGGAACACTGCTCCCCTCCGGGATAAAGCCCGTTTTCTTAGCCTCGCTGGGAGACTGCCCAGCACCGGGAAGGCCCACACTGGGGCCTTGGAGGTGACTGGAGACACTGCCCTGCGTGCCCTGGGTCTTTCCTCTCTGCCCCATGGAGAGTGGGGCCTTTGCCGAGGCAGTGGTTGTGTTCCACACAGTGGTTCGTGGCCACCGTCTTCAGATTGACTCAGAAAGGAGCTCAGCACACCTAGTGGCTTCTGTCCCCACAGGGGACCATGTCTCCATACTCACTGTCACTTGCCTTCTTCTCCCCTGAGGTTGCTCTGCAGGGGTGTCCCTGCAGAGAGATAGGAAGGCATCCGGGAGCCCAGCCTGGGGCAGGGGCACAGGGAGTGGGTGTCACTGTGGCATGTGCAAGAGTTGGGGGCCCCCCGGCTGCCACGTCCCGGTGCTGCTATTCCCTGTGCTAGGTGCTTCTATGGTTTCCCTTTTCAGCCTCACAAGAAGGCCTGATTTACAGCCGAGGCTCAGAGGAGTCACAAACGGGAGGAGGGTGGGCATACCGAGAACCTGGAGGGGCCCTGAGCCTCCGGACTCACACTGACTTCCCTTAATGACCTCGTCAGGGGATCTGAGTGCACTCAGTGTCCAGCACAGTGGCCCCTGACGACCCAGTGAGTCACAAGAGTATCTCAGGATGCTCGTGGGCCCCACACACCCGGGCAGGTGGCTCGCTCTCTACTGGGATGAGTATAAGCTGGGCTCCATATATGTCTTCCTGTTATAGATGCCTTTTAAAAAATATTTAAATTTATTTTTGAGGAGAGGGGAGAGGCAGAGAGAGAGGGAGACAGAAGATCACAAAAGAGCTCTATGCTGTGAGCCCGATTCAGGACTCGAACTCACAAACTGTGAGATCATGACCTGAGCAGAAGTCGGACCCTTCACCAGCTGAGCCACCCCGGTGCCCCTGTGACAGATGACTTTTGCTAAGAATAGAACAGGGGCACCGGGGTGGCTCGCTCCTCTGGTTGAGCACTCGACTCTTGATTTCAGCTCAGGTTATGATCGCAATGTTGGTTGTGAGATCGAGCCCCACGTTGGGCTCTGTGTTGGTCATGGAACCTGCTTAAGATGTTGTCTCTCTCTCTCACTCTCTCCCTCCCTCCCTCCAACCCTTTTCCCCCCTTGTTTGATCGCTCTCAAAAGAAAAAAAAAGAATAGAACAACAAGTAACAATTGTGAGCATTTTCTTTGTAGCAGCCACTGTCAGAAGCATGACCTCTAATTTCTGTAGCAGCCGGGAGGTGGTACCGGGGCCAGTGACAATGAGGCACAGTGGGGTTAAGAGACTTTGGCCAGGGCCACCCAGCCGATCGGCAGCAGAGCCCGGGTTTATGTGCCTGTGGACTCGTCAGCCCAGACTCCGCTTGAGTCAGAACTGGGTTGTGTGGCGTCATCCTAGCGATATGTCTGGATGCTATCTCCTTTCGCTTGTACAGAAAGCACTTTTCCGGAACTGCTGGTTTCATGCCCACCGTTACGCTTGAGGGATGTTGGGAGGGAAGTCTGGGGACACAGAGGCTGAAAGGAGCAGGAGTGGCCACTGTCGGAGTCACGGAGTCACGGCGAGGTTAGTTGTTAGCTGTTAGCCCTGCTGGTACCTCTGTCAGCCTCCTGGGGGTGAGCCTGGCCAGGGGCGGACGGGGGCGTGCCTGGCAGGCAGCCCTGTGTGAGGAGAGCCCCGGCGGGGCAGGGGGAGCAGGCAGGGGGGAAGCGGCAGTCAGCGGGGCAGGGGAGAAGTGACATTCGGTGCGTTCTAGGCAGAGCCGGGACCCAGCCCCCAGCTGCACAAATCCCAGCTTTGCACACCGCCCTCCAGGGGGACTGTGCCCCCACAGTGCTCCTGGGTGCCCGTGGGGTGAGGTCACCTTTTGCTCCTCCTAGCAGAGCTCTCCCATCCTAAGAAGGGCCACTTCATCTAGCCGCTCACAAGGTGGGGTCTGGTGGGAATAAGCCGGTTTTCAGAGAGAACTCCCTCTTCAGCCTTTGGCATCTGAAGGGAGGTTGTGTGTGATCAGTGCACGCGTCCAGGAAATAGTGGGCACAGCCCCACTGGGTTGGTGGGGCCGGGGTGGTGGTCCTCAGGACCCAGCAGGGTCTCCGTGGGAATCTGAAGATCCACTGGGTTTGGAAGAGAAGCCGACTTCCCACGGGCCTCCTGCCTCTCTTGCTGGCCAGGCACACGCGCTGCCTCTGCGGTCACTCCCGCCCTCCCCGATGGCTCACGTCTCAGAGGCAGAATCCCCACAGGCGATCAGAGCTGGCCTCAGAGAGATCGATCCAGGCCCTCCAAACCATTTCTGTGGCCAAATACTCAACTGTGGCCCCTGGAGGTTTTCAGAGCTAGGATAGGTCCTGATAGGGCACAGGTGAGGTGAGCCAGCCCAGCCCCCCGACTTTCCCTCTCATGGCTGCCCGTGGCACCTGTGGAAGTGGGGGTTCGGAGCCCCCACTCCAGGTGTGCCAAGCTGCTGCTTCAGGTTGGAGCCGGGAGGCTGGGGTTTTAACGAGTGTCTTGATGTGTCTTACGATAGGCAGGTTTAGAAAGTGCTGACTTCTCCTGGACTTGCTCTGAGTGGCCCACGGCCATGTGGCCAGTGAAATGCCACATGAAGACCCATAATGCTGCATTTAGATCTCGTTAGCCTGCTTAAAATGGAGACCTTTGCCAGAATAAACACTGTTAAGTGCAATAGATTATTGTTCGGGTACCCAGAAGATGTAAATCTATGCCCCCTCTGGATGAGACCATTTCCTTTGGTCTGTTGGTTTAAGGTGAGAGTGTGTGAGCGCTGGGGTGCCACCTCTTGACACGTTTGGTCCTCTGGGCCCACGGATCCCTGTCCAGAGTTGGGGGCTGGGGCAGGGGGGGTGGAGAGAGAGAGGCACCAGCACAGCTGGCAGTAAGTGCTCAGTTAGAAACGGCCCCACGAGGCTGCAGAATGTGGCCTTTGGAGATGGTGGGGTGATACGAGTCGAGTGTCCCTTACTAGCTTTCTCTCTTTCCTTGGAAATCCCTCTCGTTTCCACACACGTTTGTTTTTAACCTTAGCTTGGGGATTTGACTGCCCCGCACTGGTGTTCATGGATGACATTGTGTTCCCCCAAATCCTTATGTTGAAGCCGTAGCCCCTAGTGTGATAGGACCTTTGACGAGGTGATGGGGGTTAAACAAGGTCATAAGGGTGGGGCCTTAATCCAGTAGAACTGCGTCCGTGTAAGAAGAGGAAGAGGCCCTTGGGGATGAGCTCGTGCGGAGAAAAGGCCGTGTGAGGCCACAGAGGAGATGGCCATCTGCCATCGAGAGGTTCTGTGGTACTTTGTTATGGTGGCCCGAGCTGAGTGATGCCCTTGGGAACCCCCCTAGCAAGCCTCCATATGATGAACCAGAGATGCTCTTTTTGTTACCAGACTGAACCAAAACCTGGAGCCTGGGCAGGCATTGTCCGGGTCTACACCGATGGGGCGCACAAGGAGGAGGAACCCAGATTATTTGTGGAGCGAATGAATGAATGGTCTTCATGCAGATACAGCGAGTGGAATTTAGAAATCTGGTAGGAGGGGCAGGGAACCCAATCAGACCACACTTGCTTTGGAAAATCAGGGCCCGCGCATGGCAGTGACCTTTGCTCGGGTCTGCGAAAGCCACCCGATTGCCCAGGATTCCTCTGAAGAGCACTTAGAAGCCCCCCTCTCCCCCCAGCCCCATAATGGGCCCTGTGGAGCGACCTGCTTGAATACCACGCAGTAGGACAGCAGTTCTCACCCAGGGGCTCTTGTGCCCCTCACGGGGACATTGGGCAATTTCTAGAAACGTTCTTGGTTGTCACAACTGGCGTTGGCATGCCCGTGGCATCTAGTGGGTAGAGGCCAAAGACGCTGCTGAACATCCTGCAGTGAACAGAAGGACCCCTTGCGTCAAAGAACTAACCATCCCAAAGTGGCCGCAGTGCCAAGGCCAAGAAACCCTGCAGCAAGATTAGGTTTCCTGGCCCGTGAATATCGGTTCTAAAGAGGAAAGAGTGTTACTCAGGCAGGGACGTTTTGGTCTGGGTCAAACAATGAGCAGATGGTTAAGCTGAATGTCTGCTGCATGTTGCATGATTCGGGGGGACCCCTGACCTCGGGAAGACCTCGGAAGGCACGAGGCAGCCTGAAAAGAGAAGAGGCTGGCGGTTGTGGATCTTGCTTTGGGAATGACAGAAGGGGCTGGGGTTCTTTCTCCCTCTTTCAAGGCCCACTCGAAAGCACCTGTTCCGCTGGGTCCCCTGGTCCCTCTGTGGCCTCTGTGCCGTGTGTCCGGGCAGGAGGATGGGGTGCTTGAGGGTGCCAGGCCCTGGAGGATGTAGGAGGGAGTTGGTTTAAGAAAGAAGCGGGGGGGGGGGGGGGAGCGCCTGGGTGGCGCAGTCGGTTAAGCGTCCGACTTCAGCCAGGTCACGATCTCGCGGTCCGGGAGTTCGAGCCCCGCGTCGGGCTCTGGGCTGATGGCTCAGAGCCTGGAGCCTGCTTCCGATTCTGTGTCTCCCTCTCTCTCTGCCCCTCCCCCGTTCATGCTCTGTCTCTCTCTGTCCCAAAAATAAATAAACGTTGAAAAAAAAAAATTAAAAAAAAAAAAAAAAAAGAAAGAAGCAGGGGGCGCCTGGGTAGCTCAGTTGGTTAAGCATCTGACTCTTGATTTTGGCTCAGGTCAGGATCTCACGGTTCCAGCGCCCGCTTCAGGCCCCATGCTGACAGCACACAGCCTATTTGGGATCCTCTTTCTCTGCCCTCCCCCACTTCTCAAAATAAATAAACATAAAAAAAAAAAAAGAAGCAGGGAGGAATCTTCTTCTTTTGAGATGGAAAGGAAGCAGGAGTGTTTTGAGGTGAGGGAGGCATCTTTCAGTGGAAAGAGCTGTGAAGTTTCAAGGAAGCTCTCCGTCCATCTGCTCCAAGTAGGGCCTGGGTGGTGCTGGGCACCGAAGAGATGAAGAAGTTTTGAACCATGAGTAGATGTACTTCCAGAGGCATTTTTTTTTTAGTGTTTATTTATTTTTGAGAGAGAGAGAGAGACAGAGCACAAGCAGGGGAAGGGCAGAGAGAGAGGGAGACACAGAATCGGAAGCAGGCTCCAGGCTGTCAGCACAGAGCCCGATGTGGGGCTCAAACCCATGAACCAGGAAATCGTGACCTGAGCGGAAGTCAGACGCCTAACCGAGTGAACCACCCAGGTGCCCCTAGAGGCGTTTTTGGAGCCTGCAAGAGAAAGTGGGACAAGTCCAGGGAGAGCAAAGATGACCAGACCAGTCCCTGAACTTGGGAGGCTTGGACTTTCCCTTGTGATGTCATCCCCCGCCCGCACCCCCCACCCAGCACTTCCTCTCCCAGGTGCTTCGAGAGAAAGATATGCTTGTGAGCAGAGTTCCGGAAGCACCGTACAAAATACTCACCCCCCTGGGCGTTTGCAATAGTGAGCATGAATTGCTCTGAGAAAATCTACAGCGAGAGGCCGGTTCAGTGTTAGCTGAGCATTTCCCAAACCTTGTACATTTGCTGGGATGAGGCATAGAGAGGGCTGACAGATTCAGCAAATAAAAATACAGGGCACCCAGTTAAATCCGAATCCCAGATAAACAAGGAATTACTGAGACATATGTATACTAGAAACTACTCAGTTATCTGAAATTCAGCTTTAACTGAACATCCTGTATTTTATCCGGCAGCCATCCCAGCCGGGCACGGGGTGGGCGCTGGGGGCATGACTCCCATCATTGAAATCCAACTTTAGAGACGCCGTCCCAGGCCATACCTGTACTGACTCTCCGATCCCTTCTTCTGCAGACCTCTTTGCAACATTTGTCTTCCTTTGTCCGGTGACATAGTGTTTGTTCTCTGGCCACTTTCTGGCCTCCTGACTGCCCAGGAGAGCTGTGAACCCAGAAATGCATGAAAGGCAGCACCTGGCACGGGGAGAGCCCAGGGTAGCCAAGCCAAGGCCAGGCTGGCCAAATCCCCCTGGAACGGTGGGGTCATCGGGTGATGGAGCGTTTCGTGGCCAACATGTAGAGTGTGTGCGGCATGTTTTAAGATAAGGAGCAGCCTCCGTGGACGGCGGTGGCTGTGGCGGTGGGGAAGCCAGCAAGAACAGCAAAACAGCGCGCCTGGGTGACTCAGTCGGTTGAGCGTCCAACTCCGGCTCAGGTCATGATCTCAGGGTTCATGGGTTCGAGCCCCTCATCGGGCTCTGTGCTGACAGCTCGGAGCCTGGAGCCTGCTTCGGGTTGTGTCTCCCTTTCTCTCTGCCCCTCTCCCACTCGTGCTCTGTCTCTCTCTGCCTCTCAGAAATAAAGACACGCAATTAAATAAATAAATAAATAAATAAATAAATAAATAAATAAATAAATAAATAAAAAGTGTTAAAAATTTTTTAAAAGAAGCAGCAAAGAGAGGAGAGGGAATGGACTGGAGGTAAGGCCAAGAAGAGGAGCGTGGCAATCAGAGTTGGAGGCAGAGATTATAGGGGACACCTGGCATAAGGACAGGTGGCAAGCAGGGCATCCTCAGTCCTGCTGCAGTGGCCTGGGGGACTCCACAGAAAGGCTCCCAGTTGTTCCTCACAACAAGCTCCGAGTAGTCAAAAACAGGCTTGATGATGCTAATGGCTGTCTCCCTCTCCCTTGCTTTAGTCACACTGGCCTATGAGGTTTCTTTAACACGTTAGCGTGCTTCTACCCCAGGACCTTTGCACTTGCTGTTCCTTTTGCTTATGATACTCCCCTCACACCCCCACCAGATATGCTCCTGGTTCACGCCCTTCCCATGTTTTTGATCTTTGTTTAAGTGTTTCCTCCCTGGAGAGTTTTGCCAACTCCTTTATTTTAAAATTGCAGCACTCCTACCCTGGCTTTATTTTTTTCCATCTCACCTATCACCATCTGGCAGTCTGTGCATTTTGCTTGTTTATTTATTTCTTAACTGTCTTCTCCCCGAAGGATGTACCTTCCGGAAGGGCAAGGATTTTTGTCTGTTTTGTTCATTGTTGAATCTCCAACACCCAGAACGGTGCCTAGTCCCGACTGGGAACTTGGTAAACATTTTTGGAACGACTGAATGATTTGAGCTGTCCCCCAAACAGCCCGCGTCACTCCCATTTGACAGATGAGGGACCGGAGGGTAAGCCTACCTGGGGTCTGGAGCCAATAATGGGTGAGAGCAGACTTGGTGCCCACGCACCGCGCCCACCCAGTGGGGGCCCGGGGGTCCTGGGGACTCTGCCTAGAGGGTGGTAGTCTGGCACGAGATGAAAGTGTCCTGTGTCCTTCGTCCTTCGGTGACTGCTTTGTCTCCTTTTCCTCAGGATGCGGTTCTGAGACAGCCTGTGTCCCCGATGGCCCACGCAGCAGCTCGGTGGAGGGGAGCCCCTTCCGCCCCCCGTCACACTCCTTCTCTGCCGTCTTCGATGAAGACAAGCCTATAGCCAGCAGCGGGACTTACAACTTAGACTTCGACACCATCGAGCTGGTGGATGATTTCCAGACCTTGGAGCCCCGCTGCTCGGACTCTAAGAGTCAGGAATGCAAAGTGAACACGCGGAGGAAGTCCACGGATTCTGTCCCCGTCTCCAAGTCCACGCTCTCCCGATCTCTCAGCCTGCAAGCTAGTGACTTTGATGGTGCTTCTTGCTCAGGCAACGCCGAGGCCGTGGCCCTGGCCCCAGATGCCTACGGCGCGGGCTCAAGCAGTGCCTCCAGTACCCTTAAGCGAACTAAAAAACCGAGGCCGCCTTCCTTAAAAAAGAAGCAGACCACCAAGAAACCCACGGAAACCCCCCCAGTGAAAGAGACACCACAAGAGCCAGTCGAAGAGAGCCCTGTCCCCAGTGAGGAGAACAGAGCAGTCGAGACCAAGACGGAAGCTTCTGCACCAGCCCTGGCAGAGGAGGCACCCCTGGAGCCTGCTGCTGTGCCCAAGGCCGCCTGCCCTCTGGACCCAGAGGGTGCCGAAGGGGCCGTCCCCCCAGCTTCCGGAAGCGGCAGAGTGCAGAACTCACCCCCCGTTGGAAGGAAGACGTTGCCTCTTGCCACGGCTCCAGAGGCGGTGGAGGTGACCCCGTCGGATAGTGGGGGGCAGGAGGACTCCCCGGTCAAAGGGCTCTCGGTGAGGCTGGAGTTTGACTATTCTGAGGACAAGGGCAGTTGGGACACCCAGCAGGAAAACCCCCCTCCTACCAAAAAGCTAGGCAAAAAGCCGGTTGCCAAAATGCCCCTAAGGAGGCCAAAGATGAAAAAAACACCCGAGAAACTCGACAACGCTCCTGCCTCACCTACCCGGTCCCCCGATGAACCCAATGACATCCCTATTGCTAAGGGTACCTACACCTTTGATATTGACAAGTGGGATGACCCCAATTTTAACCCTTTTTCTTCCACCTCAAAAATGCAAGAGTCCCCCAAACTGCCCCAACAGTCCTACAACTTTGACGCAGACGCCTGCGACGAATCCATTGACCCTTTTAAGGCGTCCTCTAAAACCCCAGCCTCACCTTCTAAATCCCCAGCCTCCTTTGAGATCCCAGCCAGTGCCATCGAAGCCAATGGAGTGGACGGGGATGGGCTGAACAAGCCCGCCAAGAAGAAGAAGACGCCCCTCAAGACGTAAGTGCAGGGGTGCAGGTGGTAAGCTCGGGGCTGTGCCTTGGCTGTGAGCCCGGGTCGTGTGCCTGGACGAACGCGGCTGCCCTAACCCTTCCGCCATCTGCCATAATGCCTCCAGGTTTGCAACACGATCCCTGTTTTCCTCCCTCTCTGTGCCCACGGTGGTGGCATTTCCCGTGCACAAATCCCTCCGGGTCTAGCGTCTTTGATCTTTTGCCTCATTATTATGTCAGTGGTTTAAGGCTTTACCTTGAGCTGAAGGCCTGACATTTGACTCCGGGGGAGTGTGGGAGATCCCACAGAGAGGGAACTCATCTGTGCTTGGGTGACTTAACCTTTTCCCTGCTTGGCACAGGAATTACTTTTGGGGGTGGCCTAGAAGCTAGGAGATCCACCCTTCAAATAGTGTTAGAATTGGTCGTATTTGTGTCTTCCCGTTAACGTGTTCGTCAGGAGGCAAACCCAGTAGTCTCTGGGAGGCCCGTGAACGAGAGGCCTGGCCTGGGCCCTTCCTCGCACCCCAGCCAGCCTGTCATCCCTTTTTCTAGCCATCTTTTGCAGACAAGAGTCCAAGGCCCTGTAGGTCCAGAAAGAGATCGAGGGAACTTGAAAGGGAGAAACCATCCCCGAAATCCCCGTGACCCCCAGGGGGCCACCAATAATTGGCTCAGCTGTCCTCAAACACTTGCCAAGTAGAGTGCCTTTAACAACCACGTGTCTGTGCTTCTGGGATTCATCTCCAGACGCGCTGTCACCTGGATGGCTGAGGGTCCGTTTCCAGGACGTGGGTCTCAGCATACTGGGTGGGGAGGGTACTTAGAGCCTTTCTCCTGCCTTCATGCGAAGTAGGGTCAGTAACTGAACAAGGCCACAGCGACCAGGGTTCTGGCACCAACTCAGCAGAGCAGACCGCAGCTGCTGGCCTCTCTGCCTCTGTCCGGTATGAATGGAGACAGGGTAGACCTTCTTACCTCCCATTCTGGGCTCCCCGAGGAGTTATCTTGAGAAGAGCTTGGGACTTCCTGAGAAAGAGGTTCTCTAAGCAGGCGCGAGTCTTGGGATCCAAGGCTCCCCAACCAGGAACCTTGAGATCAGTTCCCCAACCTGGCCCCTCCTAGAGATTCCATCGAATCTGTGTTGGACGCTTTATTTTAAGCCTCAAACAGAACTCTGAAATGCTCAGACGACAAAGCCGCGTTCCCTCATTTTTGGAACG
This sequence comes from Prionailurus viverrinus, assembly GCF_022837055.1. Lineage (NCBI taxonomy): Eukaryota > Metazoa > Chordata > Mammalia > Carnivora > Felidae > Prionailurus > Prionailurus viverrinus. Next base: position 78,776,008 of record NC_062571.1, read on the forward strand.
GGAGCCAGCCTGCAGCCACTGTGCACCTCCTCCTCTGTCCTGTCATCAGAGCATACACAGGTCAGGGAAGCCACCCCATCTCTTGTCCTCACCTCTAGTGCAGATGGCCTGGAACCCAACACGATGTGACAAAGCTCTTTGAACACCGGCACTTTAGGGGGTGATCGGAAGCACGAGAGGAAGGTGTTCTCGGACAGCCCCCTCTCCAAAAAGCCGGGATGTGGCCCCCTCTCCCAAGCAGAACTCACAGTGGATGCCTCTTGGGTCCCAACCCATCAGTAGCCAATTGTGTGCAGATGGATCTTTTTTGTCAGTTCCTTCTGTCCGTCTCTCTTTTTTCTTGTCTTCTTGTCTTAGGATGGTTGAAGATGTGATGTCTGTGTGTTCTCTGTTGTAAGTAAATTTAACGGAACCTGCCTCTTCTACTGAATGTGCTTTTCTTCCCCCTGCTTTTTGTTTTTGCTTTCAGGCTCTTTTCATTTCTTCTCCGTGGCTGCTGCTCGTGTATCTCTCTGTTGGGCCTGGGGACGGGGAGGCGGGGCATGGGGCTCCCCGGTAGCAGAGGTTACTTTCTTGTTTCGTAGTGATTAGCATAAGTGAAACTGCTTGGCTGTGAAAATGCGATTACCCAACATCTGCCTGCTTGTCAGGAATGGAACTCTCCTGCTTGCATATTCGATGTCTTCATCTGAAACCCATACATTTTTTTTTTAAGCTCTCATTCCATCCTTTCATTTCAAATTGAGCTAGTGAGCGATTGCTTTCAAAGTACTGGGTGTGGCTTCACGTTAAAATAAGCATCCGGCCAACCGCAGGCGGCGACTGAGGTCATTTGTTCCTGCTAACGTGCGAAGCAGAAATCTGTGGGCTGTGTCTCCTTGAGACCTGTGGGTTGACTCGGAGTGGAGCACACGGCTGTGAGAGCCACCACCAGCCTGCTCTGGGCCTGCGTCCTTGGCCACCCAGGACCAGTCTGGGTGTCGATCGGCATGCTGTCCGTGCACGGGTCACCCTGCTGGGTGTCGCTGCAGGCAGAGCAAACCGTCTCCGTGCCTGCACGGCTTTGCCCCCACGGCCAGGAGAGATGTCCTGGGCGGTTCCCTGGGGCCCAAGGACAGGTACCTTTCCTGCTACCCTGTCTTTACAAGGGAAGCTGGCCTGGTCCCAGGGGTCCAGCAGCCCTGGGATAGAGTGGAGTCTCTCAGGCTTGCTTCTGGCCAAGGGATTTCTTCAGTGTTTTAGAGCCATTTAGCAACTCTGAAATATACAGTTATATATTTATATGCATGAATAAATATATGCTTCAAGCTGTGACTGTATTGCTCATATGGCAAATGCTATAAGTGCTGGAAATAACCATTTCTAGTATTTTCTCATGACTGAATGCCATTGTTGGAGCGTTTTTATTGAAGAGAACACAGGGAAGGAACTTGAATGCCAAATTGCTTTGTCCATCCAGTTATTATCTATTTATTTATGTACGTATGTATGTATTTATTAAGAGAGAGAGAGAGCACGAACAGGGGAGAGGGCAGAGGGGAGAGAGAGAGAGAGAGAGAGAGAGAGAGAGAGAGAGAGAGAGAGAGAGTGCATCCCAAGCAGGCTCCACGCTCAGTACAGAGCCTGATGCAGGGCTTGATCTCACGATCCTGAGCCAAAATCAAGAGTCAGGACGCTTCCCTGACTGAGCCACCAGGCGCCCCCATCTGATTAATATTTAGAGCAGGGAAAGGTAGTGGGATCTAAGGCCAGGGGATGCCCGCCCCCGCCACAAAGCCGCTGCTTTGGTGGAGGCAGAACCATACCGCAGAGGGGCCTGAGACCAGGGGTCCGTCTGCAGGTGGGAACGCTTCCATTCTGCCTGGGAAATGACCCCCCTGCTACCACCACCCCGGACCACTCAGTGGACTCAGTGGAACCACGTATGCTAAAAATGCTTTCCTTCTGACCCTTTCATAAGTCTGATCTGATTTTCTTTTGCCTCTAGTGACCTGTGCCTGCCCCCAATTATTTATAGAAAGGAGAAAGAGGGAAAAGAGTTGTTAACCATGGTTGAGAATAGACATTAGAGAAATCACCTCATCCCTGAAAAGAGTTCTGGAGATTGGTTGTACAATGTGAATGTACTTTACGCTATTGAACGTGAGTGTTTAAGATGATACATTGTGTGTTAGGTGTATTCTACTGTAATTTTAAAAAGAATCGTCTCAACCCTGGCTCTGTCTCTGGTCAGAATCTCACCCAGGTCTGAGGTGCAGGAATCCGTTACGCTCAGAGTTCCAGTGAGTGGGAAGGAATTCTCCCTGAAGACCCAGAACATTCCTTCATGTTTCTGCCCAGATCCTTCAGCTGTTTATTATGTGCTGTGTCGGCTGGCCAGTCAGTAAACTGGTTCCCCTTAACTGATGTCAGGAACCTAGATCCCTGCCCCCCGCCCCGTTTGGTTTCAGACATTCTTGGATGAATCTGAATACATTAATGTCACCCAAATCTGCTTTTTAACACAAGAACATCCGGCTAAATTTAGCTTCATTTTCTGGGCCAGCTCTCCAAAATGGCATCTCTCTAAGGATTTCCAGCTCGAGGACTCTTTCCCTCGGGGGCACCAACGGTATCTGGTGTTAAGTGGGAATGATCAGCACGGACATCTTTCAGCTGGTGTGGAGTAGCCAGGGCTGGAGGGTGGGTCTGGGCCAGACGCTCCGCAGACACGGTGGCGTGGGTCCACTCTGTGGAACTCTGGACTGTTCTGTGCCCCTGTTTGTTGTGTTGACGTTTTCCGTTCTATTTCCAGTGACACATTTAGGGTGAAAAGGTCGCCAAAACGGTCTCCTCTCTCTGACCCACCTTCTCAGGTACGATGGTCCCTCGATAAGTACGATTTTGCCACTCACCCGGGGAAGTTAGAGCCCATGTGTTTTGATTCCCTACTAGTCAACCGAAGTTTCTCTTCTGTTCGTCACGGGCAACATTCCAGCATCCTCTCTGGCTCGTATGTGGAGGGTTGGAGGGTTGGAGGGATGGGGCGTCCCTTGCTGTTTGCAAGACACCGTTTTGATCCCTTCCCTTTGGGAAAGATCAGAGTGCGTCCCGCGAGTGGAAAGATGTTCAGCGAGTGTTAGTGGATTCTGTAGGAATCGCACCAGCCCATTTGTCCATTCTGCCGGTTAATCAGCCGAGAACGTGTATGAATTTCAAATTGAGAAAGTCCGTTGAGACACATGAATGTATGGTGAGAAAGGATGGGCTATGTGTCAAGAGCACTGGATTATGTAACCAAATCCAAGCAGGGGAGGTCAAAATCATGCCCTGAGGAAGTAGGTGCTTCGGCCCTCCCTTCAGGTGTGCCCATCGCGCTCTAACCAGCCCCTGTATGAGATCTGTACCGTTACAGACCCAGGAAGGTTAGCCTCGGCGTGTATACCAGGCCCCCTTCTGAGCCAGCGAGGCCCCGCAGACCCTCGCCCGGCCCCAGGAGAGGGGGCTGGGGTCCCGGTCCCAGCTCTGCTCTAGCACTCGGGGCTCCCCCGCTGCCCTGCTCAGCTGCTCCCCCTCCATGGAAAAAATCCCGCAGCCACAGGCATGCAGAATGTCAGGCGATATTAAGGATATCGCTGCACAGGCCCTGAAGCCCTGTGTAGACATAACTCGATAGTTGCGGTCATGAAAGTGCCAAGAGTTAAAGTTCCTTATTTTTCTCGGACTGAACGAGCAGGAATGCCCCCAAATCACTCCGACACAAAATCCTAATTTGTCTGAAACCCTCCGCCACCCTCTGTAACAAGCCATCAGGAAAGGAGAGTCACAGAGGAAAGAATCTTGTCTCCTCGGGACCATTTTGGGCAGAGTCCGAGGACCCAGAGGATTGTGATGGAGACGTGTCCTGGTTAGGGGGGCCCCCCAGACCTGGCTGGGCGGGTGTAGCTGGGGACACAGAGACGGGTCGGGTGCAGTTGGGGACACAGAGACCATATGAGAAGACGAACTGCTTTGCTTCTGCCCCCAGGACTCCACTCCAGCGGCTACCCCGGAAACGCCGGTGATCTCCGCCGTGGTCCATGCAACCGACGAGGAGAAGCTGGCAGTCACCAACCAGAAGTGGACGTGTGTGACAGTGGACCTGGAGGCTGACAAACAGGACTACCCACAGCCCTCAGACCTGTCCACCTTCGTAAATGACACCAAATTCAACTCACCCACGGAGGGTAAGCGGCTTGGTGGCCAGCCGGACCCCTACCCTGCCTCGGAGACCACTGTCCCTAGGGAGCAAAAGGCCAGGAAGGAAACTTCCATGCCAGGTAGCCATGCCATTGGTGCCCTCCCAGCTAAGTCTACATTTGAAAACAGCCTGAGGCTCGGGGCGCCCGGGTGGCTCAGTCGGTTAAGCATCCGACTTCGGCTCGGGTCATGATCTCACGGTCCATGAGTTCGAGTCCCGCATCAGGCTCTGTGCTGACAGCTCGGAGCCTGGAGCCTGTTTCAGATTCTGTGTCTCCCTCTCTCTGACCCTCCCCCGTTCATGCTCTGTCTTTCTCTGTCTCAAAAATAAATAGCTATTAAAAAAATTTTTTTAAACAGCCTGAGGCTCGAACCCCACTGGGCCCCCACCCCCGAGACACCAGCTGAGAGCCAGTCAGCTTAGTACACCCCCCCTCATTCCCGTCCTGAGCTTACCCAAGCTTGGCTCATTGTCTGTGGCTTATGTGCCTGGGTGAAGTTGAAGCACACGCCTGGCTGCAGACAGCATTGTCCAAGCCGAATGCTCAGTGTGGGTCAGCCCCTCCCCAGGGGTCCTTTGGTGCCACTGCTGTTCATCAGCCCCACGGGATGGTCCACAGTGTGGTCACACCATCTACCCAAGCCCCAAACCAGAGGGTTCACTCCAGTCTAGCCAACAAAGAGGACAGTTTTCTTGAACAGACCCCCAGGCCTGTTGCTTTTCTCAACAATAGCTTTCTTCCTCTTCCACGTATTAGCTTCCAGCTTTCTTCCTGATTCTTTGGCTTGAGAAATTCACCTATCTTAAGTCAGCGCAGCATCACTGGGTGAAATCAAGAGGTTTTTTTTGTAAACTGCTTATTCCACTCACACTGTTTAGTGTCTGAATCTATATATTGGCTCCCACACTTCCTTTCCCTTTAGGAAGGCTGTGGAGGCCTGAAACCGTCTCCCTGCCTGATCCGTGCTCTGCCCCAGGCCCTGCTTGCCTTTCCTGCACCTGCCCCGCTGTGAGCTTCCTTCCAGCACTCGGTGGGGACTGTTGTGATGGTGCTGAGGCTCCCTTTCCAAGGTTGTGATACCCAACAATTCAAAAACATGGAGTAGAAACCAAGTCGAGGACCGTCGCACGTGAAAATGTTATCTCTGCTTCTTTGCTGCTGATCAGGGGCCACGACTTCCATGAAACACCCTCTTGCTCCCTCCGGGTGGGCACTGGCAGAAGGGGGGAGCAGGTAGTTGGGGGCTGTAGCTTGGATTTCTTCCTCTGCAGGCTCTGCTGTGATCGGCTGCTCGGTGGCTAGCTTGGTGCCCATAAGGTCTCTGAACGATACCAGTGAGGGCCATTTCATTTTGCCGGGGGCGGATTCTGGATGCCTGTCTTCTCACCATGATGAGGTTTTTGGGGGTGATGGTAGGATTCGTGGGGTCCAGAGCCGACGACCAAGAAAGAATTCTTGAAGATGTCTTTGGTGCAAAAAAGTGATTTTATTAAAGCTTGGGGACAGGACCCTGGACAGGAAGAGCTGCCCCGGGACCATGAGGACTGCCTGGTTATTTACTATGGGGTTGGGGGGTAGGTGAAGTTCCAGGGGAAGTTTCCAGTGAGATTTTCATATGCTAAAGAAGACTCTCAGGATCTTGGAGGCCTGGCTATTGTCGTGTTAAGGTTGTTTCTCCCTCTAGCAAAGATTAGCATTAAGACTTCAGGGAGTTCCTGGAGAAAAGTTTTACTCTGCCGGCCTCAAGTATTTGTCAGTGGGCTGCAGGTGATAAGGGAATTCAGTTTTATCTGCCATTTCCTTCGGCCTTTGTTCCCCGCATCGCTATGGAGGGGTGATGTGGGGCTCCGGAAAACGGAGTCTGTAGGTTTCTGAGATTAGGCTATTGATAAGAGTGCCTTTTTCTTGTGATTTACTAAGATATTTGTAAATAGACGGAGACTCCGGGTCCTGCAGGACTGTGATCTCTATCAGTTAACCATTTGTTTTCCCCTTTCCTTTGTTCTTGGGCATCCAGCAGTGCCTGAGGGATATCACACTTGTCCTGCCTGGGGAGTTTTGCGGGTGAGGGGCGCGGTTTGTAGCCTGTCAGCTTGCCTTATGCTCCCTCATCAACTACACTGCCTCTTTACAGTTTGGGGATGAACGGACCATCTAAATTATGTGAACCTGGATGTTTTGGCAATGTGAGTTCTGCGGAACAGACCCTTTTGGTTGGCTGTCCGGTTGGCTTTCAGGTTGGGGTTTGGGAGAGTTAACAGTGACCGTCTCCTCCCTGACCCCTGGGACCCTGGGACCTGCCCTTTGCCCCTCTCCAGTCCTCCTTTTCCTCTGCACACACACCTGGTCCACGAGCCACACTGGATGGAACCACTTTTCCCCCACGGATGCCCCCACTCGGCTATCCCTGCAGTGGCTGCTGCAGGCAGGAATGTTCCCTGCCCTGTCTCCCACCCTCCCCCTGCCTTCCAGCCTTTCCCCGGACATCTCTGTGCTGTCTGCCCTCCATGCTTGGTCAGGGCCGCTCTGAGGTCACTCGGTTCTGTCACGATGATGCAAATACATGCATTTTTAGTGGAAAATACAAAAGCTCTGAATAGTAGCTGTTAAGCTAACAGGTGCCCCGTTCAATGGTAACGCCTGTTTCTTCATCGTTAACATTGAACCGACACAGACAACTCACTAGCCTGGTGACCTCTTGGATCATTGCTTGTTTTCTGCAAAAGTTCAATAAATAGGTAAATCTGTATGTTTGAAACAAAACACCTATTACACCTGCCTCCTTAGAAAAAGATCGTGAAGATTCGGGCTGCCCGACCATAATTGCAGCTGGCGGGCAATCGGAAATCTGTCATCTATATGAATACAGAAAAGTTGCAATTTCAGGAGGTGCTGACCCTGCATTCACTTTTCTAATATAGTCTGCTTCCCTCCAGCAGCTGGATGTAGAAACTGGATACACAGACCCCTATCAGGTTGTCCTTCCTGTTAACCTCATGGGGTCAAGTCCAGCCACGCCAGACACGCACCTGGGGTGCTGATGTCATCACCACAAAGAACCTGGCCAGAGCTGTAGCTGTGATTGAGACTTTGTTATGCTGAAGTCACAAATCACCGGAAAACGAAATTTGGAGTTAGAAATAATAATTGCCAACGGGAAAGGTATTTACTAAACAGTGCCGATTTCCCAAGGGACAACAGTAACGCAAATGTGATTTCATTTCATTCTCTCCATCCCAGAGAGCGGATTTCTGCTCTTCTCCACCTAGGGGCGAAGCGAGGAAACAGAGGCTTTGCGCTCTCACGACTTGCAGAGTGTTGCGGGGCTCATCTGTGCAGAACCGCGGCTGCCTGACTCCTAACGTCCCCACCATGCCCTTGTATGTGACCACGCACAGGCTTCCTTCCGTTGTCTGTAGAAGGAGGGCGTCGAGCTAATCGGTACTCCCCTACCTAGGTCCACAAGAGCTCCAAGTTGTCTTAATGGTTCAAGAAACCCGGATGGAACTCGTTCAGAGAGATGCCCAGCTAATTGAAACTACCTGTGCGGGCTACAATTACACCAGCTCACTCACTGACAATCTCCCACTGATTAAAAACTCAGATTGGCAATTACACGCGTTTTTCTTTGAACGCTTGCTTAGCAAATGGCCTCTCCCGGTGGACTCTTTGGAAACATAGTGGGAATAAACCTCGTCTGCGTGGTCTCTAGGGATGCGGAGATTAGGAACCGTTTGGAGACAGAACCTCCAAGGCCTCTCCCAGCTCTGACCCAAGAGACCCTAAGAGAGCAGTGTTTTAGATTCACCAGTCTGGATGGGCCTTTGGGGGTCACCCAGCTCTCCCGTCTCCCTTAACACGGGGCGACATCAGCCCCGCCTTCTTGCATTCAACAGAGGGGCAGACACTCTCCTCAAGAGCCTAACTCTTCTTCAGTGTGAGGCACCATTGCTGTCACACCTCAGTCAGAAGAGTGACAGCAAGGATGTTGTCTCCTTCCTAATGGTCCTTTTCCTCTCTCATCACTTATGTTACAAGTCCCAGAAATTTTAGCAGTGAGCAGTAATATACCCTTACATTTATATAGCCCGTGGGAGGGCTTTTCTCTGACCTCATTTCATTTGCCAAACGTAGTCGCTTTGAGCTCCACTGTAAAGCTAAGGCAGGGGCGCCTGGGTGGCGCAGTCGGTTAAGCGTCCGACTTCGGCCGGGTCACGATCTCGCGGTCCGTGAGTTCGAGCCCCGCGTCGGGCTCTGGGCTGATGGCTCAGAGCCTGGAGCCTGGTTCTGATTCTGTGTCTCCTTCTCTCTCTGCCCCTCCCCCGTTCATGCTCTGTCTCTCTCTGTCCCAAAAATAAATAAACGTTGAAAAAAAAAATTAAAAAAAAAAAATTAAAAATAAATAAATAAAAAAAAGCTAAGGCAGTGGGGGGTGGGAGGGAGTCAGCGAGTTGGCTTTGCCCGACCCTGGGAATGACTGCATCCTTCCGGCTTCTGCCCGGAGATCTTGGCACTCGCTGGCCGGGCTCTGGCCATCAGCGAGTCGAAGGAGAACAGCCGTCGGGGCCTCCCCCGGTACGTTGTCCTCGAAATAATTACCAGAAGGAGCCCTCGGATGGGACAGGGCCCATTAAAAATAACTTCAGGCCTCTGCATCTTGAAGCAGCACACGCGTTAGGGAGCGGCCTCTTCTCTTGGATGTGAAGGCGTCCCATGACCCTTCCTGGCCTGCCAGCTGCGTGTGGCCCAAGCCAAAGCCGGATGGGGCTCCGGCTCCAAGCCTGCCCTTTGAGGCTTTGCACTCTGAGCAGAGGAGTGAGATTTTGAATAAACGACGTTCAGGAAGTTGTTCCCTCAAAATACAGGAGACGATATTGATATTGGTCTTGCTCACATCTTTTCCTGGCCATTTGGTAAATTATAAACAAGAACCCCAAATGGCTATGATTACAAGTTCAGGTCCGAAGGAACACCTCCGGGCCTCACCAGGGACTGAAGCTCCTGTATAGAGTGTGGGCCTCCTGTAACCACACACGTTAAGAAGCGGGCATTTCTCTGGGGGGCCAGACCACCCCCTGCTATTGTACCGTCATCTGCTGCCTCTGAAGGGGGGGACGGGGGCACTGGGCAGCTGGAAGTGAAGCCCCCTTGGCAGGTAGGAAAGAAGGCAGGCAAGTGAGCTCCGTGACCCGACACTCACCCAGATCAGCTGCCAGGAGACGAGCTAAGATTCCAGGCAGGACGCTTCACTGAGCCGAGCTGGTAACCAGAGCTGGGCACTAAGCCAGGGCCACAGGTCCCTGGAAAGTCTCTCTGGGCCGGCCCTTAGCTCATTTGGTTCATCCTGGGTGCTCTGTGCCGTCGTGGGGTGTGCTTGGAGGGTTTCTGTTCAATACTTTAGGGTTAAATAATGCCTTGGCAACAATAATGATACCTTGGAGAAGGGGGTCGTTGATTCACTATTGTCTTCTCAGCTTAAAACAGTCTTTAATAGGACAATAAAATAATAGTCCTGAGGTCCCGTATCTGGAAAGTGATAGGTCTGGAGGAGGTCCTAGAAATCGCCTTGTCTTTCACTGTCCCTGGCTTACTCTCTCATTTGTAAGATGAGGAACATAGTAAGTCTTCATAAACAAACATTTCTATGTCCTTAGCTGGGGCAGAGTCCCGGTACGGGTTCCCATTACAGGCACAGATGCTGAATCCAGCCCAGCTGTGTGTGGTTGGCTTTCCCGAGTGACGCACAAATCGGGGCGGAGGTCTTTCTGGTCATTAACCCACAAACCCGGCTGCATTCCCCTGAGCAGGCCAAGCCTCCTAGAAGGATGTGTTGGCTTCCCCAGGGAGATTCAAGGACTCCTGAAGAGTTGTCCACATGTTCAAGTGCTTCAGTTCATACGGCCGTGACCCCACACAATTGCAGGTTTGGGGAAGGTCTTCCAGGAAATATCTCCTTTTAAAGCTCCTATTAAGGGATCATTTTTTAAGCGATGACTTCAACAATGCATACATGGGGAAGTGCTTTATAACCAGAACTGCTATTTGTATTTTGTGTTAAAGAAAAAAAAAATTCAGGGGGCGCCTGGGTGGCTCTGTCCATTGAGCATCCGACTTCAGCTCAGGTCATGATTTCGCAGTTCGTGACTTTGAGCCTCGTGTAGGGCTCCGTGCTGACAGCTCAGAGCCTGGAGCCTGCTTCCGATTCTGTGTCTCCCTCTGTCTCTGCCCCTCCTCCGCTCAGGGTCTGTCTGTCTGTATCTCTCTGTCTAAAATAAATAAACAGTAAAAAAATTAAAAAGCAAATTCAGGCTTTAGGCTTCAGGGATTGCCACTGACACTCTTGTCCAGCTGCTTTCTGAGCAGCTCACCTGTCATCTCTTGGCTTTCTTTAAGAAAGTAGGAAAGAACCATCTGGTAGCTGTAGATGTGGCTTCTGTGAGGAGAGAGTCCTTTCCGGTTTTGCTCACCACTCCATCCACAGTGCCCAGCAGTTGAGGCACGTCGTACGTGCTCAGAATCCAATTACTGGGCAGGGAATTCAGCTGAGGGTGAACTGGGTGTCCCCGTGGAGCTGCCCGGACACCCAAGGGAGTCAGGGTTTCTAGTCTCCAGTGAAAGATTCTCGACTTTTCTTTCCAGCCTGAGGTCTCCAGTCAATTTGAAATAGGTCATATCTCCACCTCTTTGGACTTGAATAGTCTTTGCATCTAAAAATCTGATTTGGACCCGCCCTGCAGGCCCTGGCAGAAATTGGGGGAATGTTCCGTGTGACTTGCAAAACTTCCTAACAGCAGTGAAGGAACCATGTATGATCTTCCCTTGCTTCAGAGTATGGCTGGGGCTAAAATCTCAGTTCCAGAATGTCCTCGGGATGTGGGAACTTTCTCCATGTTGCCCGGGAGGCTGACAGAGGAAAACGACACTCAAAACACACTGTTCTGAAAATTCAGTGCATCGTGCGGAGACCTGTTCGCGGTCAGATCTGTGTCTCTCACGGTTTGTTCTCTCAGGCTCTCTCGGGTTCCCAAATAGCCGAAGCCCCTTTGCAGCCTGAGGTTTACGAGCGGTCTGAAAGTTGCTGAGCTGAGCCTCCCCTGCCAGCCGAATTGGAAACCTCAAGTCAGTGGACAGGCTCAGAGTTTAGAGTCTGGTTCCAGACCTCACCTTGCCTGGCCCAAACCTTTCCTTTTTTTTTTTTTTTTTTTTTTTTTTTTTTTTTTTTTCTTTTTTCTTTTTTCTTTTTTTTCTCCCTGATGCTAACTCTCGTTTTGTTTCTTTTGCAGAGTTGGATTACAGAAACTCCTACGAAATTGAGTACATGGAGAAAATTGGTTCCTCCTTACCTGTAAGTTCTGCTTGCTTTCCCTCCCTGTCTTGTGAAAAGGTAGTCACTGGCCTCCTCCTGAGCTCAGGCCCCAAAGCCAGGGTCCTCTGTGTCGGCAGCATCCTTGGCTGCACAGGAAGGGTGAGCTGGGACTGGGGGTCTCAAGTTTGTGGTTCGGTCCACTTGAGATGGCATTTTCAGGCAGAAAATGATCGAATACAGTTAGGCCTTCCGGCAGAATGATTTCCCTTGAGGGGGCGGGGGCAGCGCCTGGGTGCCTCAGTCGGTTAAGCAAGCGTCTCTTGGTTTTGGCTCCGGTCATGATCTCACGGTTTGTGAGTTCGAACCCCGAATCAGGCTCTGAACTGGCAGACCTTGAGTTTCTCTCTCTCTGTCCGTCCCCAACTCGTGCTCTCGCTCTGTCTCTCTCAAAATAAATAAATACACTTAAAAAAAAAAAAAAGAGTTACTTCCCTGGACTGAGAAAGAACTAGAGCTTTCCTTGAAAAGGTGGAGGAGCGTTTTGGTTGTTTTTAAGGCATACTGTTATCTGTGGTCTTCAAATTAAGTGCTTTGTGTAACTGAAGACTGCCTTTTCTGGCAACATGTCTCTCCCCACACTGCCATCCCACTGTCATTTAAGTGGCTGTGATGGGCGTCTGTCTTCCCTGGCTCAATGTCTGCTGCCTCCAGGGCACTTGGTTCCGAGCAGGACCTCTTGCGTTGTGCTGTTGTCCAGTGATGCCATCGGAGGCCTGCAGGTGCCACTTCCTGTGACACTGATGGGCCGGACACATTGCTGGGATCTTTATCTTTCTTTACATCATTCGTGGATGCCAGGATTGCTGCGTCCAACCCACCGTTTGCTCTAAGTCAGCAGACCGACCATGATGGAGGTGCTCACCGCACTGGGCCACTGGGCTTGTCCCCCCCCCTCATTCGGCGGTGGGCAGCGCCCAGCCTGGGGGCTTGCCTACCCCTCCCGTTTCCCTGTCCTCTCTCCTGGCCGGCACCTGCTGGCTCCTCCCTTCTTGGTGGCTCAAGAAGAACACAGGCTTTTCCCAGATGAGTTATTCTATTGAAGAGAGCTCTGCTTTTCTTTCTTTCTTTCTTTCTTTCTTTCTTTCTTTCTTTCATTCTTTCTTTCTTTTTTCTTTAAGGTTTATTTATTTTTGAGAGAGAGAGAGGGAGAGAGAGAGAGAGAGAGAGAGAGAGCATGAGCAGGGGAGGAGCAGAGAGAGAGGGAGACACGGGACGCAAAGCAGGCTCCAGGCTCCGAGCTGTCAGCACAGAGCCTGACATGGGGCTCGAACTCAAAAGCCATGAGATCATGAGCTGAAGTCGGATGCTTCACCGACTGAGCCACCCAGCGCCCCAGGAGCTCTGCTTTCCGATCTCTGTAGCATGTTCAGACCACCTGTAGCTGAGCTGACATGTGCCTTTGATCCCTACAGCAGGACGATGATGCCCCGAAGAAGCAGGCCCTGTACCTTATGTTCGACACTTCTCAGGAGAGCCCAGTCAAGTCTCCCCCAGTCCGGACGTCAGAGTCCCCGACGCCGTGTTCAGGGTATGACTTAAACGAGAGGAGAGTTATGGGTCGGGCCAGCTGTCCCCAAGCCTCTGGGCCCTGTGGCACTGCTATCCTGGCTTGGTTTCATTACATGTGTTCAGGCGGCCCGCATCACGGTCTCTGTCCACATGGATGTACGTGTGGGGCTGTGTTTCCGGCTGCCCTTTGTCCTAAGGAGAAATCTGTTAGCAGCTGAATGCGTGAGCCTCTCCGATCGCCCCCCAGTGCACACATGACTTTGTTTTGTGATTTGTCCCGTGGGGAGGCAGCGTGCCTCTGCATTCAGACCCTGAGTTACTGGCTGCGTGACCTGATGCGGGTTACGGGACCCTCCTGTGCACAGTGTCCTCATGCTTTGTAAAATGAGGGTAGTAACAAGACCGGCCCTGTAATTAAATGAGGCTCTCAGTCTTACAGGCACCCCCCAAACTGTGCCATGGGGAAGGGGGCCGACTGTCCTCCCTTGCCATCGGGAGCATTAAACCGAGGCGTGGAAAGGAAAGCACGAGTCACAGGGCCGGCCTCTGCGTGGTGCCCGGGACACGTTTACTGCCCGTGTGGGTGTGAGTTCCCGTTTGTCGGGCCGCCCCGTTCTGAGCTGTGTAGCGCTGGATGGGGTAAGGGTGGGCACCCCTCTGTGCTTGGGACCCTCCCGTCCCCTCTTACCTGCCCATTTCTCCGAGCGGGACTGAAAGCTCTAGCTTTGGTTTCCAGAACCTGCCCACCGTGACGATGGTGATGTTATTGCAGCAAGGATACTGGTGATGGGCACCGTGTCAAAGTGTAGCCAAGTGGCATCTCACTTTGATCTTCCTGTCCTACAGAGAAAGAAACTGAGATACGGTCCCTAGTCAGGCAGGCTGCTTCCCTCCAGAGCTTGTGCTCTCAACCAGTGGCATCTGTGCCTCTGACTCTCCCTCGTGAGCAGGCCCTGGGGTGGGGCGGGACCACCCTCTCCCTCAGGCTGTCCGGCCCACAAGGCTCCGTGGCCACCCGACATCCACCCCATTTCCCTCTGGGAACGTAGCCTTGGAAGTCCAGGATCCTTTGGGATGTTGACTGACTGGGGGCATCCTGGTCGATTTCAGTGGGATGTCCCATGAGAAAAAGTAAAGCTGCTCTTCACTTCCTCAGGTCAAGTTTTGAGGAAACTGAAGCCCTTGTGAATGCCGGGGCAAAGATCCAGCATCCCGTCACACGAGGGCTGGCCCCCAACCAAGAGCCACACTTGCAGGTGCCGGAGAAATCCTCCCAGAAGGAGCTGGAGGCCATGACCTTGGGCACCGCTTCAGACGCGATTGAAATTGTAAGTGGGGTCGGAGGGGCCCGAGATCGCTTGGGGTGAGGCCTGGGCCGGCTGAGTCCCATCACCAACGGGTCCAGGCCTTCAGAGCAATACTCATCCGGTACCAGGCGCGGGGCCCCACCCAGTCCCTGGACCACAGAAGCCAACCTAGGAGACCCCCCCCGCCCTCCGTAGCCACGAGAGAGCTGTGACTCTCCATTTTCGCCAATGGGGTTTTGCAAATTCTCACTTCTCTTGAAGTGCTTTATTTGCCTTCAGGGTTGTTGGTTTTCCATGTTAGTCCCTTGGGGCTCGACTGTTGGCTTTGGAGCCGTGCTCGGTCTGTACCCTGCTTCTCCATGCTCCGTGGCAGGGGGCAGAGAATGGCAGGTCAGGGAGCACTCCTTTTGGGGAACAGTTGGCTTTCCTGGGCCTTGGTGATGGGAAATCCCTCCTGTGTATGGACCAGGGCTGTACCTCTCCCCTCCCAACCCCTGTGGAGCCTCGCAGAGCCAGCAGACCCCCTGAACATCTAATGGACCATCTTTGTAGGTGAATTTTATGTGCATCTTTTTTTAACTCCCTCTTAGCAGTCCCCAAGAGGGTTTGAGGCTGTTGACTTAGTTACTGTGAGTGTCAATTTTGTTGTTCTATATTAGCAGACCGTTCATTTATCTCATGCATCAAACACTTATCGAGCACCTGCTGTGTGGCCGTTAGATACCAGGAAAATATTAGTAAGCAGAAAGAGAGTGGATGTGATCCAGCCATCTCTCACGTAGACACTATGGAAGGATTCATGCACGATTCAGTTTCTACACAGTTGGCTTCTGATGTTGAAGTCTTTGTAACCTACCCAGAGACCCGTTTTCATTTGCAATCATCTTCCCGTTATTTAGAAAACGACCTTTCCCAAAACCTTTGATGATATTTATACTTGGAGGTGTTTTCTTGATGACTTATATTATGTTTGGAAAACCCATCAACTGGTTTGTCTCATCCCGAGCCTTTGAAGTAAATAAGTAAATGGTAACTTTCCTCCCACCAATTGGTTAGGGGGTGAGGGTGGTGTGGAGTGGGAGGGTACGTACCTAACGCTGTGCTTCTGGGCAGGGCATTGGGCCTGTCAATCTCCAGATGCCCATCATCAGCATGTGGGAATCAGTCCAGATGAAAAGGGAAGTATTAGCACCTAACGAACACTCTCTTTAGTCTCAAGTCAGAAACGTCCAGCAAATAGGTGCATGGTCCTTGCTTGGAATCGATATCACTCTGTCTCCTCTATTTTTCCTCTGTGTCCTCTTCTGCCGGCCTTCAGACAGCTCCTGAGGGCTCCTTTGCCTCTGCTGACGCCCTCCTCAGCAGGCTAGCTCATCCAGCCTCTCTCTGTGGTGCGCTTGACTATCTGGAACCCGACTTAGCAGAAAAGAACCCCCCAGTATTTGCTCAGAAACTTCAGGTTTGTAGCCCACGTGTGACCTTTTGGGGAGTTTGTGAAAACCTCAGTAGAGCATGAACTCCGAACCCCACATGCAATGAGGCGGGATTTAAGGAGGTGTTACTGGAAATGCTCCACATGAAATCTCTCCCCCCCCCCCAAAAGACTGATGTATGGATGTTCTTGATCCAAGACGCCAAGATGATATAAATTGTGTGATTACATACGGGACAACCCATTTATATTTCAATTTGGAAATTGGACCCAAACAGTCATTTTTCAGAAATTTTGATAGCCCCAAAAGCAGTTTCTGTGATTTATTCACGGAACCAAGGGTATTAGATCACCATCGCGCCCTGCTCTTTATATATATGGGAGAGCTAGCTCAGACTCCCAATGAGATAACATCTGGACTCGGTCTTACATCTGGAACCAAAACAATCAGCTGCTCTGTGCCTTAAATTTGACAGCTTAATTTGACATCCTCTACACTAAGACCTTCAGGGCAAACCTAAAGAGATTGTGAGCAGTCATTTGAGAATCCAAAACCATTCACAGAAATTGTCGGCCAACTTGACGTTAAACCAACGAAAGGAGAGAAACCGAAGGAAACAGTGCAGTAAAAATTTTGATCCCGTTTTAAAAATCGTGTCATGTTTGACCACATGATACTTCCCGACAGACATTCCAAAGGGCAATTAGAAAGAAAGAAAGAAAGAGAAAAGAAATTAAACACTTATTTCATGATCTGCTGAGGTGTTAATTGTGAAAGAAAGCCAGAGCGTGTGTTTTTCCTGAGTACCTGTCATGACATCACGTGGCACATTCATTTCTTGGATGTGGAAAACATTGACATCCTGTCTTGGTGCATTTTCCCCCGCGGTTTGCTCACCCCCCCCCCCCACCCTTGGGCAGGAGGAGTTAGAGTTTGCCGTCATGCGGATAGAAGCCCTGAAGCTGGCCAGGCAGATTGCCCTGGCCTCCCGTAGCCGCCAGGATACCAAGGTACGGGTTTGGTGCTGCCGTGCGCTGCCTCTTGAGAATGTGGTGTGGTCCAGAAGTTTGTTTGCTAACCATTGGCCAAGCAGGCAATGTCCGTATTCTACAAAGTGATCTAAAATGTTCTAAAAAGCCAAAAGCATAACTTGTGTAGACGCCGAGCTCACCCCTAAGATCCAGTTAAATCTGTGATGAAGGAAACAGCAGGTTGGTTGGTAAAGCTGGTTGAATGGAGGAAAATATGGGAAGCCGGTGTAGAGTCGGTGGAATAAAGAAGTCTAGAATCTTAATGCAGTCTTATTGTACGGTCCAATATAAAACTGGTTAATATCGGCTAAACAAGACAAATAGAAACTTTGAGGTTTTGTTTTCTGTAAAAATCACTTCTCTACTGAACATAAATAATTCACAACTTTTCTATTTTTATTTTAAGTTTCATTTATTTTTAGAGAGACAGAGAGCGGGTGAAGGACAGAGAGAGAGGGAGAGAGAGGGTCCCAAGCAGGCTCCGCATAGTCAGCTCAGAGAGAGCCCCGTGCGGGGCTTGAACTCCCAAACCGTGAGATCATTTGAGCCAAAATCAAGAGGCAGACGGTTAACGGACTGAGCCACCCAGGCGTCCCACAAGTTTTCTGTTTTTCTACAAGTTAATATCTAACTGTAATGAGACCGGATCCTAATCAATAGTAAATAGTGGAACCAAGACCTTCCTGAGACACTGGATTGACCCATAGGCCAGAGTCGATAGAATTACTGAAAAGCAACCCTTTTCTGTAAAGGGCAGATGGTCAGTATTTGAGGCTTTCTGGGCCATCTGGTCTCTGTAGCAACCACTCAACTCTGCCACTGTAGCTCAAGAACAACCACAGACAACATGTACATGAATGGGTATGGTGGTGTTCCAGTAAAACCCTTTTTACAGAATAGGACATTGGACCATTTGGCCCGCACACCGTAGTTGGCCACCCCTGCTCTAGAGTAGAGTATGATACTGACCGAGCATGCAGAAATCTTTGTGCCTGGCTTCCAAGTTTGGCGTAACTTTTCTTAACTGTTTGAACGAGTCGCCGACGACGTGCAAAACTATGGCCCTGTGAGGTTCAGCCCAACCCTCGGGGCTGACGGTGAGCTGTGGTCTCCAAGGACCCGCTTCATGCTCACCCCCCACACTCTGCCCTGAGTTGGGCAGCCCAGTGCACTCTGTGGTCTTGAACGTGTTGGTGAACCTCTCCGAGCCTCCGTTTTTCCAGCTGTAAGATGAGGCTACTAACAGCGAGTTTGCAGGTTGCTGTATAGATGATGTGTGTGGGATGGTGCCATGCCTGGCACACAGTAGGTGCGCAATGAATGAAAGCTGCTCTTGTCAGCTCACCTTCGCTTTTGCCTCTGATCTCACAGCTTCTCTGCTGTAGGGAGTCCAGGGCCCGTTTTACAGATGGGGAAGTGGAACCACGGAAACAGTCCAAAGCCTGACAGTGAGTCACTGACCCAGCAGGAACGAGGACTCCAGTCTCCAAATGGGAGCCCCTTGCCTGTCCGTCTCAATTAACAGCTCACTTGATATAGGATCAGAAGTTCATGTGGTGCTCCTGCCCGCAGGGCCTCCCACGTGTGATTTCCCTGGAGCGAAGGAGGGGGGCTCCCTCCCAGAGACATCGCTCACGGAGAGAAGGTGGTCATACTGTGTGTGTCCAGACTGGGAACACTGGGACCCAGGGCAGGGACGAGAATGTTAACACACATTGCTGATGTCCTTGTTCTCATGGTCAACCCAGAAGCTTGGATTTAATTTCCACGAGAAAGATTTTTAGAAAGCATTAAGCAGTGATGATTTTTTTCCCCATTAGATTTATTTCTTGATATTCTTGGGTAGTGGCCTGAGGACAGAATAAATTGCTTCAAGTTTGGCCACTGTAAATGTAGTATATTCCTGTCCAGCAGTTTGAGGCAGAATTGAGCATGTTCTAGTAAGAGTTCAGATTGAGTGTGAAATGTTCTGGAAAGTCTCGTACCCCTGCCTCCTTCTTCCAAGGGTGCATCAGACATGACAGTCGGCAAGTAATTGATTGGCTGGCTGTTGACTTCTGTCAATTACAGCCTATTCTCAGACCATGTGTCCCGATTTCCATATAGAAAATACTGTCACCTGACTCTACTGCGTGTGGGTCGGAGAGATGGCCCCAGCCACCTCCTTATGTATTTCAGAAGAGTATGCTAAAAGAAACATTCCTGGGGGTAGAACTGTCTTGGAGCGTAAAGAACATTTTTCTCTGCTGTAGTAACTTGTACCGCTTTTTTGGGTTTCTGTGGGTTTCTCGTTCATGTAGACGCTTGATTGCCCCTTTACTGCTTTGGAAATTGCTGATGTATAGAAAGAGAAACAGCAGCTGTGTATCCAATTTGCTCTTTTTTCCTGCCCATAAATTTCAGCTGCAGGTGACATAGCCCAGTCTTTTTGGCAGCATGGTCTTAAACTGTTGCTAACACAAAAATGAAATCACTTGGAATGAAAAGAAATCACTTGGAGGGATGAAAAGCCACATGAAATATGGTGGCGGTGATTTCTGGTTGCTCCCTCAAGCAGCTTCACTTTACATTTCCCTTTAGACCAAAAGCCAGCTGCGCTGACCTTCGAAGGTCTGCAGTGGGGTTTCCTGTCTCATTAGTCAGAAGATGTTAGAAACTGGGAAGACTCCTTGGGGCCGGGGTGTGGGGCTGTAGCTCCTTAGCGTTTTTCTTCCACCCCCTTCTGGCCGAAGTGAATTCAATCGTAACCTCCTGGGGTTATTAATCTGACCAGGGTGGCCAGCTGTGCGGTACAGCCGCCCCGAGTGTAACCAGGATAGATAGAGCGTAAATGGCCTGTCTGTGTGGCTTTTGCAAAGCGATACAAGGCATGCAAGGGGGTGGATTTCATCTTTGTGCGTAACGGATACTGGTTGCGATCCCTGAAGCCGTTGGCCTTTCTGGTTGAGGGGACCCAAATACGAAGACCGAAGGAAGTGTGTGGGTAACGTGGGAATAAGGATCATGTAAATGACAAGCTTCAGGACCGGAGGAAGTCCTAGAAACAGGCCCCTTAAGGAGGCAAAGGGTGCTGATCCCCAGTGCAGCGTTGGATTCCTCCACGAGTCCTGGCTGATAAAGGCAGACGCCTGGGTTTTATGTCGGCAGAAGTTGGCAGGTCTGGGGCAACCTGTGTGGGCGAATGGCCTGACATCATAGGCTCCTTCTCTCGTGCTTTGTCCGGAAACCACCCACCACCCCCAACATTAATAACCAGCACGATGCCCGAAAGCTGCAAGAACAGTCTGGAGAGCAGAGACAGAGGGCTGGCCTGGGGGTTCACCTCGTATTTGCCAGTTTGGGGAGTTTGCGGTCATCGCCTGCAGCCTGTGTGGAGAGGGGCTGAGGCCACGTCTTGACTCAGTGGGAAGGAGTGGCCAGTCACTGGCTGGTGGCACCTCTTGTGGGAGCGGGTGAGGGCACACACTGAGTGTCATCCTGAGCTCAAAGCCTGCAAATTTGGATGCAGCAGCTCCAACGAGGGGCCCCACCTGGCTCTACCCCCAACGTCCCAACCTGTGCCCCCTCTCCATGACCTTGACCCAGCTTGCCCTGGGCTCCCAGCCTGACCTACACTCCTGGCCCCCACCCTGTGCATGCGTCTCCCACAGCTCTTGGGGACAGCTGGCTCCCAGACAGGGATCCCACCTTGCTTCCCTTGAGGCCTGGAGACAGGGAACCGGCCACAAGGACTGTGAGCCTGGGTGCGTGGCAGGACCGTGAGGCCAGAAGGGCCCCAGGCATGAGGTCTGCGGGTCTGACTGGTGGCAGTGCCCCAGAGGGTCCCATCAGGAACCAGGATCTGAGTGAGTGGATTGAGGGGCCGCAAGCTGATTCCAAAGGCTCCTGCTTTTTCTGAGTTGGGGCCATTTCACATGTTACCACTCTGTGATTTCTCCTGGCTTTGGGGCTTCTCCAAAGCTGCAGTGAGTGGGGGTCTCTGCAAGAGGAACAAAGCTTAATCTAAGCCCGATGTTAAAATAGCAGCGAGACACAAGCCTATTTCAGTTAGAAATAGTTCTTGGTTGTAAGAGAAAACAGGAGTGTGTACCTTGGATTTCATTAACATGCAGATACCTCAGGCAGTAATTCAAATGGATTCTGAAGTCATCTGTTCCTTTATTGAAAACACCAGGTGGCCGGGATGAAAGGTGATAGTGAATCACTGTATGTGGTGCTAACCATTGTGTTTACTTAGCAAGCTCATTAATTTATTTATATTTCATTCCCTTCCTTGTTGTACAAAGGACTCAGGCAGCTTCAAGAGCATCAGTTCCCGCAGCGGTCGGATTTCAATTCTGCCCTGTCTGATGAAGTTAGTTTTAGTCCATTTCCCCTCGCGCTTCACAGAGCTCTCTCACTTGGAGTCAGAACTGGATCTCATTCTGGGAAACCTTTTGGCCACATCACTTCGATCCTCCCATTTTTTCATCTTCCAGAAGACCAGGATGAGTGGATGGTGTCCAGTGTTCCTTCCACTTTGAAATTTTATCCTAATTATGTTTTCAAAGGGCACTTTACTTAAAAAGTGACAGGAACAGGTTTTTTTTCCATCGTCTTCAGTATCTTGTGTTTATGAATTTTCTCCGTAAATACAAATAGAGTCTTATTGTCTAGGTGTAATTGTGTCTTTACTTCCTGAGAAGTTTCCCATGTGACAAGTAGAGCCTTGAAAACATTTCAAACAGCAGAGATTCACCCATGCACGGGAGAGGCTCCGTAGCTCTGATCTGGTGGCACGCTTTCTTCTGCGAGATCAGCCTGCCAGCTCCTGGGTTTTGCTCAAATGTCCTGCACTGGAGGCTTCTTTAGGACCCGAGGAAGGAAAGATCGTGGCATCCCACTAGACACCAGAGTATCACCAGGGTCTGGTAGAACAGGGGGCCGTGTGCTCCCCTCTCTGAGTGATCATTCGGGGCCCACTGCAGAGGGAGCCCAAACGCTCAACACCAGGCAGGGGCAGCGAAACCCAAGCCCGCTTCTGGGACAACCAAAACCATGGCTGCGCATGTATATGACTAACTGGCCCTAACTCTGTCATCTCCAGTCCTATCCATTAAATTTCTGCCTGAGTTTTCTAAGTTATTTCAAGTTCATTTCCTCTGATGCTCTAGCGGGGGGGTAAGCAGGCCTGTTCGTGGGATGGAAGAGAGAGGACCTTCGGGTGCGCCCCCCGCCCCCGCACCGTCGGGTCTTTAACCTTACCTGCTTCCGCTTATAAGACCAGTCCTCCCCCTACTTTCTGCACATCCCTCTTTCGGCTCCAGCAGGGTAGAGCTGTGTTCCCTGCCCACGTCTCATGAATTTCCCCAGGAACCTGCAGTCCCACCCTGACCGGCTCCCCACCATGACACTTCGCGTCGCGTTGGACTCTAGTCCCCAGGGGTGGCGGTTTGCCTGGGCATCCGTGACGGTGTCAGGAGGTTAATGCATAGGACTGAGAGTGTGCTTGCTTGGCTTGGTGTCTCTAACAAAAGAACTAGACTACCGGCCCCGGCTGCACCGTTGACCATGCTCCTAACTCCGCATCTCAAGTGTGTTGGAAATGGCTGAGCTTTTGGTGCAAAGGGAGGAAGAGTAATGGTGGTCCTCCCCTCCCTCCCAGGAGGCTGGTGACTGCCCTGTCCAGTCAAACCAGTGTCAGTTGTGGGAGAGGGCAGGGAATCCTACCACCTGTTGAGGGTCTTACCAGCCAGTGGGGATATTGTCAGCGATCCGGTTTTCGGTTTTGCCGTCGACACGGCAGACTTCAGGCGATGTAACTGCAAAGGAACCCTTCCCTTGGGGCATCGGGAAACTAGCTTTCGAAGGTGACGTTGGTTGATAGCCACGGTAGGCCCTAAGCTTTGTGTGAACATATCCTTTCAAACGGGGCTGAACGAATGTTCCCCGAATTGAAATGCAGACAGTCTTGCGACACTGATCAGATCTGCAGTTATTCAAAACTAGGCAAATGGAGATTAGAATTCAGCATCGTTCGCCATCAGGCTTTTATTTTGGGAGCCGAGCCCGCCGGAAAACAGCCTTGGTTCTTAAGCGCTGTGCCTAAATGCCTCTGCGTCTGATAAATGGCAGTGATAAGCAGGCACCAGACATGCTTGACTCCGAAAGCTGGGAGTTGGGGAGGCCTCTGCCATTAGCCCCTTTGTCTGCCTGTGCAGGTGCAAAACGATCGATTTCCATAGATTGTATCCGGCCTTTCCCCACTCATCAGTCTGAGCATTTTCTCATACTTTTGATGTTCTTTGTTTCAAAACCATACAACTGACCCACTCACGAGGGGGTGAATGCAAATCCTCTGTCCTATGCGTGATACTAACGTGGTTTTTTTTTCTAATTAAAAACCATTCCACAGAGAGAAGCTGGTCACCCAACAGATGTCTCCATCTCTAAAACAGCCTTGTACTCCCGCATCGGGACGGCCGAGGTGGACAAGCCCGCAGGCCTTTTATTCCAGCAGCCTGACCTGGACTCCGCACTCCGGATCGCCAGAGCAGAGGTACTGTGTGGCACGCGTGTGGCTCGGAGGAGGGCAGCTCTGTTCGCCCCGGGAAAGGCTCCAGTCCCTGCCACGCGTAAATAAAATTATATTTACACCCATGGTCCACAAAGCCAGCATCTTTGGACACAGACTGTATTCTGCAACCATTGCAGACAGAGGCGGGAAGCAGACGGGCTTTGATCTTCCTGGACACCATTGTTTAATGAGCCTCTATGGCCTTGTTTGATTTATAACAAAAAGCATATGCCTTTTAGTTGCTCCCTGGTGGGCATTGCGGAAGTCTGATATCTGGCTTATTTCTGTCTCACGCTCTGGGGAAGTTCTCGGAGTCCAATTATTGTTTGGTGTGGGAAGTTCTAATTCTACATTTATTCAGTGTTTCCTTCTTGGTCTGTGAATCGCTCAGATCTGAATTCACTCCTCTGGAGCTCACCTTTCTCTTTCCTCCCTGATGCCAGATCATAACCAAGGAGAGCGAGGTCTCGGAGTGGAAGGCTAAATACGAAGAAAGCAGGCGGGAGGTGATGGAAATGAGGTCAGTTGTGGTGCTTCCTGGCACCTGGGGCATGGCCCACCTGTGGTCTCATAGCAGCTGGAGCTGCTGTGGCCCATGAACCAGGTCTTCCCAAGAGTCACCTGTTCTTTAAGAGACAAGGTTTATATTTTCGCAAAAGCATTTTTCGTCATGGTACTCTTAATGAAAATATCATGTACCTGAGCTAAATATTGCAAACAAATAAATACCTGTGCGATGAAAAACAAATCTCTCTCCCACCCAGTCTCCAATTCCACTCCCCTCAGGTAGCTGCTATCCACCGTTTCTGGTATATCCTTCCAAGAATTTTCCATTTCTTCCTTTTTTTTTTTCTGAAGTTTATTTATGTAGTTTGAGAGAGAGAGAGAGAGAGAGAGAGAGCATGAGCAGGGGAGGAGCAGAGAAGAGCGGGGAGAGAGAATCCCAAGCAGGCTGTCAGTGCAGAGCCCGACATGGGGGCTCGATCTCAGAAATTGTGAGATCATGGTCTGAGCTGAAATCAAGAGTCAGATGCTTAACCGACTGAGCCATCCAGGCACCGCTCTTTTTTTTTTTTTTTTTTTAATTTATTTTAGAGAGAGAGAGCAGGGGAGAAAGAAGGGCAGAGGGAGAGAGAGAATCCCCCAACGCAGGGCTCCATCTCATGACCCTGGGATCATGATCTGAGCCAAAATCAAAAGTCGGACACTCAACCGACTGAGCCACCCAGGCGCCCCAAGAATTTTCTATTTCTGATTGCAAATGTGTGAATATGTCTATACAGACTCCATTTTTCTTCCAAAGTGGGGAGTAGAACTGTACATTATCCTGTGTTCTCTTTTAACATTGTAAAAAATCTGTTTAATGTTTTTATTTATTTGTGAGACAGAGAGAGACAGAGCATGAGCAGGGGAGGAGCAGAGAGAGAGGGAGACACAGAATCCGAAGCAGGCTCCAGGCTCTGAGCTGTCAACACAGAGCCCGATGCAGGGCTCAAACTCACAGACTGTGAGATCATCCTGAG
Organism: Prionailurus viverrinus; assembly: GCF_022837055.1. Lineage (NCBI taxonomy): Eukaryota > Metazoa > Chordata > Mammalia > Carnivora > Felidae > Prionailurus > Prionailurus viverrinus. The sequence continues at coordinate 78,800,953 of NC_062571.1, forward strand.
CTGAAGTCATAACCCGCTTAACCGACTGAGCCACGCAGGCGCCCCTCTCTTTTAACATTGTAAATCTTGGACAGATTTTTATACAACTGGACCTTAATGTGTAACAGGTTTAATGGTCCTTGTATGGTTCTAACAAAGTGAACTTCACCAGTCTCCGTGGATAAGCAGTTGGGTTACCTCCAGAATTTTGTCTGAATGATTTATTTCCGTTTGCTGCATTGGTATTAGAAGTATAACAGCCACCACATCTTGAGTGCCTATCACATCACGTGCCATGTGCTGTGCTTCTGGCACACGGTCTCTGTTGCTCCCCGGGCCCCTCAAGAAGCGATCATCAGCCCCATCTGACAGTGGAAGGGCTCAGAGAGGTCAGGTGACTTGTCCGAGGTCAGGTGATTTGTCCAAGGTCCCGGAGCTTCTAGTTAGAAGAATGTGAATTTGAATCCACCTTTCTGGTCATAAAACCCCAACTCTTTCCACAGTACCCAGGGGCCTGCCTCCCTCGTCATGTCTGACGGACCTTTTTGCCTTTTATTTTCCTTCGTGATTCATCGTCATCTTAGAGACTAAGAAACCATGTCTTGGGCTAGAACTTACCCTTGGGATGTGATCTTAAAAATGGTATGGCCAAGTGGCGTTTTTAAGAAACTTGGACCCAAGCCTCGGCCCGGGCCATCCCAGGTTAGTGAGCACTGCCCGGGGCTCCGGCTGCTGCCAGGTCTGAGAACCGCTCCTGGGAACACAGTTCATCTCTCCACACACCAGCCTTTCTTCAGCACAAGCTGAACTGACACATGGGTTTTCCAGTCTCAAGGGAAGAGATGAGAGATCGTTTTGAACGAGACGAAAGATCTGGTGCTGTATTGAAAATCCTCAATAGGCTTGCTTCGTTTTTGAGTCTCAGAGTGTGGGAATAAGGGAAAAATAGATGAGTTTTTAAAAATTTGTTGGATTAGTTCATTTAGAGGGCGCTTGATTGCAATAGTCGCTGCTGGTTAATTACCAGAATCGGCTGCATTCCTGGCTACGGTTTTAAGTAGCAAATTATTTAGGGTAGTCGGATCCCCTGTTTTCTAGGTCAAATATTATCTTCCTGGAAATTCTCCTATTAGTCCCTTCTTCCTACTGATGCTTTCTGTGACCGCTTCTGGAGGTTAATCCGAGCGTGCTGTTTCACACATTCACACTGAGGCCCTGCGGTGGCTTCATTTGAAAATTTCTCTCCTTTATCTTTCTCTCTCTCTCTCTCTCTCTCTTTTTTTTTTTCCAGTAGGGGAGTAGAGGAGGGAACAACATGGCTTTCATTTTTTGCCTGCCCTGAAAATGAAAGCAGGGCATGCTGGGAAGGCTAGAAGCTCCATCCCTGATTCGTTTTGCGTCCTCGGGAGGAGCTGTACCTCTGGGGGCTCCAGGGAGTGCTGTTGACTAACCAGTGTGGCGGGACTCTGGTGTCACCAGCCGACACAGCCGCACTCGTGTTTGAAGGCCCAGCTGTCCACCTTGGAGCCAGACCAGACCAGGTGACAATCAGGCTCCGCTTCCTAGCTGCTTTGGGGCCTGTTCCTTAACTCTGTAAGCTGACTTTCCGCCTCTGTGAAGAAGGGTGAATCACAGCACCTCGAGGCGTAAGGGGTATGAAAAGGCTCCAGAGTCGGATGTCTGGATGCGGAGCCAAGCTCGGCCGCTTTGTAGCCCTGGGATTCTGAAAAGGTTCCTGCGTCACCCTGTGCCTCAGTATGCCCATCAGCAATCCTGGCGGCAATCAGGCACCACTTCACTGTGAGGAAGAAAGAGCTGCAAATACAGTGCCACCGAAGCGGCTTCGGGCCCCTGGTCTCCCTGCACCTCTGGAAGGACACATCCCGCACCCGCTGTGGTCCAGTGATGGGTTCAGGTGGGGCAGCCTCAGGGGGTCCATCACTGTTTTGTGACTCAGGGGTACAAGGAGGTATCGTTTAATTACAGAAAACGCAAAGTGCTTCTGTGTAGGTAGGATTCAGAAAGAACCCATGTGGGCTCATGTCGCGGTCACCTTTTTTGTTGTGGGTTGGCTTTGGTCGAGGCGCTGTCCTTGGGGCCAAGGTCAAGAAGCCAGGGACAGACACCCAGCTGCTGCGACGCCTTTAGACTCTGCAGAATGCCTTCTGCTTTCACTGGTCTTTTAACCTCATTCAGTTCTCCCACGGCCCTGAAAGTCAGGGTCCAGGCTAATCCTCAACCATACCAGGGAGTCAGCTGAGTCCCCAGTGTCTGTGACCAACCTGTCTGAGCCACTCAGCTGGGAGAGGCAGGGCCAGCTGGAATCAGGGCCGTTCTGGGCTCTCCTGTGGAGATTAACTGTTGGATAATGTAGGTGAAACTCTCAAGTCTTTTTTGAGAGGTTCCTTCCAGAAGGTTGACTTTCAAGGGAGAGAGGGGCTTCTTCACTCCTGGGTCCTTCCACCTGGGGGCAGCAGCGAGACAGCCTTACAAGCCGGGGATCTTCGTGCTTTTGTGTAGCTAAGGTTTGTTGAGGCTATCCAAGAAGTGCTGCTGTTCCTTCTTCCCCCATCTGCCCCCATCCCCATCGTAGGTGACCAAGTACTGGCCCCTGGGCCCTGAGGGGCTTCTGTTCATGTACTGTGATGCCAGATGTGTGAGATGTTTTAGAAGATGCAGATAAAATGTCTTGAAGTTCAGAGGAGAAATCAGGGAAGGCTTCCTGGAGGAGATGGTATTTGAATTGGACCTTGAGAAGCAGACAAGACTATGAGAGGTGGAAGTAGAGAGGCGAAGCGAACAACATGGGCAGGGTCATGGAGGTGGAAAATCCCAGAGCCGGCAAAAACTCATTTGTTCTCATTGAACCACTTTGTTCATGAGATGGCAGGGAAGGAGGTTGATGAAAGCGATCAGGCTCAGGTTCTGGAAGGCTTTGATTGTCAGGCTGAAGGGTCGACCTTATGTTTTTTCCTCAGTGAGCAGTAGGGATGCATCGAAGGTTTTGCCCAGGGGCATGTTGTGTTCAGAGTCATGCACTAGGAAAATTGACTTATTTGGGTATGTAAGAAGAGGGGCGGGGCTGGAGGTGCACCTAGAGGTGTGAACCAACTGTGACAAATAAGACTTGTCCCCTAGGGGCGCCTGGGTGGCTCCATCTGCTAAGCATCCGACTCTCAGTTTCAGCTCAGGTCATGGTCTCACGGTTTGTGAGTTCAAGCCCCCCATCGGGCTCCACACTAAGAGTACAGAGCCTGCTTGGGACACTCTCTCTCTCTCTCTCTCTCTCTCTCTCTCTCTCTCTCTGTCTCTCTCTCTCTGCCCCTCCCCCACTTGCACGCTCTCTCTCTCCTTGCTCTCAAAATAAATAAATAAACTTCAAGAAAAAAAATAAGACTCGGTCAGGCTGCGGAGTCCAGCACGGGGACCCTACTGTCAATTAGAAGCCATTCTGTTGTCACAGTTCCAACGTATTTTTACTTCCCTAACAGGAAAATAGTGGCTGAGTATGAGAAGACCATCGCTCAGATGATAGGTAGGTGTCCTGACTGGCGGCCTCAAGCCTCCCCGAGGCTTCTGAACCACGGGGGGCGGGCTTTGAAGTTAGATGCTCCGAGTGTGTTCATCTTCGGCCCCTCTTAGAACATGAAGTCCTTCAGGGAGGGACCAATGTTAGTGTGTGTGCTGCTAAAGTGACCGCTTTTCACCGAGGGACCAGAGCATCCCAGAGTGTGAGCCTGGGGGGCCTCCTGGAAACACCTGCTAGAATGTTCCTTAGCACCATTCGTGCCTGTGGGAAGCCATGGCAGTTACCTCAATGGCCACCATCGAGCCAGGACTTGCCCACTTCATGGGGAAAGAGGTTTGGGTTGGTTCCTAGGGTGTTTGGGGGATTTCTTGGCTCATGAGAGGGACGAAGAATCAAATCCCTGAACTCTAACTTAGACTCAAGGGACAAAATACTCAGCCTTCACGCAGGGTTCTAGGGCAAGGACAGTGGAATGCGTGGCAGTCCTGCCTGCTCCCCCGCCCCCCGCCCCCCTGCGCATTACCTGATCTCACGGGGATGGGCATTGACTCAGAATCTGTCTTCGCACCCCTGGCAGCCAGTCCTGACACTGTTCTGGCCTCCAATAAAAAATGGCCTCAAGTGGCAAGTTCTACACCCCCTGGCACTTAAAAAGAAAAAAGAAGAAGAATGGGAAAAGAGCTCACAGAAGCGCTAAGCCCGTTTTCACACTGATGATCACTATTCAAAAACGATGCTATGACTTGGCAGGGGCGGGGGAGATTTTTATTTATTTATTTTATTTTATTTGCTTAGGTCCAGGATACCAGTTTAAAAAAAAAAAAAATCTTTTACTCCTGAGGACACATGGAGTAAAAGCCCCAGCTCACTGCACACCAGTTTCTGTTGAAGCTGGACGCTGGGTTAACAGATGATTCCTCTCTCTCTCAAACGTTTGGGTCTGAGTCATGCTCCCACACCTCTAGCTTGTCCCAAGATAAATATGAGAGCAGCCTTGGGAATGGTGAAGAGGCTGACAACTGAGGGCTTTCTATTCAAAGGGGCTTTAATTTTGATTTATTACAACAGAGGCCGTTTCTCCCAGATCTCAGGGAGAGCCCATTTGGGTGTTTCTAAGGATCAGCTCGTGGCGTATGGTTTCTATCGAATGAAACCTCTTTATTAAATCGGTATACGAATTTATGAATACATATGGATGAGATATTAAGAAAAAAAAAACCTCTTGGAACCAAAGCTGCCTGTAAAAGTGGTCAGGAAGGAGGATTTATGTCTTCCAATATACAGTGTTTGACACACTGAGCACAGTGTGGCCTCCTGGAGTCTTAGGTTGTGAAAACGTCACTCAGACCTACCGTGGCTCATCTGGAAATATCCTTCTGCATCTCAGAGTCCTACATTGTTATTTTTGCCCTTGGTGACGACACTTGGGCCAAGGTTGAGATGAGGGTAAAAGGGCAGGAGCCTCTGCCCCTGAGAGAATGCCGTCCGGAGCCACCTGCTAGCACTCGGCTGGCTATTTTTGATACAAGTAGACGTTCGTTCCCTCTTAAACACCGAAGAGTAAGAATCTCTCTCCCTGGCGCAAGTGGCCCGTCCCTGCTGGACAGAAAGGTTACTCAGCTCTGACTTCCTTGCAGCCTATTTGCCGGTGGGAGTAGTTCGGAGAACATTTCAATTCTAGGCAGGTTGAGTGGGTGGAGCTCAGACCGCAGGCGTTAAGGCTACACACCCCCAGCCCCCCACACCCCTCCCCCGGGGAGACCCGGTATGTTTGGCCGAAGGGTCCCTCTCTTCAAGAGCTGTGATCTCACCCCTCTGAGCATTTTCCTGTTTGGGGGTGTTTGAGCGCTGCCGGAGGCCCTGTGAGCGCCCTCCAGTGTCCCTAGCTGCAGGCAGCACTGTCACCCAGGGTGACGCATGTCCCGTCCTGGTTCCCCGTCCTCGGGCACCTTCACCAGCCACTTTTCAGACCTTGTTCATCAGCTGGCACGTCTGTGGCTGTCACCTGTCAGTCACTACTGCAGGGCATTGATGAGGGCCACCGCAGATTTCCAGGTCCTTGTGTCCTTGCAGACAATGGCGTGGGGCTGAGGCACAGCCAGGACGCCCTGTCACTGCGGGCGGGACCCGCCTTCTTGCTGGGCAGGCTGTGGGTCCCCATACGTGGAAACATACCAGCCTCCTCTCTCTCTTCTTCTCCTTTGCACCCGCCTACCCAGCATCCCTGGTGGGAGGGAAAAACTCAAGCTCCAGGAGCTTGGCAGTTCAGGCAGAATGAACATTGGTAGCGTTTTGAAGTCAAAACTTCACCCCACCTGCGCCAGCCCCTCCTGGCTGCAGCCCGGCTCTCTGGCTTCCATGTAACCGTCACAAATGTTCCACGCCAGCATGACATGTGTCCTGCCATCGTCGTCCGTTCTCGTCACATGTTACTAAAGAGAGTATGCTCTTGAGTTCAGAGACTGCCTACTTAGGATTCAGAACAAAAAAAGACCTCTGTGCTTTTATGCATTCCAGGTTGTTGCAATTGATTTTTTTTTCTGCTTTCCTAACAACTGCCCTGATTATCTGTTTTGCTTCCATTTTCTGTTGCTTCTTGCCCTTTGCTTGCAAAACACACAGGCAAGCCTGGTAAGTAAACGCTTCTTCACCTAACGTGACACCTGCCCATTGCAACCCGTGTCTGTTTGTTTGTTTGTTTCTGTTTTTGTTACTTTTGCTATTGTGTATTTGCCGCATTCCCCCTCCCCCTCCCCCGGAAAAACATGGTTTAATAATGTTTTGCCTGCAAAAAGAAAAACAAAACAGAAAAATCTCCAAGGGCATTGTTTTGTTGTTGAGTCTGGAGCATTTTGAGTTTGGGGCTGATTTCCTGATGTGAAGAACCTGACTGCGTGTGTAATTTGCAAGAAGATTTGTGGCGCATTCTCACCTCCTCCGTCTCCTGGGAACCGGGAAATTTCTATTTTTACAAGCCTTTTGGGGGGAGGGCAGGAAACCTGAGGCAAGCTAAGTCTCAGATCCAGGAAATCAGATGGACTCTGTTTGATAAATGGCTTTTTACAAGCCAAGTGAAATGTATACGTGGCCTCAGATCAGCCCCGGAATGTGCATTGTACCATGTGCCGAGGACTAAGGAAGCAGCTAAAACGTAATAAAAACAAGCGTTCGGTTACTGGAGCATCGTTTCTTTTAGGAGTCTGGGCGCAGCAAGATTGCGGGCGGTTCTTTTCTCGCCGTGTGTTAAAAAGCTCCCCCTCCGTGAGTGATTGATGCGACATCACGCCAGTTTGGGGGTGCCCGTGATGCTGTTGATGATGGGTCACTGATCCTGGGTTCTTATTATGTCACAGGCTTCATATACATTTTCACTTAATCTTCCCTGAAATGCCACGAGATAAGTAATGTGAACCCCTCTTTCAGCTCAGGAGGCTGAGACTCCTAGAGGTTAAAAACCCTGCCCAAGGCAGCAGAGCTGGTGAGTGTCAGAGCCAGGACGGAACCTGGGCAGTCGAGAGTCTGGCGCCTGGGTCCTTCCTCTCTGCCCCGGCAGCGGGGGCTCTGGAGGCAGGGGTGGAGGTACATCAGACATCTTCCGGGTCCGTGGCTCTCCAAGCGTGACCCCTGGACCAGCCGCTTCAGCATCATCGGGGAACTAGTCACAGATGCCGATTCTCGGCCCCACCGCACACCTGCCAGATAAGAACTCACTGGGTGTGGGGGGCGCTGCTGTCTGTGTTTAAACAAAAGCCCCCGCTGATTCAGGTGCACGTTCATGTGTGACAACCCCTTCATTTTGGAAATGAGGCCCTGAGCCCCCGAGAGTCAGGACTTTTGAATGAGTTTGTATCACAGCCGAAGCTAAAACCCAGGATGTGGTTCCCCTGTCCTGAGCCCTTTCCCTCCACAGCGTGCAACAAGAATACACCTAACTTTAGGAGACAGGACAGTGCCGATCCGCCAGGAACGCAAGGGAAAGAACCCAGAGCAGCGTCCCTCTGCTTTTTTTTTTTTTTAAGTTTTTACTTAAATTCCAGTTAGTTAACATACAGTGCAATATTAGCTTCAGGTGTAAAAATGCTTTGATAACAATACCCAGTGCCCATCACAAGTGCACCCCTTGCTTTGAAGGGAGCTTCCTCCTTCCGGGTCTGTTACTAACAGGCTCGCGGAGAGAGATGGTTATGAGCATGGCTTGGGGTTTGGATTGCCAGGTTCTGCTCGTTCATTCACAGCACGGATGTGTTGAGGCACCCCGTGAGTCAGGCGCTGTCCTAGGCTCTGGGATTAAAGATGTGGACAAAGCAAGACTTAAGACCCTGCCCTCACGCAGCGTGCACTCTAGGCAGACAGACAGCTGGTGCACACCGGTGTGCATGCATGTCTGACCGCTGCTGGGAAGAGAATGGACTGGAAAGTAGGGAGGAGGCGCTTCCCGCAGGTGCTCAGGAAGGCGCCTCTGGGGAGGTGGCCTGGTGTCGGGAACCCGAGTGAGTGGGGAGCCGTGGACGTTCACGGTAGAATGGTAGTGGGGGTCAGAGGACAGAGCAATTCCTTTTACTAGGCTCAGCCACTCTGAACTGGGCCAGAATTCTTAGGTACATAACTGAGAAAGTCACTTTGACGGAAAGAGCTTCATTTTTGTCGGAGTTAAAACATTTGCTGTGTCCAAGGAAATGTCTGTTTCTGTGCGAAGCAGAATTTCAGGGCTGGTGGTTATGTGGGCCTGGGTTCATGGGATGTTTTAAGGGTGAAGCCTTTTTCTTTTCCAATAACCATGTCTTTATGTCGATAATACCTAGAAAGACCTGTTCCTCGGAGCCCAGACTCCTATACCTTTTTATCTTGCTCAACACAAAATTCAGTAGTGATTTTTTTCCCACCTTATGGATCTGTTGGCCACCATCGACCACATAGCATCCCTGGGGCCTCAAATGTCGATTTTGAGGGGTCTGCATTGATCGGGTTGAAGACGGTGGCTGGTTTCCATCCCTTCTAACACTGCAAAGGCCCAGGTCTGCGATGCTGGAGCTGTGGGGGTTTTTGTGCCTTCAGAGACGGTCTGGGTGGGCTCGGGGAGCGGGTCCGTCCCAAGTCTGGGATGCCCCGTGCTTAGACTGACTTGTGATCTGAGGCCTCGACTGCCTCTGAGACCAGGCTGGGATGCACCGGTCCCATCGTCTGTTCTTTGTGTCTCTTGCCAGAGGATGAGCAGAGGGAGAAGTCAGTCTCCCACCAGACTGTCCAGCAGCTGGTCCTGGAGAAGGAGCAAGCCCTGGCCGACCTGAACTCCGTGGAGAAATCTCTGGCCGATCTCTTCAGGAGATACGAGAAGATGAAGGAGGTCCTTGAAGGCTTCCGCAAGGTGTGTGTGTGTCGGGGCCGAGCAGGTGGCCGGACGTGCGGGGTGGGAGGAGGAGGCGCAGGTTGAGAGAGTGCACAGGGAGCTGGACTTGGCTGTCCAGCGTTATACCCGCATCAGGGAGTTCTTGGGGTTCCCAGCACCTGGGCTGTCTCTTCTGTGGGTGCGACCCCTGTCCTCTGTCGTGTCAGAATGAAGAAGTGCTGAAGAAATGTGCCCAGGAGTACCTGTCCCGGGTGAAGAAAGAGGAGCAGAGGTACCAGGCCCTGAAGGTGCATGCAGAGGAAAAGCTGGACAGGTAATGCGGCCTCAGGTCTGCTCCCAAAGACCTCTCGGCACCCCCTGCCGAGGCAGGCTGGGAGCTCCAATCACCCCACGGACCCTGGCTTAGAAAAAGCAGATAATCCCTCTGTGTTTTTTCAGTGTGACTTGTGATAACAGTGTCCTCAGCATCTTGATAAGTGGAGCGTGCATGTTGTAATCCCCAGGGCACCCACCCAAAGCATTTTGGCCTCATGGGAATGAGGGCTGGGGGCAGGGTGGGGGTGCTCCTGGGCTCCTAAGCAGACCCCCGCTGGTACAGGAACTGGATCCAGACAGTTCCCGCCGCCCAGAGCTGACAGGAGGAAGGTGGGAAGGGTCTCCAGGGAAGGTGGTCTTTTCTGAGCACCGCCGCCCCCCCACCTTGTGTCCGTAGGGCCAACGCCGAGATCGCGCAGGTCCGAGGCAAGGCCCAGCAGGAGCAGGCTGCCTACCAGGCCAGTCTGCGGAAGGAGCAGCTTCGTGTGGACGCTCTGGAGAGGACGCTGGAGCAGAAGGTAACAGCCGACGGCCGGTGGGGCTGGTCAGACCCTCAGATCAGCAGAGGCTGGGGTTTCCTGCGGCCTCCGCGGCTCCCGGGACAGGTGTATGCCTCGTGAGCATACGCTTGTTCTCCATCCGGAAGATCCAGTGTGAGGCCAGCCCTGTTACTGTCCTCTCTGCTCTTCCTGGAATTGCCGTCCGCTTGGGTGTTTGCTGCTGGTTTTCGCTCCCTTTTCAGCATCCATTCATTTGTCACACATCTACTGAAAAATCTCGATGTGCTGGGCATTGTACTTCGCCCTGCATCTAGACGCTTACCAGTGGGGAATCGGGTAACCACCAGAGGCCGGGGGCAGATGCAGAAAACGGGCCACGTTGGGGTCGAAAGGTCCCCCAGATGTCCGCCTGCTTCCACGGATGGGGGGGACCCTCCTGAGGTCCCTTAGCTTGTCCTGATTTCCGGTCTAGCACTCAGTCCACTGCACACACCCTCTCCCCGGGTGTCCAGATGAGAAGCCCCTTCCACCCAAGAGTCCGAATCTGGGTAAGTGTGGGCCAGGCAGTCTCCCTCCCTGAGTGTGTTTCCAGAACAAACCCATATGGTTGATCCACTGAGCCTTCGGAGTCCCCTGGATGGTTATCCGAGAACCCAGTGGCCTGGGGTAGCATCACTTCACCTGCATTTGGGCCTTAATGGGTGGTCACGGTTGGGGCGGGGGTGTCCTTTGGGGGCCGATGGCACCAGTGCCATCGCATCGTGCTGGGTCCACAGTCTTCCTGGCTGTCCAGAATTCAGCACTAGAAAACCCACATTCCAGATCATTCTTGTTCTTTGCCTTTTCTTTTTGGGATGAAGACAAGTGGCCGCCAGACAGAATTGTATTTTTAAAAAAGAAAGAAGGAAAAAGTCTGGACGGTGCCAAATACCCCAAGTCTGTTCAACCGCCTCGATTTTCCAGGCTCTGCTCCGCGTTCCTAGCAGTAAGCACAGAGTCAGGTCCAGCATTTACTCATTCTGTCTGTATTTTTTGAGCGGCACTGCATTGTTAGTGTTAAGTGGGTGTCTATTTTTAAAGATTTAAAAACATTTTTTTAATGTTTATTAATTTTTGAGAGTGAGAGATAGCATGAGCAGAGGAGGGGCAGAGAGAGAGAGAGACACACACACACACACAGAATCCAAAACAGGCTTCAGGCTCTGAGCCATCAGCACAGAGCCCGATGCGGGGCTCAAACTCACGAACCATGAGATCGTGACCTGAGCTGAAGTCAGACACTTAACTGACTGAGCCACCCAGGCGCCCCGAGTGGGTGTTTATTTTTTATTCTTTGAATGTTGATAAGCCACGTGTGGCATATTGGGTGACTCCTGAAAAGTGGAATACTCCTTTAAGTTAAAGACCACATTCCCCCCAGCATTTTGGGCACTAAGGCAGTTGGGCATCAGATGTTTCTAGGTGGAAAATGCAGCAATATGTTTGTTCCCTTCTGTTTGCATCAGGATTCGATGGTGTTTGCACTGTATCCTGGTGTTAGCTAAAACAGTAGAGGTAAAACCCGAGTCAGGATAGATGTTTTCTAGGCAACCTGGCCTGTTGAGACTCTTCCATTGCCAAATGAAGGTAATGAAAACGTTCTGGCAAACTAGAAAACACGGAAGACGGCGAGGTGGGGTGCACCGTTTTGGAGAACAGAAAAGATACAAATAGATCTGCAACCGTCTGAAACTAAAACTAAGGAGACACAGATTTATCCCCTGAGTTCTTCCCTACGGGACTCTGAGATCCAGAAGGGACGGTCTCTGTTTTAAAGAGATTCAGAAGCATTATCCTCTCCCCCCACCCCACCTCCCCACCAGGCAGTTCTGAAGTGAGGGCGCTGGGCATTTTGCCCAGTCAGGGTGCTGGAAAGGCTGGTGCCCAGTGAGCTGAGCTGCGTGGTGGCTGTTTGCTAGGCAGTGGGCCGATGCTGCAGAGACGGAGCTTGGAGAACCTCCAAGAGTCCATAGCGGGTCCGCCAGTGCCTTTCAGCCATCAGTCGCTGGACGTTAACGCTAAATAAGTGAGATAGCAAAGCCGTCTAGGAGCCAGGCCGGCCTCAGTCTGTGCTCCAGGCTTGGAGCCTGGCCAGCTGTGTGACCTTCCGTTAAGCGCGACGCGTAACCTCTCTGAGCCTCCGTTTCCTCACTGAAAAGTGGAAGTAACAGTGGCTCCCACGAAGGGACTGTTGTGGGAACCGAGTGGGGCCGCTGCCCGGGGTGTGTTTGGCGTGGTGCCTGGCACACAGGAAGCGTGCTGGTAAGATGAAAAGTTATCCTGGGCGGCCCCAGCACCGCAGGTTGGCGAGAATAGTAATTTCAGGATCAGCGGGCAGTGCTGCGTTCCTGCAGGGCACCCCTCTTCCCTCAGGCATCTCCGCGCCTCTCAGAACGGAGCTCTCAGGGCTGTGAATTCGAGCAGGGGGTGAGCCGGGGTGACCTTCCAGGTGGGGCTGTCTCCCGGCGGGGGCTGGTGGCTGAACTGCAGTGAGGATTGAATTCCTCTTCCACTAAGAAGGCCCGGCTCTTCCGAAGTAGTGACACTCAGGGGTGGCACCCGGAGCCCATCCCGGAAAGCACGGGACACGCGGCTCCGAGCTGGACCAGGAGGTTCTGAGGTTTCCAAAGAAGGGTCTTGGGTTAGCCCCAGGGGAGAGGCTTGAGGTTGAGGCTCCCCGTCCACGGGGACCTCGAAAAAGTGGCTGTGGTGTGTTCCTGGGATACCGATCCAGCCCCCTCGGCGAGGGCCGTTCGAGACGGGCCGCCGAAGCAGGTCGGCATCAGGGCAGAGCCACACCTGCCTTTGAACGGACTCATCCTGTCGGATCCCCGTTCCCCGGACAGTCTTGTCTGCTGGTCGGTGCGGGCTGAGCATGTGGTCAGCTCCCCCCCGACTTTGGCACGCGGGAACCTGGAGCCATCTCGCATCTGCCCCTGCCCCTCTCCCCACCTCCCCATATCCGCAGCACCCCCTCGTTTCACAACCTCTAAATGCTAGAGACCCTATTCAAGCAGGATTGCTCAATGCTTCCTGGTGACATTTCTCAAAAAAAGCCACCAAAGAGCTCAGCCTGGACCGTCCTTTCATGTCCGCATCCCTCAGAGGCAAATGAAAGAAAGAGAACCAATGCTTGCTTCAGTCCCTACTGCGTGCCGGTCACTGCTGGGGAGCTTTGCATTCTGACCGCATTCCTTTCTCAGACAGATGTTATCATCCACATTTCAGAGATAAGGACACCAAGGCTCAGAAAGGTTGCGTGAGTTGCTCAGGGTCACAGCTAGCGCTTGGATGTGTGCTTTGATTCATCTCTCGTACCGCTTTGGAGAATTTCAGGGGGACCAAGAAGCCTGGGGCACCCGGGCCCCTGGAAAGCCCAGAGACCATTCTGCTGGGCCTGATTTCAGACAGCCAGGAGATTTCAGCAGCCTTTTCTTTTCTGTTTTGTCTTCGCTTTCAGAATAAAGAGATAGAGGAACTCACCAAGATTTGTGATGAACTGATTGCCAAAATGGGGAAAAGCTAACTTTGAACCGAATGTTTGGACTTGACCATTGCGTGCAATATGACCGTCGGCACACTGCCGTCCTTCCAGCGACGCGGACAGGTTCTGTTTTCACTTTTTCGTATGCACTACTGTATTTCCTTTCTAAACGACATTGATTTGATTGTATGCAGTACCAAGGAGACTATCAGAATTTCTTGCTATTGGTTTGCATTTTCTTAGTATAAATTCATAGCAAGTTGACCTCAGAGTTCCTGTATCAGGGAGATTGTCTGATTCTCTAATAAAAGACAAACCGCTGACCTTGGCCTTGCCCTCTGTACATGAGTTCCCAGGGTGAGCGGCTTTTGGATTTAATATGAACTTGTACAGCTTGCACAGGGACTCTTGCCTTAAGGAGTGTAAACTTGATCTGCGTTTGCTGATTTGTGTTAAAAAAAAAATGCATGTTTCAAATAAAATTCTCTATTGTAAATAAATTTTTTTCTTCGGATCTTGGCAGTGAGCGTGGCTATGATTTCTTTTCTGGGAAGGGTTGGGTCTTTTCTCGCCTTTGTTAGAAATCATATCAGATCTGGCCCTTCCCCCCTCTCTGTCTGGCTCACTTCTTCGTCCATAGATTTAAATAACATTTCCTTCATTATCGTGGCTGTTTGTAGGTTGGAAGCCAAGGAGAAGTATTGGTTTGCTATTTTTTAAATACTTCGGGGAGTGTATTGAATTAGCTTAGATTTGGTTTTTACAAACGCTTTCTGAGTGTTGGCGGGAAAGTCTATTTTCCTTTACTGGCTCGGGGAAGTTGCACGCTGTCCCTCTTCCTATGCATTCTTTCAGTGTGTGACCATCAACCCTGAAACATGGCCCAGTTCCCTCTAAAGGACCAGCCCCAGGCGAGCGGTTACCCACAGGAGACAGGTAGTGAGGCCAGTTGGGAGATGACGGCGGGATGCACCGGCCGTAGATTCTTTAACGGCTCCTGACTTTCTCCCAGCTTTATAGGTTGGGCAGTGAGAGGGTGGGAAGGTATCTTAGTTCCCTAAAATTGCCACCATGTCACATATTAGCAGCTTAAAACAGTAGAAATGTATTCTCTCACCGTTCTGGAGGCCAGAAGTCCCAAATCTGAGCATCAGTGGGGTTTTTTTCCCTCCGGGGCTGTGAGGTGGAGTCTGTCCCTTGCCTCTCGAAGCAGTCCCTGGTGTCCCTTGGGTGGTGGCTGTGTCACTCTAGTCTCAGCGTCTGTCTCCATGAGCCTTTCTCTTCTGTGTCTCAACTCCCTCTCCTCTCTCTGGTAAGGGCATCACTCATTGGATTTCGGGCCCACCCCAAACCCAGGATGATCTCTCAGGATTCCCGATTACATCTACGAAGACCCTGTGTCCAAATAAGGGCACACTCCCAGCTGTGGTGGGCATTTTTGTGGGGTCCGAGTGTGCCCGTGGGACAGGTGGCGTGCTGTGTGAGCTTGGAAAGCAGCCGCGAGCCCCTGGTGGCCCTCAGCTCAAGCGCCCCTCGTCCTGCCCAGGCGCAGCGACCGCGGGCTGTTCCCCTCACATGGGACCACCCGAAGCCTCACAGGACAGGCATCCCAGGCAGCACAAGGAAAGAAAGACAGCCCGCCTCTACGGAAGCGAGTCCCAGCCTCTGGCCCCACCGTCAACCCCCCTAACAGGGCAGGGGTCTGCCTCCTCCCACCGCCCAGCCACCTCTGCCCGGTCCCATCTCCCAGTCTCCCCTCCTCACGGCTCAGCCGGGCCCCCCTCCCGGCCCCCCCCCAGTCTCACTTGTCCAGGCCAAACCCCTCCCCCACCCTCACCCCAGATTCTGATCTCAGCTGTGTTCTCAAAACAGCCCAGTCTCTTGCTCTTTGAAAGTTTCTATTTTTCTTATTACCTAAGCAAAACATTTCCATTGCTAAAAAGTCCAGAAATGCAGGTAAGAAAATGAAACAAACAAACAAGCAAGCACCATTATCCCTAAACCAAGAAATGATCACTGTTGATGTTTTTGTATTTATTTTTCTATGCCTTGTTTCCTCAGTGTATGAAATATTTATTAACTTATCTTTTTAAAGGCGGGATTATTTGGAGTTCTGCAGCCCCCTGTGTGCCGTTTTGTAAACCTTTTTTTTTTTCATGTAATACTATAATGTAACCATCGTGTTATGCAAACTTTTATATCAATAAATACAGCTCTTTCTCATCATTTCGAATGACTGCATGTATTCCGTGGTACCCAAAATGTGTCTAACCAGCCAGCTGCCCACTACTGGACATTCATATTTTGTCCATTGTTTTGCTGTCATTATGCACGCACATTGCATTGAGTTGCCTTATGCCTGCACGTTTGTGGACAGGGGTTTTCCTTAGGCTGAATTTTTAAAGTGAATAACCTGGGTGAACATCGTCACTACTCCCGCCCAAGTCCAAGTTGGCTTTACGGCTCGTTGCAGTGAGGGAGGACAGCCACCAGGGGGAGCTGTAGGGCACCGCCGTAAGGGCGTGTTGGGAGGCAGGTGGGACAGGATTCGGACTTGGTCCAGCTGCTTCTGGGGAAGAGGGCAGGAAGCAGGGCTTTGCTGCGTATTGGATGCTCTCGGGGCAGAGACAGTTCTCAGGTTGGGTATCTCATATCTTCGCTAGACTAAGGCAAAGCTGTAGTTGGTAAAGAAGCAGTAGTTGCTCATGTGCATTAGCCAGGATGGAAGGATATTTGGTCCTTTTTGGGGTTTGAATAATGTTCAGGTTCTGTCTGTTCAGACTGATTCTGGGTGGGGCTTGTTATCTCTTGACCCATCACAGCGCGGCTAGTCTGACCCTGATTTTCGGCAAAATTGTTTGCGTTCGACAGGAGAACAGCAAGGCGTCGGCAAGAGGGCCAGGCCAGCTCCCAGATACCACAAGCTGTTTTTCTCTCTCTTGGACGTTATACACATTTTTAAAGTTTGGGAAACCCATTGCCAAATAGGCTTCCACTGAGGTTGTAGTAAAATTTACCCCCCAGGAGGTGCCTGGGTGGCTCAGTCAGTTGAGCGTCCAACTTCGGCTCAGGTCACAATCTCACGGTTCTTGAGTTCGAGCCTCACGTCGGGCTCTGTGCTAATGGCTCGGAGCCTGGAGCTTGCTTCAGATTCTGTGTCTCCCTGTCTCTGACCTTCCCCCACTCGCACTCTGTCTCTCTCTCTCTCTCTTAAAAATAAACATTAAAAAAAATTTTCTTTACTATACCCCCCCCCCCACACGACACACACACCCAACATACACACATATTCAGTATATACCTTTTGAGCCATACATCTACCGCTAGGCTACTCTGTCTGCCTGTCAGCCTGGTCTAGCTTGGAAAGGCCTGGCCCTACCTTGGCCTCAGGCACCTGCATGCTAGGCTGCTTCACCAGACCTACCCACGGGGCCACCGTGCAGAGGGCCTGGCCTTGGGAACCCCTATGGGTTGAGATCAGCTGCTTTGCGTCCTTCGCTCACTTGATATAATGCACACGTGCTTGCACATGTTCACCCATGTGATGGCTGCTAGGGACTTCAATTATTTTGCTGTGCTGAGCAAGTGGGACAACCACGAGAAGCCAGCACCTGACCTGCCGTCCAGAGCTCCCCCGGCAGCCAGCATCACCACCTTGGAGATGCTCAGCACCTCTCAGAATTTCGGTTTGCCGAGTCCGTTGAAATCTCGAGCTCTGAACATCCTTTTCGTTTTGTTTCTGGGCCAGCATTTCCTTAGGGCTCTCAAGTTGAAGGCGGTGTGACGGGGATACTAAGATCACCCATGAAGACAGAGTGGGGGGGCGGATAGAAACGAGGCAGGTGGTCACTGATGACTGGGATGGGGGCTGCCATCAGGCAGGGAGAAGGTTCTTTTTCTCTCAGGTTTGGCGCTCAGCCCCTTAGGTGCGAGATCTGAGGGGCCCAAGGCCACGCCAGGAGCATGACACAGGTGGAAGAGGTGATGGGCCCGAGTGGGGGCTCAGGCTCTCTAGCTGCTTCTTTCACTTAATTGTCGGCGTTGGGAGGATGCTCAGGTTTTTTAGCCAACCTCTCTGCTTTCCAGGACGTTCCACTTGAAAAATTGAACTAGGCGGGGGCGGGTGTTCCGACGAAGGCAGGGTGGAGGTGCGTGCACAGGCAGGGGAAGGGCTGGCAGGAGGAAAGCTGTGTACATCTGAGGCCCACAGGGCTCCCTCGGGGTTTGCGCTCTCTAGCCCTGAAACAATCTGGTGAATGGGAACTATTTTTATTTCCATTTGACGGGAAGGAAACAGAGGCTCAGAGGGGTTAGAAACCTGGGGATTTGACTGAGTAGCTCAGGCAGGAGAAGGGCCAGCCAGGATTGGATCTCAGCTCTCCAATGACTGCAAGTTCCTCAGGCTGACAGCATCCTTTGTAAGACGTCCGTCGAAAGTAGTGTGGAGAGGGGCGCCTGGGTGGCTCATTGGGTTACGTGGCCAACTTGGGCTCGAGGCATGATCTCGCGCGGTACATGAGTTCAAGCCCCACATCAGGCTCTGTGCTGACAGCTCGGAGCCTGGAGCCTGCTTCGGATTCTGTCTCCCTCTCTGTCCCTCCCCCACTCATGCTGTTTCTCTCTGTGTCTCCCTCAAAAGTGAATAAACATTAAAAATATATATATTAAAAAAAAAAAAGGAGTGGAGAGAAGGTACCGGAAAGGGGATGTGCCCTCGGGCCGGTAGGGGTGGTCACATCCATCCTGTAATTAGACCGATTGGTGGCCCTGCCTTGAGTCTGGGCTGGCTCTGCTGCTATTTCTATGGACCATGAAAGCCCTGCCGTTCAGTAGATGGGAATGGCTGCGGGGCTCCCCCCGTGTGCCCTGTGAGGCTGGCGTGAGTGGCTCTGCTCCGCCTCGCCTCCACGTTTCCCTCTGCAGTGGGTGGACCCGTGACATCTCCCCAGGCTGGTGGCACCTGGCTGGGCTTCTGAGGTCCCCGAGGCCAGAACAGCAATGGCAGAACACAGAGAATTCACGTATCTGCCTTTTGGGTTTTTCAAGAACTGGGAAACACAACCTGGAGATCAAAGGGGTAGGACTAAACAAAGCCCCTTCCCCCATTCCCACCCTACAGTCCAATCAGAGCGCGTGGTCATTCCTTCCGTAGCTCCTGACCCCTCTACTGGGGACACCCACCCCTGCCCCATTAAGGCTCATTATTATGATTATTTTTAATGTTTATTTCTGAGAAAGAGAGAGAGACAGAGCATGAGCAGGGGAGGGGCAGAGAGAGAGAGAGAGAGAGAGAGAGAGAGAATCTGAAGCAGGCTCCAGGCTCCAAGCTGTCAGCACAGAGCCTGATGCGGGGCTTGAACTCACAAACCATAAGATCATGACCTGAGCCGAAGTTGGACGCTTAACCAACTGAGCCACCTAGGGGCCCCTTTAAGGCTCATTATTGATGTCACGTCCTCCAAGAAACCCTCTCTGAACCCTCAGGCCTGGGTCAGTGTTTTCAAATGTAAGTTTTATAATTATTCAGGCATAATGAGGCCGTCAGATCAGGAGACAAGTGCCCATTGAAGACATCGTTCCTTAGCCACAGTTCCCGAGAGGGCACGCCATGCCGGGTAAGACCACAGAGTGAGGCATCCCAGTTGGTCAGGAGGCAGGGGAGCAAGGGAAGGGTAGGATGTGGACAAGAGAGCCTTTACTGCGGTTCCGAGGGAAGGAACGGGTGAGGGGGATAACTAGGCTTAGGATCGGCTAGTTTGGATCATTTCCGTAGGCTCTGGGCCACTGGGGCTCTCTGTAGTTGTTTACTGTCTGGCCCTGGGGTGATTCGCATAGGGGGACAGTGGTCCTAAGGGTGAAAGTCCAATAAAGGGAGTGATGGGATATGGGCTCTGGGTTGGTTGGTTTGCAAGTGAAAAGTCTCACTCATCGACCCGTGTTTTACCATCCCCAGGAACTGACTAACCCTGACAGGGACGGTCCCTCCTGGGTCAGTCAGCAAGACGTCAAGATGCCGGAGCATCAGGGTAAAAAGACATGTTTCTGTAGTCGGCTGCCCCTGCCATGAACTCCTGCAGCTCCCCGAGCTTGACCCTTGACTTGTCCATCACGCTGTACTGTCATAAGGGCAGAGGTAAACCTCCCAAAGCAAAGCGTCTGCGCACAAAAGATGATTGGGGGGGGGGGGGGGTGGCGGGCAGCTCACAGACAGCTTTTTGAAATAGTTATATAGTTAATCTCATGTGCTCATGTGCATTAGAAATAAACCAGCATACCAATGTGTTATTTCATCGATAAAATAAATTTAGAGACGATGGCTAAATAAAGAACATTCCAGGTTGGGGGAGGATTTGAAAGTGCACAGGTGGTTCTCATCCTCCACTTTGCTCCCCCTTTAGCCCCAACCCCCAACACAAACCTGATGCTCAAACTTTGTTTAAATGTGTGAATGGGGCAAGCCCTAGGCCACCCAGTTTGTCATCACCCCCACCCTCCCGGAAGTCTGGAAATACTAGGATGGGCCGGGATAGAGCTGAGCGGTTGTTTTGTCTGAGCTTTGTTGAGCAGATGAGCCAGAGAGAAGAAGGCTTCCCCGAGGCCCCACAGCAAGTCAGTGGCCAGGGTCTGACCCAGTCTAGGGCTCCTCACTTAGCACTGAGACCACCCCACCCCGGCCATACAGGACTCGGTTCAAGGGCAGGACCCACCCTCTGCTTCTTGGTGGAAACCCCTGCCTGTCTTCTGGCTCATACGCCACCTCAGCCAGAGGTCTGGTCTACAGGCTGCACCCCACCTGCGGCAACCTGGACCCTGGTGCACAGAGAGCCCCCCACCCCGGGGAGCCAGGCAATCCTGATTTGGGCACTCACGGCCTCCCACTGTGCACACACAGACCCACTGGGTCCTGAATCTTCTAGAATGACGTTCCTTAGAGCCAGCATTCAGGCTCTGAGGTCAAGACACTCCAAACGGCCAGGACTCCAGGCCTCTGGGTGTACTTTCCACTTAGGGAGGTTAAGGTCATGTCCAGGGGTCACACACAACTAGTCCCAGAGCCAGAGTCGGAATTGGATGTTCTTTCCTGGGTACCCCACTTCCCCCCACCATGGGTGACTGGATGGAGGGGGCTGAAATGGGCTCCCTGGGAAGCTAGGGAGAAACTTGTCCCTGGGATGTTCGAGAAAATGGCTAAGCCACCAGAATCCCCCTGTACCGGGCATGGGAGATTTTAGTACGAGGTGGTTCTAGCTGAGAGCTGTGCTCTTTGGGGTTCGATGTCTGAGCCCCCAAAGGCCTTTGCTCTTGGGGTGTCTGGCTTGGCTGGGCCCATGGGGCATATATCCCAGCACACGGGGCACCACCGGGAAGAGGCCTTCAGAGAAACTTGCTGGGAGCTGTTTCCATTTCTTTGTATTAGTTGTCTTTGCCTTTGGCTAATAGCTCAGCTTGACAGAGCTCTATGGGGTTGTATGTGCAGAGGGCTTTGGAGATGAGCTGAAGGCCTGTGGGGGGTGATAGACACAACCAAAACCAGGGTCCTGCTTAGGGGCGCTGGGGAGTATGGCACTCTGGGACACTTCCCTAGAGTGGCCACTAGAGAGCGCCCAAGGGCCAGCTCCCAGCTGTGCCCCAGAAGGGGTGCCTGGAGGGTGTTTCTAGGCTTGCCCATGATGGACAAGATGGTCCGGGACAAGGTATTTCAAACTCTTTCACTGAAACCTTACGTGGGACCTACATTCCAGGGACAGGTAGCTGAGAAAAGTTTGGGGTGAAGGGAGAGAAGCGGCAAAGCAGAAATCTATCCACTTGTGCACAGATATCTGCTGACTTGAGATGGTGACCCACACAGAAACAGATACACACATGCATACGTGAACACGTGTATACACACACACACACACACACACACACACAGTGCTCATCCATGTGCATAGGCAGAGCAGTGGGTAGGGACTGGTACATCCATTTACCGAGTCAAGAGATGTCTTTTGAGCACTTCCTAAGGGCTGAGTTTGGTTGCTGGGTCCTGTGGGGATACAGGAGTGGGTAAGGCACCGGAAAACACCCCACAGAAACCAACTACTCTCCCGAGCAGAATGTGGGTGTCAGGGGAGGTAGAATCACAGATCTGAGGGTGAGGAGGGAGGGACATTTAGAGGTGCCTCCTATTTGTGGAAAGTTTTATATAGTTCTAGAACTCCGTTACAAGTAGGCAGATCAGTTACTTTCCTGTTTCACTTTATAGTTTGCATGACTCAGGAAAGGCCGCACGTGAAGACCCTGGAGGAAACAGGTCTCGGGTCTTACGAGCTGCACTGCCTCCAGGCTGCTCTTACTGTAGCTGGGACTTCTGTGAGCCCTGGGGTGGAGGTCCAGGACTTTGATGGACCGAGACTCCCAGGCATGACGGATGTGGCCCCGCCACCCCACCTCCTGGCTTCCGGCCTGGCCTTTGCAGACGAGGTCACAGAGTGCACTGCAAGATTCTGCCACGGCCCCCGGAATGAAAGCTCTTGACTTTGTCCCTGACTTTTAGGCAGTTCTTAGTTGCCGGAGACAGCTGATTAAAAATCATCTATCAAGAGGGTCACCTGGGTGGCTCAGTCAGTTGAGCGTCCAACTTCAGCTCAGGCCATGATCTCATGATTCATGAGGAGGAGTTCAAACCCTGCATTGGGCTCCCTAGTGTCCGTGTGGAACCCACTTCGGATCCTCTGTCCCGCTCTCTGCCCCTCCTTCTCCCTCTCTCAAAAATAAATAAAACATTAAAAAAAAAATCATGTATCAACAAGACAAATCATCAGGCATGGTTTTAATAATGTAAAACTCTCCAATTTTTAAAATTTATTTGGAGAGAAAGAGTGTGTGTGCATGCGAGGGCAGGAGGGGCGGAGAGAGAGAGGGAGAGAGAGAATCCCAAGCAGGCTCCATACTGTCAGCGTGGAGCCCGACTTGGGGCTCGAACCCACGAACCACGAGCTCATGACCTGAGCCGAGACCAGGAGTCAGACGCTCAACTGACTGAGCCCTCCCAGGCACCCCCAGACTCTCCACTTGTTATTTAAATATTTTTGTCGAAACACTCCTGGACACTCAAGCTAGAAAACAGAGCACCCCAGAATGCCAAATCCGGGAGGGATCTGAGAAGCTTCCAGTGCAATCTTCTCCTCTGACAGACGAGGCCTGAGGACTTGGGGGCGGACTCTTCACGGAGGCCCTCTTAGCGGATCTTCCGGGTTACCCCGGCTGCTCTAAAGAGACGTGGAAACAGGGACAGCTCCGCTCCCCTGAGGAGCATGGCCTGGGACCTGCCACCCTTCCCAGAGCCCCTCGGTGAGCACCACCCCCACAGCCCCCAGCTGTGCTCAACCAGGCCTGGAACAGGAAGTGCCTGGAACCTTCCCTGACGTTGCCATGGCGCCCACGACCCGGAAACCAAGGGCAAGCTCTCCCCGCCAAAGCACCTTGGCCCCTAAGAAGAGAAGGGTGAGCCCCAGATGTCATGAGCGCTCTCGGGATTCAGAGTCAGAAGGTGAACGGCCCGCAGCAAGCTCGTAGTTCAGAGACCGGTGCAGCGAGAGTGTCTCTGTTCCACAAGCTTCTCCGGTAAACACACCCGTGGCGGCCAGGGGGCTTGAGAGCTGAGAGCAGTAAGTATGGCTGGTGCTTTTCCATCCCCGTTAGAGAAGGAGGGGGTCCCTAGTGACCGGCACTGCCCGGGCTTGGTAGGGAGGGGCTTCGGGGGCTCCAGGCTGGGAGGCAGGAAGGCCTGGAAGCCGAGGGACCAGCACAAATAGCAAATTCTGTGACCAGCCTACTTACAGACCTCCTTCGGTTCCTATCCCTTAGTTAAGGGCGAAGAACTGTGGGTTCTCTCCCGTTTGGCCTTATTGGAGCCACGTTGCCAGCACAACAGCAGAACTTTGTCAGTCTCCCGGCGGCCTTTAACAAGTCCGAGATTCTTCTCTTGATTTGCTGAATAACCCACCCTCCAAGTTTCCCCGTGATTACTCTTGTGGCAGAATACAGAATCTCTGGGCTAATCTCCTGTTTAGAAGAGACCCTTGGGAAAGTTCTTGAAAATGGAAACCTCACCTCTTTTGTCTCCCAGGTGTTTCTTCCCCCCCACCCCCCACACGCCCGAGGGTCATTGCCACTACCGCTCATGAAAATGCTGAATCCGGTGAGTAGACGAATTTCCCAAGGGGGCAGGCGGTGGGGAGCAGCGGAGGCATCTGCTCACGGCTGTGCCGCCAACGTTGCCACAAGGGGATGGGTCGCGCCACCGAGGACCCCCAGCTTTACCGGCTGACCCCGCTGTCAGAGCAGGCCCGCTGCCCGAGCCGGCCACTGTTCCCGTCTGACGCTGCACGGGACTGCCTCTAGGTCCCCACTCCACCCTTTCCCATCGCCCACCGTTTCCAGGCACTAGAGCGTACTTCCCAAACTTCATCTGACCGTGTTAACTTCATCACCGTCACCGTCATCATAGGAAAACCAAGAGACTCAAAGGTTAAATGACTTGCCTTAAGGGCCATACAACCCGCTAGTGGCGATACCAAGATTTGACCTTAAATTCTCCATCCCATGGCCCCTGGTCTCCCCACCCCCCACCCTGCTGGTGACTGGCGTGGCTTAGGAACAACTGTATCCATTCCTGGGGGGGGTCCCTCGTGGTCCACTTTTCCTGGCGAGGTTTCTTTGAGCCACCACGTCTAAGGTTATATTCCAAATATTCTACTGCTCCCCTAAGGAAACTGCTGAAAGGGTCGCTCAGTCAGTTAAGCGTCCGACTTCGGTTCAGGTCACGATCTCATGGTTCGTGAGTTCAAGCCCCACATCGGGCTCTGTGCTGGCAGCTCAGAGCCTGGAGCCTGCTTCGGATTCTGTCTCTCTCTCTCTCTCTCTCTCTCTCTCTCTCTCTCAAAAATGAATAAACATTAAAAAAAATTCTTTTAAATAAAGGAAACTGCTGAAGCCCTAGGACCTCAAGGAAATGTCTCAGTAAAAGTCTCTTCCCAGTGGCCCAGCCGTCCATTCCTGAGCACACACCCAAAAGAATTGAAAACAGGTGTTCAAACGGAAACTTGCACACAAATGGTCACAGCAGCATCGTTCACAGTCACCAAAAGGGGGAAACAACTCAAGTGCCCATCAGGTGACGAATGGCTAAACACAATGCAGTCTCTACGTACGACGGAATATTATTCCCATTCAGGGAGTGAAATTCTGACACCTGCTACAGCAGGGATCGACACTGAAAACACTACGAAAGAAGCCAAGCCCAAAAGCCCACATAGTGTATGATTCCACTTATGTAAATATTCAGAATAGCGGATCCACAGAAGCAGAAAGCAGATGAAGGGTTGCCAGCAGCTGGGGGAGGGGAAGTAGGAGTGACGGCTTAGTGGGTACGAGATTTCCTTTTGGGGGAATGCACGTGTTCTGAACTGGATAGCGGGGGGGACCGCGTGGCCTCGTAAACGGACCAACTGCTACCGAGGTGTATGCCATAAAATGGGGAAGGTTCTGTTTTGTGTATTTTGCCACAATAAAAAGCAGTCCCTAGGGGCGCCTGGGTGGCGCAGTCGGTTAAGCGTTCGACTTCAGCCAGGTCACGATCTCGCGGTCCGTGAGTTCGAGCCCCGCGTCAGGCTCTGGGCTGATGGCTCAGAGCCTGGAGCCTGTTTCCGATTCTGTGTCTCCCTCTCTCTGCCCCTCCCCCGTTCATGCTCTGTCTCTCTCTGTCCCAAAAATAAATAAATGTTGAAAAAAAATTTAAAAAAAAAAAAAAAAAAAAAAAAAAAAAAAAAAAAGCAGTCCCTACCTAGGATCCCCTCAGTTTGTTAACCTCTCAGAACCCCGCGTGAGAATGAGCATTTAAGGAAGTTTCTGGACGCATCATCCTGTCCTTGCTTGCGGGTTCTTCAGAGCTGCCTGCAAAGAAAGCATCTCTCTCCCCGTTGCCTCTGGCACCTTCTGGCCTAGATTCTAAAATTCCAAATTACTTGGTACCTGGAAATCCTCTGTCTCCTGAATGCGATGCTTGCCTGGAGAGGATGGCTCCTGGCCACGTTTGAAAGTTGACCAGTGTCTTCACATGTGTCTTGACTTCCCTTCTGCTGCACAATTTGGAAAACCTGGCGCGTGGGTGAGGTTAAAAAAGGATTTTCTCCCTTCCTTTGCTTCCGACAGCAGCGCAGAGCTCGGCTGGAACGCCGGATGGTTGGCTCAACAAACCGGTGGCGTTTTCCCTCAAAGCCCTTCTCCGGGGACCTGCTGGGGCTTTCGCAGAGGTGCAAGGCTTTGAGCGTGGACCTTGATGAGGCTCTGAAGAACCCAGACAGGTAGGGAGATCGAAGGCCCATGGCCGGGAATGCCCTGTGGGGGAACTGCGTTTCTGAGAAGTGCCCCACAGGTGGGTCGCTGGGTTATCTGGGCTGCCGTTGGGACCATCCTTCAGGACGGACTACTTCCTCGGAGGAGGTCCGTCGGTGTGACAAAAGCATGGAGAGAGACGGGCCTTTTTCTTTTTCTTTTCTAGACTTTTCTTTTATATTGGGAGCTTTGGACCCTAACAGGATTCTGTTGTGTTTATCAACGGGGCTGTTGACAAAGGAAACTTAGCTAGTCTTGGCTGCGGGTCTGACCCGAACTCGTGAATGGGCATTTCCACCCGGTCCTGGCTCCCCATGTGTGAGAAGGAGGCTCCTCCCTCGTTCCCAAGGTGTTCTCACAGCAGGCTCGGAGCATTACTTCTCCATGTGACAAGTTCTTTCCGGCCTGGCCTGGGACATGGAGCTGGACCCTACTGCAGGGGGAATACTTTGCTTCCCTGGTGCTTTGGACCTAAGTGTGCCACTACCCTCCCTGGGCTGACAGTATCTGCCTTCTGAGCACACGGTCGAATCTTCCCGAGCGTGGCCTGTACCCCTGGGCGGCACCTGGCACAGAAGAGCTGTTGGTTCCACCTTCGCCGAGCGAGTGGCCAAATCCTCCCTTTCTAGACCCCCCGGCCAGCCCTGCTCCCCAGCCCCTCACAGGTGACTATACGTTACACACATTTGGATAAATCACATCCATCTGTGTTTGGTGCCTCGATTCTCTGATGACCCCGGCTTAGAAAAATCGAGTGCTCTGCGTTGCTGTGTTTGGCATTAGCCTTCAGCTATCTTGAACTTATTTTGTATTTATTTCATATTTTGTTTGGGTAGGCGTTTGAAGAAGTCTTAGAGTCACAGGCCCTTGTGTTCCTCAGTGCCAAGGCCAGGCTGGGGAAGCAGGCAGTGGAGCTGGGCCTGGGAATATAAGCAAAATGATCCTGGAAACCGACGAGGGCAGCCGGGCAGCAGGAGCAGAAGTCTCCAGAACTTGGTCTGTGCGATCGCTGAGCTGAGCTTCAGGTGGTGGCCTGAGAGGCAGGGCACAGAAGCCTGAGGGTGATGGCAGTTGCTGCTGGGTTTTAGGACTACGAGAAACAGCCTATCAGACAGGGTTAGAATTCCTTCTCTTCCATTTACTAAGCTGTGTGACCTTCAGCCAGTGGCTTAACCTCTCTGAACCTGTTTCCTCATCTGTGAAATGGTGACCACAGCATCTTCCTTGAAAAGTTATCTTGAGTGTTAAATCAGACAGTGCACTGAACAGGCCTAGCACGGTTCTAGCACGTGCTAGATGATCCATTAATGGAGTTTTATCTCGATAGCCCGAGCAACCGTTTTAGTTACTGGTCCTGGTGATTTCATTCTGGGGTGTGTCAGCCCTGTGCCCTGCCAGCCAGCAGCCCCATTTTTCATTCTGCCTTTTACCACCTTCCCCAAAGCAAGACACCATACCTACCACACACAAGCGACACGGCGGGCCTCTCTCCTTGGTGATGTGAGGAAGCCGTGGGTCCAGAGGCCAGCTGGGGCAAGGAGGCACTCCGGGAAGGCTCATCACTCATGTACCCGGCGGTCAGCTGACCTAGGCTCAGCTCACATGGGCGGTCGGGCTCTTCTCCATGAGCCTCTCGACCTCCTCCAGAGAGACAGTGGACTCACCTGGGCGTGTTCTCGTGCTGGTGATGACAGAGGACAAGAGGCAAGCCCAGGTGCACAAGTGCTTTCCAGACCTTCGGCTACATCGCGTACACTAACACCAAGGCAAGACGCGTGGCCAGACTCAAAGTCAAGGGGCAGGACGTCAGGAGTTTTGCAAGTATTAAGCCAAAAGCCCTTTGAGTGGTTCATCGCAAGAAGTCCTTATGTCCGTAAGATATATAGAGAATTTCCCCTTTTTCCTCTCTTATTTCTTCATCACGACTGGGGGAACTGAGTCCCCAGCCTAATGGCATGTCTCCAGAATTTCCATGTGCCACTTCATCCCGGGCTGTCTGGTCCCAAAAGGTGACGAGGACAACTCATGCCATTTATTCCATTAACTTTCCAATGGTCCTAAAATCAACCTAGCCCTTGAAATTTGCGGAACCCACAGGGTAAATGGTATACCTTGGCAAGCATCCATGACACCAGGCAAAGGCAATGTGGTTACTTCTGTTGTCTGGCTCAGCCGACGACAGTGATGTCTGTGAGAGTAGGTGAGCTCATGGGCATTGCCCACAGTTTCCAAAGTCCGTTGCCTCACTTTGAGATCACAGTCTGAACCCCTGACCTTGACCAGCGCTTCCCAGACGTGTGACCAAAGCCACCAGAAGGATCGAGGCTGGCTTGGGTCAGGTCCACTACTCCTGTTGGATAAATACCTCAAGCTCTCACTGCCTTCCTGGGGCTGAGTCACCGGAAGCCACCTTCCCCACTTGGAAAGGGCAGCATGTGGTCAATATTATTCTGGACACAGGCTCCCCCACCCAAGCCCCCTCCGTGAACCCTGGCCCACGAGGGTTCTTGGAACCATTGGAAAAACAGCATGGCAAAAGTGACACTGACCCTATGCGGTCATCAAGTGCCCTTTGGCTGGTTGGCCTTCTTAGCCATGCCGAGGAGCGTGGGCTTTCCCTGAGAGCCCTGGGGAGACACTGAAGGATTCTCGGTAGGAGACAGGCAAGAGCAGATGTGCGTTTCACGTGGTTCTCAGGCTGCAGCCTCAGCTCTACACACCCGAGGGGAGCTCCCTGGAGACTGGAGACTGGCGGGGATTACAGGGTGATAATCATGGCTTGGGCGAAACTCACAGCAATAAGGGGAAAGAGAGAGGGATGAATTCACAAGATATTTGTCAGATCTAGGCAAGCGATCAGATGTGACAACATTCAGTTACGCGGGCCTGGACAGCTGGAGGCTGGTGGTGCCATTTGCCGGGGAAGGAGCAGGGCTGGTTTGGGGTAAAACCTGAGTTTGGTTTTTGGACACATTGAGACTGGGGCATGCATGACCCCTAAACAGAAGTATTGGTACGTAACTTGGTAAGTTATTGGTAAGTGACTTCCCAGAAATGCCCAGAACCCTCCCTCCCTTTCTCTAGCAGATATTTGTTGAGTACCTACTCTATGCTACTGGACATTATTTTAGACCCTCAGCAAAAGAGGAGTCATGCAGGCAACCAGATATAACCTCAAATACCTTCGTGGTAAAGCCTCCCCGCAAACCGAAAACAGGAATCGAAATTCGGAGCCAGCCATCAGACAAAGCTTATCGTTTGCCAAACCGGCAGTCAAATGGTGACCTAAGGAAACTCTCGAGGGGCAAGATATGATAAGACAGCTTAATAGGTGCCTTGAGGACACTCACACTAGAACGATACGTGTTACAGCTGGAGAAAACCGTCAGTATTAACTCCAGAATTTTTTGTTTGCCTTTTCCCTTGAGGTTATGTGTTTCACAAATTCAGAAAATTTTCTCTGAGACCTCGAAGAACAAGCCCGTCCAAAGCAGGGAGGCAGGTGAGTGCTTGTCGCCAGTGGACTCCATCAGAATTCTGCTGCACTCAGGGCCAAGTGGTTTCTACGGAAGGAAACCCGCTGATAGGCCGGGTTCCTGGTCTCTGAGTTTCAGTTTCTGCCCACTGCACACTGTCTAATGTCACATAGGCTCTGTAAATATTTGTCAAATGCGCCGTGAAATGATGCGTGAAACCAGGCTTGGCAAACATATTTTCATATGCTAATTGGTCACAGTCGAGACAGACATGCCGGTGTAAATAAATAGGCTTTGGATCGGTAGACTAAACAGAAACTCCATCAAGGATGGACAGTTCTTTCTTCTCTGTCCCTTTCAGCTCCAACCAGTCATGACCTGGACATCACATTTGCACGGGTCCAAGAGGACTTTTTCTGATTTAGAATCAAGAACCAGGCTAGGTCTGTCCAGCTGGGAAAAGGCTCACTGAGCCTCATCAGGCCTGGACAGGTCAGGTCCTTAAAGGAGTTTTTGGTTTTTTTTAGATAAAGCCCACCCCACACGAAAGCTGCCTGAGGTCAGAGCCAGACTCCTGCCCCAGGACAGGCCAAGCGATTTCTTCTCACCTCTGGGTTCTGGTTGACTTGAGGCCCTGAGGAGTAGTCTGGGGCCATCTCCTGGCTCAGAGAAAAGAGTTCTGGGGTGAAGTGTGATGCCTGCCAGGCGTGGGCCATCGTGAAAGCAAAAGTGGGTGTCCAGTGAGGGCACACGCTTTATCCACAAGTCTGCTCCTGCCTGAAATCACCCAAAACAGAGTAGGATTCTTTCTAGCCCGGCACCACCAGACCGTTTCCCAAGGTGACCCAAGATTTGAGATGCGAGCCCACATTCTGAACCGCAGCACAAAACAATACCATAAAGTTGGTGAGTGGCAATGTTAGTGACAGGAGAGGAAACAGGTGCCCAAGCTCACACAGTCAAAATAACGGCAAAGTCAAGAAACAAGTCGATGGGGGCTCATGGCCCTCGAGGTCCCGTCTAGACCTGAGCTTTCACCAGCTCTGTACTAACAGGAGTCCAGCCTGCAGAGGCCTCCTGCCCACAGCCTCTCATGCCTCACCTGGCCGGGTATCCTTGGGTCCTCCATCTGTCCTTCCATCAAGGTCTCTCTCTTTTTCAATTTTTTAATTTTTTTTAATGTTTTGAAATGTTTATTTATTTTTGAGAGAGAGACAGTGCCAGCAGGAGAGGGGCAGGGAGAGAGGGAGATACAGAACCCGAAGCAGGCTCCAGGCTCTGAGCCGTCAGCACAGAGCCCAATGCAGGGTTCGAACTCATGTGCCGTGAGATCGTGACCTGAGCCGAAGTCGGACGCTCAACCAACTGAGCCACCCAGGCGCCCCAAACCTTTCTCTTTTTAATCACCTATACTATAAGCATGAGATAAAGCCCCTTGCATAAAGCCCCCTACAGTTTGCAAAAACCTCCTTTACCTTATAATCTTGTCCCACCCCTGTAGCGGGGTTTTCCAGTGGTCCCCATTCCAAGGAAGGCTTATGAGGACTCTGCCTCCTGGTGACGGGACTTTGAGCTGCACTTTGCTGTCGCCTTTCAAGTGGGTGAAAATTAAGCACCCATACCCAGTAGCTTCAACAGGGGACTGGGTAGTGAGATCGCTTCCCAGGGGATATTTGCCAATGTCAGGAGACATTTTGGGTTGTCACAACTTAGGGGGGGGAGGGTGCTACTGGCACCCAGTGGGTAGAAGCCAGGGATGTTAAATAACCTACAGTGAACCGGACAGCCTCCCAGCAGAGAATTATCTGGCCCCAAATATGATCAGTGCCAAGGGTGAGACATACCATAATGGGAAGTTATGGGGAGGCCCCCAAGAATATCCCAGCCAGTGTCCCTTCCCCATGAAGCCTTTCCAATTCCCCAAGTAGAGGAAAGCACATGTCCCTCTGGAGTCCTACAGCTGTTGGTCAGCTGCTCTTAGCCACTTATCTCTTTCTGTGTTGCCTTGTAATTCTGCTTATTATATCCCCCTGGAGCAAGTGCCCCAAGGCCCACGCTGCCTTTTTGTTTTCTTCCTGGAGGGCCCAGCAAAGCCGCTGCCCATCTGCTCAGTGACTGTGACTGAATGGAAGGTGGGGGGATTGACACGTCTCTTGGTAGGGACGCCGTGGAAGCATTTACTCAGCACTGTGTTCTCTCCTCAGACGTGATTCTCGAATGTCTGGGCTCCAGATGGGAACTCCATCAGCCCCAGCTTTTCCAGTCCGAGACCTTGAGCAAGCTCTACCTGATGGCGCTGGCCCAGAGCACCAAGAGGCCCACAAAGGAACTGGAGAGTCTTCTGCAAGGTATTTTCTCCCTGGCACCCAGCACTGAGCCCCAAATGCCCTCTGGTCTGAGGCTCCCCAGCTTTGAGTTTGGTCATCTGTTTCGAGACCAAGGCCACTCTGGCAGGTAAGAGCAAGGCCCGTGGTGTGACCTCATCACAGGATTTAACCTCAGTCTCTGGCTATAAAATGGGAATAATAAATAGTTCTCACTATGTTCCTTTGAAGCCTAGAGAAGAAGGTAATACCTGTGAAATTCTAGAACAATGCCTGGCATATATTGGGCACTCAGTGAATGTCAGTTATTTTTCTCATAACAACCCAGTTCTGGCCAGCTGAGGTGGAGACTCTCCCTGCTTCTTTGAGAAGAACAAACAGTGGTGTGGAGTCTCCTGATGAGTTTTCTGGAAGGAAGGCATAGTTGTCACATCTGGCCCGATATGCTGGTTAGAGGTTTACATGTTGTACGTCGATGTTATGTTTCCTTTGCTTTCTCTTTTCCTAACTTCACATCATTCCATAACGTATTCAGGCCATTTCTTTCTTTCTTTTTGTCCTTTTCAATCCTCGTAATTCCCAGGCTCCCCTTCTGTGTCCCCTAAGTCCTTCTCCAGATGCACTGCCTTCTTTGGGTGATAAAGTTTGGCATCGCTTCAGGACGACTCATAAGCAGGGACCATGGAAAAATTCAAGGTTTCCAAAGGCAGCCAGCATGCCAGTCGGGACAGGACTGCACTTCCAGGATGTGGCAGCAAAGTTCTGTTATTCTCCGGCCAGACAGGCTGGCTGAGCCCCCAGCTGCTGCCGCACCCTGAGCCTGGAGAGAGGGCCTGGCCAGGAGGCCTCTGACTCAGTCCTTCCTCGCAGAGCTGGGAGCTGAGAGCAGGCTGCGGCATTCCCCCAGGACAGTGACGTCCCTCACACGCACTCACAATCTTCCCTACTCTTTCCAAGTGTCTGTCCCAGTGTCTTCGAGAAAGGGACTGCGTCCTCCTTCCGTGTCCCCTGTGTCCGAGTCAGAACACTCACGAGGCACCCGGGGAAAGACCACGGAGACCCAGACATGAGTGCATTGAAAAGCAAGAGAACGTGGGCGCCGGGGTGGCTCTGTCGGTTAAGTGTCCGACTTTCGCTCAGGTCATGATCTCATGGTCTGGGAGTTCAAACCCCGTGTGGGGCTCTGTGCTGACAGTGTGGAGCCTGCTTGGGATTCTCTCTCTCTCTCTCTCTCTCTCTCTCTCTCTCTCTGTCTCTGTCCCTCCCCTGCTTAGGCTCTTTCTCTAAAATAAATAAGCTTTAAAAAAAGAAAGAATTGGAAAGAGAAAATGGAATGACTGTTAATGCTGTGGTCTTTGATACGTCTAGAACGATCTCGCTGACAAGACTGGGCCCTGCAAAGACAAGCCCCCTGCTAGAGGCTGGGCCTGACTGGGGGGCGTCAGGGAAGGTGCAGAGATGAATCCCCACTGCCCGGACTGTCACAACTTTCCGGGGTCTCTTCCCAGGCACCAGCATGTGCACCAGGCCCTGGGGACCATGTTCACATGATGCTCAGTGGACACGGCTACTGGCCTTTGTGCACCTGGGAAAGCAGGACACATCTCACAGTGCATGGCTGGTCTCATGACCCCTGCTTTGGGTTCCTGAGAACACCCGCACTGCATCCTGGAGTGGTGGGCTATGGGGAGAGGCAGCCCCCCGCGAGCACCTCTGTACTGGCCAGACACAGCTGTCCTAGCTGCTCACTTTAAAAAAAAAAAAATTTTTATTTAGAAAGAGAGCATGTGAGTGCAGAGCCTGATGCGGGGCTCAACCTCACGAACCACGAGATCACGACCCGAGCCAAAATCAAGAGTCAGACGTTTTAACCGACTGAGCCACCCAGGCGCCCCCAGCTGCCCATTTTTGTCCCACCGAGAGTCCCGGATTAGCTGTGCTTTGGCAGGACGTGCTTCTTCTCTAGGAAGAACCCCAAGGAAGAAACAGTGCTCTTTTCCTGAAAAGGAACCACCTTGGTTTCAGAGAACCTCAGAAGCACACGATTCAGCTATTACTTTCCTATTCGATTTTGAGGTTCTACATAAAACAGAGGGAAAGTTGAAGTTCTGTCTTCCACTGTCTGACCCAGCCAATGATATTCCTTTCTTCCTTCAACAAATGTCAAGTGCTTAACCCCTCCTAAGCATGGTCCTAGGAACTCTGTCAGGAGGTTGGGGGACAGACAAGCCAACCCAAAATGACGATAAAGCCCAATAAATAGCATGACCCATGATGATACGAACTGCCACTTCCGGAGTGCCTCGTCGGTGCCCAGCACCCGTGCAGCCATCCCAGTCAGTGCCCCCAGTGGAGGTGGACAGAATGCAGCGTGCAGGTGAGAGGCGGTGCCGAAATCCTGGAGAAAAATGATTCAGAGAAGAGAACAAGGCTCAATAAATATTTGCCAAATGAGAGCCTGAACAGAGCCAGGTGCCGTGAGCGGGGTGAGGGGGCCTTGCACGTCTGAGGAAAATGGATCTTTAGTCTCCCTTTCTCTCCGCGGTCTTCGTAGTTGAACAGCGTGACATCCTTTTTTGGATCCTGACTCGTGTCATTTTTCATCACCTACAACCTTGAGCTCACTGGGCTTAGGATTCTGGGGATGGAATCCACTCATTTACTGGGGACCCGTGTGGGCAAGACTGTGTCGGGTCCCGGGGATGGAGTGGCGAGTAAACCGTCCGGTGTGCCGGCCCCACGGGTGAAAAACCAGCAGGCACGTGACGTAATCGCAGGTGGTGGTAACAGTGAGTCTAGGAGGAAAAGTAAAGCCAGTTTGGGGGGAAGGTGAGGGTGGGATGCTACGTTACATATGGAGGCAGGAGGGTGCCTGATGGGGAAGGGATGGAGCCCCGCGACTCTTCTGTGGAACAAGCCACAAAGAGGCAGGTTTGGGGTCCACTGAGCCGGAGACTGGTCGTCTTGGGGCCACTGGAGGGGCTTCAGCTTGGTACCTAGGGTGTGGGATGCCGCTGGAGAGCTGAGAGCGGCGTGTGTTGTAACTCACGTCTTAGAATAAGTCTGAGCGGCTGGGGGAGGCTGGAAGTGAATCGGGCTGCCCCTCCCCTGCCTTCTGGAAGCCTTAGGTGGCAGGGGTCCTCTCTTTGGACACCCGTGGGGCAAAGCTTCAACAGCCACTGGGTGGGTGCCTGCTTCCCATGCTCATTCTTTAGCAGGGGGTCACTGTGATCCCATCTTGTGCCAGGTCTGGGCTGGGTGCTTGGGTGCAGAGATGACAGTGGCCCACCCCTTGCCCTCAAACTGCTCCCAGACTAAAGAGAGAAAGGGAGGAGGCAGGGAGAGAGAGTGAGCTCGGGAGGAGCTAGTAAAAAATAACTCGTGCAGTGAGAGCAACGGTCTCCCAGCTTTGACCGTCACAGTGGCTGTTTAAGAGCGGGGGGCAAGGTAGCCGACGAGTGCACGGGAACTCTGAACCATTTTTACAACTTCTTACACTTCTTCCACTATTTCTAAATAAATAATCACTTCAGAAATACATCTTCTAAACCAGCAAACAGAAACAAAACCTGGTGCGCTAAATGCCAAGGTCATGGTTGCAAAAGGGCCGTGGGACCTCCCCCTGTACCCGGCACAATTTGCTGCAGCTCTCAGGTCCCTACATCCCTCTTCTTTTTCCTTTACCAGCTCAGCTGCCTGGGAAGATCAAGGAAAGACCCCCCACGAAGAAGATGATCATTTCCTTGAAGATCAATGACCCCGTGGTCACTAAAGTTGGTAATGTACCCCTGTCGTTTTAGGCTAAGAATGCCATTGAACAAACGGCCCTCCCGGCTTTAAAAACAAACAACAGAACCACAGATGAGTGGCAGTGTTCAGTACTTCCTGATTAAAACTAGCTGAACAGAGCAGAGACGGTGGAATGCAGCTAAAGAGAGGTGCTCATCCCTGGAAAAGAGGTGTGGAGGGTGCAGAGGAGAAAGGAAGTCGCAGGCTCATTAGACCCAAAGGCAGGGAGGCTCAGGTCCGTCCTCCCTCAGGGAGCACTTCGTGTGCCCCTTCCCACCAACTCCCATCCCTGGCTGGCTGCCAGCAGCAGAGAGCTCACCCTCTCCCACTGCACCCTGGCCACCTGGAAATGGACTTCAGTCTTAATGAAGCACGTGTGCTGTCGCATGCTGTCATGGTCTGCAAATGTGCAGGTCAGGAAGCCATCCGCAGAAGCACCGGGTAGACCAGTTGTCCTCGGAGTGCATTGGCCCCCACACAGTGCTGACTGGGATCAGGGAAGATTTGGAATAGCCCAGTCCCTCTGCTCCCTGGTCCCCGGACCTGAGTTCTTAGATATGAAAATATCCGGGCTCTTTCCAGGCATCCTTCTTTTTTTTTTTTTTACATTTATTTATTTTTGAAAGACAGAGCACAAGTGGGGAGGGGCACAGAGAGGGAGACAGAGAATCTGAAGCAGGCTCCCGGCTCCGAGCCATCAGCACAGAGCCTGACGCAGGGCTCGAACTCACAGACCGTGAGATGATGACCTGAGCCGAAGTCGAACACTCAACCAACTGAGCCACCCAGGGTGCCCCTCCGGGCATCCTTAACTTTTTGGGAGACCCCAGACTCTGAGGACAAGATTTTCCTGAGGAAAAAAGCACAGCCACGCGCACACAGCGTTCTGTACATATTTGGGCAGTCACCTCCCTGCACAGGCCATGGAGCCCAGGTTAGCAGAGAACCCCTGAGGCGCGGACCCTGGGATGGGTTTAGAATAGCATTCTTTCAGTGCAAACTGGTGCAGCCTCTCTGGAAAACCGTATGGAGGTTCCTCACACAATTAAAAATAGACCTACCCTATGACCCAGCAATAGCACTGCTAGGAATTTCCCCAAGGGATACAGGAGTGCTGATGCATAGGGCCCTTGTACCCCAATGTTTATAGCAGCACTTTCAACAATAGCCAAATTATGGAAAGAGCCTAAATGTCCATCAACTGACAAATGGATACAGAAGTTGTGGTTTATATATACAATGGAATACTACTTGGCAATGAGAAAGAATGAAATCTGGCCCTTTGTAGCAATGTGGATGGAACTTATTATTCTAAGTGAAATAAGTCAGGCAGAGAAAGACAGATACCATATGTTTTCACTCTTATGTGGATCCTGAGAAACTTAACAGAGACCATGGGGGAGGGGAAGGGGAAAAAAAAGTTACAGAGAGGGAGGGAGGCAAACCATAAGAGACTCTTAAATACTGAGAACAAACTGAGGGTTGATGGGGAGAGGGGGGGAGGGGAAAGTGGGTGATGGGTGATGGGCATTGAGGAGAGCACCTGTTGGGATGAACCCTGGGTGTTGTATGGAAGCCAAGTTGACAATAAATTTCATATTAGAAAAAAAAAATCGCATTCTTTCAGCAGGAGCTCACTTTTCTTTGGCTTCATCT
Organism: Prionailurus viverrinus; assembly: GCF_022837055.1. Lineage (NCBI taxonomy): Eukaryota > Metazoa > Chordata > Mammalia > Carnivora > Felidae > Prionailurus > Prionailurus viverrinus. Next base: position 78,837,769 of record NC_062571.1, read on the forward strand.
TCCTTGGTGGAGGCTGGGAGCCCGGGCTGTAGCTGTGCTCAGGTCCGAGCACGTGCGTTTCCTCTAAGGGCGTCTCTGCCGACACAGACAGGGGACCCTTGAGCATCCAGCCAGGAGGGCACCTGCAAGGGAGGGACGCGGGGTCCAGAGCCCCAGGCTGACGGCTTTCTCTCTTGGATGCTGCCTCCCAGCCTTCGCCATGGCCCTGAAGAGCCTCTACCTGAGCCAGGTGGAGATGAACGTCAACGACGTGCTGGCCGTGCTGGCTTCCGCACACGTTCTCCAGTTCAGCAGCCTGTTTCAAAGGTAAGGAAATATAGCAAGGCTCGGGCCAGGCCCAGCCCTGGGCAAGGTAGAGGGGGGCCCCCCTGGCCCATTCATAGAATGGCCCCTATCCACGGGCTAGAACATCCGGGTTTCTTGGCACAGAGCTGTGAGTCTGCAGAGGGACCGAGGCACGAATCCACCCGTCTCTTTCAGTATTCTTCAAAAAAAACCAGTCTTTTTCTTAAAGTTTTCTATTTATCTTTGAGAGACAGAGTGCTAGCGGGGAGGGGCAGAGGGAGAGGGAGACACAGAATCTGAAGCGGGCTCCAGGCTCTGAGCTGTCCGCACAGAGCCCGATGCAGGTCATGTGAGATCATGACCTGAGCTGAAGTCAGACGCTTAACTGACTGAGCCACCCAAACGCCCCTGGAATATTTTTATTCTTACAAATGTTACACACGGTCACGGTAGATCTTTCGGAAGAGAGAAAAATGCAAAGATCAAAGTCAGCTGCCCACCAGTCCCGCTGCCCACTGGGGGCACAGCCTTTCTCTTGGGGATTCAGACCCCACTGACCCACCTGGGCTGCCTGTCAGGGGGGCCGAGCAGGGGAAACCAGGGGGCGTTCACAGTGGATGGACATCGAATGTGAAAGCCTGCTCATCCTGCCAAGGGTTGCCTGGGTTCATGGGCACCAAGAGAACGTGTGGGTAGTGAAAACAGAAGAGTGCAATGCAGCCTTGGGGGCTGACATTCAGAGGTTCCCAGTTTTCATTAGACTTTTTCCGCAAAGCCAGAAGCAGCCTAGGATGTGAGCAGCAGGGCCTGTGCTGAGCCCTGCTATAAGCCGCTCTTTGGTCTCCCTGGGCCTCAGTGTTCTCAGATGTGAAATGGGGCTCATTACATTCATCCTGAGTACTTCGCGGGAATTTGTTCAGGGTGAGGGGATGTCAGCACGAAGGGCTTTGAGGTGGGGCCTTTGCCCCGGTCAGATACTGTTCTCAGCTTTTGGCAAGGGTGACCTCACTTTATCCTCCCTGCAGGGAGGTGGTATATCATTATGTCCACTTCACAGACAAGAAAACTGAGGCCTCACGAGGTGAGTAGCTTGCACAAGACCACAGTAGAGCCGCCAGAACATGCAGGAGGCCAGGGGTCTCGGAACCTGTACCCCTAACACTGTCCTTTTCGGCTTTGCTCTGCTGAGGAGGTAGTGTCGCTTGCTCATTCAGGGCTTCACTGACTTTCAGTGGCATTTGGTGAGGTGAGGTTTGCTTGGGGCCAGTCACCTGCCAGCTCATTCCGTCACCTTCGTTCACTCATCTGCTCCTTTAAGAACGACGTCTTGGGCATCTCCAGGACACCAGGACCAGGGGGCAAGGGCCCTGCCCTCTGAAGCTTCTTGCCCTACGGTCTCCAGGGCACAGGAAATGAGTAAAGTGGAATGAAGGATGGGGATTCCCAGATGGAACATTTTGTGTTACGTGTGATTAATTTCAAGTAAACGGGGCCCAGTGATTAACAAGAACAGTTCTTAGAACCTCCCCCTTTTCCGTATCCCGTAATACTGCTCCATTCCAGTAACTTACGAAAGGGTAGGTGAACCGAGTGGAAAATTGCTGATGGGATTCACTCTTCTAGAATATTCTGTCCCTTCCCTTGGGCTTTTTTGGGGATGCGTGCCTCCTGCAGTCATGTCCCGGACATCGAGCTGGTGTCTTGTAGTCTTTGATTTCCTAATAACTCCTGGGATTCAACATAGAGAGGGGATTTAGGGCAGGGATGGCCCACCAAGCTTGCTCTGCTCTACGCCTCAGTATCCTCTTTTGAGGAAATGGATGGATGAATGAACTTCCCATCCAAGACAAGAGAGGACATCAGCTGCTCTGTAGACGGCAGGGGTAGGATCTCTCCCAAGGATCTTGCAGGTTTCAATTCACTTTCATAGAGTCCACACAGCCAGCTTCAACCCCAAATACACTTTGAGCAGGGGTCTCATTTCTGGGGCACCTGAAATGACTCAGGCCAGATGCTCGAACAAGAGCGTCAAGAAGCCTTATGAGGGATGCAGACGTCCCATGAACTGAGGGATGCAGGCTCTCGGAGGCCTGGACGTGACAACCGAGGGCGCACTGAGGGGACCAGAGTCTTGAAAAGGTGCTCCAGCGTGTCGGCATGGCCTGACCTGGATGTTGCGTGGCGGGAGGTGGGAGACCAGCAGGTGTAGGTACAGCCAGATTGTGTAGGGTCTGGGGCTGACTAAGGAGTCCAGTCTAGACTGCAGTTGATGGCTGATCGTCCGGGGTTTGCTGAGATTTCCCTCGTGTTGTATATACCACCCATCTTCTGTGCCATACAGCCTTCATAAAACTGCTAAGTCCCAGCTTCCTTGCTCAGGACACTTCTGAGCAGCTCTTTCCTGGTGCTCTAATATCTCTGGTCCCAAAGTCGGAAGGCCAGCCTCCCTCACAGAGCAGGGATTCCAGCCGCTGTCTGTCAGCCTTGGCTGCCCTACCTCAGGCCCAGCTTCCTTGGAACCCTAGCCCTGGCTATTGGGGGCTAAGCCAAGAATGACAGGTTCTTCATTTTCCTTCCTCCACCCAAATTTGGTTCAAGGTCAGAGCAGCAAGGGCTTTGGGGATAATGAGCCAGACCCGTCATTGCACGGGGGCATATGGACCTTGCTCAAGATTCTCCAGATAGCCGTGGCCAGGTCTTACAGGTCAGATCCCGGTTGGGCTGGCACACAGCTGGGCTGGCTGTCACCTGCCTTCAAGAGGCTGACGGTACATTTGGCTGCAATGTGGCAGCACAAGCCTCAGTGTGTGTGTGGTACGTGGGTGCGTGTGGGTGTGTTTGTATAGGGGAACAGAAATGTCGTGTGGGTCACTCTGAAAGCATCACAAATCCAGGTGCTGAACAAGACCTCAAAGGTCATCTTGGCTGAGCTCCCAGCCAAGGGCAGAATCACCCAGATGGCTGCCCTGGTCTGAATCACACGTAGCAGAAGCCATTCCCCTTCGGGGGATGCGGAGTGTGCGTGCCGGTTCCATCTGGTACGGTTCCTTGATTTCGTGCATCAGATATGCGCACTGGCCCAGCTGGGCTCAGGGCTGTCACGTGCATGCACGTATGAGCATGTTTCAGGCTTGCTTGGTGTCCCTTGGTCTGGGGAAACCTGGCCATTCCAGTTCAGCCTGGCCGACGAGTCTGACCATGAGAAAGGGGGAGCACGAGTGAGGGTGTCAGCCTCTTAGAACACTAACTTCTGTGCCTTAACTCCAAGCCCGGCTAATTCTGTTCCCGTTTATCACTGGTAAGAGCCAGCACCTAAAGAACACCATGCCTGGTGGCCGGCAGGACTCGCACCTCTGGCAAACTCTCGGTTTCCAGCTCTCCCACCATCCTGGAGTTGAATGAAACCTCTGGGGCTGCCCCTTCTCTGAAAGCAGCCTCGGGACCCTCCAGGAACAGCATTTCTCTCTCTGCAGGTGTGTGGCCGTGATGATGAAGGGACTCACGCCAAGCACCATCAAGAGCTTTTACCTGGCCGGCTGCAAGGTGAGAACAACCTGGACAGAGCATACGGCACCTGGGGACTTTTGGGAGCACCTCAGCCTCTGGGATTTTACCCGCCAGGCCCAGCTCCAAACAATTATGAAAAATAATTTTATTTTGAAGGGACATCTTTAGGGGCGCCTGGGTGGCTCAGTCGGTTAAGCATCCGACTTTGGCTCGGGTCATGAACTCCTGGTACGTGAGTTCAAGCCCTACTTCAGGTGAGCTCGAGCCCTGCTTCAGGCTCCGCGTTCTCTCTGCCCCGTGTGGGATCCTTTCTGCGCCTTGCTCACTCTCTCAAAATATAAATAAATAAATAAATAAATAAATAAAGTGTTAAAAAATTAAAAAACAAAAGGACATTTTAAAGCCAAAAATTAAATATTAATAATAATAATAACAATAATAAATGTAAACAAAAACTTAAAAACTAAGGGGGAAAAATACGGGCACAGTCTTTCTCACCAGAATAGCAGACAGTCTTCCAGGATATCCTTTTTGGAGTCAGGTGGAATTGTGTCCCATCCCCGCACCCTTGCCCTGGGGCCAGTCACCGTGCCAGTATCGGGAATAAATGATGTAATCTAATGGTCCCATTCTCAGAGGAGAACGCCACCTGATCCATCCTGATCAGGGTGACAGCTTCTAAGTGGCAGTGCTGGGCTCGAGCCCCAGGCCATCTGATCCCTGCCTTCCTCTGTGAGGCTACCGTTGACCTGGATGGGCACTCACCCCGTGAAACAGGCCCGTCTGACCGTGACGTCTGGTTAACTCACGATCAGCTGGTGCCAGTGCTCTCGTAATGGCAGCTAAGAACGTGCTAAGTGCCTATTTTGTCAAAGACAATAAGTGTCCTCACCGTCCATCAGTAACTAGAAAGTCACTCTGTGGGCGGTGTCTTTGCATTCTGGTCAACATTTTCTTTTCCGGCCACTCTTGGCCTGGGAAGGACTGTAGCCCCCAGGACGTGCGAAGCGTACTGAGACCCTGCCAAGGTCTCTGGCCCTGGGAGAACCTTCCCACTTCCTTTGGACTTTGATGTCAGGGTATGTGCCCCCCACCAGCCTCAGCACTCCATCTGGGGTACACGCTGCAGGCCCTTCCATGATCCGTGACTGACTTCAGCCCAGAGATTTCAGTGTGCAAGTCCTGTGGTCAGACCACCAGGCCGCATCGTCGCAGGCCAGCAGAGGGCGCCAAGAGTTCAGGGATCGCTTTATCTATCCTTGGCTTTTCTTGCCTTCGCAGTACAAGGAAGAGCAGCTCACCACTGCCTGCGAGAAGTGGCTGGAAATGAACTTGGTCCCTCTGGTAGGGACACAGATCCACCTCCGGAAAATCCCGCAGGAGCTGCTTCACAGAGTGCTGCGGTCCCCCAGGTCAGAGCTGGTGCCCAGGGGTGCTGTGCTGGGGGTGGGGGGTACCAGGAGCCCCCACCACCCTGCCTGGGGCAGCAGGGCCAGTCCTGGGAGGGGGGTGCTCCAGCGGGGTGCATCCACGCCCCTGCTGGCCATGCCAGGTGTCCTACACGTCCTCCATCCCAAACTCCCCACCATCCTGAACAGCTGGCCAGGGTGGGGGCTGAAACGCGGGGCACTGTGGGTAGGGAGGGGGACAAGACCCCTCACGCTCCTTCCCTGGGGTGAGGACCTTCTGGGTGCCTGCTGTCCCGTGACCCACATGGTGGTTCATTCAGTAATTGCCTACATAATGTTAAAAAAATCCTGACAACGTTAATATACACCCGCTGTGGAAAATGGAAAACAGGGAAATGCAGAAAACAGAAAATAAGCACTCTCGTCCTAAATTGATTCCTGCCTTTAGCCCTGAGCCCTCTCCTGAACAGATGTGACCCAGACACCAGACTCTCTGTTTGACGCTCGAGCTAAAACCCAACCCTGGGGGCCCCCACCCTGTGTTCCTTTAGCGGCTGATCAAACTGGAATCTTGGGGGGGGCCTTCTGCACATCACGTGGCCCTCCGCCCCGACTGCGTCAGTAGCACTTTCAGACCCAGCCCGTCTCTAAGGGCTTCTCTCCACAGGCACCAGCCAGAGATCTCCATCATCTGTTGTCTGGACCACTGCAGGGACCTCTGACTCAGGGTGTTGTGTCAGCTCTTGACCCCCTCCAAGAACATCTCTAGCCAAAGAGCTTTTGGCATGCCCACGTACCCCCAACATCTCACCAGCCACGAGGCACCCACGGGGGCTACCTTGGATCTCAGCCCTGCCGAGCTCCTTGGAACCCACCAGTCTGCTCCCCTCCAGCCCAGTTCCTAGAAACGTCCCCAGTTCTTGGCCTTTTAGGTTTATTTCCAGTGTTTTATCAATATGAAAGTAGCGTCTTGGTGACCTCCTTCAATGTACCTCCTTCTATCTTCATCCCAGATTATCTTCCCACATGAAATTTCTAGAAGTGACATTATTAAGTCAACAGGGCTTTCTGGTTTTGTCACAGGTAAAAAGCATTCTAAAAAATATTCTATTTGAAAATAATTTCTAACAAATCAAGATGGCAAGAACAGTATAAAGAATATTTCTATACCCTTTACCCTATTTTGTTCAGTTTCTGCTGTTTGTTTGATCATCTGCATCTGTAGGTGTAACCGTGTACCCACATAGTTTTTCCTGAACCCTCTGAAAGCAAGTTGCACACATCATGTACCCTGTCTCCTAAATGCTTCAGTGTTTATTTCCTAACAGAAAGAACCTTTTAATGTAATCACAATGCAGTGGTCAACTTCAGGGAATTTAGCATTGATGTTAATGCCTTGACATGATTAGCCCAGTGCCGTCCTTTATAACATTTCTTCCCCCAGTGCGGGATCTGGTTTAGGATCACATATTGCATTTACTTGTCATGACTCTTTGGGACTCTTGAAAAGGTTCTCGATACCCATTGATTGCCAAGGTACCGAGATTGTATTCCCTTTGGGTAGGTTTCAAAAGTGAGAAGTAAATCCCACTAAACATTTTAGCCGTATGTTAGAAATGGAATGTTTACTCGTGGTCGTGTGGCGGAAAGCGTTCTGATATCAGAAATTAGATCTGCAAAGATTCATTCCACCGTTGGTTTGAATTTACTAAGTGGCTTGTGATGCCCTCACACTTACAGAGAAATGTGGTTGGTAGAACAGAGTTCTGGTGTCGAGGGAGACCATATTAGCAGGAAGACCTCAGGAACCCAGTCCAGGAACACTTCTGGGGCCCCGGGGGGGGGGGGGGCACTCCTGGTGTCATTCTGCCCTACTCCCTGATGCTTTTCCCCAACCTCCGGCAGAGGAAAGGTTACACAACCGTGGAGGAAAAGGTAAACAAGGCATCCCTTAGACTTTTCGTAACACTGTCCCTCCCTTGGAAAGACTGAGCTGTCGCACCCTGGTAGTATTTGACCAAGAAAAGGGAAAAGTTGTCTGACCACAGCCAGAACCTTGGTGATGGAACAGGCCTTACAAAATGTCCACTAGGCAGGAAAAGAGGTCAAGCACCTTCCACGTCAAGCGTCTAGACTCACAGGCTTGGAGAGACATGACGGAGCTGGGAACTGGGTCCTGCTCCTCGGGCCCCTCCCCCAGGAGCTGTGTCCACACAACCCAGAGCCATCCCGGCAGCTGGAGGAGACCCTGTGTGGCCTTGAGCAAGTCATGGGGCCCGTGTGCCTTGGAGAGACCGGGCTAACGGCTCCCAGACTCGTGTTCGTGTTCCCCGGGGCACATTCTCCTCGCCCGCCCTGTTGATGTCCAGTGACCGCCTGCTTTAAAGCTGGAGGGAGGTGGGGAACAGAGGGTGCTGGAAGACAGGGCCTGGCCGCACCCCGTGCCCGGCGGGATTGTTAGACATTCACCCAGGCTCAGGTTCCTCATCTGGGCGCACTTGTTGGCTGGTGGATCTGGCACTTTGGACCGCAGCCAATGAAGAACAAACCCTTGGACGAGTTCGCTGTTACCGAGCACCTGTGCGCTGTGCCTTTCAACCACCACAACCCTATGCGATAGGTAGTTATTGCCCCTAAGATAAGAGGGACAGTAAAAGGCAGGGCTGGGCTCCAACCTGGGACTCAGGCTCCAAGGTCCAGGCTCACACCCTCCATGCTGCAACGTCTCTTCATTCGTCACAGAGACCAGGCTTCCCGGCAACCAGAACTCCACCAGATCTGGGTCGTCCTGGCAAGTCACGTGACACCAGAGCAGCCGTGTGGCCACGCCAACCCTTGAGGTCGGGGATGGCGCATCCCCGGGGCCCAGGAAGGTACACTGTGGCCCACCCCCCTGGTGTTTGGGTTTCTAAGCATCATCGGAACAACATCCTTCTCAGCAGGTGCTTCAACTTCTGGGCTGTTCACCTTCCCTTTCTGAAGTCCCTTTGACCTCAGCTCCCTTTGGGTTTTGCTCTCCATTTTATAAATGACCTCGCATAAAATACACACCGGTTTACTAGCCTCCAGGGCCTCTGGTTTTACTTTCTTTGCCTGGGCCTTGGGTTTTCAGTTCATTTTGTCTTTAGAGGTCACCACTAGGTTACCCTGTTCCACTAACTCTAATATTATGAAAGCTTCATTCCAAGTTTTCTGGAAGCCAAGCTCCTTGTAGACTCAGGAACATGGAAAACTTGGCAAGCTGTCTGGTTCCTATCAGCAGGAAGGCTGCCTTGCCGCCCCTGCAGCGGGGGTGTGCCCGCTTCTCCCTGGCTTCCTGTCGAGGACACCACACGTCTTGAGGGCTCAAGAATTCCCAAGAGAAGCCCCCCCTGTCCTCCACATCAGGCCTGTCCAACAGCTTTCCCACTAACATCTGGAACGCCACGGGGCATGGCTCTCAAACGTGATAGTTCCTGGGGCGCCTGGGTGGCTGAGTCTTCGGTTAAGTGTCTGACTTCGGCTCAGGTCACGATCTCGCAGTTTGTGAGTTCGAGCCCCGCGTCAAACTCTGTGCGGACAGCTCAGAGCCTGGAGCCTGCTTCGGATTCTGTGTCTCCCTCTCTCTCTGCCCCTTCATCACTGTCTCTCTCTCTCTCTCTCTCTCTCAAAAGAGTAAAACATTAAAAAAAATATATAGTTCCTGAAGCTGGTGGTTCTCTGGCTAATCGCAATACCTACTAACTATTGAGCACTTGTTGCATACAGAGCACTCTGAGTGGGTTATCAGCCTAATTCCTACAGCCACCCAGTGAGGTGGGTACTGTTACCTGCTTTCTTACCTGTGGAATGGAGATTACGGGAAATGCAAAGATTGACCCAGGCTCCCTCCATGCAGCATGAGAAATGGGATTTGAATGCAGGTCCAGGCGGCCTCAAAACCCCAGGTCATTGCCAGCCTAGCCCATTTCTCCTTATTGATAATCAAGATCAATAAGGATATTGATGGATCTATTTTTCATTGTAGAAAAAACTTTTAAATGTAGGAAGATCATAGAAAACACAGTTGGGCCCACTTCCCAAAATGAACAGTGACATTTTGTCATAAGAAAGAAAACACTACCAAGACTGTGCACCCTCCCCAGCCTTATTCTCCTTCTATTCTCCCTGCCTCCCTCCCTCCCTCCCTCCCTAAAGACAATCAGACCATTGTCATGGGCTCGCGTGAACGCATCCATGTGATTATATTCTTACTACATATATGTGTGTCCATAAATAACATTTTGCAAAGGCTTAAACTTCAAATAAATGTTCTCATAGTGACTTTAATGTTCTGCCGCTTACTTTACTCATTAACATGATGCGATGTGTTCTCTCCGTATTGATACTTACATATCTGATTAGCATTTTAAATTTGATGTTGTACAGGGTTCCATAGAATGAATAGATAGCAATTTTTCATTCCCTTCTTAATGGCCTTTTGATTTATTTTGCTTCATTTTTTGTCGTGGCAATCGATGCTGCCGTGGGTACCCTTGTTCGTGGTTTCTTGTTTGCGTTGAGACGGCGTTCTCTATACTCAAAGGGGGGCCTTTATTATTTACATACAATTTTCTCAAAAAAAAAAAGACAAACAGTGCCTTGTTAGAAGCATTCTTCTCTTAAAGAACAAATGCCAGTTGCCTCCCAATGGCTATTAGTGAGCCCCAGTAAACACAGGGAGAACAGCCCAGATGTTCCCCGAGGGAAGTTTAAGAACTCTGTAAGTTCTGTTTTGATTGAGGCCATCAGAGCTCTTATGTAAATGAAAATATGTTTGAGTGTCCTGAGCAGGAGCCAATACTTTACTGGTACTTGGTCTAAAGACAGGGCTTTATTTGAACAATTACCATTCACAATGAAAGTAAAACCAGAATCCTGATTCACGGAGCCCCAGTTACTCCTCCTGTGTTGCTGCCTGTTCCTCTTTGGAGACGTCCCAAAGAACCTTCTGGGCTTGGGAACCTTGGGCTTGGATTCTGCACCGGGAGTCATGTAGCTCCCCAGCCCAGAGGTGGTTGGTGTCCCTGTGGAGTTCTATGTGGGCACATCATATCAAGTGGCTGTGACATCCCCCCTCCTGCCTCACTGTCATTGCCCAGACAGTGACAAATTTGGTCCTGTCTGGCCAGAGTCAAAGCCCATGCATCTGTAGATAACCTGAAAACAGAGCAAAGAGACATTCTGTGATCAGAAATAGTGTCAAAGGTGGGTGGGTGACATTTCCATTGTTCTTTAGAGTCCCTACTTAGCTTGGGTCCCACCCACCAAGACCACTCAAAGTTGTGGGTGCAGAGGCCGTGACAGGTTTCGAAGCCAGTGTGCCATTCCCGTGGTCAAGACCGGAAATATCGAGGGGTTTAAGAAACACCGAAATGACTTCTCAGATAATCAAGTTGTTGGAGGCTGTTTAGAGAACCTCTTTGGGAAACACCCTTCCTTTACAGAGTTGACACCGTGGGGAGCGACACTCGCTCCTTCTCACCACTTGTTTCTTGATAAGAAGTCTCATGCTGCTGCAGGCCAAGCGTGGGTTCTGCAGCCAGGACCTGGCCCTGCCACTTACGAGTCCCAGCGGCCACTCACTAGCACGCTCCTAGGTGCCAGGCGCTGCACTCAGCAAGCTGTACGTGTGTGGTCAGCTCGATGATGTCGACATCCCAACCCCCAGAGCCTGTGAATCTGTCAGGTTGCATGGCAAAGAGGAAAAACATTGCGGATGGATGACCTTGAGCTGGGGAGGGCGTCCTGGGTTACCCAGGTGGGCCCAGGATAATCACAAGGCTCCTTCCTCATGGAAGAGGGAGGCAGGAGGATCAGAACCAGAAGGAGATTGATTGGAAGGCACTGTGCTGTTGGCTTGAGGGTGGAGGAAGGAGCCACAGGCCATGGGAATGTGGGTGGCCTCTGGAAGCTGGAAAAAGCAAGGAAATGATTTTCCATAGAGCCTCCAGAAAGAAGGCGGCCCGCCCCTGGATCTTAGCTCAGTGAGATCGATTTTTATTCTTCTGACCTCCACAACCGTAAGATAATACATGTGTGTTGTTTTAAGCCACTTGGTTCATAGCTTGTTACCGCAGCGACAGGAAAACTCAGCATTGTCACTCATGTAGACTTTGAGCGTTGGCTGTCACCACTATCTGCAGATGAGGGCGTAGTGGCTGGGGGACCGCCCAGCAGCCTGCAGGAGGCTCCACAGCCAGCGTGGGGCCGAACGGAGCCACGCCAGGTCTGACCCCAGGATCCTGTGACCTGGGATAAGCTATTTAGCCCTCAGTCGGGGCTGGGACTAGAAGGTGATGAGTGAGGCACTAACCTCGGGTGCAAAATTTAAGGGGACACAAAACAACCCTCAGTCTTCAGATAAAGTATATTGTAGTGCGATACTTCAAAATCGACAGTAATGCAAAAAAACACAATGAACGAATGGGGCGCCTGGGTGGCTCGGTCGGCTAAGCATCTGACTGTTCATTTCAGCTCAGGTTATGATCTCATGGTTCCGGGATGGAGCCTTGAGTCGGGCTCCATGCTGGGCATGCAGCCTGCTTGCGATGCTCTCTCTCTCTCTCTCTCTCTCTCCCTTTCCCTTTGCCCCTTCCCCCCTCAAAACCCACGCTGAACAAAATATTAAAATTTTAAGTAAACATAGGGCCAGTCTGAATTCACATATCCATATAAGGAATGTATCGCAACTTTGCAAGATTGCTGTGTGGAATTAAATGAAAGAAACATCCAAACATGTCTCACACACACCTGTCTGTGGTAAGGGCTCATTAAATGCTGCCCGTGGCTTTGGTGGCACAGCAGGTGGGTGTCAGGCTGCTGACGGTCACATCCCAGCGCTGCCATTCACTGTCCCAGTGACCCTGAGAAGGTCAGTTCATCTCTCTCTGGCTGAAGTGACCGACAGACTCGGGGGCGCTATTGCCTCAGACCTCAACTCACTTTTAACTTGCCATTTTCTTGCAAATCGTGTGAGATTTTGCTATTCCTGAAATGTCTTCTCTTATTTCGGCCAGGTTGTTCACTTTCAATGAGTTTCATCTTCTGAACACGCTACTGTTGTGGGTCTTCTTGCAACTGAACCCCAAAGTGCAGACAGTTCCTGTGCAGGAAACGGTGCTGGCATTTTTTACCAGGTAACATGACTTCGTGTTGATTGATGAAACGCACATACGCTCGGTTTCTGTACTCATAATATCATGGAGGAAAAGCATCAATGACATGATTTTCGATAGCATCATCTAGAGTGCACAGAATGCAATTTTCTTTATGGGGCCTAAGATTCTGGGGTATCTTCAAGCCGCTGGAAATGGCTCACGTACTTGAAAACGTGGATAACATGTAGGTGCGATCATAAGAGATACTCATGTGCTTCTGAACACGTTCTGTCCAGCGAAAGACATGCTATACGAGGTACTCCTTTTATTTAGAAAAATGTATTACCAAACCACACTGACCTTAAAAACATCGTATTTTAAATGTACCTAGGGGCGCCTGGTGGATCAGTTGGTTAAGGGCCTGACTCTTGATTTCCACTCAGGTCATGATCTCACGATTTTTGGGTTTGAGTCCTGCATCGGGCTCTGCGCTGACATTGTAGAGCCTGCTTGGAATTCTCTCTCTTCCTCTCTGCCCCTCCCCCACTCGCTTGCGCGTGCTCTCTCTCTAAGTAAATAAATAAATAAACTTTAAAAAAGGTACCTAAATTAGACCAGGTTGTCCTCACTTATATTTCACAACAGCATATAAAATTCTGAATTTTCTGAACAAATGAAAAAACATTTGAATGTACAAAAGTTTCATAGAATTAACTCAAGTTTCTTATCCTCTCTAAACTTATAAGTTCTAAAAATTGCGTATCTCAAAATTTCAGTAAAAAATAACTACAGTTTAATGGACACCATTTAATTATGCTTACTAATTCCGATACATGCTTTCTTTTTTAAAATGTTTATTTTTGTGAGCGAGAGAGAGAGAGAGAGCATGAGCAGGGGAGGGGCAGAGAGAAAGGGAGACACAGAATCAATTCAAAGCAGGCTCCGGGCTCCGAGCTGTCAGCGCAGAGCCCGATGTGGGGCTTGAACCCATGAACCGCGAGATCGTGACCTGAGCGAAAGTCAGGTGCTTAACCGACTGAGCCACCCGGGCGCCCCGACAACAGCACTTTCTATTCGTAATCTCATTTCATCCGTAAAAGACTCCGGGGCTTGCTTTGTCATTCCCATTTTAGAGATGACTAAACTGAGGTGGAAATGAACTATCCTGTCAGAGATCACACACGTGGTAAGGGACGGGGTCTGACTTGAACCCGGCCTGCGGAAATCCCAAGACACTTTGCTGCCCGTTCCTAGAATGGCCGATTGGATATCCTCTCTTGTGTCCACTCAGCTGGTTCAGTAATAGCTCCCTGGGCGCTGTGTTCAGAAAGATCCTGAGGCTGCCTGTAGGTTCAGTGTTGTTGTTAGCAGGGGACTTGGAGTGCGCCTTCCCCTCCCCGTGCTGCCCTCTGCTGTGAGTGTTTTCTATCTGTCCTATCAAGAGTGCCCCCATTAGCAGTGGCAGCCTGGGCGCAGGGGAGCGGGGTGGGGGGCAGGGCGAAACTGGTAGTTTATGGGCTCCCTTTCACGCCTCTTTATAAAGCTTCGATTCAAACTTTGTATGTATGCTCACATCACGCGAGCTGGCTGTGGGGTGTGGTGGCCCTGTAGCTACAGACAGTCCCAGGCGGGCCGCAGGGGGTCTGCCTGGAGGAAGTGACAGCCGGCATCACTTTCATTGTCGGGTTTAGGCATCGGCTCCCCACCTCAGCAGGAATGGGGTTTCCAGGCACCATAAGGCGTGTTCAAGGGAGCGAAGAGGCCCCATTCCTTTTGCACGTGTGAGTTTAGCAGATAAACACATCTTGCACCTATTGGTCAGTGGCTTGACCTGATCAAGCCAAGCTCCGTTTGCATTGTTCTGAAGCAGTGAATCCTTTTCTGCACCATGTTAACTAAAGAGCCCATTTTTCCTGTCTCGTTATTTGGGGAAAGCGGTATTCAGTGCCAGGATGATATGCGCTTTGCTTAGTTTCTATATAATTTGCTTTGAGCGCAAATGTTTTACTAACCACCCCCCACTCTTTTAATAGCCCAAGAGACACTTTTTCCAGTGAGTCATGCACAACCAGGAAAGCTTGCTCTTTGGCTCCAGGTTAGCTTTCATACTGGGAATGTCTTAGAAACGGGAGGTAGGAAATGAGCTGGAATGTGGAAACTGTTTTTAATGCGGTAGAAACAGAGGGAATGAGGCTCTCAGGGGGGTGGCCCCCCGCCGAGAGTAGGGTGCACTGGGTTTTCCTGAGCTGGAGTCCCAGGGCCACTATCATTAGCTTTTCCATTCCTCTTGAACTTACCGCTGGTTGCCTCTTGACCTCACACCTCCCACGCCTGGCTACATTTCCCAAGCCCCCGATGCTACATTGTTCCTTGTTGGAAACCATTTGTGAGTTTCCCTTTGGTCCCAGTATCTTCTACTGGGGGGCCCCGTGTTCTCTGACTGCAGCACAGCGGGGGACTCCCAGCAGCCTGGGCGCCTGCCTTCCCTCCCGCTTCCCCGCCAGCAAGCTTGGTGCCCCAGGGAGAACAGACAGATGGTCTGGGCCTCGGGGCTCTTCCCCTGCAGCTGTCCAGGCGCACCCCCGACTCTGAGGACCACGTGCCCATTTTTAGGATTGTGGGCGACTCTCCTCTCATCCCAGCTCGCTCTTCTGCCCTAGAACAGTGGCACCTTTAAGGTGTTCCCTCATCCATGGCCTCCACCTCCCAAATGTGTGTCCCCTGAGTCTCCAGACTCAGCCTAGGGATCAGCACTTGCCTCTCCTGCTAATGTAACTCCCACCCATTCTGCCCCCGCTGCCAGTCTGTCCACCGTGGGGCCTCCCCTGAGAGCCTTTCTGACCCCTGAGAGCCTGACGACCACTGATGTCCCCCAGGGACATCATGAGCAGCTTCAAGAAAGGGTCTGTGGGCCTTTATCACACCCCTAGCTTGTCTGGCACCGTGCTGTGCATGGAAGAGCTTCTGAAGGATGAGTTTCCAGCAATCGCTTTTTTTTTAACATTTATTTATTATTGAGAGACAGAGCATGAGCATGGGAGGGGCAGAGAGAGAGGGGGACACAGAATCCGAAGCAGGCTCCAGGCTCCAAGCTGTCGGCACAGAGCCCGACCTGGGGCTCGAACTCACAGACCGCGAGATCATGACCTGAGCTGAAGTCAGACGCTCAACCGACTGAACCACCCAGGCGCCCCCAGCAATCGTTTTTGTATGGCTTGGTTCCCCTCACGGAAGTGGGTTGTAATATGCTGATGCAAAATTCAGAGAACACCTTGTCTGTAACAGGGTCTGTAGACAGATGACTGATGGCGGGTGCCTGCTTGGTGTTCTAGACAAGGAAGGGTTCCAAGGCTTTCTGTAGGCTCGGGGAGAAATAACGTCTCAGTTGGTTAGTGATGTCTACCTCGGATGGCAGTGGGTACTGGGTGCCTTGTTCCGTGTTTACTGTCCCTTCCTGTGGATCCCCGGGGCTGCCCCGCAGCAGGGCAGGGTCTTGGGGCTGCTGGCCCAGAGGAGCTGGTGGCCTGAAGGCTGGAGCTGCGAGAAGGCATTTCTGCTTTTAGTGGAGGAGGGAGGCTGCCGGGAGTCACAGCCAGCGTGGGCCAGAGTCGGGTCACCAGGGGAGCTGACCTTCACGGCTCAATGAGACACCAAGGGGAACAGCTGGTCAGGTCCCTGTGGCCACGGGACATGCCAGGGACTCTAAAAGATGAGGCAGAGGAGTAGACCCCCTGGGAGACAGTACATAGGCTTCGGAATGAGGATCAAGGAAGCTGAGTCTTTGGCCCAGTTTTTAAAGTTACGTGTATTGATGAAAGAATGTAAATGACAGAGTGATCTATGAGGGATCTCCCAGTGGTCAGAGTGGACATCTTGAGGCCACCACAATATGGGGACTTCCCAAATGGGACCGTACTTTTGTCATGTGCAGCAGTGGGACAAGTGGCCCGAACACAAGCTAGTGGGGATCTGTGAGCCACTGGAAACAAGGCCACGCTGCAGCCGTGCTGTGGCCCTGGCCGGCCTGGCGCCCGCATCGGAGGGTTAGGAACGGTAATTGAGTAAAAGTAGGGGCGCCTGGGTGGCTCAGTCGGCTAAGCATCCAGCTCTTGATTTCAGCTCAGGTCATGAACTCACGGTTTCGAAAGCTCGAGCCCTGAATCAGGCTCTGCCCTCACAGCATGGAGCCGGCTCGGGATTCTCCCTCTGTCTCTGCCCCTCCCTTGCTGGAGCTCTCTGTCTCTCTCAAGATAAATAAATAAACTTAAAAAAAAATTTTTTTAAGTAGATCAGATGCCCCTTTTCTTATCTGTCTTAGCAAGGTCTGGAAGGCATGCTAGGAGTGAAGGTATTTGAACACTCGACCCCAGTACCAGCAATGCCTGCAAATAAAGACATAGGTCCAAGCCTTGTTTATTCTCCCAGGTTCTTTCATTCTTTGATTTTTTTTTTCAAGTTTTTATTCATTCTACCAGTAGTTCTAGAACATGCGTTCTATGCCAGAGACCCTGACAGAAAGCTGAAGGGGAAGTTTCTCTACCTAGCCAGACACGTACAAACACTTTGCAACTTCTTTTCATGGCTGAGTATAACGGCATAGGAGGGGAGCATTCACACACACACACACACACACACACACACGCACGCACACGCCCCTTGGCCCCCACAGTCTGTTTTCTGGCAGTGGTTAATTTAGAAAAACAAATAGACCGGCCAGAATTAAATTTAACATTTCCTTGTAGGAAAAACAAAAAAATGTAAGCAAAGCTTACACAGAATCCATCCACAGAGGAGAAGTCATCATTTCTTTCCAGTTAGCAGTCTGAGAAGTCCAGGAAAACTGTAAAAGCTCATCAATTGGAGTAGGGCCAGAGGCAGGCAAGTTTTTCACTTTTTTAAAACTGCATTTTTTTTTTAAGTTTATGTATTTATTTTGAGCGAGAAGGTGGGGAGCAGAGAGGGAGACAGCAGGTTCCCAGCTGTTAGCACATAGCCGGAGGGGGCGCTCAATCCCACGACCTGTGAGATCATGACCTGCGCGGAAATCAAGAGTCAGACACTTAACCGACTGAACCACCCAGGCGCCCCAAAGGTACATTTTTAACCAAAGTATAAAATACATACAGAAAAGTGCACAGACCTTAAGTGGATTTCCGCAAAGCTCACACATCTGTGTCAGCAGGGCCCAGACTGAGGGACCAACTCGACCAGGCACCTAAAGTGTCTTATCTCAGTCCCCACCTTTCCCAGAAAAAGGAAAACAACATCCAGGCTTCCTTTACTTTCAAGATGTCTTGGCTGCTTTTGAACTTTGCGTAAACAGAATCTTACAATATACACTTCTTAATGTCTGCCTTCCCTTTCACTCAATAGCGTATCTATAAAATCCGTCCAGGGAGGGACAGCCAGGGAAGGCCAGGGACTTGCTCAGGGTCCTTCTGCAATGAATTGGTGGAGGGTCTTCTACATCTTTGGACACGTCCTTTTATTCTATTTTTTTAAGTCCATTTATTTATTTTGAGACAGAGAGACAACACGAGTGGGGAAGGGGCAGAAGAGAGGGAGAGAGAGAGAATCTCAAACAGGCTCCACGCTGCCAGCACAGAGCTCAATGTGGGGCTCGAGCCCATGAAACTGTGAGATCATGACCTGAGCTGAAACCAAGAAATGGACACTTAACCGACTGAGCTACCCAGGCACCCCCACATCCCTTTATTTTAAGATTCTCCAGATTGTAATTCTGGCCCTTAACTGATTTGTTAATCACTAAGTGGGTCCTTCTTAGACACAAGGATGGGTCCCAGCAATGGGCTTACAACCTTTCCTGAAGGAGGTCACTGCAAGCAGTCAGTGAAGCCAGTTTCCGCATGATCCCAATGCCTGGATTTCCCTGGCCGCTGCTGCTGAGCCTCCCCTCCTTCCTGGGGCCTATCCAAATCTGATCCAACCTTGACAGCACTAGCCGAGGACTCCTCTGGGAAGCCTTCCCAGATCTCATTTGCACACAGGACAGATTCCTCCTCTGAGCTCCTCTGTGCAGAGGGAACAAGAGCATGTGCTGACTGGGTGGGTGGGCACTGACCTGACAAACCCAGCACCATGTTCCCCCCAGACCCTGTGAGGGGAGCCCTGGAGGAGAGCCACCATGCCACGGCCTGCGCCCGTGACCCCTGAGCCTGCTGATGTCTCCAGGGAGACGCTTTGTGATCCTATGTGCTGGGGCGGCCAGAAGCCATGCATCTACTGTGATTAATTAGTGGCATTTGAAATGTGGCAACAGAGTCATCATGAAACTGGGCACCCCTGGTGTGAGAACTCTCATCTCTTAACCGGAACATTCATTTTGAAATATCCCATGAGTCACGGACATGAGCGCCATTAAATTGTTTGATCTCAGATTAGCCAAGCCCTATAGAGGGGGTAGGTATATTTGGGGACAACGGGGTTTCCCATCGCTGGACTTTGGTGTTTCTTGCCTTTTTTAAATTTCTTCTTTTGCTCTGACCACATTGCCTCAGCTCCGCTAGAGTCTGGCTTTCTGGAAGCTGAATCTCCTTTCTTTTCAAGGTCCCTAAATATTACCCCCATTCCTTACTAACTTTTCACTTCGGTCACATGGCTTCTTGGCTTGCCACCCAAACAGGGCGGACCCAGTGTGTCATCTTCAATGAGAGTAGAGACGTGGAAGGAGCCCAAGAAGTGTAGAGCGTCCAATGCAAGAGGTCCCTCCAGAGGGCAGCTAAGGTTATCGTTACACAGGATTTCTAGACCCAGTTCTGCCGTTGGACAAAGGCTAGGACGGACTTTCTTGTCAAGATGACATCGAACTGGGTCTCAATGAATGTCTAGTAGGACTTGACCCGGCAAATAAGCGTGGCAACAGCAGGGGGGCCCATAGCACAGGAAACCCAGCCTGGAGCAGCCTGGTCTGTGTGCACACGTGTGTGTGTGTGTGTGTGTGTGTGTGTGTGTGCGTGTGTGCACGTGTGTGTGCATGCGCTGGCGCGGGACAGCTGGCGTTCCTTGAACAGACACATGGGCGCATGGAGGGAGGGGATGGCAGGACGGAGGCTGCTGAGTTGGTGGGATCGATTCCTCATCCAATTCATTCACTCAACAAATTGCAAGCCGGCTGAGCGCCAGGCCCTGCGAGAGGCGCCCAGAGGACAAGAGCAAACAAAACAGATGCCAAGCCCCAGCTTCGCGGCGTTTACGACCTCGGAAGCAGAGACAGACAATACGTTCAGTGAATAAGATGCATGTTAGCAGATGGTGGCCCTGAGTCTGGGTCCCGCTCCTGCCACAAGCCGGCTGGAAGTCTTTGGACGAGAACCTAACCTTTCTGCAGGGACATTAGCAAGACCCATGCATCAGGTGCAAGTTCGTTGGGACTCGAAGAAAAGGCCCTTGGCGGGAGGCGCTGAAAGGCAGTGACATCTGATAGGTGACAGTGGGAGCAGCCATCAGAAGTGTTTCATTTACCGCACCGTGGGGTTAAGAGGCTAGAGGATGGGCTCGTGGTTGCTGGCTTTCTGAAGGCACCCAGGTCTACACTGAGGGACGGCTGGAAAAAAGCCGTGTGCCCTTCTCATCACGAGGTATTGCCTCAAAGAGTGCAGTTTTTTTTTTCACGCTTCACCTTAAAATTTAAAACTACTATTTCAAATATTTTTTCACAGAAATGAAGTAATGTTTTAATCCTAATTCTTCTTTATGATAGTAAAGTATTAAGATACAATTGGCCTTGTTAGGGGCGCCGGGTGGCTCCGTCCGTCGGTTAAGCCGCCGACTTTGGCTCAGGTCATGATCTCACACTTCATGAGTTCGAGCCCCACGTCGGGCTCTGTGCTGACAACTCAGAGGCTGGAGCCCGCTTCGGATTCTGTGTCTCCCTCTCTCTCTGCCCCTCCCCCACTGGCACTCTCTCTCTCAAAAAAAAAATAAATAAACATTAAAATTTTTTTAATTAAAAAAAAAGATAAAATTTGCCATTTTAACTACTTTTATGTGTGTCATTGAGTGGCAATTAAGTACATTCACACTGTGGTGCAACCATCCCTGCCTTCCATCTCCAGAATGTTTTTATCTTTCCAAACTGAACAATTAACGGATCTCCATTCCCCTGTCCCCCTGCCCCTGGCAAGCACAGTACTCCTTCTGCTTCTATAAATTCAACTCCTCTAGGAACCTCATGTAAGTGCAATCACATAGAATTTGTTCTTCCGTGTTGGGCTTATGTCCCTGAGCGTTAAAGTCTCCAAGGCTCACCCACGGAATATCATGTGTCGGAATTCCTAAGTGGGTATTTTAAGGCTAAAATTTGAGGTGCTGGGGTCATGGGGCCCTGAGTCAGACACACAGGAAGGATAAATGACTCCGACGGATGACAGGATGGGGGAAGTGAGAGGTTGTGGCTAAAAGCAGCTCTAAAATTACGACTGGTGCCAGTCAGAGGGACACTTGTCCTGGGCATTGCCTTTCAGGAAGTCTGGGGGGGGGTTGTCCCCGGGGCCCTTGAAAGCAGGACCCAGAGCCAACCTGGGCATGTCTTTCAGTCTCAGGGACCTATGAACTGTCCTCCCCAAAGGGGTCATGCCCCAAGGGTTTCTTGAAGACCTGTAGGAGGCAGACACCATGGCCTGACGTTCGTTCCAGAAAAGTCAGTGCTAAACCCAAAGGGATCTTTGCACGGGTGGCATTGAGTGCCAGGGGAAGCCAGGCCAGCATTTGATCCCACCAACAGAGCTGGGCAAAGAGGCCCCCAGCTTTGTGTTAGCTTCCTGTCACATTGGGTTAGGGTAATGAGCCCATCATCGGGCCAGAGAGTAGAGGATGCCTCTGCCTTCAGACGGTGGAGAGGAGCCGGGTTCGATGGAAAACGCACTGAGCTGTTCTCAGGAGGCCTAGGTAGAGTCCTGGCTCTGCAACAGTCGGCCTCACCCGTCTCCAAGGGCAGGGCTGTGTGCATTGGTTCAAGGTGCTGGACCACATCCCTCCGATGCTTTCAGATTTTAGAAAATCAACAGCTGAAGTCACCATCTTCTTCCTCTGAGATGGCCCAAGGCTTGGGCAATTCAGAGGCTGGCAGTGACAATGAATGCCACCAAAAACAACTCCAGGCCCTTGGACAGCTTGAGTCCAGGTCACTTTCCCAGGGACGAGAGGACAGTGGTGGTAATCATGAGGTACAGAGTGCTTGTGGGGCATCGGAAGCTGTGCCCAGCACCATCACCTTTACTCTTCCTTGATACCCATGGAGGCTCATATGGCCGTTGTCCCCACTTGACAGAGAAGGAGATTGGAGCTCAGGGAGGCTCAGTCACGTGACTGATGGCCAGCTGGTCCAGGACCGGAAGCTAGTCCAAGCTCACGGAAGCATGATTAGACAACGGATGAGCAGACTCATGACCTCGTAAGTCAGCCACCATCGGTGCCACTTTCCTGTGACCCAGAGGGATCTTAAAGTCCAATCACCTGTCTCCACAAAGCTCTTTCCCGAACCCTCTGGGAAGGGAGGTCTGACGGGAGAGTTCCTGGCTGATGGGCTGTCGGGTCCGAGCGCCTCTTCCAGGGAGACTCTGCGGTTTGGCTTCCTGTACCCTCCCAGCAGCCGTCCCACAAAGCTGCAGAGTTGGTGCCTGGGGGCTTCTGAGTCTCAGGGGACGTGCTGTCCTCAACCGTTCAGCTTTCTGGGCTAAAAGTGTCTCTAACCGGCAGCTCCAGCAAGTGCTCCCTTCTTAGGGCAGTACCAGAACGTAGGTGCCCTTGCCGGGGACACAGGCTCATTCCCTAGAGCACTCGGCTGGAGGGGACTGTGCCAGCTCGGCCCCTTCTTCCCTCCGTGACACCTACACCCAGTATGATGTCACCTAGCTTGTTCCTCTGTTAAATGGTGAGAGAGAGGCAGGAAAGGGAACAAGCGAGTGTTATCCGTCCAGCTAAGACATCACGTTCTCTGGGTACCGGCCTGGCCTACACTAGCCCAGCTACATGTGCGCAGACTGATGGAGGGCGGGTTCCGGGATCAGTAGAACTGTACTGTGCCTGAAAGCATCAGCATTCCTTTATTTACGCCTGATCTATCTACCACCAGAGACTGGCACCCAGTGGCATCTAACAAATAATCACTGAATTGAATCAACTCATTTGTCTTTGTGCCCCTCTCCCACCCCACGCGTCTCAGCATCCCTAAACTAGCTCCTGGGACCGCGGACACGGAGTGTCCCAGAAATTCCTAGGACTTCTGAAAGCAAATGGTCCTTAGCAGGCTGGCGGGCACCTCCAGCGGGACACGGGGCCAATGGTGCGTTCAGTCTGGCTGAGACAGGGTGTGATTTGAACATCACTCTTGATTCATGGAAAAATAATCTGCAGGCGCCCTTGGCTGCTCTCATACGGATCTGCCTTGAGGGAATGACTTTGCGTTTCCAAAGGGACTCGGAAAAATTACTCCCGTTGTCCCCACTGATGAAACGTGACCCTTTTACGAAACAAGGTGCTGCAAAACAAGAATGGTGGATGTGTGTCTGCGTGTATGCGTGTTCGCAAAGGGAATCTGATCTCAACCCAGCCCCGACCTTCAGCATGGATGGAAATTAACTGGAGCTTAGTACCGACGGTAACTGCAGAACAGCTACTGAAATTCGTCACCCGCTTTCCTTCTTTTTAACCCTACCAGAAGGCACTTTTGAAGGACCTAAGTTGGCCACTATTGAAAGGGCAGCTTGTGTAGTGGAGGAATACAAAGTCCTGCGTTCAAGTCCTAATTGAGCCTTTGTTTTTTCATCTGCAAAATGGAGCCCATGACACCTGCCCTGTCCGGCCCGCAAGAAGTCTGTGAGACTCAAGTGAGAAAATGTATCTTGAAACCCTCCATAAAGTAACATATGTTACCGCCAGTCACTTACTTCATCAGTATGTGCTGTGCACCTGCTCTGTACGTAGCGTGGCAACGGATGGCAAGGGACTAGGACCAGTGTCTCGTTATCACCTGTGGGGTCAGCCTTCACCCAGGCTGTCCCAGCTGCCCTCTGCTTCCGCACGCCTCACCCATCCAGAGAGAACCAAGCACATCTACCCCTGACTGGTGAAACCACTAGTCTCTTTGACATGACTCTCGTTAGCCCTCGCCAATTCCAGAAAGGAGGTTTAATGACAGTCTCTTGTTCCTCTTTGCACCTCTGCTCAGCTTCTCCAGGAAGTATTCCTTTCTGGATCAGGACACGGGACAGAGCTTGGTGCCACTTTTCCTTTGCCTGCGCCTGCACGGCATCATCAAAGGTAAGCCCTGCCTGAGTGAGTGCATCTGGGAAGGCCCTTGGGGACCCGCCCCACCCTCAGCAACTCCCAGGAAAGACCCCACGGGCCTTTCCAAAGGAATCAGCTGGGATATGGCATGGTCACCTCCAAGTTGTGTGACTTTGGGAAAGTCACATAACTGCCTGGTCTCAGTGTCCCGGTCTATAAAATGGGGGATAGTCAGAGCTTCCGTGAAATATGATATTGGATGAAGGGACTTATGGATTGTGAAAGTATGTGCGTGCAGCCTCCAAGGGCTGTGTTATTGTCATCTAGCCACGTGCCCTGCATCTTAGAGCGGCGTCCCCTCCAGGTCACTTGCTCCGTGGTTGGGGAGGAGACTCCGGGTCTGTGCGCCAGACCTGGCTTTCTCAGCCTCCTGCGCTGGGCCTGGGGGAAGGCATCTGTGACTTGGAAAGAGGAGGAAGCCCCCTGGGGAGTGTGTTTTGGGGCTGCCCGGGTGCCCCCCCTCCCAGACCTTTGCGAATGAAAGCACATTTGGGAAAGTTTTCAAAGCCATTTCCAATTATCCAGATAAAACACATAGCTTTAAAACCCAGGAATGGTTGATGGACCCCAGGTAGTTTTGTCCAAGTTGCTTCTAGACGCTCCCAAAGACACTGATGATCCGAACTCAGCCCTCCCTTCCTGGGCAGGATTTCGGCCAGGGGGCCATGAACACTCTGGGGGGAAGTGCTCTGTGCCGGTCCATTTGGGCCCCACGCACCTTGTGACCCCTGGGGGACCCTGGCCAGGCCCTCTAATCCTCAACCCTTGACTTCCTCCTCTTTCTCTCTGCAAATCAGACTTCTGCGGCTCTGTTATGAATAAATCTATAAAAATGTTCTCTTTGTGTTTCTTCCAAGGCAAAAATCTGGAGGAGTTAAGGCACATTAACTTCTTCCCGGAGTCCTGGCTGATCCGGGTTACAGCCAACCATTACCACGCAGTGAGTTGCCAGCTCAGCAAGGAAACAATTATTGAAATTTATTGCTTTTCTGACCTGGCTTTCTCTGGAGACGTGTTTTGCATCTGAAACCTCTGAGCCTTTGAGGTCGGGATGTTTCTGGCTCCTCCTTCAGGGGAGTGGAGAGATTCAAGCCTGGTGGGGGCAGAGGGAGGAGGCTTGGGCGGAGCCAGGTGCTTCAGGCATGTGCACTGTTGACCTGGGGGAGTGAGGCGGGGTCCGGGACCACTGGCTGCCCCGCCCTCCTGACCCAGCCACCCCCCCCCCCCCCATGGACACACACGTAACCTGTGCTTGTTACTGAAATTTTTTTTATTAATATTTTTTTTAATTTACATCCAAATTAGTTAGCATCCAGTGCAACAATGACTTCAGGAGTAGATTCCTTAGTGCCCCTGACCCATGTAGCCCCTCCCCCCTCTCACCCTCCCTCCAGTAACCCTCAGTTTGTTCTCCATATTTGTGAGTCTCTTATGCTTTGTCCCCCTCCCTGTTTTTATATTATTTTTGTTTCCCTTCCTTTATGTTCATCTGTCTTGTCTCTTAAAGTCCTCATATGAGTGAAGTCCTATGATTTCTGTCTTTCTCTGACTAATTTCACTTAGCAGAATACCCTCCAGTTCCATCCACGTAGTTGCAAATGGCAAGATCCCATTCTTTTTGATTGCCGAGTAATACTCCATTGTGTGTATAAATCACATCTTCTTTATCCATTGATCCATCGATGGACATTCGGGCTCTTTCCATACTTTGGCTGTTGTTGATAGTGCTGCTATAAACATGGGGGTGCATGTGTCCCTTCGAAAGAGCACACCTGTATCCTGTGGATAAATGCCTAGTAGTGCTATTGCTGGGTCGTAGGGTAGTTCTATTTTTAGTTTTTTGAGGAACCTCCATACCGTTTGCCAGAGTGGCTTCACCAGCTTGCATTCCCATGACATTTTTTAAATGCAGAGAAACTGAATGAAAGAAAAGACATACCCCTCAGACCCATCACCCAAAGACAACCTACAACCACTACTAAGATCTCGTTGTGTTTTACTGGCCGCAAACTCTTCCACCAAGAACATCTGCTATATAAACAACACTACTTTGCCTCTCTTTTAGTGCAGAAAATTTGCCACGCTCCTAATTGTTAACTATTAGACATGGCTGTAGGCTGAACATATTTGCATGTGATGGTTTATTTTACTATCCTTAGAATTACTTTCTTGCAGGAGATTGTCAAGAACAGAAAATACTGGCCCAAAAAAGGAATGTTCATTTTTGTTCTTGATACGTAGTAACAGTTTGGGACCAAAACGCTCTTCCCCCCGTAATGAATGAGCTTGCTTCACTTCGTACATGCTCAGCAAATTGGGCGTTTTTATCTCGGATCCCTTTTGTCAAATGAGAGGCAAACAACGAAATCTCATTTCTCAATATGCATTCCCTTTATTACTAGGAAATACGGATATTTTTCCAAGTGGCATTTCCCCCTTTGTGAATTGTCCTATGCCAACTGTTGTAGTTCTTGTGTTTCCAATTGTGCGTTTTTAGAGATGAAGTAGGGCAGTGTTTGAGTTCCGAAGATTTATGAGTCACTAGTTAAAATTCAATTCAGCCCAACAAATACCTATTGTAATGTGCAAACCACAGCACCCAGTGCCCCTGCACAACAGATAATGACTCCATGGAACCGAGCCTCTCTGGGACGTAACTCAGAACTATGCTCTAACAGAGCACAGTGGAGGCGGGCAGCAGTCCTTGGGGCTGGACTCCTCAGGAAGTTCCCCTCCCCCCCCCACACACCCTCTTCATGTTCTTCTGACCTGGCCCACCTCCTTCCTTTTGCCCCTTGTGGGATCCCGCCATGTCATGGAGCTCGCCATGTGGGATCACGCTTGTGACTTTATGGGCGTGATCATTCTCTGCCTCACAATCAGGCTATTTATGTGCACATTTTATTTACCCGGGGAAAATTCTCAGGAATTTTTCTTGTTCTCATCTCTCGTTCTCTGAAAGCATTAAGCACAGTACCTGGCACATAGTCGGCGTCGACAAATACTGCAGACTGGATCCATGGCCAAGTGTGGGATCCAGAGACAGAGCTATCTATCAAGCACGGTGGGGGTTGTGGGATCAATGAACCGACGCAGAGATGGGGAGAGATGCTCGTGTCCCAGGGTCAGATTGCCAGTGAACTGTGTGCACCTGTCTTTCAGCTGGAGAGTGGGGGTGACATGGCCCACGTTAAAGATCTTACCACCCAGGCTGTGAGATTTGGGCTGCTCTTTAACCAGGTACAGACCCCTGGGCCCAAGCAAGGGGAAGGACCGTTTTCTCCCATGCTTGGTTAAGGACATTTGTATAATCGCTTCTTACCTCTGTTAGGAAGGCCAGGGAAGAAAAGAAAATAGTCATGTCTCTTCTGCATGTTCCCACCACACCCTGGGAAAAACAATTCACAAGACAGGGGCCTGGGACAGGCCATTCGTTTATCTGATGTGCACATCCAAAATTTCTCCTTGAGGGGGACCAACTGTCCTCGTTTTTCGGGGATAGAGGAGTTTCCCTGGGAAGCAGGACTTTCAGTTCTGAAACCAGTAAAGGCCTGGGCAAGCTGGGATGAATTGGTCGTTCTCTTCCCCGCAAACATCAAGACTTGCCAACAGTTCCGGGAGAGATTCCACTCCAAGCCTGTGTTGGCAGTTACAAAGGGGAAGCTATTCTGGGCGGGTATTTTCATGGGTCCCCCAAATCAAAGCAGAGTAGGTCAGGGAACTTGGCTGCAAGGTATGTGGGCACTCAGCCACCAGGGGTGTATGCAGGGCTAGTGGCTGCATTCTGTCTTGGGTTCCCTTGGATGGGCACAGTTCTCCAAGCAATTGCTGTACTCAGTTGTTGAAAGCCACTCCAGTAGTGATCTCAAAAGAAGTTGTGTTTCAGGGACTCGGGGCTCTGAATCTATCATCAAAGACTCCCCTCTGGGTCAGGCCTGGATGGGCTGGGTCTACACCTCGCTTGCCTACACCTGCCTAAGTGGACAGACCGCACACCGCAGGGGCCAGGAGGACACCTTGCAATACCATGAATATGGAGTATCTTTTAGGCCCATCCAAATTGGAGCAAATGCTTTGCTTCATAGGTCTGCAGGCCACAGATTATCTAAGAACATGCCTAACTCATCCTTCTCCCCACTAGAGGATGTGCAGAGCAGTTAAGATCATCACTGAGTACAACCCATGGGGTTTGTGAAGTCACTACAGTTTGTTCGGCCCTTCCTGAGCTAAAATTGCTGTTGTGTTTTAATTAGTCACTTTTGTGTGTCAAATTAGTCGCTTTTGTTTCAGCTAGAATTTGTTTTTTCCGTGTCCTCTTGCCTTTGAATACAGAAGGTTTCTTTCCCTGTCACTTTGTTGTTTGTTTATCCTTCCCAACTTAGGAGTATACAACTCATTCGGAAGTGATCGCCATATACGGATTCTTCTTTGAGATAAAGGGAGTCAGACATGATACTACCTCTTACAGTTTTTACATGCAGGTAAGAAGGACAGCGCACAGGAAAGTTGTGTCTCTGAACCAGTCTTTTAGATCCAGAGTCAATTCATACGAAATTAATAATAATTGATCAATCATTAGCTAATGATGAATACGAAATGTGTTATAAGCCCACTGCTAATTATGCTCATACCTGTGAGAGGCCATTTGATTTTTACAACCTTGGGAAGTTTGAGGGTCCATATGGCCCCTATTGGCAAAGTTGGGGTTCCGTTCTAGACTCCGACTCTACGTTTGGGGCCCAGTTCGTCTTCTGTTCCTGCGTGATGGGCGATGCTTTACAGATGATCATTCTTCAGTGGAGGGAAGAGGGAACGGTCTTGTTTAGAGAGGCAAAGCAGGGCGGTGGACAGGACACCGGTGAATTCAGGAGGACAGAGGGATTCGCCTCAGTGCTCTTGCTACAGGCTTTTGGAGGGGTGCTTAGAGCAGAGTCGAAGTCAAGCTGCCTGGTGAGCCGCATGATGTTGACAAGCCCGTGAGCCTTCCCATGTCCGGCTTCCTGAGCCTTAAGATGGGGAAGGTAATAGGACCTACCTGACTTGGTTGTGGGCAATATTACTGTGTTCATTTGTGCAAAGCATGTGGCACAGGGCCTGACGCATAAGGCACTATATGATGATGCCGACAATGACAGTGACCACTATGATCAGGGACCACTATGTTCCCCTTAGGATTTGCCTTGTAAGTCTCTAAGGCATCCAGCTCCTTGAGAAACCGTATCTCATTAGTCTTTTTGTTATCACCACTAATCACAGTACCCGGAACACGGGGAGGTGCGTTTGTATTGTGAGCAGGTAAATGGATACATGCACACCTGCAGAAACCTGAGCTTCAGCCCCAGCTTTGCCGCTACCTCCTTCCATGCCCTTGAGTGAGTCACATCTCTTCCTTGGGTCAGTTCTTGTCTTCAGTGACTCAGGCATTTCCCTACATGATGGAATTTACTGGATGCAGGAGATGAATTATGTAACAACACCCCTCGAAATACCCGTGTGCGCACTCCATTGGTTTTTAAATCCTGGCAAGGCGATAGTGAAGACCTTCCAATTCGGTACAGCCTGACTTAGTGGTATTTTTCTGGGCTCACCAGACCCCAGTCTGTCCGCCGGTGGTTTGAGGCGGGGGGGGGGGGGGGGGGTGTCAGATGCGAGCTGACTCAGCAGTGGCAGCCGTTCTCAGGAGGTGGGGCTGCGGGGAGCACCCCCTTGCTCTCCGCACACCTTACACGGGAGAGTCGACGGACCACGTTTTGCTAACTCTGGGTCACCCCAGTTTCAGTTCCACCTGAGGTGGGTCACCCTCCTTGCAGAGAGTGAGGCACAGTGACGTGGTCTGCGAGCACGGCCCCGTCAGCCTGCGGGCGGAACGCCTGGTGAAGTACGAGATCAGAGCCCAGACCCTGGTGGACGGCCAGTGGCAGGAGTTCAGGACCAACCAGATCACCCAGAAGTTTGGGTTCTCCAAGCCGTCCTGCAAAAGCCACGTGAGTGTTTGACTTTTCTCTTTTGTGTCTTTTTTTGCACTTTCTCTCCACCACTCCTTTTTTTGGGCGATCACTGGCTTTCCATCTCCAGTGGTCCACAGGGGAAGCTTGCTCGCTTTCTAAATAGATGGTCACAGCTCCACGTCACGCTCAAGAGAAACCTAGAATAAAAAGCTGAGGATGTGGAAAGCTATCACTATCACGCCAGATCCAGTTTGTAAATGTCAAAGGGTCCTGTTTTGGGAGGAGGGGAGGTTTGGTGGAGTGTGCCTGCCACCATCGCCTCCGCTGTTGCCTGGACGTCCCCTGTGACGTGCCCCAAGATCCGTGGCCTAGCCCACCTGCCTCAGTGGCCGGCGCCAGCATCCGGGCGGATTCTGTACCTGGCCTGGCTCCTGACGGGTAAAATCCAACGTCTGCCAGAGAGCCTGTCTGTAGTCCTACGAGGAACTCTGAGCGTGAATTTCAGGAGGTCCAGGGGCCTCCCTGGGTGCCCCGCAGGGAGTGGGACTCAGCTTTAAGCCAGGGGGTCCTTCCCCGTCCCGGCTGCGCATCAGAAATCAGCACGCTGGGCTCCTCACGAGGTCCACGGGCCTGCGCACCACCCAGCTCCTGAGGCGATGTATTCCGCGGTGGGGCCCAACATCAGTGTTGTTTAAAGCTTCCCAAGTTATTCTCTGCGATGTCAGAAATCAGAACCACGATTTCCCCTTGTGGAGGTGGGGGCAGGGAGGGGGGGTGCCAGGATATTGGCCAGGAGGGAATGTGACAGTTTCAGGGGTGCCTGAAATGTTCTCTGTGGTGATCGGCGTGGCAGTCACCCAGGTGTACTCACTCGTGAAAATTCACCGAGCCAAACCCTTAAGATGTGTGCACTTTATTGTATCTAAGTCATACTTAAATGTTTTAAAGTTTGCTTTACAGACCTTCCCTAGGCGTTCTAATGTGCAACCAGAGTTGGGAATGGCTGCTTACACCACTGTTAAGGCCTCCCCCCCCCCCCCAAGAGAGCAATCGTGTTCATCCTAAAAGCCCCGTTTGCTTTCTTCCATTTCATCTTCTAGGCCTTGAAAATCCACACCGTGGGCCTTCCAATCTATGCAAGTTTTTCATTCATCTTCCCAATGTCTTGACAGTTTCCAGAAGAACCTGTGGGATTTTTCTTTCTTTTGCCAGGGTCTACATAAAAGAAAATAAAACGGCGTTAAAGGGACTGCTCAAGCATTCAGGTGACTTTCCTAGCGGGCAGCGAGCGATCTCAGCAGAACTTGGGCCCCCTGTCGGGCTGCTGTGACAGAGAACCGCAGGCCGGGGGGCTCATAAACAGCAGACGTTTACTGCGCACAGTTCTGCGGGGTGTCCAACATCAAGATGCTGGCACATTCAGGGTGGGGGCTGGTGATAACTTGCTTCCTGGTTCACAGACGGCTGCCTCCTTGCTGGGCCCTCACATGGTGGAAGGGGCGAGGGGGTCTCTGGGGCCACGTTTTTTTTTTTTTTTTTTAATTTATTTCTTTATTTTGAGAGAGAGAGAGAGAGAGAGCGGATAGAGAATCCTAAGCAGGCTCTGCCCTGTCAGCACAGAGCCCCATGTGGGGCTTGAACTCACAAACCATGAGATCGTGACCTGAGCCGGAGCCAAGAGTCACATGCTTAACCGACTGAGCCCCTCAGGAGCCCCGTGGTGTCACTTTATAATGGTTAGAATGGGGCCATCACGACCTAATCACTTTCCAAATACCCATCACCTTTGGGGGTTAAGATTCAACATAGGGGTTCTGGGGAGACCTTCAAACCAGAGCACCATATTTGTATCATTTGTGGATGGAAAGTGCCAGACGTGAGGCCATTCACCATCCTTGACCTCAGAGCAGCCGGAGGTCAGCCCTAACTTGCTGCTTGAGCTGGGACACTGCGACGGGCGCATCAGCAGTGACAACGAACTCCAGTTGGGAGCACTGATGCGTCTCTGCCTGCTACACAGCACATACCAGACCACTGTCCCTGCAGCTTTGGTTCAGCCAGAACAGGTGGCAGGAAGGGAAGGGAGCCGTTACAAGGTACAGGGTGACTTATTTCCCATCTGCCTTTTCAAATGGGCTCACTGGTTTGGAGAAAGTGAGGTAGAGAGCCTTTCTCCCCACTTTGCGGATTCGTTTTCTGTTGCAGTGTAACAAAGGACCACAAATTCAGTGGCTAAAAACAACACACAGGTATTGTTTGACAACTGCTGTGGGTCAGGAGTCCAGGCAGCTTTGCTGGGTTCCCTGCTCAGGGTCTCACAAGTCTGCAGTCTAGTGGCAGCTGGGCTGTGTTCTCATCTGAAGACATGACCGGGGGAGAGCCCACGTCCAAGTTCATGACGGTGTTGGCAGATTCATTTTCTTGTAGCTGCATCACTGAGGGCCTGGCTGTTCACTGGCTGTTGGGAGAAGGTCACCCAGGTCCTGGCGGCCCCCCTGCAGTCCCCTGCTGGGAGTCTTTCTCTATAGACATTTCAAAGCACGGCTGCTTGTCCTTCAAGGCCAACAGGAGAGTGTTGCTTGTGCCAGTCTGTTAAGACAGAGTCTTATACCAAGGTAATCTTGGGAGTGACATCTGACCATCTTACCCATGTTGTCTGGACCAGAAGTGAGTTACATGTTCCACCCACATTCAAGGGAAGGGGGTTATACAAGGAGTCATCTCAAGTGTACCCACTGCAGCATGTTATCCAGTGTCTTTGGGAAAGTGACGGAGCATCCTTGATGCTGTGCAGATACCAAGGTGGGCAAATTTTGTCTAATGATCACCTCAGTATCAGACATGGGCCGAAGGGACCCCCTTCCCAGCAGACGACCGATGCCCCGTGCAGAGTGACCTGGGAGGGAGGGAGGGAGGCTGGTGGGAAGGTGGGAGATTTGGAGCAGAGAACTGGGAGTTGGATCCATTTTCCAGGGGTATCCCTGCCCCCCCGTCTGTAAGTCCTGGCCCGTCTCCCTCACCAGCTTGCTTCTGGCCAAGTCCCGCCCATGGGAAGTAGTGACAGAGGCTTGAAGGACAAGAGACTAGGAGAAGCCAGGCGTTTTCCAGCAGCAGCTGTGTCTCTTTCGCGGCTTCTGCCTGCCTCTTGCCATGGTCCCAGCGTCCATGAAATGGCCCTGCTTCTGGTTCTGTGTCCCTTCAGGCCAAGAGGCCACAGTGCACGCTTCCTTCTGCTGCGAGTCTCTGGGTTATCTCATCCTCTGTTTGCCTTCTTAGTTCTTCCTTCATCCCCATAATCAGTTCTCTGTATTATATTCATTCTGTTTGAAATCCCTGGAGTACTGTGTGCTTTCCAGAAAAGCCCCTGATAGGAAAGCTTTTGATTAGTTGGTAAGTGTGCCCCAGTGGGGTAGGTGGTTGGAAAACCCCATATAGATAATTCTTCCCATCCCTGCAGGGCTGGGGCAAGGGTGAGGCTCCCCTCGCACCCAAGTACTCAGTAATTCAGATAAATAATATTTTAATGCAATATTTAAAATTTTTAACATTTATTTATTATGGAGAGACAGAGACAGAGAGGAGCAGGGGAGGGGCAGCGAGAGGGGGAGACACAGAATCTGAAGCAGGCTCCAGGCTCCGAGCTGTCAGCACAGAGCCCGCCACGGGGCTCGAACTCACAAACTGCGAGATCATGACCTGAGCCGCAGTCAGACGCTCAACCGAACGAGCCACCCAGGCGCCCTTCTGATGCGATATTTGAAAAAAAATAAAAAATCAATGCTAAAAATCTATGATGCAGTTTGATGAATTACATACGGTGAGCACGCACATGTAACCAGCTCCGAGATCAAAACCCAAAAGAGCATCATCCACACCCCAGACACCCCCACCCCTGCTCACTACCCTCCCAGTCACTACGCCTCAAAAGTAAACACTGCCCCAACTGTCACCATTAACTAGTTTGGCCATTTAGTTGCAATATTCAATCAACAGTATCACACAGTGCACTCTCTCCCGTGCCTGCGTTCTTGTGTTCAACATCTTGTTTAAGAGATTCCCTTATGTTTTCATAGGGAGGTACGGTTTGTCTTCAAATAAGCGTGATAGTTTCAGTTTTCTTTTTTTAGAACAGGAAATGTTATTTCTAATAATATAGGCTTGTCAAAGAAAAAGAAGAAAATACCAAGAAGAAAATTAAGTCCGCTGGGATTTTATTATGTTTATTATAAAGTTATTTATTTATTATAAAATGTTATTTATTGTAAAATTATTATATAACATTATTATTGTGTTAGATTTTATTTTTTGTTATCTCCATCACTCACAAGTCTGGCAGGCAACCTTTTGGAATCAGTTGTAGGTGCACTTACAGTTTTTGTGGTTTTTTTTTTCCCCATTCAAAATGGGACTATGCCGTGCTTCTTCCTTAGAACCTTGATTTTATTCTTAAGGATGAAGCAGAATGATTTCCTTAACCAAGGAGCGAGTATTTGGGGAAGAAGACAGCGAATGGTGTCATTTGCGTCACCTCCAAACTAATTGTGCCAAGTTGTACAAGGCGCCTGTCACTTTAAAAGTCACCGTCACTTCCCCTCAGTGAGCATTGCCAGTTCCTCTTGGGACCGTGAGCCTGTGCCACTGCTGCGTGTGACAGCCCCTTTACGGCGGGCCCCTGTGCAGCCGTGTGGGGGCGTGATGATACTGGCTCTAGAAAAGAGCGGCCTCCTGGCGCTTTTCCAGAGTCCTGTGGGATAACAGCGAACGTGAGAACTAAAACCTTCTGAAAAGCGAGTGTGAGTCTGCAGATGTCCGAGAGAAGAGGCTGTTTGGAAACACTGCTGAGACAGGGATGCTCGCCCACCATCTAAACGATGCAACGGTGCCAGCTTAGCCCTGCGGAACGTGCAAACTCGTGATCCCGGACCCCGCAGGAGTTCGAGAAACTCGCAAAGCAGCAATGCCAAAACTATCTCCCTGAGGTGCATAGCCAAGCCGTGAGGGTCCAAAAGCCCGGGATGTAGGAGGAAGGCAGCCCCCCAAAGAAAGGGTAGGAAGCTCCTGCCTCCAGGACCAATAACAGAAGGGCAGGAGGAAGAAGCACTTGACTGGCAACGAGAGGGGCCCTTGGATGTCATTTCTACCTGCTCATTGTACAGTGGGGGAAACCGAGGCCCAGCGAGCTGGAGGGACAGTTCTGGTTGGCAGATGCTTACCAAGCACCTCTGACCCATTAGGCACTTGCCACCCACCTTCTCATGGAATTCTCCTAACCCTTCATGAGTTAGCTGTACCTTCCACATCTGGTAAGAGTGGAGGCTGAGCCCCAGAGAGTAAGACACTGAGGGGTCCAAGCCTCCTCAGAGTGACAGAGCTGGGGGCCACTCAGGGCTGGCCACAGGGCCGATGTGTTTCCACTTCCCTCCATGACCAATGAGAAGAGGCGAAATGTTTTAGGGTACTTAATTCAAGTATTGAATGAACGCCTACCTTATTCTCAATAAAACTGTGCCCTGAACATCCGGGGCATGCAGGACCATGCCGCGTAGGGCGGTGTCCCATGTGAAAGGCCATGTGATTCTGACCGGGGCTTTGGGACGGGGTGAGGGTGATGGCACTGAGAAGCTAGCGCATACATGGGCCTTGGAGGGCGGGCAGTATCCTTGCAGGTGGAGGACGCGGGGGAGGCGGCCCACTGGTGGGAGCAGGCGGGTCTCCCGGTCCAGGGCTCTTGGATGGAAGGCCTCACCTGAATCCCCTGGGAGCTGGTGCAAGAGGAGGTGGCCAGGCCCCAGCTGCAGAGGCTGACGTTGCAGTCCAGGGGACACCTAGGATACCTGTGCTTTAAGAGGCTTCTTGGGAGGTCCTAACGCAGGACGTCTGCCCCCACCCTCCCGAGCACACCCCGCCTCCTGCGCCCAGAGACTCCACCCTGAGGGTGTCCTTCCCACCACAGGGTTCCCCCCGCGGCACCACACACACAACCGACTGCCTTCCTTGCCCGGTGGCGAAAATCTGACAGTTCCACCAGACCTGTGAATCTATTTCGCCACGCTGATTTTAGTTTCACAACCAAATTTCCTGTCCTATGAAAGAAACAACTTTTCAGGAGGCGCCACCCCTTTCCACTAGGGGGCGAGGTCTGCCTCCAAAAGGGGAACCGGGATTTTCGCCGCAGAAATTCGCACCCCAAAACTTCACCTTGCGGAGTCCCCCTTGCTTAGTGGCTGAAAGTGAACTTTTGCACAGCCTACGTCAGGCGCTGGTCCTTTGAACGTCTACAGTGTTCACGTCAGAAAAATCTCTGAACTTGGGGAGCGTGGGTGTTGAGCCAAAAAAAATTGGGGGGATGATCTTACAAGCTCTTCTCTTCATGAGAACTTAGAGCAGAATTTTATTTTTATTTTTTTTAATTTTTTTTTTAACATTTATTTATTTTTGAGACAGAGACAGAGCATGAACGGGGGAGGGTCAGAGAGAGAGGGAGACACGGAATCCGAAACAGGCTCCAGGCTCTGAGCGGTCAGCACAGAGCCGGATGCGGGGCTTGAGCTCACCGACCACGAGATCATGACCTGAGCTGAAGTCGGACGCTTAACCGACTGAACCACCCAGGCGCCCCTAGACCAGAATTTTAAAACTCACAGTCACATGCCCACAGCAGTGACCGTGAGTGCTGGTCAACATAACCTGTTGTGTGCCAGGGCCGTGAACTCCTCTCTGCTTCTGTCATCACCCACCTGCTGGCTCACCTCTCCAGACCTTGCGTCCAAGAGGGATGGACAGAAGCCACTCTGCGTGCAGCAACACCTTGAAGCCTTAAAGTCAGGAGTTTGGGTCCTAGCTCTGCCCTTTACTTTCAGTGTAGCCTTAGGCAAATCACCTAACCTCCCTGAGCCTCAGAGCCTAATCTGAAGTTGGCAAGTGATCCCGTGGTAAGTGTTAAATAAATCGATGTGTGAGTTACAAAGCCCCCAACGCATAGCAGGAGCTTAATACGATTTATTCTTGCTTTTCCCTCATCGCTTGAGGTCATTTGGTACCTGTTGAAGGTTAAGACGGACACTGTGTGATCTCCGGCATATTCCTTTCCTTTCTCCGGGCCTGCTTTCCCTTATACAAAATGACAAGGTGAAACTAGGTGCCCTGGGCGGACCTTTCCAGCCGCAATCTTTTGAGTCCTCTGATTCCCCGGGGGGAGGAGAACGAAGTGGATGGATGAACCTAGGAGCCAGGAGAAGGAGGGCCTGGGGAAGAAATGAACTGCCTTCCCTTTCCACAGGCTCATCGGATGGAGGACCAATCAGAAGGAGTAAGAGCTACTTTTTTTTCCTGTCTCCTCTTTGGAGGGTTTTGCATCCTGGAGACTGGTGTGTCTGTGGGAGCGGACAGGGGAGAGGAAGTTTTTGTTCTTGCGAGCCTAGGCCGGGCAGGGGAAGTGCGGGGGGCTGCTGAGCTGCCGGGAGTGGGTGGGCTTCCGAGGGACTGGGTGGGGGAAGTCCCAAGCTGCATTTGCACGCCGGGTGTTGGTGTAGGAGGTGGTGGGGGCTGGTCCACAGACCCTGAGCCCTGGAGAAACCGGGCAGGGACGGCAGATTCTCTTGAAGGAGACGGAGACGGAGAAACCTCTGTGAGGGAATCCTCGGGGCAGTGCTGTCCACTGAACTTTCTGCCATCATGGGAATGCCCTAGATCCACCCTGTCCAGTATGGTAGCCACCAGCCCCGTGTGGCCACGGAGCACTTGAGAACTTGAGTTTTAATTTTAGGTCATTTTAATGTATTTAAATGGCCACAAGTGCAAGTAGGAACGAAGTGACAGTTGCACCCACCGAGGAGGGACCCCCAGGTCCTTCCTGCTTCTGGAGACCCTCCAGGGTACTGAGCCTCCTGGCCTCTCCCCGAGGCCCCAGGAGTGTAACTTCAGCCTGGGCACCACCCCCCCCCCAAACATTTACAGACCGCTGGGTGAAGTCTACCTTCCGGGGGACGGGGTGGGGGCAGGGGGGCAGGAAGAAGCCAAGCTGGGGGGAAAAAAAGGCTCTCATGCCAGGAAAGCAAATTCAGCTCTGTATGGGGGGTACATACAACGATGGTACCCCCCCCCACTTCTTCTACCAACACTGACGGTCATTTAAATTCAGATAAGTTGAAATAAAATTGACCACTGAATGTCTCCATCCAACGGGCCCCATCCCAAGCGCTCAGTGGGCACACGTGGCTAGGGGCTACCCTGCCAGGCAGGGTGGATACAGGACACAAGGCTCCTACGGGCTCCGCTTGGTGACCTTGAATGAGTCATGTGCTCTTTGTGCTTTCATTCCCTGACTCATTCGTTCATTCCACAGACTGCTAGTGGGTCGGGCTTGGGTTAGGGTTTCAAAGGTGAACAGCGCAAGCCCTACCCTCACGGAGCCTACAGGGTGGGGGGAGACGGTGGGGGTGGGTGCCTGAGCGCCCTGAGGAGAGGGAGCCCAGTCCTGTGAATGCAGAAAGCAGAGAAAGCCGACAGAGACCCCAGGACGGGGAGTGAGGCCCCTGAAGGACCCTCCCCAGGGAAGTGACACTTAGGCTGAGAGCAGAATAGGAGTGGAGTTAGAACAGGTTTGCCAGAGACACCGGAACAGAGACAGAAAGTACATTAGCGGGTGCTTGAGGCTGGGGGGATGCGGGGAGACTGCTAAGGGGCACAGGATTTCTTTTATCTTTTTATAAAAAAATTGTTTTAATGTGTATTTATTTTTGAGAGAGAGAGAGAGAGAGTCAGCGGCGGGGAGGGGCAGAGAGAGCGGGAGACACAGAATCCGAAGCAGGCTCCAGGCTCTGAGCCCCGATGCGGGGCTCAAACTCACAAACCGTGAGATCGTGAGCTGAGCCGAAGTTGGACGCTCAACCAGCTGAGCCACCCAGGCGCCCCAGGGGCACAGGATTTCTCTTTGGGGTGATGCAGATGTTCTAAAATGGACTGATGGTGTTCATCCACAGCTCTGTGAATATGCTATGAATCGTTGACCACTGCCTGTACCTGGGTAAATTGTGTGATACACGATATATCTCGATAAAGCTGTTAAAAAAGGCAAAGAGGAGGAGTTGGGGGCTCGGGAAAAGTCTCAAGCCCAGATGACAACATGTGCAGGGGAGCCTGGCGCCTCCAGAAGACACAGAGTCAGCGGAGCAATCAGAAGTGGCTGGAGCCAGGAGTGAGTCGGACCTGGAAGCCACATGAGGGATTCTGGCCTTTTCTCAGACAGCAGCCAGGAGCATTGGAGAGTTTTTAAGCCTGGGCTTGACCTGATGAAATTTGCATTCTGAAAACAGTGTCATTCTGGATCATATATGGCAAAAGGAGTGGGGGTGGGGGCACAGCAGGACCCAGCACACTTAAGAGGCTTTGGTGGTGGGTGACCCGAGGAGAGCAGAGGGGGCATGGGCAGGGGTGACAGCCGTGGGGATGGTGCCCCAAGGACAGGCTGGGAGAGAGGCTGAGCTCACCCCCGCTCTGTGCAAAGGGAATGACCATCCCTTAACTGCCCTGCATGAATGTCCACCGTGGGCCACGTTCCTGGCACCACCCAGGGGTGTGACTGTGGCCACTTGGGACAGATATCGTGTGCACTCTTTCAGAAGTGGGTGCACAGGTGCAACAGTTTGTTTAAAAATAACTATTCACGGGGAGCGAATGGTAGCGGGGAGTCAGTTTAGCCTCCGACCTGAGCTGAGGTCATGATCTCGCAGTTTGTGACTTCAAGCCTCGCATTGGGCTCTGTGCTGACAGCTCAGAGCCTGGAGCCCTGGATCCTGCTTCTGATGCTGTGTCTCCCTCTCTCTCTGCCCCTCCCCCACTCATGCTCATGCATTCTCTCTCTCTCTCTCTCTCTCATAAAATAAACATTAAAAGAAAGAAAGAGAGAGAGAGAAAGGAAGGAAGGAAGGAAGGAAGGAGGAAGGAGAGAGGGAGGAAGGAAGGGTGAGCCTAGGAGGTAAACTTCTGTGGTAGATCATCATTATAATGGCCCCAGTAAATCCCACCTCCCCATGTTCCTGCCCCTTGGCAGGCTCTATCCATCAAGAGATGATGCCTGTTTCTGGAGCGCCTGGGTGGCGCAGTCGGTTAAGCGTCCGACTTCAGCCAGGTCACGATCTCTCGGTCCAGGAGTTCGAGCCCCGCATCGGGCTCTGGGCTGATGGCTCAGAGCCTGGAGCCTGTTTCCGATTCTGTGTCTCCCTCTCTCTCTGCCCCTCCCCCGTTCATGCTCTGTCTCTCTCTGTCCCAAAAATAAATAAACGTTGAAAAAAAAAAATTAAAAAAAAAAAAAAAGAGATGATGCCTGTTTCTCCACCCTCTTGGAGCTGGGCTGGCCTCAGGGTTTTCTTTGGCCAACAGAATATGGAAGAAGGAACATCATGTGTGTTCGGACGTCTGGACGCTAGGGGCCTTGCGGCTTCCACTCTTGCCTCGTGGGAACCCTGAGACCAGGCCGTGCAGCAGCCCAGACCAGCCTGCTGGAGGCCTCTTGAGAGACCAAGTGGAAGAGAATCAAGGACCCCAGCCCACTGCCAGCACCATCTGCCAGACATGGGAACTTCTGGCCCAGTGGACCCTCCAATCAGTGACCTCAAAGGGGGATCACACTGCAAAGGATTTGTCCAGCCAACCCTCAGAATCACAAGAAATAATTCACTGTTGTTTGAAGCCACTACATCTTGGGGCACTTTCAACCTCACAATAGATACTGAAATACCCACCCTTCTGATGAAACAAATCCACTTTAGGTATTTATACCAGTAAAAACAAAATCAGAAAAATAGCCAATGGTTTAGCTACAGAGGTGTTCCTTGAAGCATTGTTTATGATACAAAACCTCGACATGATCTTAGATTATCCAAAAGCAGGAATTAGATAGAAGGTGGTACATCTGTATGTTATGGAATCATTAAAAAGTTATCGTTGAGGTAGGTGAGTGGCAAGATTTATAGAATCACAGCTAGTTGGAAAACAAGACAAGTAGAATATGCATATTTTAAAAATTTTTTAAATTTAATGTTTATTTATTTTGAAAGAGGGAGAGACAGAGCGCAAGCAGGGGAGGGGCAGAGAGAGAGAGGGAGACACAGAATCCGAAGCAGGTTCCAGGCTCTGAGCTGTCAGCACAGAGCCCGACGCGGGGCTCGAACTCATGAGCCGTGAGATCATGACGTGAGCCGAAGCGAGACGCTCAATGGACTGAGCTACCCAGGTGCCCCAAGAATATGCATATTTTAGTTACATTTTAAGGCAAAATTGATGGGTCCAAAGGCAAGGCCTATTTCAATTTGATATCGGTGAACTGCTCTCTAAGCTGGACGTCACTATTTATCTTCCCACCAGCGGTGATGAGCCTTTCTGCTTCTCCACGTCCCAGTCACGTCCCCCCAGCCACCTGCTGACATTTGCGAGGCAGGTCAGTTCACTCTCAGAGCTGATGTGAGTTACAGCAAAGGTAGGTAGCTTCAACCTTTATTTCACTGAACAGGATTCCTGGTTTCTTGGCCACCCGGAGACACCTTCCCCTGACCCATTTCTCACCCAAACAAAGGGGTCTGATTTACTCCTGGACTCCCTTTCAGAAAAGGAACGTTTCAGGTGCATGGTGAAAACCCAGCAGGAAGCCAGGCGTCACGCCAGTGCCAGTCGGATGGGACTGCGGCTGGCAGCAGGGGAATTGTCATGTGTCAACCCGGCCCAGCAGAAGAGGCTCAGTGAGTCTCAAACACAGTGATTAACTTCTCTTTAATCTCTGCATCGCTGAGCAGCACAGCCCTACTGCACGGCTTCCCCAGCAAGCTCTGCATGAGTCACTGATGTCTGACTGCGGATGTCCTACTGTGGCCTGAGCGTGTTTCATTTCAGGCGGGTGTGACTGGTCCTTGATGTGCCCTTGAGATGCCCAGGGAGTGAGTGATGCCTGCTGTCCACGCCCCCCCCCCCCGACAGCAACCACAATGCCTTATTTAAAACAAAATAATATTGCTCTCGAGTCTTTTTTCTGCTCCATTTCTTTCCTTTTTTTCCTGGCTGTTGAACCAAGGCTGAAGGTCCCTGGGATATGGGGCATCTCCTTAAGTAATAGGAAGTTTATTGACTCATGGGTTAATTGAGAAAATCATTTACCAAACCATATGTGGGCAGGCTGTGCCAGCAACCCTTGAACTGCCATAAAGACAGAGACCCAGCTGTGGCCTGCTTAGCTCTTTCTTCTAATGTGGGTCACTCCTTGAACTAGGACAGTCTGCAGGTGTCCCTTTGTGCTTAGACAGATACTCAACTCTTAACCCTTGAAAGAAAGAAGTAGGAACAAAGGCCTGCCTGGGCATGTCGGGGCACAGGAATCAGGGAGAGAAAAGCAGAACCTTTTTCACATTGCAGATGCCTTGTACTCCTCTGACTTTATTACATAAACTGTTCAGTTCAACTAGACTCACAGGAACCTCCCCTTGCCTACAACTTTCTCGCTGTGTGACTTTCAGCAAATCACCCCACCTTCCTGAGCCTGTTTCTCAACCTCACGGAGCCATTGTAAAGATGAAATGGAGTGATGGATGGGGACGTGTGGTAGGCAGAATAATGGCCCCAGTCCCCGGAACCTGTGAATGTTGCTTTATATGTCACGAGGGACTTTGCAGGTGTGATTAAGAATTTTGAGTTGGGGGGGGGATTATCCTGGATTCTCCGAACGGGCCCAGGATAATCACAGGGATCCTTATAAGAGGGAGGCAACGGGTCAGAAAGGCAGAGAGATGAGACCATGGAAGCAGAGACTGGAATGATGTGGCCGTGAGCCAGGGAATGCCAGCAGTCTCCGGAAGCTACAGGAGGCAAGGGGCAGATTCTCTCCCTGGGCCCCCAGAAGGAACCAGTCTTGCCGATACCTTGAATCTAGCCCAGTGAGACCAGTTTCAGACTCCTGGCTTCTGTAACCGTAAGAGAACAAATGTCTGTTTCAGGCCACTCGGCTCGTGGTAATTGTTACAGCAGCCACAGGAAACTAATATGGGATGATCTGGAAATACAAAATCCTGCACCAGTAGGGAGATTTGCTGTAAGGTAACCAGACCCAGGTGAGGCCGAGTGTGGCGGGAGTGCTTCATCAGGCCAGCAAGGTGTCAACCTGCAGGCGTCTGTTTTTGCATGAGCTTATTTGCAGGGAGGGTAAGTGCCTCCCCCAGGGCCGTGAGTGGCTGTGTGGCCGGAGTGACGTCTGCTATCTACTCCTACCTGGTCACCCAGATGTAAGCCCCAGTCCAGTGGGGAGACGCTCTGGACAGAACTGAAGGGACTCTGACAGCCTCGTGGGTGGCAGCTGAGTCGCCGTGATGCCCAGTGACAAGGCAGGACACAGCGGGAGCAGGGATCATTTGCCCCATTTCTACATTCAGTAGCATCTCTACACTGCCTGGCCTGTTCTGGCCCCCAATGCCGCATCTCAAGACCATCGGCCCACGTCAGCCGTGACCCGGGACAGTAGGGAAACACCACTCTTGGGACTTTGCAGGCAGGCAGCAAGTGTCACCAAGAGATTCAAGCCAAAGACCTGAAATTCCCCCAAAGAAATATGCAATAAGTCATTGTGGGGGATAAACACAAGCCACTGGTATGGGGACTAACGTGCGATGGTGCCCACCTGCCGACGAGGCCTTGGGACCCTCAGGCCATCGCAAGGACCACCTGTGGGCATCCATCACCATTCCTCTCGAGGACAGCTGCTCCCTACATGACCCACTGAGCTGTTTCACAGCGGCCCCTGCACCCTGTGCAGGGTGTGACCACACCTCACCTATGGGAACGTGACCTGTTCAGTGGAACTCAGGTGTGGTTCTCTCGAATTCCTCCTCCCCTGTGTCACATGTATTCTGAGTCCACCGGACATGCTGGATGTCACAGTGCCTCTCACGCTGCAGGTGGCTCTGAGAGTTTAGTTAACCCAGCAGCACTACAGCTCGTGGCAAGGGCGCCTGTGACCTGGGAGCTGGACCAACGGGTGGGATTCCCTCTGCCTGAGGATGCGATGGCCAGATCCCGAGCAGATGGGCCTTGGGCCTCATCCATCGCGAGTGAACACTCACCCGCTTGGCTGGACCCCTCAGCGACCAGCCCGGGCACGCGCCGTTTCTCCCTTCTGATCTGCTGCAATCCCAACTCTCCTGCCACGCCACTGCCCATGATCTATGCGGCAGGCCGACCCACCCAAACAGGGAACAAATCACACAGGTCACCCCTCCATCGCTTTACAACCCTCCACTGCATCCCAAATAGGACTCGGAAATAGACTCAGCAACAAAAACACTAGGTGCCCGGTTAAATTTGAATTCTGGATAAACCGGGCATAATTCTGTTAGTGTAATGTGTCCCAAAACGATCTGAAATTCAGATTGAACTGGACATCCTGTATTTTATGCAGCAACCCCTAACTGAATACAATGATTGTAGTCTCAACACCTCGCCTTGATGGACAGGAGCCTGGGGAGCCCCACTTTTGCCTGCCTTGTAGACCTCAGATCACACCCTCATTTGCTCCACAGGCTTCACTACATTAGGTTTGTGGTTGCTGCTTAATTGCATTAAAGCCTTTCCCCACTCTGAGCCTTTATACGTTGGCTTGAGGCACCTGGGTGGCTCAGTCGGTTAAGCGTCTGACTTCGCAGTTTGTGAGTTCCAGCCCTGCATCCGGCTCACTGCTGTCGGCGCAGAACCTGCTCTGGATCTTCTGTCCCCTCCCCCCACACCCCGTTCTCTGCCCCTTCCCCACTTGCGCTCTAAATAAATCTTCGTACACTCTCTTCCTGTGCAGAGTCCTCCCCAGATCCTCATGCAGAAGGCCTCTGCGTATCACTCAGGTCTCAGCTCCCGGTCACCCGCTCGGGGTGGCTTCCCCGACCCCGTCCAGGGGCTCTCTGGCCTCCTACTGTCTTCCTGTCGTCCACCCAAGTTCACTGCTCACTGGACTGGAAAATCTCAGAAGCTAGCCAAGTGCAAAAGGCATGGGAAGCCCATGAAGTGATTTTCCGTCGGGATGGACTGAGGTCCGTGGAAAGCTCGGGAAGGCCACCTGGTTCCCATCTTCTCCCCTCTGAGGGTGCTGGAGAGACCGGGGTGGGAGAGGGAGGAAGGAGCCAAAGCTGCTTCACCTCCGGGGCCTGTCTCCCCCCCCCCCCCCCACCCCTACTTTCTCCTCCCTGGCCTTGTGTTGTAGCGTCATTAACAGACTGTGTTTTTCTGTCTTCCCCTCTGCCCTGACCGTGTTCTCTTCGCGAGCTTG
Source organism: Prionailurus viverrinus (assembly GCF_022837055.1). NCBI lineage: Eukaryota > Metazoa > Chordata > Mammalia > Carnivora > Felidae > Prionailurus > Prionailurus viverrinus. Next base: position 78,882,635 of record NC_062571.1, read on the forward strand.
GTTCCTCCGGCCAAGTGTCAAGGATACTTAGGAAAGTTCCTCCGGGTCACCTGGTGTTCAAGAAAAACCTCACAAAAGGGTCTTAGCATTGCTGTAAGCCTACCCGTGGACACCTTTCTCAGAGCAGGATGTCTCTGGGTCATTCTAGAATTTCAAAATCCGTAGTACCGTGACAGGGGAGGGGAGCCAGAGAAACTCTTTGTTTCAGCAGGGTCCTCTCCTTCTGGAAGTCAACAGACCGTCCTCAAAATCCCAAATGCCCTTGATGTCTGAGTCTCTCCAAGGCCTTCAGAGGCAATGCATGCCTGTAGTAGACTCCGTTTTCTTTTTATGCCCCAATCCACCTTAGACTGACACTCCTATAAAATACACTAAAAAATGAAGCCCTAGAAAAACAGGCTTACAAAATACAACCTCCCTGACTCTGCATTTGTGTATTGCAATGTCAAAATGCTACATGCACTTCTAAACGCTGACTCTTGGGGCGCCTGGGTGGCGCAGTCGGTTAAGCATCCGACTTCAGCCAGGTCACGATCTCGCGGTCCGTGAGTTCGAGCCCCGCGTCGGGCTCTGGGCTGATGGCTCAGAGCCTGGAGCCTGTTTCCGATTCTGTGTCTCCCTCTCTCTCTGCCCCTCCCCCGTTCATGCTCTGTCTCTCTCTGTCCCAAAAATAAATAAACGTTGAAAAAAAAAATTAAAAAAAAATAAAAAATAGTAAGTTTAAAAAAATAATAATAATAAAAAAAAATAAACGCTGACTCTTGCTTCGGCACATAACCCACTGAGGGCAGACAATAAACGTTGGCGTACTGTACTGGTCCACGGAGCGCGCTCAGAGTTCGCAGTTCTGAGACGGTAAGGATGGGCCCTGTCTACCTCCCTGTCCTGGCAGGGAAGGGAAGCTGGCTGGAAGAAAGGAGTCTCCAAGCCACGTTTGCTCTGAGGCTCAGTCAGGATGATTGCTGTCACCGTGACTTCAAAGTCATGACCTCCCTTATAAGAAAAGCCAGTGGGCGTAAACCTTAATTTACAAAATGGCTATTGGTAGTTAGGATGGCTCCTGTGTTTACTCTGTGGCAGGCACCTTGCAGAGAGCTCTCAAGGGCTTAGCCCCGTGACCCTATCAGGTTCTTTCCATTGGCATAACGGTCACTTTACAGAAAAGGATCTGGCTTCAAGGAGCCAGAGTGCCGTGCCCAGGAGGTGCAGCTGGTGAATGGCCCAGCTGGGATTTGAACACAGACCTTCTGGTTTCAAAGCGCCCTTACCCGCCGCATCACGACACCTTCCAGATCCATTAAAAGGGCTATTTACGACATTTTGGGAAAGGATTTCCTGGCACAGGGCTCCCCAGAGTCAAAGGTGACTTCCGTGCCTGACACTGGGATGCTAGAAGAACAGAGTTCCACAGATGACCTCATTTTCAGCAGCGGTTCTCAAACTTGAGTGTGCCCGCCTCACCACATTCACCCAGAGGCCCGCCTCTGCCACAGACTGCTGGGGCGGGACTCAGGCAGTGAGTGCGCGGGGAGAATGAGAGAATTTCCGTTTCTAACAAGCGCCAGGTGATGCTGAGGCTGCCGGTTCAGACCGCAGTCTGAGAACCATTGGCTGGCGGAGAGGCAGGTAGGGCTGAGTGCTGCTGAGATGGTCTCTGAACTGGGGAGTTGCTCCC